>NC_068575.1:50130576-50771805 GCF_025698545.1 Gossypium raimondii
AAGTTTGGACCTATTAAGAGTGGTGGTATTCAAGTTCGAAGTCAGAAGGTAGATGTTAGCTCACTTTTCAATGTATAAATTTGTGCATGCATAGTCAATTAACATTTTCTTTAATCACTACAGGGGTTCTGTTTTGGTTTTGTGGAATTTGAAATGGCAAGTTCTGTGCAAAGTGCTATAGAGGTATTTCAAGTTTTCTCAATTTCTGTGTTGACAACTTTTCATTAGTTTTCATTTTTCAACATGGTGCTATTTGTTCCATTCTTTGGAGTTCATATCATAGTATGGGTGGTAACATTTTTTGCACTAACCTTGCTTTGGTCAAGCATACATGTTTTGCTTCACAGCTAATGATAAGGCTTTTGTGTGGTGACAACTTTTGCACTAGAACTTGCTTTTGCCAAGCATGGATGTTTTCCTTCAGCTAATGATAAGGCTTCTGTATTGATCTCTTGAAAATTTCTTAACTGAAGATATGAGTGCACCTAACTTTAAGTGAATGGCTGTTATTCTGTTAGAAAATGGACTTTAGAATTTATTAGAAATGAGGAAAAGGTGTTATTTTTAGATTGCTAGTAGATGAAGAGGGATTGGCAATTAGCTGCTTCTAGAGGAACACTGGTGCTGCATTGCTGTGAGTTCCTTTTCACTCGTATGATTTCATAACTGTCCACTTTGTGCCTCAGGAGACTTGTCCAATATAGCCTAGTACTTTTGAGGTATGTAGGGAAGGTTGATCCGTGTCCTCATACGCAGAAAGATTAGAAGCTTGGATGTGGAACAACTGTGGTGATTTAGGGAGACATGAAGATTAGGTTGTGGAACTAATTCAGTTGTTTTTTGTTGATAAGCAGTAGGAGCCTCTGTGGTGGAAGGCTAAAGGCTAAAGCATATGAGTTTATGGTAGGTCTGTTGGTAAGAGAAGTATTGTAGCAGTTCTCAAGTAATAGGGTTTAAAGTCCATTAAAGATTGATAGAAGCTTGATGGAACATTGGAGAAAGCCTGGAGTTAGCTAAATGATTAGGGGAATGGCTACAAGATTTCTAGGAATTCCTAAGCCATTGATCCTTTTCCCCATTATAGATTGAGACTTGTGAATTTTATTACCAACTGCTAATAGGTTTCGGATAAATGATCTGTGGCATTTCCATGTGATTACTTTTGTCAATTAACTTTCTGCTATACCTCAATTGTGAATTATGTAAGGTTTGGCAATGCTTCCATTCTAGTTGCTGCTTACGATCTTTACCCTGTATGGGACCTTTGAAGTAGCCTCTCATATTTGAAACACAGCAGTATTGACCCTTCCTTTTTCTTTGACTTTGACATTTGCATTAAGCTCTCAATATAGGCGTTTTCATCCAGTTTAGCCAATTCAAAATTGTAAAATGTCGTGTTCCCTGTTTCGGATGTGGAGTTTTTTCAATTGTACATCTCTTGTGGAGTAATTAGTTTGGCTACTGAAGTTATCAAAAGGTTTTAGTGTTATTTTGGATAAATACCGGTTTTTTTTTTAAGTTATCTTCTGTTGTCTATATAATAACGAAGGTGCATGTCAAATTTTATTTTTTCATAAAAGAATGCAAACATAAATGTTATGGTATTGGATCTTTATTTTTTGGTATATGCTCACTTGATCTGTTTCAAGTTGGAGCTTAATTCATGATATGATTTTTGACATGCCTCTCCTGTAAGTCTATAACCAAGAGTGCAATGTTACAAGATTCTGTTTATCTCCCAGCATTAGATGATTCTTTCCTGCTGCATTTATTAATTTCTTCTGTTCAGGTTTAAATGTTATGTTTATTTTTGAAATATCTTTCAGGCTTCACCTATTAATGTTGGTGGACGCAAAGCAGTTGTTGAAGAAAAGCGGTCTACCTCCCGAGGCAAGTTGGTTTTATTGTTAACTTCACTCAAAATCATATTAAATTATCTATACTATTTGGTAAAAGGATACCAATGGAGTTATTGACTGGAATATAGAGATCATTCACTTTAGTAATACAAGCCACTTCATGGTTGTTAGAGGAATTAGAAATGAGCTTCTGCTTTGCTCAACTATGATTATGTGAGCAATGGAGCTGTCTTTTCATTATCACATTTGAACTCTTTGGTTCTTGGCGTCGGACTGATGTTTTCTTTTCTTAATTTGATGTAAATGGTCTAAAAGAAAAACGACTTTTGCAATTTATCCAGATTCCGGAGTTACTGAGTTAGTCAAGAACATGGACCCTAAACCTTTGGGTGAATATATTTTGCATGTTTTAAGATAGTTTCACTTACAGGGAACAAAGGGCGGTCTTCATCTGTTTCTGGGGCTGGATATAGAACTGAGGGAGCAAGGGGGCGCGGAAACTATGGTGGTGGAAGGGGTTATAACCGGGGTGAATTTGGAAACAGGAGCAGCAATAGAGGAGGATATTCCAACCGTGGAGGTGATGGATATCAGAGGGGTGAGCACATGGGGGGTAATGGTGGCCGTGTGAGCCGCTCTGGTGAAGCAACTTTTAATGCATCAACAAAGACTGTGGCACCAAGGGTATCTGTCCCTGCTTGAAGAAAGTAATCCAGAGGGGAGTAGTCAAACAGTTTGTTTGTAGTGTAGTGATGTATCAAATTGTTGCGTAGCATTTAGTGGAAAGAACCGACTACTTGGCAGAGGAGGCAGAGGAGTGCATCTGAGATTTAGGGTTTTTTTTTAACTTCCCCTTTTGTCCATTTTGTCATTCTATAAATATATAATAGAGAGAGATTTTTATTGAAAGGTATGGTCTTTGCCTGGATAATACATTAAATTCATGTTTTCAGTCCAACTGAAATGATTAGTCATTTTGGATGGGTTTTGGGAAGATGTAGGTGAATTAATAATAGTTCATGACTGCTTTCCTGGGTTTTTGGACTTAGCGCATCCATATAAAAATTTTGTTTGATGGATTTTCATTTTTGCATCGATCACCCTTGCTTAGCGGTCTACTTAACTAGATTGCTGATCTTGTGGAGTTGGAATGTATTTTTATGATCTAACCGTTAACTTCATTAATTTGTTTATAATGATGAACCCATCTAATGAACGCAGAGCAAAAAGAGAAGTTCAAACAGTCAGAGGATAAGGTGAATGTGCTATGCTAGGGGAGGAAAGGAAAATGCTACCCTGTAGACTAACAATAACATGGATCATTGTGTTTGCAGACTAATAATTTAAGAGCTTAAATATTGCAATTAATTTTAATTGCAACGGAAGAATTCTAAATATAAAGTGATAAAAGTATGGAATCCCAAGGGTAGATTCCTTCAAGACGGGACCCCGGGGAGCCGGGGGGGTCGAGCTACCTGCAGCAAGTCTATTCGAGATTCGAGATTTTACTAGCTCGGTGAGAATGTGATAAATTGGTCTTTGGGTACATCTTTGCTCGGAAAAAAGGAATATTGTTGCTCGATTGGAAGGGATTCAAAAAGCTATGGATACTCTCTAACAACTTGCAAAAGATTTTGCTATATAAAGAGACTCTTTGGAGGCAGAAATCGAAGTGAATGGCTCATGGTTGGACACCGCAATATCAAATATTTTCATAACCCAACCCTTATTAGGAGAAAATTGAACTAGGTTAGAGCTCTTAAATTGTCTGACGGTGAATGGTGCTATGACGACCGCATTTTTGAAGCTGAGGTCATTAGTTTCTTTTGTAAGCCCAATTTCACTGAGAGTCATGTTAATAGGAGGTTCCTTTTGAGAGGCTAGTTTCTGACTTTCTGTTTTCATCCAATATAGATTTACTGAGAGGAGGTGATGTCCGCATTGTTTGGCATGGTGCTATTGAAAGCTCTTTGAATTGATGAATTTCATGCTCAGTTATTTCGAAGTCAGTGGGACATCATGGGGGATTTAGTTTATGATATGGTTTAACGAGTCTTTAATGGTAAGCAAGTAGACCATGAATTAAAAAGAAGGTTTTATTAGTCTTAAAAACAAAGATAGTGAGTCTTGAATCGCTCTCACAATTCAAATTTATTAGCTTTTGCTTAATTTTTTATAAGATCATATTGAGTAGAGTGGTCAACAGTTTACGATCAATTATGCCTAAGCTAATTACTCCTAATCAAGTCTACCTGGAGAAATATTACTAACAAAATCTTCATAGCTTAGGATGTGATCCACTTGATGAGAACAAGCAAGGGTCAAAACAAGTGGATGGCAGTTAAAGTTAATCTAGAAAAAGCCTATAATCACATTAGGTGGGATTTTATTAAGGATTCGCTTATGGAGGTTGGTATTCTACAAGATTTGATAACTACCATTATGCATTATATTACGACCCTTTTAGCATGCATATCCTATGAAATGGGGTTCTTTTCTAATCTTTCACCCTAGCTCAGGGTGTTCGGCAAAGCTGTCCACTCTTTGCATATTTGTTTGTTCTTGAAATGAAGAGACTGGGCATGCTATTTATAAAGCAATGGCGGGTTGTGATTGGCAACCCATCAAGTGTGCTAGAAGGGGACTGATACACTCCCATTTATTCTTTCTAGATTTAATTTTTTGTAAAGTTGATTTGGATTAAACTAACATGCTTAATCGAACATTGGAGGAATTTGTTTGTTTTTCTGGGCATAGGTGAGTGCGCACAAACTCGGGTGTTTTTTCTCCTCATAATACCAAAGGTAGTTTGGCAAAGGCTATTAGTAACCGATTGGGACATTGGGGGTTATTAAAGGTAGATGATTTTGGTAAGTATAAGGGGGTTTGCATGGGGTCCACAAGCGAAAAGCGGAAACTTGCTCCAGTCCCTGGAGAAAACTATTGCATGCCTTTGGGAATGGGGATTTAGGCAAGTTAGAGAACACAATAAAACTCTACCCTTAGGCTCGGCTATAATATTGTTGCAGATGAGGAAGTCTTTTGGGTAATGGTTCTATAGACCAAATATAATATTACTTACGGTAAACTATTTAGATAGTCATTTTAAAGTTTTTTTTTTGGTCAAATATAGTATTGTTGTTAGTAAGTGTTCATATTTTGATCACTAGTCAATTGAAATCTAAACGAAAAGTTGATTAGGATGTCATGTATTAAAAAAAATTACACTTAAGAAAAATAAATAAATTTATAATAGCCAAATGATGACGTTTCAATGAAAGAAAAAGAAAACATTAAAAAAAATGGGTAAAACGTCGGGATAACCTTTTGGGGGGAATTTGAGACTGATTTAGAACCCTAAACTATTGGAACCGATTGTTAATAGTGAATTTTTTGAGTGAAATTTGTTATTTGAGATAAAGAGAAGAGAGATTAGTATTAGAAATCATCAATGGAGTGGAGTAACAATGTTTGAAGGGGATGCATTGGATATATACGGTAAGTGTGAATTTTTAAAAAAAAAATTGGTATGGTCATTTAGATATTGTTGGGTTTAGGAATTTTATATGTATAGAGTTTAGGGTTTGTAAAGTTGAAATTGATGAAATCCAGTCTCAATGTTTGTATTATTTGGGTATATTGGGTTTTGATTTTTGGGTTATGCAAGTTGTTTCAAAATCCGGTTTGAATGTTTGTATTGTTTGAGTATACTAATTATTTTGGTTTGTTGTTTCATAATCACGTTGGAAAATTTTGAAACATAAAATTGACCCTCTTTGTATAGGTGACATTGTTGCTTTTGAGAGATTCCATATTTTTGGACTATAGTGCATGGTAATTAGTTTTGATAGGTGGAATTGGATGTGGTAAGAGACTATGAATTATAATGAATAAAAAGGGTTGTTGTTTTTTAGATTGGAATTGTTTGTTTAGGGTAGTGTTAACTGTTGGGAAATTAAAATTGGTGGGTACCCAATAGTGACAATTGCTGCATTCCTTTATTTTAAATTAGCAAAAGGGATATGTGTAAAAACTATATGTTGGTTTTCACCAAACAATGTTGTTAGCAAATCGAGTCATAATCACTTTTTGTTTAGTGTTCGATTTGATGCAAGGTAATCGTTGGGGGTTACCGTATGTGCTTTTTTAGTGACTTATTTTACATTTTCATGATTTTGCATTATAAATGTTTGAGAAGGCACCAAGGAAATATAGAATAAAATTTAAATTGCAATTCCCTAGCCTGTTCCATTTGAAAGATTGTTTAGATATATGTGTTAGAATAAGAATCCGGGCAATAGTTATCTAGCATGAAACCATTACTTCCTTACCACTAGTCGGGCCACACAAAACAAGAAAGAAGATTACAGATGAAGCCTCTACAGCTCTTGAAAGATGGTGGAGAACGCACATGACTTGTAAGAAATGTAGAGGAAAATGTCACAATGTTAGAACCTGTAAGTGTCATGGGTTGCACATGGGAGCCCGTAACCATGGCACAATTATATGATCCATCATGTTTAATGGAGGTTATTTGGCCCAACCAAATTGCCCCGTTGCTTGGAGAGATTGAAGGCTCATATACAAAGTAAGACCAAGTCAAAGATATGCAGTATTAGAGATACCTTGTAATCTTATAAGATATAATAAATGTAATCTTAGATATATGATTCATAGATAGCTTTTAATCCTAGCCATTGATGTATTTTATTCTGTACCATTGATTTTGGAGAGGCACAATTATAAATAGAGGCATCTCCCCCTTATTGTAAATAATTCATTGAGTAATAGAATTCCTGAGAGCATTCTCTTAAAACTCTCTCTTGTGTTCTTAGCTCTCCTCTTACTTTGTTCTTATATTTCAAATTATTCATCTTTGTTCTTTGTTGGTGCCTTAGAAGACTTTTGTTTGATCTTCAATTGTTGGGAGTTAGGCTGACTTAGGTATTTTTAGAGAAAGAAAACCCTTAAGGTCACACGAATTGTGAGGCAAAAATTTAAGTTTATGACAGTTGTTATCAGAGCTAAGGTTTTGAAGTCACCTTTGAAAGATGTCGAAAGAAGTTGCCTAATATGTTGAGCCAATAGAGACCTGTGGAAGGGCTAGAAAAGCTAGTCGATCAAGGGACACGTTGTCTGCTTTGGAAGATCTGGTAGTGACTCTCGAGGAGTCCATGGGGGACGCTAAAGAGAGGCTTGATGAAGTTGAGGGGGGACTCACCTATGGGCTACAATCCATGAAGGAACAACTTAGGGACTATGTGTCAGAGTCTCTCGACTCCATTGAGAACAAGTTGACTGATAGAGATTGTTGACACCATTTTTTTTGATAAAACGGGGTCGACTTAGATTTTAAAAAACGAAAACGAAAACGAGAGTCGCCACCAATCCTTTTTAATAAGGTGTGATTAGATCACCTCGAAAAGTGGTTGTTTTTAATAAACGATTTGATTTTATTAAAACAACGATTTTGGTCTATGAAATTTAGAAAAATAGGTTCGGGAGTCGGTTACTACGAGGAAGGATTAGCACCCTCGTAACGCCCAAAAATTGGTACCTAGTTGATTAATTAATGTCTTAATGTCGAAAATTGAAAACTTTAAAGAGATTTAAAGTACGATCCTTAAAAACTCGAATGACATGGATTAAGATTTAAGAGGATATTTGGCTATTTGATCGAACGAGAAATCGAAACCCAGCATATTAGGGCACGTTTTCTCGAATTTCCAAACATAAAACATTGTCTTATTTTGAAATTTTTAAAAGGATATTTGGCTATTTGGTCGAATGAGAAAAATCGTAACCCAGCACATTAGGGCACGTTTTCTCGAATTTCTAAACGCAAAACATTGTCTTATTTTGAAATTTTTAAAAGGATATTTGGCTATTTGGTCGAACAAGAAAAATCGAAACCCAGCACATTAGAGCACGTTTTCTCGAATTTCCAAACGCAAAATATTGCCTTTGTTGACACCATTTTTTGGATGAAAAACGAGGTCGACTTGGGTTTTGAAAAATGAAACGGGAGTCGCCACCAATCCTTTTTTATGAGGTGTGATTGGATCACCTCGAAAAGTGGTTGTTTTTAATAAACGGTTTGATTTTATTAAAACAACAAGTTTGGTCTACGAAATTCAGAAAAAACGGGTTCGGGAGTCGGTTACGCACGAGGAAGGATTAGCACCCTCGATACGCCCAAAATTGGTACCTAGTTGATTACTTAATGTCTTAATATCGAAAATTGAGAACTTTGAAGAATTTTAAAAATACGATCATTTTATTAAAACGTTGAAAATTTTCAAGTAAAAGGGGATATTTCACGTTATTCGAGAAAGAGAATCATATCCAGTAAGTTAGGACACAATGTCTCGAATTCCCGATATGCGAATAAAAAATGCTTATTTAAAAGATATTTAATTATCTTGGATTTAAAAGGGATCACGACCAGTAAGTTCGGACACAATCCTTTTTTAATTCCCGATATTGTTTAAAACTTGAGTTTAAAAAAAATTTCGTGTAATAAAGTTTAAAAGAATATTCAATTGTTTAAATCAAATGAAGAAATCGCAACCCAATATGTTAGGGCACAATTTATCAAAATATTAAACATTGAATATTGCATTTATTTTGAAAAATCTTCGTCTCGAGAAAATAACGTGTCACATCCAATGCGTTAGGACACAACATATTGAATTCTTGATAACGAGCTTTTTATCATTTTTTAAAAGAGTAATCTCGATTATTTAAGTTCAACGAAGAAAGTCGAAACCCAATACGTTAGGGCTCGATTCTCTCGAAGATCCCAAATACCGAGTATTACTTATATATTTTTTTAAAATTTCCTTTTCAAGAATCTAAGTAAAAATGAATATAATGGATAAATAAATAAGTAAATAAATAAATGAATAAATAAATCAAGCTAATGAAATTATAAAATGCAAGAAATGTATGGATGTACACATGTATGTATGTAGATATAAATTATAAAAGGTTTAAAAGTATATTTTAGACACATGTATTTTTAAAAAGAAAATAAGTATACGTATAGACATATATATATATATGAATATACATACATAAGTTACAAACTATACAAATATGCACGCAGATATATATGTAAATAAAAATATAACATGCAAATATATATAAGTATATGAGTTATAAAACAAAAAAAGATATCTACAAGTGAATATATATTTTAAAGCATAAAAATACATATAAATGTATATACTCATGGAAATGGGACATGGATATAGATATATAGATGTATAAAATATAAAATATAAAAAACATATGCAGGCATATACACGTATACAAATGCATAATGGAAGTATGTGCATGTATGTATAATCGTATGTGATATAGCAAATTTAAAAGCTTGAAAATGCAAATAAAACTTAATAATTTCAACAAGTAAGTAAACAAAATAATGGACGGGACTAAATCGAAAACTAAAACAAATCTCAGGGTTAAAATCTGTAAATAAACAAAAGGGTGGCTCAGGACCAAAATGGAACACGCTGAAAACAGGGAAGGGTTGATCAGGAAATATTCCCCTCCCCAGCACGCAGTGTTTCAATATGGACTAAAATGAAACACGCGAAAAACCAGGAGGCCAAATTAAAAAAACAAATGGGACCAAATTGCACTCAAGCGCAAAAGGGGAAGGGCCACACGCGCAAATAGCCCATACCATGAAAACACGCGGATCCCCCCTGGGCCGGGTCGGATCACGCGCGGGTCATGGAGCTTAAACGGCGCCGTTTCATATAGCCTATAAAAGCCAAAATTTTGTTAAAATTTTTCATTTTTACTCTTTTCTTTAAAAAAAAACAGAGAGAATCCTCTCAAGTGCCCCATTTTCCTTCAGCCTCAGGTTCGCCGCACCTGCGTCCCGCCGGCGCCACGCCGGCCACCACCGTGTACGGTGGCCGAAAATTTCAAAAAAAGGTATTTTTTTACTTTTTTTTCTTTTTTTTTTTACGTTTATACGTTGTTTAAAAATAAAAAAAAATCGAATGCAAACGAATGGAAGAAAAATAAAGAGAAAAGAAAAAATAAAGCTTATACCGAAAAAGAGCTTTTTTGAATATGTTTTTTTTTAAGAAAAAGAAGCCCTCCGTTACAATGGTTTCAATTGGTTTTTTTTATACCGATTTCAAAACAGAAATTTTTTTGAGCTTTTTTGAATGGCTTTATATAGCCCTAATACATTTTTTTTATATTATTTGTTGTCTTTTCTTCTTGTAGATGGCAGTGCAAGTGGAGGGCAGGTGCGGCGGCAACAGGTGGAGCAGGTGGTGGCAGAGTTGGTGGTGACAGAGGCGGCAGCAGTAAAGGAAGACCCTAGGTGCGCCGCACTTAGGGTTAGGGTTACCCTTCTCTCTTCTTTTTTTTTTGTTTTCTGATTTGGGCTGAATTTTTTATTGGGTTTGTGATTTTGGGCCTGTTGTATTTGGTTTGTTGGGTTTGGGTTGGTTATTGGGCTGATTGGGCTAGTGTTGGGTTTGGTCAGTTGGGTAGGTCAAAATGGGCCCGTACAGCCTTATTTTGAAATTTTTAAAAGGATATTTGGCTATTTGGTCGAACGAGAAAAATCGAAACCCAGCACATTAGGGCACGTTTTCTCGAATTTCCAAATGCAAAACATTGCCTTATTTTGGGATTTTTAAAAGGATATTAGTATGCGTAACAAAATGTTAATGAATACAATGGTGTAGCATAAATAATACGAGTAATAGCAATGAAAATAAATTAGATAAAAAGGGTAAATCAATGACATACAAAATAACAATACATATAAGCAAATAAAATCAAAACATTCTTTCAAAATAATAATGAAGATGTAAATAAGGAAATAAACAAAGAAAATTAATAGAACTATAAAAATATAAAAGATATATATATGTGTATATACATAAAATTATGGAAATATGAAAATATATGTATGTATATATTTCAAAATTATTGTATAATATATATAAATATATAAGTAAGCATATACATACATATATACGTATGTCCATTAAAATATGTATATGTACATGCATGTCTATAAAAATTATAGAAGGTATATAAAAGTATGTATATATATATATATATGAAGATAGAATATGTACATAGATATATAGATATGCATATAAGTTATAAAATATAAAGAATGTATAAGTATATATATGTATATGTAGACAATGTATAAAAATATGTACATGTATATATATTATAAAAACGCATGTATGTATATATATAACAAAATTTAAAATTTAAAAAGTATAAATAATAATAATAATAATAATAATAATAATCATGATAATAACATTGAAATAATTAACTGAATAATAAAATTGCTAAAAAACACAGACTAAATTGAAATAAAAATGAAAATATGGGGCGAATTCGAAATAAAAAACGTAAAAGATTAAATTGTGACATGCGCAAAAAGAGGGGGACCAAAACAGGAAATAAACCAAGTCCCCAAAACGCAGCGCTGCAATGGACTAAAATGAAACAAAAATAAAACTATGCAGCTAATTTAAAATAAAAGGAAAGAACGAAAAAAGGGCTAGATTACAACGCGTTGCAAAATCGGAGGGACTGCGCGCGCAAATATCCCTTTTAAAGAAAACACGTGGATCCCTTTGCTGGAGCGGGTCGAATCGGGTCAGCCTCCCCAAAACGATGCTGTTTTGTCGCCTGGGGAGGCCAAGCTAAACGGCGTCGTTTCATAACTCTATTTAAACCAAAAAAATTTTAAAAACATTTCATTTTTCAATGTTCAAAAAAAACTGCAGAACCACATCCCATTTTCTCTCAAAACTCCGGCTAGGATCCGGCCAAGTGCTCTGACGCACCTCCGCCATAGCGCCACCGTGGGCGACGGCCGGATGCACAAAATCAAGCTCTTTTGGTCCCTTTTCGAAGCCGATTGCCTCTAGGCCACAGATCCAGGACCGAATCTCACAAAAAAATGATCCCAAGACCCAAAAACGAGGAGAAACTGCTCGTCTCCTCCTCTTTCGGGGCGACACAGGTAAGGTTTCTTTTTTTATTTCCTTTTATTCGATTTATTTTATATACGAAAAAAAGAAAAGAATAGAAACGAATCGAAGAAAAGAAAAAAGTCACCTTTAAAACTGTTTCTCTTTTTTATTTCTTCAATATTCGTCCAAAAAATAATCCCCTTTACAAAGATGATATTCGGCTCTTTATAGCCGATTACAACGCTATTATTTTTTATTTTTCCTATTGTTCTTGTACTTGTTGTTGTGTGTGTAATCTCTCTTGCAGGTCAGAGGAGTTGGTGGAGTAGGTGAAGTTGCACGGCGTCGGTCAGAAGAGCGGCGGCTGAAGAGTCAGAAGAGCGGCGGCTGAAGAGTCAGAAGGCCTTAGGTGCGGCACATCTAGGTTAGGGTTTTTTTATTTTTTTTGTGTTTTTGTTTTTGGGTTTGGGCTAGGTTTTTATTTGGGCCTGTTTGTAATTCGGGTTATTGGGTTTAGGTCTACTGAGATTTTGGTTGTGAATGGATAGAGGGTTTGGGTTTCAATTGGGCCCGGGTATGAAATTGGGCTTGTACAGAGATGATACCCTAGAGGATATGATAACAACCTTGAAAGAGGAGATTGCGAAGCTTAATAGTGAACTTACAATCTACAAGGCTATTTTGGGCAATGGAAGGTTAGCTGCTGCACCTAATTGAGTGTGGATGTTCTCAAGCCTAAAGAATTCAAGGGGATAAGGTCCATAAGAGATGTGGAAAATTTCCTGTGGGGAGTGGAGCAATACTTCCATTCTAAAGGCATCATGGATGATGCCACTACGGTAAATACTGCTGCTATGTATTTCACTGACGTCGCTTTGTTGTGGTGGTGTCGTAGGTCCATAGACATGAGACGTGGTGGGATCAAAATTAAGAATTGGGAGGAGTTTTCAGAGTGAGCTCAAAGTACAGTTTTATCCGGTGTATGCTGAGGATGAAGCTCGGGCAAAATTACGTCGACTTACGCAACAAGGCCCAGTGAGGGAGTATGTGCGGGAATTTCATTAACTCATACTTTAAATCTCGGATATTGGCGAGAAAGATGTGTTATTTTCCTTTATGGATGGATGGATTGAAGCCATTGGTGAAGTAAGAGTTGCAACACCGAAGAGTTCAATAGCGTACCATGTCTGTAGTAGAATATTTTGTTGAGCTAGGCCCGAGGAAAGACAAGCCTAAACCTTCCAAGCCTAAATTTAAACTAAGGGGTAATGGTGGGGAAGACAAAAACAAGTCTGCTAAAGATGGCGATGGCAAGGCTTAAAGACCGTGGGATAGGAAGGCCTGTATATGATCAATGATTGTTTGAAAAAGGCCGTTCTTTCTGCCATGGAAGCAAATGACGAGGAAGACAAAGTGACCAAAAATCTCAATTCAATATTGGGAGGTGTCGAAGACAAGACGAGTCGTGAGCTAATATTTGTAAATATCACTGTGGTAGGCAGAAGATTGAATGCGCTTGTTGACATAGGTGCATTAGATTTGTTCATGTCCAAAGAGACTGCTCGTGATTTCGAGCTTAAAATAGAAAAGGAATCAGGTTAGATCAAGACCGTCAATTCAAAAAATGTTGAGATAGAGGGCGTGGCCAAAGTAGTCGAGATCTAACTTGGCGAATGGATTGGTAAAGACACCATTAAGGTAATACCACTTGATGCCTTTGACTTTGTGGTTGGATTAAGCTTTTTTGATTGAATTAACGTGAATATTTTTCCTTTTGGTAATTATATGGTGATATTGGACCCAAACCATCGATGTATGGTACAAATGAAAAGGAAATGAGGTATGGAAGGAAAAATATTATCGGCGATCCAATTTGCTTAAGGAGTTCGTAGAGATGAAGCCTCCTACATAGCCACATTGAAGGCTGAGGAAGTCTTTTAGCCCATTGGTGAGATTCTAAAAAAAGTGAGCCAGTTATTGCAGTCTTTTAGAGATGTGATGCCTGTCAAGTTGCCCAAAGAATTACCACCAAAGAGGGAGGTGGATCACAGAATTGAGTTAGTGCCCAACTCGGAGCCACCGGTGAGGGCCCCCTATCATATATCCCCACCAGAATTAGAAGAACTGGGAAGTAAGAACTTTGGCCCTTTTAGAGGATCGTTACTATTGGCCTCACGTGAGTGATGATGTGGAGACCAATGTGAAAACTTGTCTAGTATGCCAACAAGACAAGGTTGAGCTGAAGATTTCGACTGGTTTACTACAACCTTTACCCATTCCGAAAAGACCATGGGAGAGTGTATCCATGGGCTTTATTATTGGTTTGCCTAAATCTGATGGGTTTGCAAGTATTCTTGTTGTGGTGGATAGGTTTTCAAAGTATGCAACGTTTATTTCAGCAACCAATAAGTGCCTTGCTGAGGAGGCAACTCGTTCGTTTTTTAGACATGTGGTGAAATATTGGGGAGTGCCACTGTCTATCATCAGTGATCGAGATGGGCGATTCACAAGCCGGTTCTGGACAAAGTTATTCAAGTTTCTGGGCTCGAACTTGAACTTCTCCACTAGCATGCATCCGTAAATCGACGAGTAAACCGAACGAGTGAATGCATTATTGGAGACGTATCTTTGACACTATGTGAATGCCACACAAAGGGATTGGCCAAAGTTGGACGTGACACAATTTTCTTACAACTTGTAGCGAAGTGGAGCTACAAATCAAAGTCCGTTCGAGGCAGTAACGGGACAACAACCTCTCACAACTAATGTTGCTGTGACTTGTTATACTGGACCAAATCCGATAGCTTATTGATTTGGAAGGATTGGCAAGAGAAAAATGACTTAGCTAGAGCTTGCCTACACAAGGCAAGCAATTGCAATAAGAAGTTGGCGGATCAAAATCGAATGGATATGCAATTTCAAGTTGGTGACGCAATCCTTGCTAAACTACATTTGATTTTTCCACATAATGGCTTGCATAAGGGGCTTGTGCGATGGTATGGAGGACCCTTTCAAGTTTTGAAGAGAGTAGGCAAGGTGGCCTACAAGCTTGAGTTGCCAACAAAACTTAAAGTCCATCCAGTGTTTCATATAAGTATGTTTAAGCTATTCCATGAGGACCAAGAGGACCCAAATCGAGGCAAGTCAGAACGAGCACCAATGGGGGTAAAGGTCTCATATGATCGTGAAGTTGAAAGTATCAAGGTAGACCGTGTGATCAAACGGAAGAACTGTAGGCCGAGGCATGAGTACTTGGTGCGATGGAAGGGACTTTCCAACAGTGTAGCAAGTTGGGAACCTATCGAGGCCTTCTGGTAGTTTCAAGGCAAGATAGACCACTTCCATGTGGAGGACGCAACGAAGGCGTTGCTAAAATAGGTGGGGGAGAATGTCATGGGTTGCGTATGGGAGCCTGCAACCATGACACAATTATGTGATCTATCATGTTCAAGGGAGGTTATTTGGCCTAACCGAATTGGCCCGTTGTTAAGAGAGATTGAAGGCTCATGTACAAAGTAAGACCAAGTGAAATATATGCAATCTTAGAGATAACTTGTAATCGTAGAAGATATAATAAATGTAATCTTAGAGATATGATTCGTAGATAGCTTCTAATCCTAGCCATTGATGTACTTTAATCCGTATCATTAATTTTGGGGAGGCTCAACTATAAATAGAGGCCTCTCCCCCTCATTGTAAATAATTCATTGAGTAATAGAATTCTTGAGAGCATTCTCTCAAAATTCTCTCTCATGTTCTTTGCTCTTCTGTTACTTTGATCTTATATTTCAAATTCGTTCATCTTTGTTCTTCGTCGGAACCTTAGAAGAATTATGTTTGATCTTCGATTGTTGGAGGTTAGGCTGACTTAGGTGTTTTTGGAGGAAGAAAACCCCTAAGGCCGCACAGATTGTTGAAAATCGCTATACAAGTGCGAGTTTGGTTTAAGGTTTATAGCTATAAATATAATAAACTGACTCGATTTTTAAAATTTTAATTTTTTGCTGTACAAGAAAATCGCTTTCGAGCTAAATTTTTTCAACAAGCTGCACGGTTGAACAATACAAGATGGATTTCAAGGATAACTAAGTTGGGTAGAATGATAGTTCATTTTCTTGATGAAGGCACAATTATTTTATTCTGAAACAGGCGATGAAAGGGTAAAAAAAAAGAATAAGAAATGATAGAATAACTGTGTGAGAAGCTTTGGGTTCAAGTTTTGTTTATTGCTATTGATGTGAATGTTTTTGCCTCATATAATTGGTCATCCTTTTTTGTTTCTCACTGGATACATAGCTCACTCACAATTTAGTTACATGGTGATGGCTTTACGTTACCAACTCAATTTTTGGGAAAATGGCAAAAACTACAAACTTAAATCAGTATTGTTTGCGATAACTTTTTTATAATAATAGCAAAGATTCTTTACTTTTGGCTTCTTCTTCTTTTTTTTTTTACCATTCTCTCTTAAATTTCTTTTTCAATTTATAAACTTCATAAACATCTTTTAAGTGTGCAAAATAAACTAACAATAATAAAAAAGATAACTAAAATTTAATATTATCGTTCTTCACAAAACAAATAAAAATCAGTTAATTTTTCATATCACTGATCAAAATAAACAAAGACCAAACTAAGATCACAATTTTTCAAAATTTTCACATTTCAATTAATAATCTAAGTTTTTTTTTTACAAAACTATTCAACTCTAAATCACAATTATCATTCTAAACTCTAAACTCTAAACTTTAAATCAAAACCAAAATTGAAATTAATTAAACCCTAACTCTCACTACCACCCCTAAATCAAATCATAAACCCCAAATCACTCAACCCTAACCCATTATACCATCCTTAAACCTAAAATAAAACTCTAAGCTTCCTTTCATCATCTCATTTCATCAATACCCAAATAAAAAATGTAGCAACATTCATACCAATACCCCACATTATCCGTTCTTTCTTCCTTTCCCTCTCCATTGCCTTTTTTTCCTTAACAACCCAATTATTACAACTCGTGCGCGAGAACTCTTCAGATTATCAAACCAAGTGAAGAAGTAGCAACATCTCCAACCACCATAGTTTCGGCAACCAAAGAATCTTCTTCCGGGATTATCGTGACCAAAATGACCTTATTGCCAGAATTCCACGCTAGCAGATCGTGATGGCATGTGCTTCATCCATTTCTGTCCTTCTCTGCCTTGAATTCAGATAGAAAGGTTACAAAACAAAACAAAAAAAATTAGGAATTTTACCACGAAGGTAAAAAATTTTAGTTAACGTTAAATGATTTTTTTAAAAATTACTTTAATCACCTGTAAAATATATACACAATTGGCATAACAGTCAACAAAATGTGACATCCTAGTCAGCTTTTCGTTTGAATTTTAACATATTAGTGATCAAAACAAGAATATTTACTAAGTGTTATATTTGACCAAAAAAAAATTAGAATAATCAAAATAAGAAAAAAAATAATTTTAGAACGACCATCTGAGTAGTTTAAATGTCCAAATTGCATATTGAGTACTAACTGCTCTGGTGCTCTTCTGTTTGGTGCTCGATTGCAAATTTTTGGACTGATATACGAGAAGTCATGTATTGGACAATCGGTAACGGGAAACTAGTTAGATTTTAGAAGGACAATTGGACACCAACAGTGGTACCCCTCGAGAATCACATGATTGCCTCGGCTGGAGTTGTGGATAATACCTTGGTGAGTTATATGACTAATATTAAAGGCAATTGGGATTGGAACAGATTTGCACACTATCTCTCGACCTCAAGCGTCATTCATCTTGCAGGGATTAGTCCACTGGAGGTCAAGGTATGGGATCGTTGACTGCATGGGAAGAGGGTCTAGCCGCGTGCTGGTGGAAAGCGACAACCAAATATTGGTAAAGATGCAGCAGCAGCAGATAGGAATAATTCCTTGACACGTAGAGTAAAGCATTTCTTGACAAGGAACTGGAAGGTTAATTTCTATCGAGTGACCTTGGCTGGGATGCCTTTCAATTTAGCTGCTTATTTGTAATTTTAATGCTGGAGGATGATAGACTAGGAAGCCATTTTGTTACAGTTACTACTGCTTCCTTTGTATTAGACCTGTGGCCTCTTTTATCTTACCCAATAAAAAATTTAAAAAATTATCATGTGTACTTGGGTAATATTAGAACATAATAAATAAATAAATAAAATTAGATACATAAACTACTTGTAAAATTAAAAAACTTCAGAGACAAAGGGTATATAAAGCTCACCCAAATTCCAATAGTTAACAAAGAAGGCTCCCATGGTGGTGCTTTGTTCTGTAGCCCACGAGAATTGTATGCCACTACCAATTTCATTCCTTACCCGAAGAGCATGGGCATGTTAAGTCGAAGCACTTGATTCTTGTCAAACAGCTAAAGAGTAAAGACAAGGAACATTTAATATAAACGAAACGCTTGAGGTTGAGTTTTCTAATTTCTTTGCCCATCCTCATTATTCACTACCTTTCTGTTTTTAGGTACCGACTCATTTTTGGGTAAATTTTATAAGTACTCATTTAACTATTAGCGTGTTTATGTTTTGGTTACTCAAATTCAAAATTTTTTATTTTAGTCACTACCGTTTGGTCACTCCTCTGTTCAATAAAATATTTATAAAATACATAAATAAATATAAAATATTTATAAATAAATAAATATCATTTTTCTCATTTTCTAACATGAAAATTATTTATTAGGCAATTAAGAAGACTTTGCGTAGATTCAATTTTTTCCGTTTGTTTCAACATTAACGACCATCATGTTTAGTTTGGGTCAAAAATTACAACATAAGATCGAAAAGGATGAGAATCATTGTTTTTAGGTTGTTGCCTAAAACGAGTTTTTTGCGTTTGACTTTCAGGTTGTGCTTGAGGGCAGGCGTGATTGAGGATTCTATAGGTGAGAATAAGGCCCTGGAGACCTAATAGATGGAAAGTCATGCCGACAGCTCCACAACCAATTCTTAGTTCAATGACGTGATGATGGAAGGCGTGGAAATCGAGAAGTTTGTAGTAATGATTATTGGTGCCAATGGTAGTGGGAGAAGGTGGTGCCCAACGCTAAGCAAATTTGACGAGGACTAAAGAGTAAGGTTAAAAGTATAATAAAATTTATTATTTATAAAATAAAATAAAATAAGGAAATTTTTGAATTTAATTTAAGTCTTGCTTTTGGTTTTTTTTTAAAAATATTTTATTTATAAAAGTATTATTTTAATAAATAAATCATGTCAAGAAAAGAGAAAAATGAGTATTCATTTATTTATAATTTTATACGTATTTTCATAAAATTTTATGATTTTTATCGAAAAATAAACTTTTAAATTTTTATTTTCAATTTTTTAAACTTTTAAGAAGCAAAATTAAATTGATATAATGTGCAAAGTTGAGGTTAAATTTGTTGAATTTTTAGAATTAGGACTAAATTGATAGAATTTATAAATATTGGAAGGTTAAATTTGTTATTATGCCAATTAAAAAAAGTCACCGTTAGTGATTTAACGAAGTAGTCACCAAATCTGGCAACATTAGTGATTAAAATAGAAATTTTTAGACCTAAATGACCAAAATAAAAACATGACTGTTTTTACAGTTTACTCTTTTTTTTTTATGTCAAACGAGGAATAGAACTCCACAGGAAGATGTTATGTACTGCCATATCTTTGTCGAACTGAAACAATATCTTTGGTCTATGAAGACACAAGCATGTCCAAACAAGTGAATCTGATATACTGTAGCTGAAAGCCTGAAAATCTATTTCATAATTCTTTCTAGGGGTGAGCAAAACTCGATTCGACTCGAAAAAATCGAAAAAAAATTCGAATTTCGAGTTAAACGAATCGAGTTAATCGAGTTATTCGAATCAACTCGATTTTTTTTTCGAATTTCGAGTTCGAATCGAGTTGAGTTTTCGAATTCGAATAACTCAAATAATTCGAATATCAAACTATAATATTTGACAGTTTTACCCTAAACTCCCAAACTTTTTTACTTTTCCCTCAAAACTTTTACTCCTTCCCAGTTTCCCCCCAAAACTTTTACTCCCCTCCCCTCCCAACCCCCCAATCTACCCAAAATCCATTTCCCACCAAAATTTTACTCTCCCATTTACTTTTTCTCAAAAATTTTATTCCCAAAACCCTCAAAACCTTTTATTTTCTCCCAAAATTTTTACTCATTCCCACTTTTCCCCTAAAACTTTTATTCCCTTCCCATCCCACCTCCGACCTCCCACCTCCCACCTCCCACCTCCCACCTCCCATCTACCCCAAACCCTCCCCCTCCAATTTTTTTTTATGTTTTCCCTCCAAAATTTTACTCCCCCCTATTTACTTTCCCTCAAACTTTTATTCCCCAAAACTTTTATTTTCCCCTAAACTTTTACTTCTCACCCTTTACTCTCAAATAAAAATTAAAATTATCCAAAAAATCACTAAACATAAATAGTAATAATTTTATTTATATTTACTATTTATATTATTAAATTAAATTTCACATTTTATATTATTTATATTATTGAATTGTTTAGTCATATTGAATATTTATATTAAAATTGAATTATTAATTATGCCATAAAATATTCGTGTTAAAATTTTATATTGGTATCAATTTCACATTTTATTTTAAAATAACTTTTATTAAAAAATTATATTTTACATTTAATATATTTTTAATTCCAAAATACATAGTGACAAGAATCAAGATAATTGAAACAACTAAGCAAGCAAAGAAGCTAACCAAGTATATAAAAATTAATAAATAAATTATGAGGTGATGAAAGTTAATAAAAAAATTGATTAAGGTAGACAAATTTTATTACGATGGGTGACAACGGTTACAAGGACCCAAAATTATTTTTTAAAATTTAACTCGAACAAATATATTCGATTCGATTCGATTCGAATTTCATCTCACTCGACTCGATTCGGGAAAACTTCAAATAAAGTTAAGATGATAAAATGAGATTCGAAAACTCGATTAACTCGAAAATTTTTGATTCGATTCGATTCGATCGAATGCTCACCCCTAATTCTTTCAGTTTTACATACCTTTCTTTAATCTTATTATGTTCAAGGTTTCAGGTATAAGGATTTAATTATTTTATGCAAAGGGCCATCATTTCTATTGGTAGGTGGTCATGTGAGAAGCATTCACCTTGTAAATTTATTGCCTCCTAAGGTAGTCTTTTAAAGCAATTAGGGTTTCTATAGAGTAAAAAGATAAAACCTCAGTTCAACCTAGTAAAAATATCTAAAAATATCGACTTATTAAAGGATTCTTGGATTTTTCTCTAAAAATAGCTGACCTTTCCTAAAAAAAAATGTAAAATTTTCAATAAGATTCATAACTACAAAACGTTCAATTTAGATGCCAACCCGAGAATTTATGAACAATGTCAAAGATCACTTGATGGATATTAGGTGAAACTTCCATTAGGCTGTCTCTGATCATATATAGAATTGCATATGCTGCATGTGACATAAACTGAAGGGCCCTTAAACCATTATTTAGAGAGAAAAAATAAATAAAGGTTTCCTTTAAGGAATCAATGATTGTATGGGTTATGATAAAGCATCAATCTAGGCCTTCTGATTTAATTCTCCATCATTGCAAAAGCTTGTAAAAAAAAGCCTAAACATCTACTCGACCAAAGCATGCATAAAAGAATCACCAACAAAGCAGGAAAATGGGAAATCATTTGCTTGCCATAACAATAGGAAATGACCAAATGTTCAAAGTTGGATTTCCGCATATTGTTTGATGTTCCACCACATACAAATAGGGAACAAGAAAAAGAAAAGAAAAAAAGTTACATTTCATGTGAAATCAAAAGAACATATTTACTTTGTGATCGTTGGAGAAATATATAGATATATATATGATATATCCGCTATTCTCATCAAGCTTAAATTAACAAAAAAGAAAAAAGTGGAATCTAAAATTCAGTGGTACCCTTTCTTGCCATGCCTGCTGCTAACATGGTGCAACCATCCAATCCCTTTGAGGGCCTTTGAGATCTTGACAAGGTTAGGCCTTCCCATTCCCAAATTCATCTTCCCAGCTGAGAACTTGAGAGCCCGTAAGCAGCACAATTGCCCATTGGACTCTTCCTCATACTCATCCTCATCATAATTATCATTATCGTAGCAGTAATCTTTGTTGTTGCCACCTTTCTTTCCTTTCTTTGAGCTGCTTCTCATTTCTACTTTATTATGGGAATGGGAGTCGGTTTCATATGCCTCCCAAAGCAAATCCATCCCTTCAGTACCATCAGCAACGTTGTGTGAGTGTCTCTCTTCGAAAAGCTTGCATGCCAATGTCCTCTTCCACTCCTTTTGTTTCCTCATCGACCCAAAGTTGCCTAGATTTGATCCCATTGTTTGGTAGTTATAATTGTCTCCATTTTTACTACCCCATTCACCTCTCACTCTCGGGGAATCATTCACCATTGCTTTGGCAGCGTGCTCAAATCCATTATCAGCACTGATCACTTTAGGAGGATCACTTACTTTATTAGCCTCGGATCCCCTTCTCATGAATTCTTCTTTTTGTTCATCACCTTTATTGGACTCCACGCTTAGTGACTTGACCTCTTTGTCTGTCTTTTTGGACGACAAATTTTCAACCCCATCTTTTTCCTGCAAAAAGTCTTCAAAGATCTTCACTACCGCCTTTACCTGATTCGTTTCCGGTCGCCTAATCTCTGCTGGTTTTTCATCTAAAGCAGTACTCCTCGTCGACGTTCCAGCCATACCTAGGCTACCATCGTTTTCAAAGCTCGGACCTTGGTCGATGGAAGCTTCAACAGCTCGAAAGCACTCTCCTTGGGACTCCACCGCCAAAACATCATCTGGATTTTCACAAGTTTCGACGACAGTAGTCGATGTTTCAAACATGATCTTAAATGCTTCAAGCTCTTCGAAGCATCCAAAGCCATCAGCATCGTCAACTTTAGACCTCAACGTTTCAACAAGCGTTCGGTAGGCAGTAAGCAGGAAACTTGCCTTGGAATCCGATGAGCTGTCGAGGTGGAAAGCCCCACCATGGTTGAAAAATGTGGGAGTGAGAGTAAGAAAGGCAAGAAGCAAAAGGGCGGTGGTGACGAAGAGAGGGGAAAGGAAAGAGAAAACCTTGAAGAGGTAAGGGGAGAAGAAGATGAAGTAAGAGAAATACAGAGGGTGAGAGAGAAGGAAAGAACAAAAGAGCATAAAGTCAGAAAAGAGAAGACTTGGCAAGTCCTTAGGTTGCTTCTGGGCAGCCAAAGACATTTTTGGTGAAGAAAACGAGAGAGAGTATCAAAATAAGAGATTGAAGATGGCGATGGATGACAACATTCTAACACGAAACCAAGACTTAGAGAAGAATTTTAGAAAGAGAGGGCGAGGGAGCGGCGTGAATAAAGGGAAGAGATTGATAGAGAAATAAAAAATAGTGAGAGATTAACCACCGTAGCCATTGATATGAAAAACAAAAGTCGCTTTAGAAACTTTCCCTGTCTTGTCCCCTCTCCACTTCGGATCACTGATTGATGTGATTATCTCTTTCTTATAACGCTTAATAATGAAACCAGCTATCCAACGAGTTGGGTATTGAATACTTGAGATCAAAATTCATTATGCCTGATTGTATACCTAAATTTTTTAGTTTTGTGTTCATTGATTTTAATTTGAATTGTATTAATTTTTAATTTAATTATATTTTTAATTATTTGGTTTTACTTTCTAATTATATGAACAATCTATATTATAATAATTTAATACTTGTAATTATTCCGCCATATATATTTGTAGCACTTTTATATATATATATATATATATATATATTGAATGCAGCTATTTGCTTAGTGACACTGGTGCTTATTCTAAAACTTATTTTATGGGTTTGTATTAGAAAACATAACACTTATACTAACTGGACGTTTAAGAAAAATTATATATAAAATCAATATAAAAGATTAACCAGCATTTAAAATTTTTAATTTTTAAATTTTCAATCATTTTACAATTAAATTAATGTTTAATTAACTCATAGCACTAACTTAATAAACTTTATAAATAATATAAATATAACATTGATTTCTCTTTTCTATTTTAGCACTTCTTAAAAAGCGGAAGATATATCCAACGTTTATAACAAGTCATATGTCATTTTTTATTGTATATGATGTGAGTATAAAATATATATTATCCAAAATAAGATTTTAAATTTTTAATACAAAGTTTATTTCTATCCATAATCTTTCTTCCATTTTAAATCGGAGAAAAATTGGGTTTAAACACGCTCAAACTAATGTAATCTTAATTGTGCTATAATAGTAACAATGTCAACTATGTTAAAGGTTAATTAGTAAATTTGAAACTATTTAAGGAAATATTAGTTGTTAATGAGTTATCTTTATCACAAGTGGCACATTCTATGATTGTCATATCAACAGTTAATGGTTAATTTATACAAGGCTGTCGAGACCTACAAAATAAAAACCTACTTGAAAAATATAAAAGTTAGTAGATAGCAACAAGTAGGGTTGTATTCACAGAGACGGACGGGTGATAATTTTATTTCTTTAATAAACAAGTAAAACAAAAATAAAATAAAAAAGGGTTTAGAATTAAAAACTAAAATAAAATTAAGCAAAAGTAAAAAGAGATCAAAAAATAAAATCAACAAGAAGAAACTCTAGTCAAAGTTAAATATTCGTTTGATTTATAAATTCGATCATCGACGCAAGGATAACTTGAATGCCTTTAGTAAATCAGTTCTAATTGTTGACTCAATGTCGGACAACCAATTTCTCCTTACTTATTCAGTAATCAATAGACAACTTATTTCAAAGATCCGAAATTAGGTTTCCTTCGAAGTTAATCACATCTATACTATAGCAAGTCATTTTTATTAGATTACAAGATACCTTAAAGAAAATAATTCTAATCTATTTTTCGAGTAATTTTAGTCTATTTTCTTAATAAAGGCAAGTTTATTTTACGGTTCATGTTCAGGGTTCATAGCTGCCTTTTTTTAAAAATGTCGTCTCCAACGTTCGAATTTTGTTCTCCTTCTCTTTAGAGTGCAATATGCCTTATCATTGCACCCAACACTTATTGGTGGACAATTTCAACTTTGATAACTAGCAATTCATGCATAATTACATATGTTTAACTTTTTCTTTCCGTTAAATACAAATATAATTTAAAATATTAATATATTAAAGTTTAATATTATAAGATGGCAACTATAGTAAAAATTATATAATAAAATTATAATTATGAGGATAAAAATAATTTTGGATTAAAGTAAATGTTTTAAGCAATAGATTTATAGATATCATCAAATAAAAGGTAAAAGAAATACCGCATCAATATTTTCTAATAAAATGATTAATAATTAACAAACCTATTGATAAAAAATATTAATATCTTAAGAATATATTTATTTAACTAAATTTAAAAATATATATTTAAAGATTGAGTCTTAACTTAATTGGTATGGGCATTGTTGTCAATACAGGAAGATATGGATTTGACTGCGTTAAAGCATTATCTTCCTATTTATGAGTTGAGCTCCACAAACTGTTTCACATATTACATAGAGAGAGATGGAGTACATTGTAAAATGAAAATAATTTTATATATTTTTTATTATTAATATTTAACAACCCAATTATCATATTCTATGTTTTATTTATGTAGATTCTAAATATCAAGTTTATAATAAATTAAAATTCATAATTATTTGTTCTAAGTAAAAAATTTGTAATCGTTAAATATATATCAATATGATTGAAATATTGGATCGATTTGAAAATTTATATGTATAATAAATACAATTATATTAATATTTGTACAATAAATTATGAAAATGTATAACACTATTTTAATTTTACATCCAGGAGTGAAGCTTGAAAATTTTTAGGGGACAAAATTAAATTATAATTTTTACGATAGTAAAAATATAATTTTACCATTTTAATAGCATATATTTTATATTTTTAAAGGATTAAATCAATTTTTATCATTTTTAAGGGATGCAAAGTAATTCTACCTTTATTAATTTAAAATTTTAAAGGATTTAAATGAAAAAATTTATATCTTAGGGAGATCGAGACTCTGCCAGCTAAACCTAGATACACCACTGTTTACATTCTCTCACAGTAATGTTAGGCTTTTTCTCTATGAAATAATAAGTATAATTGATTGAACAAACTTACAGTTAAAACAGATAAAGAAGTTGAATAATGATTGAGAGTACATTACTTTAAATGAGAAATTATGGGTAACTTATATGCCTGTCTGAAATGATACTACATCCTTCGTCCACTCAAAACCTTAACAAGCCAAATTAAAAGAAGAAAAACACAGGAGAAACCAACCCAGCCCCTATAAATGTTAAAGATGGTTAACAAACCTAATATAAGACATCTTTTTGGGTACATTACAAATTGGGGGAGGGGACTACAATTTCTATAGTTGGTTTCATCTCACCAATAATTTTCATTTTCATTAATTATACCTATTCAAACTATGGTAGCTTTGAGTTTAAGATTAAAACGGCCCACTTCAATTATACACATCTGAGATGTGAGTTAACAACTTACTAGTGTTGTGGAGCACTTGTCTAAAATTAATAACAAAAATTATTGTTATGGTGGAGTCAGGCCAGGTTAATAAATCCTTGTGTTTCCTTTTTTTTAGTTTTTAATTTTTAAAAATACATTATTTTTTACCCTTTTTTTAGAGTTGAAAAAATGTATCAAATGATTTCTAAAAAAAGAAAAAAACATTTCAAATTATTGATTCATTTCAGATCAACTATATAATATTTTTTCTTATTCATGAGCTGGATAATTCGAAATTTAGGAGGAATTCTCATTTTATGTACCGCTCAAGAAGTTCATGAACATTTGCTAATGTATGCATTTTTTACTCCATTTCATTCTGTTTTTGAAATATTAAATTAACTAGCTCATATGACTATGAAATGTAACAAGTCAAGATTGTGTATAAGGTAATAATAATAATCCTTCCAAGTGATATCGTCTATCTTATATCATCCATAACTGACTCTTTGAAAATAAGAGGGTGGAATTGGGCGTGCACATGGGTAGGCACCGGCACTCAACTGCATGCCATGCATGCAATACTACCCTTACTTCTCTTCTTTCCACATCTTGATGGGGACCCATATGTCTGTTGTTGTCCTTCCACTCTCTGTGACTCTGTCTCACTCTAATATTATTGTAATTCTTCTTACACGCTTTCTATTTTTCCATGTTTTACCATAAATATCATCGCCAAAAAGAAATGAATTTTCTCATTTTGTCGGAGAGGGCTTTTTGACAAACATGGCAATTCTTTGGCATATATCATCAACCATACGTCCTTGGGGATTAAAACATATCACACATACTGAACTCGGAACCTCAAATTTACTGGTTATCACCTTTTTTGAATAAAACCAACTGAAAGCCCATCTTTGTAACAGAAGTAGTAACGGATAAGGCTATCTTCGCTCCCCCATAAATGTCTGTCTTAAATCGGATAGTTCATTTCAATCATCAACATTATACACTTGATCATACTTTGCAAGTATAGTTTACTAGAAATCCTTGTAAGTTTTAATTTAATTCCAATCTCGAGAATCGGCTTAATGCAGATTTGGCTCTACATTAGCAATACTTCCCCTATAAATTAACAAGTAAAATAAGGCCCAACATGGTCATAAAACTCATAATGGCTCCATAAATTACAATGAAGCAATAGGGGACCAAACTGCCAACAATGTCATCATGCCCCCAGCAAAGAGAAAAATCTATGAATATTCCAGCACGAACTAAAATAACATCAGGAAAATAGAAGCTTGAATGCCAGATAAGAACATGTTCATTCCAAATCAAACAAGAAAAACTGTTATAATATAGAAATTAGAAACATCAACAGTAATTTCCATTCTAAAACAACAACCAACCTGTCCCATCTTAAAGCAGACTAAAAAAAAGCATCAGTTACTCTGTCATAACAGGTTTGTTCTCACTTGCTTTGGGTCTCTGTTCCTTTGGCTTCTGCTCCTCCATTTTCCTGAAAAGCCAAGCAAAAGTTACACCCACAGATTAGAAGCATCTCACCGGAACAAAACCTTTTCTTACAATAAGATTTCAGCGAGGCAGATTGCAAATGACGCATTGGAAAACCTCACATAATCATCATTTGTAGCACAAGACAAAGCATGGGAAAGAAAACAAGTTGTTTAAACAGCATAACAAGCTAAACTAGAAATACAAACAAATCTTTCCCCAAATTGAGAACATAAACCATAAAAGAAACAATTCAATGTTGTATCTAGAAAGAGCTGGCCATAAAACAGGCTTCACTGAGTGTCAGAGAGATTGATAAAAGCTTCCTAAGTCGCAAGTTGCAGGTTATTGAATAGAGTCCAGTGGATGCAGTTTCAGTAACCATAACTGCTAGAGACATCTAAAGCAATTAGCAACCATATCCTCCTAATTTCATAAGAATCAATCACAAAATAAACCAGCAAGCTAAGCCCAGTGCAAATAAAGCCCTCTCTATATATGTTCAAACAACATAAACACAAAGAATCTAATTCTAAACATCATCCTCATTGTTCGCAATCACAATCTTCCCCAAAAAATAATTAGCTTTCATCGAATAGTTGAAAAATACATGCTAAATAATTGAAATAAACAATTCGTGAACATTTTTCTGGCCAAGTTTCCGCCGGAATCAAAATAAGCACTTGATAAAATTTCCCCTTTGACCAACATTCCCATTAAAATAGCAAACACAAATCTTGAAAAGAGAATACGTCAACATTTCATCAACTCCCAGTGACTATAATTATTTACGTTAATAACATTGAAACTGAACTAAGACGGTAGCAAGTTTACGCATAAATTAGGATGGAAAAGGATAAAGATGCATATATATATATATATATATATAGAGAGAGAGAGAGAGAGGAACCTTTTGTCGGAGGAGCCGCCCTTCTGGCTGAGGAATGAGCGGAAGAGTGGAGAATTGACGTCGTA
The DNA here is from genome assembly GCF_025698545.1 of Gossypium raimondii. NCBI lineage: Eukaryota > Viridiplantae > Streptophyta > Magnoliopsida > Malvales > Malvaceae > Gossypium > Gossypium raimondii. The sequence continues at coordinate 50,159,488 of NC_068575.1, forward strand.
AATCATTCTGTAAGGAAAGAAACCCTAGCTAGCTTTCGCTGCTCACGCTGCTTATCTATTAGCCTTCGCCGTTTTAGTTTTGGGTCTTGAAAACCGCCTTTATATATAGATTTGGGTCTTCTGGTACCACGTTTTATTATGGTTGGGCCGCTACCTATATATCTGTTAAAGATTCGGGCCCTCTTTGGGCTTTCTCATGGACGCCATCAATTTTTTTGGTTCTTTTAAAAATGAAATATTTGAATGTCAGCAACATTGTTAAAATGTCCCACGTTTTTCTTTTACATTTTAATATACCATAAAAAAACTATGATCGTTTATTATTTTTATTTTTCAAATGCGAAACATACAATTAAAACTTTAATATTTTCTATCAAAAGAAATGTTAAAAATTTGTTTAAATTTGGTTAAATTTGTTTTTTTACCTCTCAACTATAAAATGTTATATTTTGGTCAATAACGTTTTTAGGTTGTAACTAGGGGTGAGCATTCGATCGAATCGAATCGAAAATTTTTGAGTTAATCGAGTTTTCAAATCTCATTTTATCATCCTAACTTTATTTGAAGTTTTCTCGAATCGAGTCGAGTGAGTTGGAATTCGAATCGAATATATTTGTTCGAGTTAAATTTAAAAAAATAATTTTGGGTCCTTGTAACCATTGTCGCCCATCATAATAAAATTTGTCCACATTAATCAATTTTTTTATTAACTTTCATCACTTCATAATTTATTTATTAATTTTTATATATTGGTTAGCTTCTTTGCTTGCTTAGTTGTTTCAATTATCTTGATTCTTGTCACTATGTATTTTAGAATTAAAAATATATTAAATGTAAAAATATGATTTTTAATAAAAGTTATTATAAAATAAAATGTGAAATTAATACCAATATAAAATTCTAACACGAATATTTTATGGCATAATTAATAATTCAATTTTAATATAAATATTCAATATGACTAAACAATTCAATAATATAAATAATAGAAAATGTGAAATTTAATTTAATAATATAAATAGTAGATATAAATAAAATTATTACTATTTATGTTTAGTATTTTTTGGATAATTTTGATTTTTATTTGAGAGTAAAGGTGAGAAGTAAAAGTTTAGGGAAAAATAAAAGTTTTGGGAATAAAATTTGAGGGAAAGTAAATAGGGGGAGTAAAATTTTGGAGGGAAAATATTTAAAAAAAAATTGGAGGGGGGAGGGTTTGGGATAGATTGGAGGTGGGATGGGAAGAGAATAAAAGTTTTAGGGGAAAAGTGGGAGGGAGTAAAAATTTTGGGGGAAAATAAAAGGTTTTGAGGGTTTTTGGGAGTAAAATTTGGAGAAAAAATAAATGGAAGAGTAAAATTTTGGTGGGAAATGGATTTTGGGTAGATTGGGGGGTTGGGAGGGAAGGGGAGTAAAAGTTTTGGGGGGAAAATGGGAAGGAGTAAAAGTTTTGAGGGAAAAGTAAAAAGGTTTGGGAGTTTGGGGTAAAAATGTAAAATATTATAGTTTGATATTCGAATTATTCGAATTATTCGAGTTATTCGAATTCGAAAACTCAACTCGATTCGAACTCGAAATTCGAAAAAAAATTCAAGTTGATTCGAATAACTCGATTAACTCAAATAACTCGATTCGTTTAACTCGAAATTCGAATTTTTTTTCAATTTTTTCGGAGTCGAATCGAGTTTTGCTCACCCCTAGTTGTAACATTTCAATCACTTGCCCCTTAAATTTTTTTTTTGTAACAAGAAACAACTAGAAAGCGAATGCAAAGACAACAAGTTAACTAGAAGTAACAACCATAGAATCAAGATCAACCTTGAAAAGCTCTCGTAATAAGGGTTAAGGCCTCTTCAAATACTTGCATCTCATCATAATTCTCGCTTCCCGATTTAGCCATCCAATCATCTACTTTGTTAAGTTCCCTAGGGATGTGTCAAAACTGAACCTTCCAATTTTGACATAAAAGTTGACTAATCAAACGCAACTCTGAAAACATACTAGTACTTGCACCACCAACTAAGCTAGCTTCCACAACTAAAGTATAATCACACTCCAACTCCAATTGCCTAAAACCAAACGCCCATGCTAAATTGAGGCCTTCTAATATAACTCTTACCTCAATTTTGAAAACTAAATCCTTTTCAATCCATATAGCAAAATCGAACATCCAATTAGCATCATGGTCTCTAAATACTCCTCTAATTGCAACAGTATTATTGCTTTCCAACAATGCACTATCTACATTCAACTTAACTCACCCTTTCTCCGACGGTCTCCAATGATCACCCAACACCATCTAAATGCAATAGAGTTCACAAGATTTTGAGTTTACAAAGCTCTCAGCCCAGGCTAAACTTGTACCTACAACAACATCAACATTACCATGGCTATTATTGAAAAGGAAATTATTTCGGCTTTTTCATAATAGCCACACAATTTTGCAAGCAAAATTGGCCAATTTTCCTCCTTCATAGTCAATTCCTCTTGAGCTAACAAGTTATTGGCTGTAACCGTATATTCAGATTCGTTGAAAAGAACATATTCCTAACTGAATTAAGAATCATCGTCTTCCAAACCACTTTTGAGAACTCACAATCTCTTATGGCATGTAAGCTTGTCTCAATGGGATTTCCACAACAAACACAATGGTCTTCATTAGTCATATGTCGTCGAGCCCGCTCCCCATTAATCAAAATCTTATTTTGCCACAACAACCGTAGAAATACACGAACTCTTTGAGGAGCCTTACACTTCCAAATCAACTTCCAATTGACAGATGGGTTTACATTACCAAAATTGGTCAAATTCTTGCATGTTTCAGCTGAGGAGAAAAGGCTCCTCATCAAACACTTCCAAGAAATATCTTGGCTCAAATGGAACAATGTTTGTCAACCAAAGAGTATAGGGGACATGGGGTTTCGGGATTTGCATTTATTCAACCTTTCTCTTTTAGTGAAACAAGGATGGCGTCTCCTTCGCAACAAGAACTCACTTTGCCATGAAGTCTTTAAAGCTAGATACTTTCTGAATTGTTCCTTTATGGAAGCAAGTGTTGGTTGCAACCCCTCTTTCCTTTGGAGAAACATTTGGAGCAGCAAAGCTATTCTTCATAAAGGTGCTAGATGGTGGATTAGAAATGGTCTCACCACACGAGTTAAAGAAGATGTTTGGATTCCAACCCAATTAAATTCCTTGGCTCTATCCCCTTGTACCAACTTCAACGAAGAGTCTAAGGTTTGTGAACTCATTGATGCAAGCCGAATGGTTTGGAGGGAAAACCTTATTAAGAGGGAGTTCTCTAAAGAGGAAGCAGAGGCAATTTGCAAGATTTCGTTGGTGAACCAGAATGCTGAAGATATACTTATTTGGAATTGGAATGCTGACGGGAATTACTCAGTTTGAAGTTGGTATAGATGTTTGCTTCAATCGGTTAACGAGTTGGGACTTGGGACCTCATAGAATTGCATGGAAAATGCATATGGAAAGCGAAGGTGAGCAATAAAATCAAGATCTTTTGTTGGAGAGTGTGCAATAATATTCTCCCCTCGGGTTGTGCTTTGAATGCACGAATACAAGGCGCAAGTTTTGCTTGTTTAAGAAGTAGAAATATGTCAGAAGATATTATGCATGCCCTACGTGAATGTCCTATTGCAAAGAGTGCATTGGCCTTAAGTGGATTTTCGAATCAGATTTGCAATGGGGACGTTAACAATGGAGTGGAATGGATTGAAATTGCAGCTCGTGAATTGAAGAAAGATTATTTTGACAGGTTCCTTTTTTTTTTTTGGACATTATGAAACTGGAGAAATGCTTCATTTTTCGCATTTCCAATGATACCGATGTGAGAATTGTTGAAAGTAATAATAATTGCTACAAGGATTTCACTGAAGCAAATGTGAGAAGCAAAAGAAGTTATGGTTCTTCACCTTGCTGCCAATGGAGAAGTCAAACCTCCAATTTTATTAAGGTCAACTTTGATGCTAGTTTTAAGGCATCAAACAACAATGGAGGGGAGGGAGTTGTGTTAAGAGACTTTGAAGGAATTGTGGTCGATTGCCAATTGCAGCAAACGCTGCTACTACTGTGAAAGCTATTGCAGCTGTTAAAGCCATTGAAACAGCTATTAACATGGAATTATCCTATGTTATTATTGGAGGTGATGCAAGAGTGATTATGAAAGGATTGAATAGTAAAGAACACTTCTCTGAGATTAGACCAATTCTTGACAAGGCCAAATTCTTGCTGCAATAGTTTGCTGAATTTCGTATCAACCATATGCGACGGGAAGGCAACAAGGCTGCCCATCAGCTGCAAAATTTAGCAGTACTCTTGACAACGATTTGTATTGGATTGACGACTATCCTACTTGTATCCACCAAGCTATTTTGACTGATACTGTCAATCTCTAATGAAAACTTTGATGTTTCCATTCAAAAAAAAAATTCATTATGCGATTAGGTGGAGGGTATTTTGAGTCTACTAAACTCACAAAATAGATATGATTATTAGTAGAGTGGTAAAGGATTTTTATATAAACTTATTGATTTTGTGTTCGATTCTCAAATAATTTTGTATTTATTTGTTAGTAAATGGTATGTTTTCTGTTAATTGTACTAACTGGGAGGTAACATGGTAGTTAAAAATCGGTATAATCATAAATTTAGCTTTAAACTTGTATATATTATATCAATTTAGTCATAATTTTAAAAATTAACCATCAAAATTTACAAATGGTCACAATTTGATCCTAATTTTAAAAAATAAATAAAAATATAAAAATACATAAATATTTTCAAAAAAATATAATAATATATTTGAATTTTATATTAATATTAATATTAAAATAAAATAATAATATTAAAATTAAAATTAAAATTTTTAAAAATATAATAATAAATTTAAATTTTATATTAATATGTTGAATATATTAAAAATGCTTTATTTATTATTTAAAAATTTCTATTATAATATTTGAATTTATAAGTTAATATATTTTAATTATATTCAATAATTAAAATAATAAATATTATTTTATGTTAACTACTACAATTAAAAATAAAATATTTTTAAACAATAATTATATATTAAATACGTAAAACATTAGAAGCTAATAAACATATATATATATATAGATAGATAGATAGATTAGAAGCTAAGTAGTCAAGTGGATATAAAGGACCATAGACTCCTTGATTAAATGGTATAATTGTCTAAAAGTCTCTTTACTAATAATAATTTAGTTTAATAATAATAGAATATAAAAAAATTAAAATTTCATTCGGACCCCAAAAAATTATTCGACTTCATCATTGTATACATAGAAAGAGAATATGAAAAAAGAGTAAACTACATTATTACTCACTTAATTATAAACAAGTGTTCGCTTTGATATTTTAACTAAAAAGTTATAATTTGATTACTAATATTTTTGAAATTATTTTTTAGTCATCCAAGTGGCTCTTTTTAGTTGGTGCAATAACAATTTTGTCCTCAATTGTTATACTTTCTGTCAATTTAACCCTAGTTCTATATAAAATATTAAACAACTCACAATTATTTAGAAAAAAACAATTCTATATAAAAATTAAAGTTATTGCCAAGTTAGTTGCAACAAGAAATCTTTAGCATTGCCATAAAATCATGAAAACAGGTAAAAACAAATCAAATTCAATCTTTTAACTTAAATTTGATTAAAAACTAATGTTCATACAAGAAAATTAAATATTCTGTTGCAGTAAAGCTTAAGATTGTTCAATATTGAGATATAATCAATAGAATCCAATAACAGATTAATAATAGAACAAAATCAAACTAATAATATCATCAAGTTGAATTTCATGCTATTAAATGACTTTTTCCATAATTAATCTTACAAAAATTTGTGAGATTGGATCTGATGTCATTTTTAAACCACAAATATACAAAATATACCACAAAATTTTTTTCAAACATAATTCAAAATTTCAATTCATATAAATTATTTTTCGATACTTGAATCATAAAGCCAAATTATATTCTAAATCCTTTCCTTTTCTTTTCTTATAATCAAAACCAATTTCCCTCGTTTCCTCTCACTTTATCTATGTTTGAATTTTTTTATGAATTTTCTGTATTTTTAGATTTTTTAAATTTAAAAGAATCTAAATTTTTTATATATTTTATATAGAATCAAGTTGAAATTAATATAAAGTATAGAAGATGAGAATTATTATTATATGGATTAAAAATGTGTCACAGGCAATCAGTTAAGATAAAAAAAAAATTATTTCAAAAATATTAATAACCGAATTATATATTTTTTAAACGAAATCTTACAATGAGTAAGGGTGCAGTTTAGAGAAGAAAAATGGAAATGGAATACGAGAGAGGCTGGGGGGACATTTATCTAGGCGGGTGAAATGGCAGGCGGCCCATCCAATGAAGGCATCGTCGGTGCTACCAAGTACCAACCAACCAACCCACACTCCTCACCAATCATAATTTCTCTTAGCTTCCATGCTTTCCCCTTTTTGCCCTTTTCCTCCCCTCTTCTCTACCATGTGATATGACATCATTCTCCTCCATTTTCTTTTCTGGAATCCAACGAAAATATTATTTGTTTTCATAATTTTATTTTTATAGAATAATATGAAGTTTTAATGTATAATATTTTTAAAAAAATTTTGATCACTAAAAACATTATATATCACGTAAATAGACATGAAATTAAAAATTACTTTAGAATACTACTTATGTTGATAAACAATAAATTTACGACCTGTATTAAACCATTCATCCATTTTAATATTATAATATTTAATCATAATCAACAATAAAATTGAATTAGAAAATTGTGAAATAATAAACCCAATATCATGATTCCCCATTCCCAACTATCCAAAATAGTACCAAATGCAAACAAACGTGAAAATTTTGGATAAGGTAAACATCCAAAAAATAAATTTAATGAAAAAAAGTTTATAAATTAAAAGATTAATAATTTTATATGTTTAAATTCCATTATTTTTATGTTTATTTTGGATTTTTTATAGATTTTATTATAAAAGTATAAAAACTAAAATACCCAATAATAATATTTATTGATTGTTTAAATTTGATTTTAATATTTTAATAACTAAATTAATGTAAAATTGATTTGTGAAATTTAATCATATTCTTAAATAATAATGTAAATTAGGCTTCAAACACCCCAATAATTTCAATAATATGGTAAAATAATATACTAGATGTGGAAATGTTTTAATGACGGAAGGTAGTTTTCGATGTTACAATTTTAAGGTTGGTTCAAAATCATTATGTTAGACGTGTAGTAGCTTTCCGACGTTTTCATGATTAAGCTATATCATCCTTTTTTCAGTATGGCATATACCATGTTGTATACAACTTTTAAGAATAATATTTTGACCCAAAAATTTATGAATAATAGACAACTTTTATCAATATTTTCTTCCCTAATAACAAAAATATTATGTGTTTTATTAAATGTAAATTGTTTAATTTTATGTTGGTTTATTAATTTATTCATTGATTTTTTTAGTAAAGTTGTTAATTATGTTATTGTTAATCTTAAAGAAAACATATAGTAAATTGTCCATGGAATTTAAAAGTTCCATCAAATATATGTAGGATATAGTAACAACTTTTAAAAATTGAGACACGTGGAAATTTAATAACTTTGCTTGTGGAGTTAAAAAAACGCACTGCCAATATATATCAAATACTCACCCTATTCTATAATAGTATTTCATCATAACACTTAAAGTTTATTAGAGCCGATTTTTATATTTTCTTCTTCCTTTCCACAACCGTTTTCCTTTATAACAAGTATAAACTATGAAGCACACTTTTTATTAAATTAGTTCTATATAATAATGTTTATCTCAAATTTTAGTAAAATTAATTTAAATCTTAAATGAAATAAAAATTATAAATCTTAGATTTTAATAAAATTTCTAAACTTTACATAAAATTTATTTCTCAAATGCCACTTTTACATAAGCGAGTTATGGCACTCATCGGACTTATCCCTTATACGATAACCATCAAGAAGACATTGAGAACATTCTCTGCTGCCCACTTAGTGATCACTAATGGAATAAGCTATGTAATGAAGGCTCGAACAACAAAGATTGGGTGAATTGGTTATTAGAAACCTTCAATCTAATGCTTGGTTGTCTAGGCCTTCGCTACCTAGTCTCTACCTTTTTTCTTTCCTTCGGGAATTATAGATTTCAGGAAACAATATTGTTTTCTATTCTACCTCGATCAACACCAATGTTATCTAGCACTACCTCAAGAATGTAGGTGTCTTCCATGCACTCACCACTAAGGCAAAGAAGTGCACCATGCCAACAGTGGTGGAACTACGATGACAAGTTTCGAATAGAGGATGAGCCAAATCAAATTCAAATGGCTCAGCCGTAACGAATCCGAAGAAAGTGAGTGTTCGGTACTCATTCGAGATGAGAATGGTAGGATAGGTCATAGGATTTTATTGACTTCATTGACTTATAATAGTTGCTACGTCTATAAGATATGAAATATACAAGTAACAAAGTATGAGCAGAAGTGACTTTAAAAGTAGACACTTCTACAAAAACTACGACAAACACAATGTAAATAGGGGATAACAAAGTTTATTTATCCAGTTTGATTTCCTATATTTGTAGAGCCTAGTTCATGAGAAGAATCTATTACCCTTGAATCAAATACAACCGGTAAAAAACATCACTCTTATATCCCAAATATTAGGTCTTTCACCTCTAAATTTTCCCCTTGAGAACTTATAGCATGTAAAACTATAACCCAAATATTTTACAATTACAAATGCACTTTCACTAATAATTCCCGAGTCTTAGTACATCAACCTATACAAGTCTCTCAATTATATAAGGTTTTGAGACTTACTAATATAATGAAAATCAATCATGATCGCTTTTAAACAACAATTAAAATAGCTAAATACAATATAATATTAACAACTAAGGTGAAACAGTTGTTGACAGATAAGCTTTCAAAGTTTTAATCCAGTTGATATACATGATCTAATTTCTAAATAAATTTTTAAAAATGAATTAATATTCATTGATGGGCTTAATTTATTCTATAATCTCAATTCACCCCAAAAATATGATTTAATAAATTTTAAATATTCCAAATATGGCAAGTTACTGTTTTATTCCAATGGTGAAGGAAGAGGACTCTTAACATATTTCAACAACTTCAAATATTTCAAGCAAATAGTTTAAAAGCAGAGCTATGGGGGCTCAAAAAGGGTATAGAGCTAGCAGAGATACTTGATTTGCAAAAAGTTAGTTGTAATAAGCTTGATTCATAATGCTCTAAATATAAGAAGTTGCTATCAACTCTAGCTTCCGATTGCATATAAAGATTGGAAGGCAAGCACATTTTGAGAGAGAATAATAGGTGTTTCAGATTTATCTTATGAGCAAGAACTGTTGTCGATTTGTACTCATCCCCTCTTTCGATGGCTGATATGTATGAGAATATTTTGTGGCAAGTGTTAATTTCTAATTTAATTCGATCCTGTTTTCACACTAAAAATACACACATTCAACCTGGTTCAAATTAAAAAGGAAAGGAAAAAATCCATGAAAAAAATCACTTTTCACCTAAATTGGAAACATTTCTTATTATTTGCCTAAAAAACCAATAATAGTCTATGTAAAAGGGTATTAAAGTAAATGTAGAAAAGGTAAAGAGACCTAAGACATAGAAAGAAGGAAAGGGGGCAATAGAGGAATCATAGGTGATTAAAAAGTACACAAATACAAGCACATACGTTCTTCTCATATCTACAGATTACTAAGACTTTTGCCTTTGGATTTTGCCCTTTGCTTCTTTGATTATTTCCATTTCCCTTGTTTACCCAATCAGCAGCAGCTCCGCCACCCTTCCATAAAAATGGAGCCTTTTTTCCACTAAAAAATTAGCATAAATGCAGAAAAAAAAGGTGTTGGTAGATGCATGACTCATGAGAGCCACTACCAACTTCTCATAAACAAAACACTCCTCTTTTCTTTCTCCCTTCACTCTTCTCTTCAAGCACCATCTTCCTTTCGTCCCTTCACAACAACACAGTTTATATATATCCATATATTCTTTTCACCAGATTTTAGTGTCAACTTTACAAAACCTGTCTTTTTCTCTCGGTTTCTACGCTGACTCCATCATCACCTTGTTTATTCTTTTTTTTTTCTGTCTCAGGTACCAAACAAATGATAAAAACAATGCCTTGTGTTTTTTTGTTGTTTATCTTCTTGTAATGGGTCGCTTTTGCGTTTCCTGGTCATGGGGTTATCGCCATTTTTCGCTTTGATGGGTTTAAAGGCTTTGGGTTTGTTTGTGGGTTTCTTTCTTCTCTTTGATTTTTGTGTATTTTGGGGTTTGGGTTCTGTGTTATATTTGTTTTTTCTTTTCACCGCATTTGCTTCCATGAGAGGTGGTAGGTTGGTGGGTTGACTTATTTGGGAGAGATAATTGGGATCTTTTTTGGGCAAAGTCATTGGGCGACTTTGTTAGTTTCATATGATTAAAGTTTTGGCTTTACTTTATGCAAATTATGATGAATTAATTTATTTATTTATACATAAAAAGCTTATTGTCACCTGGCCCGCTTTCCGGAGCCTGGTTAACTTTTAGAAGTGAATACAATTTCCCCTGAGATGAGAAAGGACTGGATTTTAGTTCGTACATGGTGAGCTTAGATTTTAGTTTCTGTGTGGCATTATAGAACTGAGACGTACGTAATGACGAGAGAGAGGCTGGTTTTCAGCCATCAGAATTCTTTGTCCGGATTACAGTACTTGTATTAACTTATTAATGGCCTTCAGTTTATGTGTTGACCTTCTATCCTTTTGCTTTACGATATGTGATATCTTTGTTTACTTATGATGCTGTTTCCTATCTCTGTCGGCCATCTGTTTTCATCTTCCATCTTGTTCATTTTGCAATATATGATGCTTGTCATTTTCAAATTGTTTATTCTACTGATACACGCCCATCTTTTGTAATCTTACAAGCAGACATAGGGATAAATGCAAAGGGCTACCAATTAAACCATCGTTTGCTGGTTAAAGCATTTCCCGACATGGTGAGCTTACGCAGACGCAAGCTCCTGGGACTCTGCTCTGGTAAACTTTGGTTGTGATGTACTTTAAATTGCAAATTAATTGCTTCTATTGATTGCAATGAGTAGGGAAATTCACCATATATGTCCTTCAATTATTTTCTTTTATATTTTCTACGTAAGTTTGTTTGATTAAATTACGAGTTAGATAGAATGTAAATAAACAGGTTCTATGTTATGCTTGAACAATTCCACTCACTGAATTTGATGACCTTTTGCAGGGAGGAGTTCCTTTTTGACTCCACTTCCTAGAGCTTTTGATAGTGGAAATATACCTGAGAATTCTAGTCATAATGCGAAATCAGTCAGTGCGCATCCCTTGCCCTCAGATTTCATCAATCACGTGCATGGGGTAAGAATGCTTTGTTAGCAAGCTACCGGATATAGTATTAAATGGTCTAACGGTTTTAATTTGACATCTTGGTTGTGTTGATATGAATCGGTTTTGTATCACTATTCTTTTACCTTTTTTGTATCTACTTGTCAGCTTGCAAAGATTGATTTTATCTTTTCCCCTTGGTTCATGGATGCTTGCCTTAGTAATTTCTCACTATCTTATGTCAAACTATTGGCCAATTTTACATATTTATCAGTGTCCACTATTTTAAATGACCAGCATGCCTGGTACACACAAGGGTGGGCTTGGGGGATGTGAGGTTTAGTACATGTTCATGAAGAGGGGAATAAAAAAGAGTATTACCATTGTGAATCTTCCATCATAGTTCATTTCTCACCTCTTAAATCTCTGCTAATCTTAAATCGGTGTTGTAACTTAGTTTTGTCCATAATTATATATTTACTGGTGTATTTTTCACAATATAATAATTCTAGAAGTGAGTCATTCATCCACCTTTGTCCACAAAAAGGGGAAAAAAAGAAAGACCATGGTTAGTTTGAAAGAACTATTCCCCCTTTATAGTGGATCCTCTCTATTTCCATATTCTATGAAAGATTTGTAACATGCAATAATGCAAACATGATAGAGTGTCTCCTTAGTTGATAATTACTGGCAGAGATTGCATTCTATTTTCATCAGTGTTTTGCTAACTGTATTTTCATGGTACCCAGTCAACTGCATACTTTCATGTGGTTGGCGAATTTTCATGGTTGGTGTAGTAGTTATAGTTGAATGAATATCCACCATCTGTTGGAGGCATGTATAGTTTATAAGAAGTGATTCAGAAGGTGGATCAGTGTAATTATGAATCAGTGAATAGAAAGAATTATTTTTTTTCACTCATAGTTTACAGAACATGTTAAGCTTCCAATCTAAAACCTAACGGTAAAAGTGGATGCCTGAACTTGAACATAATGACCAGAGGAAATACAAGATTTAATAGATGTAGGAAAACACTGCTTACCAGAACAGATGCAATAGGAAACGATAATATATTTTATTTTGCGTCTTCCAAGTATATGATCCTAAGGATTCCTCGGTTCCTTGCCAATATGGAGAAATAGTTGATGCTTGATAAGCCGTTGCATTCTAAGGCACCCTTTCTTTTTAAAAATTTGTTCAGTATATTGCGGTTGCTTTTGAGCTAGAATCACAGGGTAAATAGTGTCAATTAAAATGCTCATTAAGCACATCCATATTTGGCTTACTAGTCCACTGTACTCTTGATTCAGAGTTGCTTTCACTTGTAAGGTAAAAAAGCTGTCTGTATTTCCGAATCTGTTGTATTGTTTGTGCAAACCCTTCTCTGTTCTGAAATTTTAGTTCATATTATTGTGCTATTTTTAAGTTATTTTAACTCACAGCCATCCAATTGGAATTACTTTATGAATATGTTAAATGATTAAGGTTCTTAATGTCGTGATAGACAAATTATTATTACTATTTTTATTATTTTGGAAGTAGAATTAACACTTGCATGTAACTCTTTGGTGCTGCTTCTCAGAAAAGCATTGCTAAGGTTGACTTTGCATCACCAAATGTTTCTGGCTCTGGTTCATCAAAAGAGCATCATAGTCAACCTTTTCCAGGTTTGTATCTTAAGAAACGTGTTCCAAATGTTTGTTAATATCAATAAAGCTGGAAAGCTTGTTACTTGTTTATAGTTTTGTGTTGGTCTTTCTTTCTTTCTTTGAAATTGTACGTGTATTAAGATGATATTAATAGGTTTCCAGCTTATCAAATTCTATTTGCATCTGATCAGAAAGAATACATCAGCTGGCTATTCGTGCCCTTTTGGGATTAATGGAACCTGAGTATTTGGAAATACTAGCTTATACTCACTAATGGGTTTATGTTATGGTTGTCTATTCAGACTTAAATGGCCTTATTTGCATTTATGATGGTGGAGCCTAGATTAAAATGACACCTCTGTTCTCTTGTATACTGTTCTTGCCTTGTTGAGGGGTCACTACAGATTCTTGCAGATGGCACCATTGCGATGGAATGGATTGGCACCCTTGACTAATGGGACCAGTGTCAAGGGAGAAAATGGTCCCTCATCTACCAGTCAAAGTTAGGATTGTGGCCTTATAAAGCAAGGCCACCATTCCCCTATCAATGTGCCTTTCCTCGGAGGACAAACCTGTGAGGGCGAACCCTCAGGCCCGCAGAACAGGCAATGACTCATGGCAGGAGCATTTCCAACAATCCTTGCATCAATATGCCTCTCACTAATTGGTTCATGTATCCCAAATTTGGGGCCATCTTATAAGTTTATCTCTGTGCAAAGTAAGAAAAATAAAAATTATTGCACAATTGGTTCATTAAAGTTCAATAGTTTTGCCATCATCAGTTGAAGCATGGCACTACTGCCTAGAGAATCAACAATGTGAAGTTATGAAAATGATATGATCCGATCTGCTGATATTTAATGTGGAAAATTAAGTCTGTTTTCTCTTTTGAATCCTGTTTTTGTTTATTCTCCTCTCGGGGCTATCTTAGAGTCCTGCTTGTGATGAATGCCATGCTTGAGATGAATATGGAAGCAATTTGAGGAAGAGATGGTTTTTATCACTTTTTATATCTTAAAAATAAAGAGGAAAATGTTATATCTCTGAACTGAGTTCATGCCATGGTGCTTCCTGATAAAACATATATTACTCATTGGCATCAAAATCAGATACCTGGAGCCAATTTAGTTCCTACATTTTTGTATGATGTCCATGAACAATGTTATTATATGTAGGGCAACCAATCAAACGCAGAAAGCGACACAGGAGGAAGCATCTTCAAAACCAAGAACAATGTATGATGAGGGGTGTATACTTCAAAAATATGAAATGGCAGGCAGCAATAAAAGTTGACAAGAAACAGATTCACTTAGGGACAGTTGGTTCGCAAGAAGAAGCTGCTCGTTTATATGACAGGTAATAAGCTGGCTTTTATCTTGCTTGTAATGATTGCTACTACAATTTTTAGAATCTCTTATCACTATTTGTAATGCAAATTCTACTGTTTTGGATTAAGGTTGATTCAATAGTTCAATAGAACTGCAAAAAACCTTTAAGCCTGAGTCTGATAAGAACATTGATTTGCTATAAAGAACAAGTCCTGTTCATTAAAGTTGCTGCTCATTTTATTAAGAAATTTCTTTGAAAGTCTTAACGTATATTGGTGATATATACAACAAAAGTGATATTCATATGCAAATTAGAAAAGAATATAAAGAATATCAGATGGTAAGCGTGAAAAAGTTATGAAGGTGTATGTGATTCCTAGCCTCCTGAAATAAAGGGATGGTAAAGTGCTGCATTTGTCCGGCAGTTTTATATCTCAATTATTCCCCTTATATTCATTGGTTTTATTTTCTATTATGTCAACTACTATAAGTAAAAAAAAGCTGGACTCTATCATTTCTTTATGTGCTAAGATGTATTTCTAGATCGACCCTTTTAATGGCAATGCAACTTACGGAGTATATATTTTGATGGATAGACTAATGGATTTTGAAACTCATTGTAGAATTTTTTTATCTGTAGAGCTGCATTCATGTGTGGAAGGGAGCCGAACATTGAGCTTCCCGAGGAGGAAAAGCAAGAGCTTAGGAAATTCAAGTGGGACGAGTTTTTGGCATATACTCGACGTTCAATTACCAATAAAAGTAAACCCTTTTCTTTAAGGTTCTATCCTTATTATCCAAACTGTTAACATTTAAATATTCAATGGGTTTATTTTCAACAATGATTACAGAATACAAGCGAAGGCTCGAGGTTGAAGCACAGAAGAGGCCTGTGTCCGCAACGGCGAACGGTGAGTGGGACACCAAACAAGTTGTCAGGAATAGCTTCTCAGCTTCAGAAGAGATGGGACCAGACTCTTCAGCCTCATGAAAAACAAAGCTGTTGGAGAGTGAGGCTGAATAATCTGGTTCGAATAATTAAATTCTAGTTGCGGGATCTCCATTTTTTGGGTGTACGAAGGGCCCCTACTAGAGCCAGCCAAGTAATGATATTTTGATCTCGTTATCTTCTGGTAATAATATATAATCTACAGTGTTTTAAGTTTGAATTCAAATAATTAGTAGTAAATATTAGTTGCATCTTCACCTGATCACGATTCCCGGTTGTTAGACAGATGGAAGGTATTGCAAATATGAAGCTATATAGTGCCTAATTTGTTCAGAGGTCATGGTTGCTGTCAAAGTGTAGTGCAAAATTGCAGAATGGTTAGGCTCCAAGAAGCATTAATCCTTGTTTAGTTTAGTTTAAGCCCATGTCTATGGTTTCATCAGCCATTAATGGGGAGGTTCATGCTCAGGTGGCTATCACCTAGGATTATTAGTGTGACTCTTTTGAGTCAAAGCACCGAAATACGTAATTGTGGTGGGGACATGAGAAAAAAGAAATAAAATTTAATTTTTGCAGCTAAAATATGCAATCTCAAGGACTGGGAATAAAGAATACATATAGGCTTTCTGATGAATAAAGGCTCTAATTAACTGTGGCAGTTCCTTAATAATCAATCCATCCAACTGTTGCGATCGATTAACTGTGGAAGAGATGTTTGCATTGCTGCTGGTTTAGAGTTTCAAATTGGAAGTGGCGAGCATTATGTTTATTAGTGAAAATCAAAACAGACATTTTGAACATAAGCAGCAGTCTTCTGTTCAACCAATAATCAAATATTGGTACAATCCCATGAGATAATCGATGAACACAACCAAAGTCAAATCGATCTCATGTTAGAAATAAAAACTTATGAAGCTAGCTCGGCTTAACACAATAGAGAATATACAAAGAAAGCCAACCAGCCTCATTGAAGGCAGCATATAGGGAGGGCAGATGTCGTTAAGGCCAAACCCTAGTCCAATCTGCTATAGTCGTGATATTTCGAGTGATATCCTCACTCTTTAGAGCTATAACATTGTCCTCTGCTCTGGGTAGCTTTCTATAGCCTCCTCGATCATGAGTTTTTGAGACAACAGTCAAGTAAATGAACTGGAAACTCAAATCACATGCAGGACAACACATTGGTTCTTAATCCATCAAATAACACATTGTTGTAGGTTTGGAGCACTTGGGATAATCTACAATGTTTCCCCCTTCTTCCATCACAGACCTTTCCCAATTCAACACATTAGAATCAAATGCTTGCTTGCCTGCTGCTGCTAAAGAAATTATTTAATGGACACTCAAATTATTATCGTCTAAAAACAAGCAAAACCCAGGCCATTAATTGAAGACTAGAAACTAAAATAAAGATCGCTAATAAACAATACAACAAATTACAAGCTTAAAGACTAGAAACTAAACATTAATGAAAACGCAACAAACAGATCCCATTAATTAATACAAAAGGCGTGTGATGGAACATAGTAAATGAGACGCTGAATCAAAGTCACACCACACAAACAACTTCGAGACTCAGTCCAATTTACTTATGTACCAACTTTTCAAGGAACATATATATATATACACACACACGTACACATTTATGGTTAGAGAGTAATGGAAGCAGTGGAGTTACGAGGTCTTCGTTGATGATGATGTGGCAGTGGAGTTGGACGTCCGAGCCGTCGTGCAAGTTTTTCTCCTTGACCAAATCCCCAATGCTTTTTGCCTGTCACCAAAATGTTTGGCCTCTTCCTCTTCTTACTGTCTGGAGCCATACATAAACCTTCTTCTTCCTCCTCAATAGAAAGATCAACCGTAAAAAACGTCAGAACAGGACACGCTCAATGACAAGGACACACAAAGCATTGCGTCATAACGACATCAACAACAGCAAAGGGGAGCCAAACTCAATAAATAGGCGCCGACCCCTTTCTCTCACAGGCAACCAAATCACGTTTTGTGACAATAGGTCAGGGACAATGAGCAGAGGAAAAACAGGAAATCCAAGGTAGCACTGAAGCAAAAGCCCACGGTGCCTTGCAGTAGTTCTAAAGCCATGCAATGACCGAACCTTCCACGGCAACCACCACCCTGTCGCAGGAGAAGATAGAAAAGCCACAAAACGAGCTTCATCAAGCCTCTCTGCAAGAGGGAGGCAGAGAAATCGTCCAACATTACCACCACTAAAGCCACCCTTAAAACCACTGAACCACCTAATTATAACGAGAGAGTCCTACTTTTCCGAAGAAAAACGAAAAGAGAAGGAAAGAGGAAAAGGGTGATCCACTACCCTTTCTTGATCGTTAATAATAAAGTCAACAAAGACAATTCGGCTTAACCCAAGCCCGTCTGTTGCTGGAACAAGGTCACAGTAGGACTAGAACTTAATCGGGATCACTCTTTTAAGATTAATTAGTAAACCATTTATAATAATACTATTATGTTAAATATAACAATTGACATTTCCAGCACATTTAGTGAAAATATTCTAATCATATATAATCACCTTAAAGAATGTTCTTAGAATACTAGTCAGCAAAATCTTAATAACAAATTTTAGTAACAATGAAGCTCAGCCAGCCTGAACAAGTAAATCAAAAAGATTGTCCACTAAAACATGGTTTTAGAACTGCACATGTCAGAAATTCCAAAAACTAGCTCCACTGACACCACCAGATGAATTGACTTTTTTTTTTTATCTTTGCAAGGGCAGTTTGTA
The DNA here is from genome assembly GCF_025698545.1 of Gossypium raimondii. NCBI lineage: Eukaryota > Viridiplantae > Streptophyta > Magnoliopsida > Malvales > Malvaceae > Gossypium > Gossypium raimondii. Next base: position 50,177,649 of record NC_068575.1, read on the forward strand.
TTATCCCTGAAATAAAATAACAATCACCATTAGAACACACTCCTTAAAGACTAAAGAATAGTATCAAGATGGGGAAAAAACATCATCAACGCAAACAAAATGCTTTAGAAGAAAAATAGCAGAGTAGCATATCAGACATCGATTTCAATAAAACCCGCATCCATGAAAAAAAAAGGGCATCCAAGCACATGAGGTAGATATGCACATCTTCCACAATGTATAATTCTATTTCACAACCTATGTTTCTATTTTCTTTCGCTAATGAAAATTTAACCTAAAAAAGGATAATAGAATAGTAAACGTACGTTACTAGTTGAGCATGAAATTTTTATTCAACTGGCCGATGGCAGGAAGACCCTAATTAGTTCCTTCACAGTGACTCTTTTCCTGCAAGTTGGGCATTTTGCCTGTGTAGCTATTGCAGCTTTAATGCATGCCTTGCAGAAAATATGCCCACATCTTGTTGACATCTCCTCTGTTAATGGACCCATGCAAATTGGACAATTGAAAGTTGGTTCCTTTGGAGGTGGCTGTGGCTTTGTGATTTCCTGAACCTGCTAATATAATGGTTAGCAAGTGTAAACATTAAGAAATTTAATGAAATCGAGTGATGCACCCATATGAACCCAGGAGCATGTAAAAAAATAAAGAGATGTCCAGACTCCAGTCACAATGTATTGGATATGATGACCAGCCAAATATGTACAGTTTTCCTCCAAAATACTTTATATATTTTGAACAAAGCACTGAGAGATAGAGTTCTTACAATTGACTGTGGCGAGATTTCCAAATTGATAATGCTTGAGCTCGGAGGAAGTCTTCTGTGCCTATTCTGATTGTTATTACTTGACCTAGCTGACCAGCCTGGAAGGGCAGAAATGTGAGCTACAACAATTAGAAACACAGAGAAATATAAGGTCTTAACTTCAAAAAATAAATTAAGTGGATAAAGAATCAAAAGTCTCTGAATTGGTTAACCTATGGAATCACACAAGTAAAACATAAGATTGGATTAGCTACAAAACTGAAAAGCAATAATGTCTACCTCAGTAAATCCCACTCACAGGCCACAAACACCGAATAAGGGTAAACAGCTTGATTAAAAACCAGAGAATTGTTTATTAATTAACAAAATCTCTTTTATTTTATTAATCACAGACCCTATAAGAGTTGGTTGCCCAATGCTCACTAATTCTTTATATACAGCAAAAGCAGGAAACTGATAAAATACAAACAGCAAAAAGCAAAGTAAAATTACTAATAGTATCTCCTCTTTTATTTCCATTTTACTACAATTCTCCGAGTTAGATAAAGAAGTGTTTTTATTCATCAGCTTCTTTTAGTCAATTGCAAGGGACATAATATATCACCTGCATTTTCACTTCGACTATGCCATGTTAGGCTAAGTGGAGTGTGACTGATGTGTCTTTAACTTGTCTTATTTCAAACATGAAAAAGGAATTGCAATTCCTTATGTCCGAAAATTATGGGGGTGAACTAACTTTTCTCTAGGACCCTAAACCAACAAGAACAATGAAGCACCTAAATCAAGACAGGAATTGAAACCCACAGGACATCAACCTTAAATTCAGATGTTGATGGCATGAATTTACAAAGGTAGTAAATCAAAAAGGCTTCTGCCATGCAACACGAGTATGACAATGCACATAATACTGATGTAAACAGAAATTCTAAAACCCAATTCCTCATAAGTTAACTACCTGAATCAACATCAACCACAGTCCTTCCACGGCTCCTCCTAGAATTGTTCTGAGCCTGATATATAATCCAGGTAAATTAATAACAATCAGCATGATGCCAATTATCCATAAAAACAGATTTCATGTAAATTTAAGGTGAAAACACAACATAACAAAACAAGATGAGCATACCTCTGCAAAAGCTCTAGCAGAAGATTCAATTACATCATCATCAATAGCCTCAACATCAATGGTTGCAGGTGGACCAGTCTGTACGGATTGATTCGTTTGATCCTCATACCCAGCCTGTTGAGATGTACCCTCCTGCTCCCTGATTTCACTGGGTGGAACATTCAGATCAAGCACTGCCTTTCTCCTTCGATATCCCCTAAGAGAAGGCCCCCTAATCTCAAGAGTGCTCATGCTCTGCTTATGATTTCTCAATGTACCATCCAACGACTGCAGTCTCAATAAACCTAAAAGAGGCTAAAGCCACATCAGTAAATTTACGATAAATACTTTTCATGTTTTCACTAAAAGCAAACAATTACTTGATTTCAGTGCTTAAGAAAAACAATTAAACTGACAACTTATAGTCTAATATACTTGCTAATTACATTTACGCACTAGAGTTCAATCTGAAAAGCAACACCTCCAAAGCAAACAAACCTCGTGATTTAGAACTTGAAAACAAAAAAAAAATCCAGAATCCATTCTTTGAAATTTTTTGATATGGGACGAGTAATTAAAATAATACTTTTAACATAAAAAATAAAATCTTTCTAACAAAGAGTCCACTTAGCAACAAATTGATCAACATATTCCAGTTCACGTTTGTATATTAAGTTTTCCAGTAAAAACATAAAATCATTGTTATAAAAAGAACGTAAACTTAATTAAAAATTCAAACTTGAACCACTACACCAACACATCGAATCGGAAAAAAATACCAGATTGATAAGTGAGAGTATATGAAATCAAATACCATACCATACCAAGAAACACAGACGAAACCGAATCGAGAAATAAAAAATTCTACCAAAAAGGAATTGGAAAAATCTTTTGGATCAAATTAAGCAAAAGGGAGAATCGAGGTGATTTATTGCCTCTAGGGTTTTTAAACAAGGGAAAATTTTCCCAATTGGAAAGAAGCTGCGCGGTCGGTGTGAGACTCCACGTGGCAATATCTCTTTATATTCCTGGACCCGGGTACGTATTCGCTTACATATGCAGCGCTCGCTCTCACAAGTCTTTTGCTAACCGCGTTCGCTTGGCTATCCTTTTTGACTGAAAGTTTTGTTTTTATTTGGGAATAATTCAGTTACACGCTGTAATATTAAAATTGTAATTTTTTTATACCACTAATATTTTAATAATTCAAGTCTCATATTTTAGGTTCAATTAATATATATTATACATATCAAATTTAATGTAAATTAAAATATTTTATTTATTTATTTTATTATAGAGATATCGATAGATTCAAAATTTACATACATAGATGTATAATTATATCAATAAATTATGAAAAAATATAAAAATCACTTTAATTTCACACCAGTATAAGTATATCTTTCTTTTATATATAATAGTTGATTGAGTTTTGTTCAAAAGAAATAGTTGATTGAGTTGTTGGTTGATTTTGAAAAATGTTTTCGGAAAAATATATTTTCATTTTAGGTATGATGTTGTAAATAATTTTAAAATTTATTAATATTATGATATTTTAGTAATAATATAAAAATGTTTTATTATAACTTATTATTAATATTTTAATATGTATAATATAATTTTAAATATTTGTAAATAATTAATATTAATTATTTATAAATTTTAATTTGAATATATAATTTATATTTAAAATAATATTAAAATATAACCATTATAAATTTAAATATATGGTATTATATATTTGAAATAAATTTCAATAATAAAATAATTATATATCTAATATAAATATTACCTAAAACATATTAGATTATAGATTAGGGTTAAAATATCATCTAGATCTAAAACTACTTTTCTAAAATAAAAGTTAAAAAAACTTGCTATTGTTTTTGCTTTTTGTTCAAAAACACGTTTAACTTTAAAAGTTATCTGTTTAACATTATTTATGACTCAAAATTAATTTTTAAAAACTTAAACCTCTTTCAATACAACAGAGGTAAATAGTGATATAATATATAATACTAATGTGTTAAACAGATAAATGAAGAATTCACAAAAATAAAAATATAGATAGATGAAGAAAAAATATTACCATATCAACGTGTCTAATTGCTAAAATTGTTATATCTATTATCCTTCTTACATTGTGCTTGATTATGGTTAGATGATGTTATTTGTGAATGTTCCATCTTATATGTGAAATTTTTAATTTTAATTTTTTTTTTGTTTCATGTTGATTATTATATTTATCAACTTCAAATATATTTTAATATAAAATTACTAAAATGTATTTAAACAATGTAATCACTTTTTTTTTGCAAGTTTATAACAATTATTTGACACTAATAATCAATGTAACCATGTCAGCACATTTAACGGTTAAATCAATCAACTAACAATTTTAATTAACGAAAAAGCTTAATTGATTTTTTTATCATTAATGATTCAATAGGGTGAATTTTTAATAACTTGGTTGCTTTTTTGTTTTTGTTTTTATCATGGTTTTTTTTTACCCTTAAACATTTCTTTTTTGTTCTTAATTTATATGAATTATAATACAAACTATAAATATTTTACAAATTATACATTTATATTATAATATATTTTTTAATAAATATATAAATTATATTTTAGTTAATATATACAATCAAACACATGCATTACTAGCAATATTTTAAAGTAATTTCAAAATTTTCAGCTTATAAACTTTTCCCTACTTGACATATATCACCAATTATTAGATGACACCTCAACATTTACAAGAATATTTTTATGTTTGCAATTGATTTCCAATACGACACTTAAGTGGCATGAAAAATAAATTACTTTCAATAATACTTTCTATTTGTGTTTGTCGCCTAATTATGTCCAACAATGACCCATTGATATTGCATTCCATCTATACTTATTTTCAATATCTGTCTTTTAATCCACCTTTTAATCATTTTTACAATAAAAATAGAAGTTGCATGTTTATGCAATGATTTTCAACATAATTATATTTTAAAAATATAAGTAATTGATGATAAATACCCTTGCAAGGTAGTAGGAAATATTATAATTAGACTCTATTAATAGAGTTTTTATTTTCTGATACAATATTAGGGGTTAGAGATAAAATCACATAGTTTGAGTTCATGTTGAGCAAATGTTTGAAAAATCTTTTTTTTTTGGTAAATAATATAAAATCATAACATAATACTAAAAAAATATGTTTTACAATTTGCTTGCCAATTATATAAAATCCTTTTTCAACACCCTTTATTATTATTTTTGTCCTACTTATAGTAGGTTAGCTTCCCGTTATACCCCTATCTTAGCAATGACACGTGGTAGAATGAAGAATGACTTGGCAAAAGCCTATTCAAGTGCTCTTGGGTGGCCCTTCGTGCCACACATTTCATGGTGCCCTTTTGTCTGATCATTCATGACCTGCCACTTGCGAACCCCACTCAACTTAATTGAGAGGGCATCCGTGTTGGCTCAGGTGCCCTAAATAGAGTATTTTCGTCTATATACATTTGTATTTATTCGAATAGAATAATTTAATAACATTATTCATGAATTACATTAATACCTTTTGTATATTATCCTCAATTATTTTTTGCGTGCAAAGCAAAATGAAAGCAAATATTAACTCACTGGTTATAAAAATATGCTTAATAAATTCATATGAAAATTACACAACTTACATTGATAATATAACAACGAATCAATTAAAAACACATTAGCATGATTATGTCATCCTTTGGCATCCTCATCTTTCATTTACATTTCAATAAAACAATCAATAGGTTAATTTGATTATACATCAAGCACTTATAAAACATGTCACATATACATTGTAACATCCTCAAAACCCCTTGGTCGTAAATAATATGAGATAAAATTTTAGTGAAATAAGGTATAAGATCAAAGAAAATGAAAGTTGCAAGATATTAAAGAGAGTTAAATCAAGAAGCATGACATGATGTATAATTGATTTCTCGATAAAATAAGAAAATGATATAAAGATGATAAAAGAGAATATTGAGGAGTATTAAAATACTAATAATAACAATAATTAAGAAGTAGGTTTTAGTATATTGATTTAAAGTAAGGACTATATCATAAATATGTGAAAAGTTTTTGGCTCAAGTGTAAATATTTAAAATTGAAGGGATCAAAGTGTAAAAATAAGAAAGTTGAAGGACCAAAAGTGAAAATAATCCAATTTACTATGATATGAAATTGGCATGCAGAGACCAAATTGAATAGGTAAAGAATTATGAGGGACTAAATCATAATTTTACCAAATTATGTGATGATTCAATGATGGAATTTTAAAAGATCGTGAAGGGAAAAATGGTCAATTAGAAAGAGAGAAAACTCTAGAAGGCAATGATGATGTTGGGGATATTCTGAAGACATTTTATAATTATTTAATTAGATAAATATTACTGTATTAATATTTAATGAGATATTTTACTAATATTTTATTATAAATAGCTAGTATAAAAACAGAGGAAGATGAAAAAAAAAAGAGAGAGAGAGGATCCTTCCATCTTTCCAACATGAGTGAGGGGGAGAGAAGAAGAAAACTTTGTTGTCTTTACAATTTGGTCCTTCCATAAAAAATCCACCATTTTTACCAAGAATTTCAAGAAATTTTCATAATCACCAAGAGAGAAAAGTGATAAGGAGACTATAGAGAACAAGAAAATCACCTTGGATTCAATAAAATGGAAGTTGGAGGAGAGAGAAAATCAAGTTAAAGATTGAAATTAATAGGACAAGGTAAGAACATCAAGATTTCAATATATTTTTAAGTTTGATATTATTGAAAAAGCATGAAAATGATGTTAAAGTAGAGTTTTCTTATATAAAGTTTTATGTTATTGATATGTTAGTGAAGGGAAATAAGAGGAGGTGATGGGAAATATTGTAGAGAAAGGAAAGGAGGGTGTTATAAACTTGGTTATCAACATTTTGCACTAAAACAATTTTGGACAGCAGTAGTAGTCTGACTTTGAAAATTCACCAAAAATTGTAGAAGTTGAATTAGAGGTTAATTAAAGTATGAAATTAAATCCTATTGAGTCTAGTTTTACATAGAAGAAATGGTGCAAGCAAAAGAATTTCATATTTTGAGATATATGATTTTTTGTGAGACAATGTCAGATTGATTTTGGGTTCCCCTGTTCTGACTTTGGAAAATCATCGAAAATTGTAAAAAAAAATAATTAGAGGTGTAAATTTATATCTTTAAATTCTTAATGAGTCTATCTTCAAGAGAAACAAACAGAAACATCATCCAAACCCCGTACTAAGAGATAATTAATTTTTAATAAAGAAATGTCGAAGCTGTCAAACAACAGAACAGTGATAAATTTGAAGATTTTCTTGTACTTATTAGCTAAATTATAAATTCTGAAATTTTATAGTAAAAATATATTTGAGTCTAGTTTCAAAAGCATCAAGCGGATCTTAATTTATAATTCTATAGCTCAAGATATAAATAATTTAGTGACTATGACTTAAGTGGACAACTTTGATATGAACACATAACTAAATAGTGGAATTATAGATAATGTTACATATAAGCATGTTATCTACTAAAAGCCAAAGATTCTAACAAATATACACATAAAGGATGTGGAGTAGAGAGGGGAGGAGGAAAATATATGAATATATATAGTAGATGAATTTGAAATGTTTTGAAATGGTTGTAGGTGATGGAATGATTGATACATATGAGTATGTTTAAACGAATTGATAACATAATAAGTGAATAATTGTTAATTGATGTGAATTCTTTGTTAAAATTTTATGAAGAATTAAATTGATTGGCACAATTTAGAAATAAATGTGAAATATATATAAAGTGGGTAAAGTAATTTTGCAAGTGCAAGTCCTCCAATGGTCTTATTTGTAAAATTTTAATATTTGTGTTAATTTTATAAACTTTGTTATATTTAATTGAATATCATATTTTTATGAGGACTTAAGATTAGAAATAGATGTAAGTGGGTGATATGTAAAATGAAGTGGTGGTTATGACATCTGAATACGGTTCAGGTAATGATATAAAATAAATAAATAAAAATAAAGCGTGGAACTTGTAGGAAATGGAGACGACGTTACGATAACAAGTTCGCCATGTCTCGAAGTGGAAACCCCCAACGTCGTGATGATAGTTCAAAATTTTTTATAGACTTTACAATTTGGCCTTTGATCAATTGTGGATGTTTTAATGAGCTCTTTTAACTTATAATTAGTTTTATCGTAAATTCAATTATTACTAAAATTAGTTAATGATCTACATTAATTAAATAATAAGATAAATTGATCTGAAATTTTCAGTAGTTGCTTCAGCAACGAATGTGACATCCTGATGCTTTGACTCAGTAATCGGGTCGAGTATTGGGGTGTTACACATATCCAATACTTCATATAGCATGAGATATGTCATCACATTCATATTCAATTCATAGCAATTATATTAAATTCTGATCCATGTTACATACAATTCATATTCACTTTGCAACATATTAATATATAATATGATCACATATCTCAATCGTTTCATTTTGCATTAAATCGTCGTATTCACTTCCTATTTTCCTCTCCGATGTTTGACGCAATTTAAGCTTAAATTGTAACACCCTTAACTCTTATCCGTCGCAGAAACAGGGTTACGAAGCATTATCAGACTTTTCAGGTCAAATATGATCATTTCATAACATTTAATATACATATCAAAAATCAATCATAAATCACACATATTGTCCCTTGTATGAGCCCTCGAGGCCCTAAATACGCATTAGAAATAAATCGGGACTAAACCGAAAGCTCAGAGAATTTTTCCCAAATTTTCAAAAAATTTCTTAGGAGCAGGGGTCACACGCCTAGTGACTCACACGGCCAAGAGACACGCCCGTATCTTAAGCCATGTGGGCATTCAATATGAGGCACACGGCCATGTCCAAGCCCGTATCCATGCTTGTATAACTCACTGACTTGGGTCATACGGCCAAGCCACACGCCCGTGCGCTAGGCTGTACGTGGGGTGCAGAGGTCACACGACCAAGTCACACGCCCGTATGCTAGGCCATGTGCAAAAACCTGCGCATTCTGTTTCTAAATTTTATAGATGCAAGGGACACATGGCTAGACCACATGTCCATATGCTAGGCCGTGTGTGAGAACACGTCCATGCCTCTACCCATGTGGACGGAAATAGGCCATTTCAATGCCACTTTTCTCACCCATTCTTGATTTCAACCTAAACATCTCAAATTTCATCCACATAGGCCATAATAATGCCCCCAAAACAAACAATTCCTAGTTCTAATATTGTCATATTATCACATATATCCTAACATTCTAATTCATTACATTAGTAAATTCATCTATATACTTATAAACCATCCATCACCTAACTACTCCAAACACATATATCAAACATGATTAAACCACACATATATAAGTTGGTTGGGAATATAACAAAATGTAATTCTTAACATTTACACAAACCAATCTAACCCTATACATGCCATATAAACCAAAGTATACGTTACAAAAGCTAATGAATTAAATTGGATAGTGTGGCTTGTTATGTTGATTCGATCTCCCGACCTCATTTTAATCTACAATGACATTAAATAAAACAAGTAAGCTTAATGAAGCTTAGTAAGTTCGATGGCTTAAAACATAAACCTTACCGAACCTAACACAACACATCAAATTAAATAAATTCATTCAAAGTAATTTCTCTGTCAATCACAATTTCAATCAATGAATACACTTATTTCATATCAATACCAATAACAACAATAAGTCTTCCAAACCAATTTCTTATATCACTTACCAAATCTTACCGAATCGGAGAACGACTTACGGATATGAGTACATCATTTTCATAAGCCCAAAAGTTAAACAGAATCACATAAGTGCTAAATAGAAACCCGTAAAGGTTGAACAGAAGCTTGTAGGAGCTGAACAGAAACTCATAAGGGTTAAAAAGAAGCTCAAAAGAGCTGAACGGAAACCTATTAGGGTTGAATGGAAACTCATATGAGTTAACAGAAGCTTGTGAAAGCTAAACAGAAAGTAAATACAAATGTTTGCAACAGATGTTGAAGCTCGGTTTACTTGGGTAATTTGCGGTCAATTCATCATTTGTCACAGAACGATTGTACTCAATCCCGCGTTCCACTCGTTTTGAACAATCAATTCAATTTCATAATTTAACAATAATTTTATTTTCAATAATAACTATGACTAAATACATAATACCATTCATAAATTTAATAAATAAATATTAAAGTTTACCCATACGAACTTACCTGGGTTAAATTGTAAAATTTGTAGTAGTTTAGGGACTATTCTACTAATTTTCCTTTTTCACGATTGTCTATGGGCTCTTGTTCTAAAATATAAAATTATTCATTCATTAGTACATATTTCAGTTTCAATTCACTTCACAATTAATACCCTTAATTTTTAAAATTACACAATTACCCTAATTTTTACAATTTTTGCAATTTAGTCCATTACTAATTAGTCCATCAAATGAACTAATTTTTCTCAATTGACAATTTATCTAAATGTTCTAAGCTATAATACAGCCCTTGATCAACAAAATTTAATACCAAACCCTAAAATTTAATCTTTTCACAATTTGGTCCTAAAATCAATATCTATTAAAATCACTTAATAAAATCATCATATAACAAAATTAAAACTCTAAACCCATGTTATTTCATCAAAATATCTAGTATTCATCCATGGTAACTTTCAAAATTACCAATAAAATCAAAAACTAATGAATTAGATAGTTGGAACTAATTGTAAAAAGTTTAAAAACACAAAAATTTTAAGAAAAATACAAGAATTGAACTCACTTGTAGCAAAATGTGAAAAACCAGCTTAAGGGGACTCTCCTATGGCGTGTTTGGCTGAAAATTCATGAATAATTGTCTAGATTTGTTTTAAATCTCATTTTTATCTCATTAAATTTTATTTTATTTCCCATTTTGCCCCTTAATCACCTAATTTCTTTGTTCTTTTCTATTTATGCCGCCTCAGCCTTTTTAAGTGTGTCTAATTGCCTTTTTAGTCCTCTATTATTCACCACTTAAGCTATTTAATCACTATTTCTTTAATTAGTAAGTTTTGCACCTTTTTCAATTTAGTCCTTTTCAATTAATTAACTATCGAAACGTTAAAATTTTCTAATGAAACTTTAATACTACCTTAATAGCACTCTGTAAATATTGAAAAACATATTTATGACTTGGTTTATGAAATTGAGGTCTCGATACCTCGTTTTTAAAATCACTTAACCTAGTAAATTCTTCTAAAACACGAATCACTAATTCAAAAATCTTTCTAAAATCATATTTGACTCTTAAATACTAAATATTAAAATTCACGAGCTTACTCGTCGGATTTGGTGGTCTCAAACCACTATTTCTGATGCCACTGAAAATCAGGCTGTTATACAGATATACAAAACTAGTTTGATCACATATACTGACATTATCAGGCTGTTAACACTAGCTTTGGATCATAGTTGCTAACACTAGTTTGGTCTGACACTACTATCACTAGCTTCAGAGGATCCACAACAAATATTGGATCTCAAGCCATCGAATTAATCCTTGGTTGCAACACCCATTCGTTTATACAAGTTGACGTATTTGGGCTACTAACACTAGTTTCTGATTAGGATTGCTAACACCAGTTTAGTTCGATGCTACTAACACTAGCTTCATAGATTCCACAATATATGTCGGATCTTAAGACATCGAATTAACCTTTGATAAAAAACCCACGTCCTTTTCTGGAATCTTAATAACATGACATTCTTATCTCAATTGTTTACTAAGTTCATACATACATTTACATATTCCAAATAGCAATTCATATACATCTTTAAACCATATAACATCACCATGTATTTATCATCCATTTGTATAACAAATTTTACATCCATTCGATATTGTGTATCTATTCGTATTTATCACAAATCTCATATTTTCGATTTAGTCCTTTTGATGCCATAAATCATTAAAATTTCACATACATATAAATTAATCCGCAATTTCTATTTTTTCTCGATTAGCCTCCAATCTATAATAATTCATTAAAATTTATCAATTTCAATTACTTTATTTCATTCTATTATAACTCTTTATTATCTATAATTATAGAAATTTCATACTAATTTTGAAATAATTACACTTTAGTCCCTGTACTCATAACTAACAAATTTTACACTATAAATTAGTCTATAGTCATCTCTAAACACCAAATTTATCAATTTAACACTAAAATTTTTAATATTCAACAATGAAAACATCTCAAATTTTAACAGTTTTGAAAATCAACACACAGATTAACTAAATTAAACTACCACGATATCAAAAACATAAAATTTATGAAAAATTAGCTTAATTTTACTTACCATGCAAAGAAATGAAAATTTTGAAACTCAAGCTTCTTTCCTCCTCTAAGGTTCGAGATATGGAGAATGGAAGAAGTGAAAATATTCATCTTAATGTTTCTTAACTTATTAAATATTTAATTATTATAAAAATAAAATTTTTAATATTATTTTAAATAATCTCTCAACCCGTTATCAAAATAAGATCGTCTAATTTTCATTTTATGCCTTATCTAAATATTATTTAACCCTATTATCAAATAAAACCAATAGAAATCAATTTTTACAGATTTTACTATTTAGTCCTTATACCTTAATTAACCATCCAATCACTAAAATTTTCAAACTAAAATTTAAATCACCTATATAGAAACTTCGTAAATATTTAATAAAAATACTTACGGGCTCAGTTTGTAGAAACGAGGTCCCGATACCTTATTTTCCAAAACTACTAACTTTAGGGTCGAACCACTTGTACTTTAACTAACTATCCAATTAGTAATATATTTGGTCAAAATCCAGTTAAACATTATAATAAACTTGTAAACATTATTTAATAATATTTACGGATTCGACCATCGGAGAACAAGGTTCCAAGATCATCATTTTTGGCACACTGAAAATCGGGTTGTTATATCATTTACACATTAACTTCATAAATATCACCACTTAATATTTATGGACTCAGTTTACGAAAACGATATTCCGAAAATGCTATTTTCGATGCCACTGAAAACTGGGTCGTTATAACATATATCCAATCGGTTCCTTCGCTAGCTTGTTAAAACTAGAAATGAATTACATAAAAAATCAAATGAACAGAAATGGGTAGAAATGACAAAATTAGAGAAATGAGTTATATTCGAAAATGAATGTAGTTTCTTAGGGGTGTGCAAATTTCGGGTAAAATCGAAAAAATTCGGTTAACCGACCGAATTTGGTTAATCAGTCGGTTAACCTAATTTTTTCGGTCGAGGGTCTGTTAATTATTTTTTAATTTTTAGGTTAAAAGTTAATTCGGTTTCCAAACCGGTCGGTTAACCAAATTTTTTCGGTTTAACCGAAAAATTAATAAATAAAATTATAATATATAAATAGGCCCGCTATTCACCTAAATCCAATCCAAACCCAAGTATTCAACCCAACCCAATTACCCAATCTAACCCAATCATAAAAATTACAAATAATTTAATAAATAAAAATAAAATTCTAAAACTAAAACTAAAACTAAAGTATAAAAGTCTAAAAATAATTTAATTATGTATGATTCAATTAGGTTAATTCGGTTAATTCAGGTAATTCGGTTAATTCGGATAATTCGGTTAATTTTTAACCAAAAATAAAAAACATATAATTTTCGGTTCGGTTAACGGTTAAAAATTTTGAAAGGTCGGTTAATTCGGTTAATGTTATTTCGGGTCAGTTAACCGGTCGGTTAACCGAATGAACACCCCTATAGTTTCTTACTAAATATGGAAATATCTGAGAATTAATTTAAGTTTTTTAAATTATTATTTAATTAATTGAAGTTCGAAAATAGAATTCAATTAATTGGTCATTATGAATCCGTTGAATGTAGAAATTAAATATATTTTCTCATAGGTTTTTTACGGAAAAATTGTCCCGATTTTAACGGAAATAGAATCGGGTTGAGAAAATTATTTAATTGGAAAAATTAATTTAATAAATAATGTCTATTTTGATAAATATAAAAAAACATGTATTGGGTTAGATTAAATTATAAAATACTGGGTTAAAAGTCCAAGAAGTACATATAATTAGACTCAATACAGAAGTGACCTAAATCCTCATCATAACAGATATGAGGGAGAACACCCTATTAGTCCATCTCTATCCTAATTCAATTAGGGCATTGTCTTTCTATTAAATAAACATTAAATGCAATCTACTAATTTAACTAGGGTTTCACTCTCTCCCTACAAATAGATGGTACCAGTAGGACTAACAAAAGAATAAGTTATAAACAACTTTTGAGATATTGTTATTTTGCCAAAAAATAGTGAGCATTTATTTTTAAGAATAAATTGTATTTTTCAATAATAACAATTCTACCGGTTTCTATAAGAGTGAGATTTACTTTTCTACTGAAAGTAAGAAAATTATTTATGATTCTGTATTTGATTCGAATTTGTTCGAGCCTACACTCAAAGCAGTTATTGGTACAAAAATAACGGAGAAGGTTGTTCGATTGAAAGCAAAAAATATTTAGGATTCGTCTAGTCTAAAAAATAGGTACGGTTTTGGGAAAAAGTTTATTGCTATAAATATTACAAACCGACTTGATTTTAAAAATTTTTTATTTTACGTTGTGTAAGAAAACTATTTTCGAACCAAATTTTTTCCAACAATCCGTTGTAAACAACTTGCTTTTAGCCACTTGCTACATACCTTCCACAGTGACCACCGAGGGACCACTAAGGCATAACAACCTTGGACAACCTCAGTAAGGAGAATGTCAGAGTATGACCACATAATGCTATGCATGACGATAACTAACATGCAACGAATCTACCACCTAGCCGACCACCTAGACAAACCCACCATTTGTATTGCCAGTGACATAACATTACCCGATAAGAACCCTCCCCTATATATATATTGAAGCATGAGGAACATGGGATCAATCATTCTTCCTCTCAAAAAAACCCTAAGCCTCCAACCTTCTACTTTCTTCTCTCTCTATTCTCATTCTCCCTTAGCCTCATAGGTAAATTGACCCTCCAGTCACCATCATTTTCTCCTCCTTATTAATTTATTGTATCAACACTTCCCTACATGCAAATGCAAAAATTAAATTATATTAAAAATAAAACATTTTATTGTAGAATATCTCTTGATTAAAAAAACAATAAAAATACTTACGTGATGAAATTCAACTCAACTAAAACTTTATCACAACATTTTTATACATTTTAATTTTATTATCCACGCTTTTTACATCCGTCAAATGTATATATATTAATAATGTATTTGATGAGTTAGTGTCACAAGTTAACCGAAATCAACTCAATGACAACACCATGATAAATAATTTAATTTAATTTTCTTCATTTTAATATTATATATATTACAAAATGCCCTTTCATAATTGTTATGCACTCGTGTATTCCAAATACATCATGTCCACACGCATACGCATGTGATAAGAATACTACTATATATAAATTGGTTGACTAAATTAATGTCACAAGTTAACTTGACACAAACTCAATTATAAAATTACCAAAATATCCTTATTTTAAAGGGTAATTGATATTGTTATAATAATATTTTTGTCTTTTCATACTTTTTATATAATATTCAAATAGAATAATTAAAAACATTATTAGGAATCAAACACAATGCCAACAAATTTATATGAAAATCTCTTATCACTTAATCAATAATAATTTGTTAAAATGATATATTTTTAACATAAAATATTTTTGCCCATCCACATTATGGGTGGGATAAAATTTAGTATATTTTATAGATTGTTGAAAGGTGAACCACCATTTTGAACCTTCGCATGATCTTTTATAATTAATTTTACATTTTTGATATATAATTAATCTAATTTTAAAGGCTAACAAATTATTTGACCTTTTTATAACAATCACGTCAACTTCTTTAACAGCAAAATTAATGGAAGGACTCAGATTTTAAGTTAAAAAAATAGGGTCATTGAATTTTGAATTTCAGAACAATATAGGGAGCAATGGCATTTTTGAACCTAATATATATTATTCTCTCCTTTCTAAAACTATCCGTGTAAATATAAATAACATAAACTATCCAGTTAGTCATCAAACTTTATTTCAAAAAATCTTACAACTTCATTACTAAACTTACAGGTAATTTTATTTTATTCACTCAAACATTAACTCCTTAACAATGACTGATTGTACACACAAAATCATGTCCATATCATATTTATATTTTTATTTTGATCAGCTAATTTTTAAGTCGTTTTCATTTTGGTCTCTAAAATTTTTAAGTCTTTATCCAAGTAAACAAATTTAAGGATTAAAATGAAAAAATAATAGAAACTATAATGATGCATTAAAATTTGTTAAACTGTATTTGCTCATCCCATTACCAAAAAATTGATAATTATTTTATCAATCTAGACATTTTAAAATTTAAAACATCAAAATCAATTAAATATATTGTTAGAAATTTTTTATTCCTCGATAAGTCAATTAATTTGTTAGTATAATATTGAAATTAATAAAATTAATTAATTCAATCTCCTTATAAAATTTAAAATATTGTTTTATGTTTCCATATTATACTTAATGAAATCAACTCATATAGTTTGTATTTAATAATTGTCTAAGAAACTTAATTTTCTTTTTATTATAATCATTTAAATCTTACATGCTAAGCCAAATGTAAAGAAAAATATTTATAATTAACTAAAGTAAGTGCTTATTTTTCGTTTGAGTAAAGAAATAATGAAAAATATTCGAGGTCTTGTTTGGCATGAAAAATAAAATTAATTATTTAAATTAATTACAATAATTTTTTCCTTTGCTTTTAAGTTAGTATGGAAAATTCAAGATTATATAAAAAAGGGTTTCATATACAATTATTAAAAATTATTTATTTGAGTTGATTTTAATTTGAAAACATAAAATAAAATTTTAAAATTCGAATGAGATAAAATAAATAAATAAAATTAAATTCAATATTATATTAACAAACCGATTGACACCGGTAAGGAATAAACAATTTTCAACAATTTATTTTATTAATTTTGATATTTAACGTGGAAAAAATCTCCCCAAAGACTGATACGAGTCATAAAGGCCCAACCCAAGTTCAAGAAAGTGGTGGGCTCAAATTGCCACAAGGCCCAATAACGAGATCAAAGGCCCGACAAATGCGGTCCAAACTAAATGGGACCATTCAAGAGTTTGTTAGCAAGGCCTTTGATGCATACACAAGAGAACAAGAAAATCAAGATTCACTTTCTTGTTTTCAAGAAAATCAAGAAACCGAATCTTGGCCCAATTATGCTGTTCGAAGAGATTTCAAGAATCAAGAAAATCAAGATTTCAAATCTTGGAAATCTTGGTCCAAGAAACCAAATCTTATGCCAACATGCATTGGATCTCCAATTCTGAGCATCAACGACCCAATTTGGAAGGAGATGGATCACGAGCCCAATTCTTGAAGGCGAGGCCCAATGATCAAATTCCACCCAATCAAGAAATTCCTTCATACTTAGTTGAAAATCAGGCCAAAATGTCAAAGGGCCCAATTTATAAACATTTTAATTGTTTAATTTAATTTTTAAGCTTTAGGAACATACATGTAAAATTCGCCCAAAAAGCATTATATAAATGCTTGGCGAATTTTCCTTTATTTTATTCTATTAATTAGGTTTAATTTTATTAGTTACTTGTTAGATTAGGATTACTTGAGGCCTATTTAAAGGCATGGCCGGCCACCCCTTGTACATAACACTTAGATTCATTCTTAAATTTCAGATTTGAGAGAGCAGAATTTTCTTTGAGTTTTCTCCAAGATTTCTCTCTTGAGGTTTCTTTAGAAGTTGTTTTAACAATCTTTTGATTGTGGGAGCCATCTTCAACCTTCTTCTTGCCATCGATATTCTTTGGAGGGGAGATTAGAGCCGTTTGAAGAGATTTGTGAAGTCTTTCGGGATTTCAAGGATCTTTAGGACTTATCTTTTATTCTTGCTGTTCAATTTCTTTTCTTTATTTCTATTGATGCCGAATCTATATCTAATTTCTTTGCTGTTTTTGTTTGTGTTTCAGCCTTGATTCAAACTCCAAGAACTCTTCATTTAATCGGTCTTTTATTGGCGAGATCTAATCGATTCAAAATTCCCCAAAATTTAGGGTTCTTGCCGTTTTCTATTTCTTCTTGTTGGGTGAAATTTGGCTGCTGAAATTTGGGCAATTCATCTTGGGTGTTCAATTGGACCGAATCGCAACTTAAATTCACTTCTTGAACCGTTCAATTTCATCTATTTCTTTCTTTTCTTTTTGCCGCCCAAATCCCTAATCTTCCAATAAAAAAATCATTGTTTCAATCTACTTCTTGTTTGGTGTTCTTGGCGATTAAACGTGGGATTTCACTATTGGAGTTCGATTTCATCTTCTTGAACTCCGAATACATTTATTCATTCGTTCTTTGTTCCTTGCTGCTCATTTAATTGAATTTGGGGATTTAATTTTAGATCTGATTAGTTTAATCTTGTTCTTTGTTTTAATTTTCAGATCTGTTCGTTTAGAGCTTTCGTAGGAGTTTCCCGTGACTTGCAACTCGATCTTGGTCCGCGCGCAACCCCCGTATCATTTGGTATCAGATTTTGGGTGTTTTGGGTGTTCTTGGTTGATTTCTAAACTGATCTCAATTTTTTAAAGCAAAAACAGCAGATTTACCCAGAAAAATTGTTCAAAAAAATTCATTTAAGTGGGTAAACGTTGTCCAATTGATCTGAAATTTTACATACATATTTGTGGCACTGTGATTGAATATAAAAAAATTAATCCCGCAAAAAAATCAGTCAAAAAAGTCAAAAAAATCAAAAAAGATGAAATTCAATAAAAATTTAAAAAAAGATTCAGCGGGTTGAATTTGGTGCCTAAACTTTCTAGATAAAAATTCAATATTTAAGGACATTCCAGATTTAATTTCATGATTTTTTGAGATCGGGAACACCTCGAACGAAGTTGTCAAGTTACTCATGAGCTTTTTCAGTTTTTGCTTTTTGACAATTTTATTGATTCTTAGCTGTAGGTTTTCATTTGTTTGCCTTTATTCTTCCTTTACGTTATCTAACACGTTCTTGTTTCTTGTGTTAGTAGGATTTAAACATGTGCACAACTTCTTCCTCGGTGCAACACGAATCAATTGGTGTCTCGTCAGTTTTTGGCATCCTAGTGCAAATTAGGATTCTTTGGTAGATCGGTTCATCCACTCTCTAATTGGTTGATATAAACTCTCCTAAAGGACTCACAAGACTGAATTCTAGCTCATTGAGAATTTAAAATTTTCTTTTTGAGTGATTAACGGTGAGGTTTGATAACTTTTATTTTTGAGTGTTGAGTGTTTATTTTTGCAGTTTTTTTTTTTTGAAAATGTCTAAAGATGACCATAATGATACACTTATGGAAGTCCAACAACAGTTAGACGGACACGTTGCTGCAATCACACAAATAAATGCTACACTTCAAGCATTGAATACTACTTTGAATGAGGTACGAATGAATCAAGAACTTCAATATCGAGATCTAATCAGGGAAGATAGGAATAACCAGCCCCATAGGCGCGGCCCTCGACGTGTCCCTAGAATGGATGATGATTTTCATGATCGTGGACAACCTTCTTTGGCAAAACTGAAGTTCACAATTCCCTAATTTCGTGGTAAGAATGATCCAGAAGCTTATTGTGAATGGGAATCTAAGATTGAACTAATGTTTAGGTATTATAAATGTTCGGATGACGAGAAAGTTGCGTTAGCAACGCTGGAATTTTTGGATTATACATTAAGTTGGTGGACTCAACTTGGGGTAAATCGTCATCGGAATTATGAAGGTAAGATTTCGACATGGGAGGAGTTGAAACAAATTATGCGCAAAAGGTTTGTTCGACCTCACTACTATAGGGAGATTAAAACAAAGCTTAGAAGACTTATTCAAGGTAGTAGGACAGTGGATGAATATTTTAAGGAGATGGAGATGCTCATTCAGAGAGCTAATGTGGAGGAGGATGAGGAAAAAACTATGGTTCGATTTATTGATGGTTTGAATAGGCCGATAGCTAATACATTGAGGCTACAAACTTACATTGATTTGGAAGAAGCAGTTCATAAAGCCATTGAGATCGAGCAACAACTAAAGGAACAAAGGTTTGGTTCCTTCTCGACTTCACAATATTACCGAGGTAACAACTCCAATTCTGATTTTAAAAGTTCGAAATCCCCTTTTGTTACTAACAAGTCTTCTTTGAGTAATGGAAGTAAACAATCAGATTGGAAAAAAGGGGCTCCTGCTAAAACACAAACACCTTCTAAGCAGCCCAATTTAGGTGATTCGAGTACGAAAAGGACTCGTGAGATTGAATGCTTTAAGTGCAAAGGGCGTGGTCATTATAGTAGAGAATGCCCTAACACGAGATTATTTCTTCTAAAAGATAACGGTGAGTACACTTCCGACTTTGATAATACAGATCCAGATATGCCAGAACTTGTGGATGACAGTGATAATGGCGACGAGTTGGTCGAACCACCAAAGGAAGGGGACTTTGCTGATTTCCATTGCTTTGTAGTTCGCCGAGGCCTTAACATTCAGATAAGAGATGATGATAGCCAAAGGACCAATATTTTTCATTCTTGGTGTTTTATTAAAGGTAACTTATGTTCACTCATTATTGATAGTGGGAGTTGCTCGAATGTAGTGAGTAGCTATTTGGTGGATTCTTTAAAGTTGCCTTGTACCAAACACCCGAAGCCATATCACCTTCAATGGCTTAATGAATGTTCCGAAGTAAAAGTTACAAAACAGTCATTGGTCACTTTTAAGCTCGGCAATTACGAAGATGAAGTTTGGTGTGATGTGGTCCCAATGCATGCGGCACATTTGCTTCTTGGACGTCCTTGGCAATTTGATCGTGATGTTACATACCAAGGTAAACTTAATCGATACTCCCTTGTATTTAAAGGTAAGAAATTCACTTTTTCTCCTTTAAATCCTACTGATGTATACAAAGATCAATTGAAGATGATAAAATTTTGTGAGGGGGTAAGGGAGAAAGAGCAAATACAAAAGACAGAGAGAAAAGAGACTAATAGTAAAAAAGTCAAAATTTAAAAGCCCAAAGGTGAGTGAATCAACAAGGGTAAAATGAACGAAAAATTCTTTTGGCAACAAAAAAGATGTGAGGAGAGCCCTACTCAATAAATGACCTTGTATCCTTGTGAGGTTTAGGCAAAATTATTTATCTTTATCTAACGTTAACGAAAATTTGCCTAGTGTGTTTCAATCTCTTTTGCGGGAATATGAGGATGTTTTAGTGAGGCCCTAAAGGTTTACCACCTTTACGAGGATTGAACATCAAATTGACTTAGTACCGGAGCTTTGATTCGAATCAACCAAACCTATAGATGCAATCCAGGAGACAAAAGAATTGCAAAGGCAAGTTGAGGAGTTCTTGGACAAATGGTACATCCGTGAAAGCCTAAGCCCTTGTCTTTGTTCTGTCTTATTGGTGCCAAAGAAAGATGGTACGTTTCGTATGTGTGTTGATTGTCGCCCAATCAACAAAATAACGGTAAAGTATCGACATCCAATTCCTAGACTTGATGATATGCTTGATGAATTACATGGTTCAATTATATTTACAAAAATTGATTTAAAAAACGGTTATCATCAAATTCGAATGAAGGAAGGGGATGAATGGAAAACAACCTTCAAAACAAAATTTGGATTGTATGAATGATTAGTTATGCCTTTCGGCCTTACTAATGCACCTAGTACATTTATGAGATTAATGAATCATGTTTTAAGGTTTCACTTGGGTAAATTTGTAGTAGTTTATTTTGATGACATTTTAATTTACTCAAAGACATTAGATGATCATGTTTTCCATGTTCGAACCGTTTTGAATATTCTACGAGCTGAAAGATTATTTGCCAACCTTGATAAATGCACATTCTGTTGTGATAAACTAATATTTTTAGGTTTCATAGTTAGTGCTCAAGGTATTCATGTCGACGAGGACAAAGTCAATGCAATTAAGGAGTGGCCGACTCCTAAATTGGTAATTGAGGTGAGATCTTTCCATGGTTTAGCTAGTTTTTATAGACGATTTGTGAAAGATTTCTCTACTATTGCTGCCCCATTGACAGAGGTTATAAAGAAGTCAGTGGGTTTCAAATGGGGTGAAACCCAAGAAAAGGCCTTTCAAACTCTAAAAGCTAAGTTATGTTCTGCTCCTTTGCTTAAATTACCTGATTTTGCTAAAACTTTTGAACTTGAGTGTGATGCTTCAGGAATTGGAATCGGCGCCATTTTAATGCAAGATAAGCAGCCTATTACTTATTTTAGTGAGAAATTGAATGGTGCACAGTTAAACTACTCGACTTATGACAAAGAACTATTAGCGTTAGTTCGTGCACTTCAAGTATGGCAACATTACTTGCTACCCAGTGAGTTTGTCATACATACAGATCATGAATCCCTTAAATGGTTAAAGGGACAAGGTAAATTGAGTAAACGGCATGCCCGATGGGTAGAATTCATTGAAACATTTCCTTATGTAATACAATATAAAACAGGTAAAGATAATGTAGTTGCAGATGCTTTGTCTAGACGATATGCTTTAATAACTACATTGAATGCTAAAGTCTTAGGGTTCGAACATATTAAGGAACTATATGATGATGATGCTGATTTCGGCCATATCTATAAGAATTGTGGACATACTGCTTTTGATAAAATTTATCTTGTAGATGGCTTTCTTTTTCGTATGAACAGGTTATGCATACCAAAGTGTTCCATGAGAAACTTATTGATTCATGAAGCCCATAGTGGGGGTTTAATGGGACATTTTGGAGTGGCCAAAACACTGGATATCTTGCAAGAACACTTTCATTGGCCACATATGAAGAAAGATGTGGAAAAGGTATGTTCCAAGTGCATTACATGCAAACAGGCAAAATCTAAGGTAATGCCTCATGGCCTTTACACTCCTTTACCGATTCCTACTTCTCCTTGGATAGATTTATCTATGGATTTTATTTTAGGTTTGCCTCGAACCAAGAAAGGCAGAGATAGTATATTTGTTGTTGTTGACAGGTTTTCAAAGATGACACATTTTATTCCTTGTCACAAAACAGATGATGCTACACATGTGGCAGACTTATTCTTTAAAGAAGTGGTAAGACTTCATGGCATCCCTCAAACGATTATTTATGATAGAGATGTCAAATTCCTTAGCCACTTTTAGAAGGTATTGTAGGGTAAGCTTGATACTAAATTACTTTATTCTACTACATGTCACCCCCAAACTGATGGCCAAACTGAAATAGTTAATCGGATCTTAGGGACTTTATTACGAGCTGTTGTGGGAAAGAACATTAGAAATTGGGAAGAATGCCTACCATTTGTTGAATTTGCATATAATAGATCTATTCATTCTACAACTGGTTATTCTCCATTTGAACTTGTTTATGGTTTTAACCCACTAACAGTACTTGATCTTGCCCCATTACCTCTTGAACACATTATGAATTTAGATGGCGAACAGAAAGCTGAGTTGGTGAAATCCTTACATGAGAAGGCTAGGCAGCGAATAGCCAAAACAAATGATGCCAACACCAACAAAGAAAACAAGGGACGCAAACGGGTTATACTAGAACCCGGAGATTGGGTTTGGGTTCATTTGAGGAAAGAACGATTTCCTACAAAAAGGAAGACTAAGTTGGACCCAAGGGGCGATGGGCCTTTCCAAGTACTCGAGAAGATCAACGACAACGCCTATAAAATTGATCTACCTGGTGAGTACAATGTAAGTTCTACTTTTAATGTGGCTGACTTGTCCCCATTTGATTTTTCAGATTCGAGGACGAATCTTTTTGAGGAAGTGGGGAATGATACGAGTCATAAAGGCCCAACCCAAGTTCAAGAAAGTGGTGGGCTCAAATTGCCACAAGGCCCAATAACGAGATCAAAGGCCCGACAAATGCGGTCCAAACTAAATAGGACCATTCAAGAGTTTGTTAGCAAGGCCTTAGATTCATACACAAGAGAACAAGAAAATCAAGATTCACTTTCTTGTTTTCAAGAAAATCAGGAAACCGAATCTTGGCCCAATTATGCTGTTCGAAGAGATTTCAAGAATCAAGAAAATCAAGATTTCAAATCTTGGAAATCTTGGTCCAAGAAACCAAATCTTGCAGCCAACACGCATTGGATCTCCGTTACGAGCATCAACGACCCAATTTCGGAAGGAGATGGATCACGAGCCCAAATTCTTAAAGGCGAGGCCCAATGATCAAATTCTAGCCCAATCAAGAAATTCCTTCATACTTAGTTGAAAATCAGGCCAAAATGTCAAATGGCCCAATTTATAAACATTTTAATTGTTTAATTTAATTTTTAAGCTTTAGGAACATACATGTAAAATTACCAAAAAAAATTGACCTATATATATGCTTATTGAATTTTCCTTTATTTTATTCTATTAATTAGGTTTAATTTTATTAGTTACTTGTTAGATTAGGATTACTTGAGGCCTATTTAAAGGCATGGCTACCACCCTTGTACATAACACTTAGATTCATTCTTAAATTTGATTTGAGAGAGCGTAATTTTCTTTGAGTTTTCTCCAAGATTTCTCTCTTGAGTTTTCTTTAGAAGTTGTTTTAACAATCTTTTGATTGTGGGAGCCATCTTCAACCTTCTTCTTGCCATCGATATTCTTTGGAGGGAGATTAGAGCCGTTTGAAGAGATTTGTGAAGTCTTTCGGATTTCAAGGATCTTTAGGACTTATCTTTTATTCTTCTTTGTTCAATTTCTTTTCTTTATTTCTATTGATCTTTGAATCTATATCTAATTTCTTTCTTTGTTTTTGTTTGTGTTTCACCTTGATTCAAACTCTAAGAACTCTTCATTTAATCGGTTCTTTTATTGGCAAGATCTAATCAATTCAAAATTCCCAAAATTTAGGGTTCTTGCCGCTTTCTATTTCTTCTTGTTGGGTGAAATTAATTTTTGAAATTTGGGCAATTCATCTTGGTGTTCAATTGGACCGAATCGCAACTTAAATTCACTTCTTGAACCGCTCAATTTCATCTATTTCTTTCTTTTCTTTTTTGCCCAAATCCCTAATCTTCCAATAAAAAAATTTGACTGTTTCAATCTACTTACTTGTTTGGTGTTCTTGGCGATTAAACGTGGGATTTCACTATTGGATTTCGATTTCATCTTCTTGAACTCCGAATACATTTATTCATTCGTTCTTTGTTCCTTGCTGCTCATTTAATTAAATTTGGGGATTTAATTTTAGATCTGATTAGTTTAATCTTGTTCTTTGTTTTAATTTTCAGATCTGTTCGTTTAGAGCTTTCGTAGGAGTTTCCCGTGACTTGGCAACTCAATCTTGGTCCGCGCGCAACCCCCGTATCAAAGACTATAAAAAACCACGAGCAAATATAATTTTACTATAATAGCAGAAGAACAAATAGTATAAAAGATAGAGATAAAAACTAAACCTCAAAACTTGAAAACAAATAACCCTCACAACGTAAAGACAACATTCTTCAGAAGTGTTATCGGTTGTAAAAGAGCATATTTATAGGCTAAATTCTAATGTCAAATAATAATAAAACAATCTAGACTAATCAGAGTTTGATTGGAACAAATAAACAAAGTTTAACTAGAATATTATCTCTCAAATTTGACTAAATTATGAGACATACTCAATCTTGGTAAACAATTACAATTTGACAAATTTTTAATGTCTAAATTTTTTACCTTGATCAATACTTAAAAAAGTATTTTTGTGAGACAAAATGGAAGCGACTTAGAAGATGGGTAATAAAAAATAAAAGTGTAAACATGATAGAGTGTGTAATGTATAGTCAATTATTGTTAGAGATTTTACACTTAGAGACTAAAATAAAAGTACCCTAAAAGTTGGATGATAAAATTGTAAAAATTTCCTTTTTAAGTGACCAAAATGAAAGCACCATAAAGTTGGGTGACCAACTGAGTAGTTTACGCATAGAAATATAGGGTTTAACCGGTTCATTTATTTGAATAGTCTTCTCTCTCGTCCCTGCAAATCAGTTTTCTCTTCTCATCTCAGTTCTCACACACCGCCGTGTCCGCTGGTTTTTGCACCCCAAAGTGCGGAGTCCGGGAAACGAAGATGGCCGATAATCCCTTCAATCCTTCGGGTTTGTTTCTTTAATTTCTTACTTTTTATTTTCTTTTTTAGTTTATATCAATGAGATCTGTCTGGACATTTTGGAATTCATTTAGTATTTTACTTAACACTATAACAGTCAACATTGCTTAGCAAAGAATAATATCATTTTCTTTTCCATCTTTTGGTGTGACTGTGATGTTTGTATCTTCATTATTTTCGCAATTGTAACTGATTCTCTTGTTTTTTGATCTGATTAAACTAACAAATTGTTACATATTCTTTTTGGGTTAAATTTATATTTCTCAGGAGGGTTTGGGACATCCTCATCCCTATTTGGAGCCAGCAGTGGTTCTTCTCCATTTTCATCTTCATCTGCTACTGGCCCCTTTAGTTTTGCATCTTCGTCTTCATCAGCTTCTACTGCTACTACTGTTACAACTCCATCGTTTTCAGGCTTGTTTTCGTCAAGTTCAGCTTCAAATTCAGCCACTACATCGCCTTTCGGTGCTGCTGGGTTCTCTTTCTCAGTTGGTTCGCCATTTTCTTCAAGCAGCGCTAGTTCGAATACAACAGCAGCCTCTACTGCAGCAGCTTCTACTTCTTCTAGCACTTCAGGCTTCTCTTTTGCTCCATCTTCTTCCTTTGGATTTGGCAATCCAGCTTCATCATCATCCCCGGCATCCGTATTCTCTGGTGTAGCATTGTCAAATCTACTTCTTTATTGTATCTGCTTCAATCTCTTTATACTAACATTTCCTTTTTTCAATTTTTGTTTCTCAGAAAAGGTCGGGGCATCATCTTCCCCGTTCGGTGCCAGCAGTGGTTCAACTTTATTTTCATCTTCACCTGCACCGGCTACTTCAAGTTCTTTTGGTTCTTCGTCTTCATCTTCAGCGGCAGCCCCAGCCCCAGCCCCATCTTTTTCAAGCTTCATATCTTCGAGCTCAGCTTCAAATTCTACCACCACTTCACCTTTCTCATCTTCTACAGGGTTCCCCTTCCTGGGTGGTTCATCTTTTGGAAAGAGCACTGAAAGTTCGACTACAACAGCAACCTTTACTACAGTACCTTCCTTAACAGCTGCTTCTTCTTCATCAAGTTCTTCAGGCTTCTCTTTTTCCCTCCCTTCTTCAGCCTCTCAACCTACCTTTGGTTATGGCAATGCAGCTTCATCTTCGTCATCATCATCAGCACCCACAGTCCCTGGTTCTGCCCTGTCAAAACCTGCTTAGTTGTTGTCTCATCTGCTTTTGTTCTCTAATCTGGTAAAGCTAACCAAGATTTTCATTTTTCCCCTCTTTTTTTTTTCTTAATTTTTAATTATCAGGGACATTTGGGACATCTTCATCCCCATTTGGAGCCAGTAGTGGTTCCCCTCTATTTTCATCTTCACAAGCACCGGCTACCACTACTACCACTACTGCTGCTATGAGCTCTTTTGGTTCTTTATGTTCACCTTCTACTGCTACAGCTACTACTCCATCTTTTCCAAGCTTATCATCATCGAGCACAGCTTCTTCTACGGGATTCTCTTTTGGGGGTAGTTCACCATTTTTGAAGAGCACTGCTAGTTCAACACCAACATCCACCTATACTACAGCACCTTCTTTAGCAGCTGCTTCTTCATCAAGCTCTTCAAGCTTCTCATTTGCCTCGCCTTCAGCTTCTCAACCTGCATATGGATTTGGCAATGCAGCTTCATCATCAACACCTGCACCCACATTGTCTGGCTCTGCTGTGTCAAAACCCACTTCCTTGTCTTTTGGAACATCATCAGCACCATTGTTTTCGACTGTTACTACCACAACTGCTTCTACCCCTGCAGCTAGTACTACCACTGCTTCAACTCCAGCATTCCCGGCCTTTAACTTAAGTTCTTCGTCTTCTTCTGCTACAGCTTCATCAGCTGCACCTGCTAGTTCAGCTGCTACATCAGCTGCTGTGAGTTCTTTGACTGGATTTGGTGTGACAAATGTAGCCGCTACATCTGGGAGTTCTGGTTCTTTCTCTGGCTTTTCTTTATCAACAAAACCATCCACTCCTGCTTCGTCCTCACAAGCACAAGCCATTGCCACTGCTCCTGTATTCAGTGAGTTTTATTATATACTACAATATTCTGGGTTTGTTTGTTTAATGCTTATTTTGTGTTTATATATATTACATTAAGTTCTAATAATTATGAAGTTCTTACTCCAAATTGCTTTCATCCTGTAATCAGTCACTTCATAGAATTCTAAAGTGCCTAGATTAAGTAATGGTGATAATATATTGAAGTCTTCATGCAATTGTGAATTCTGAACCTGCAGGTCTCACTGCTTCTGGTTCTTCTGCTTCAACAACTTCAACTTCCATTAGTACTTCTGCCCAAACATCATCGGCACTTGTTGTAGCTTCAAGTAGTGGGTACGTTTAGGTTTTATTTTTGGTGGCTTTATCTTTTATCCCTTTGCCGTATTTGTTTAACTTTATCTGCTTTTCTGTCAATATTATATTGTAATTCTTTTATAACAAGTATTATTATTGTCTTTGAAACTTTATATAGAAAAATAGCGGAAGGGAGATTAAACCCATCATTTCTCACTTTCCTGGCTTCTCTAATATTTCCTTGGCATTACTTCTTGTTTTAATTTTTTTTTGTGTCAAACTGTTTAATGGAAACAAGATTAGGGCATTGGAAATGAATTTGGGGTGCCTAAGTCAGGAGTATAGATAGGTCTGGAACCCTGTCATATTGGACACCTGAACTTGCGATTGGTGGAACTTGTGAGAGACGATTGTGATGTGTACAAGATTGCAGGGTGCTAAATAAAACTGGTCTGATTTTTGGAGGTTCTAGTGCTTGAAACATTTTTAGAGCCTTTTGATGTTTTAGACTATAGGAACTATTCCTTTGTACCTCTTTACTGTTTACAGGGTAGCATCCATGTGCTTGTTAGTATCGTCTCTGTATTTCTTTACTAAAAATGGTATTGTTTCTTCTAAATTCTTTAAGCAGTCTTCAATAAAAATGTTGTGAAATTTCTTATTGAATGTATAAAATAGTTTTTGGCATAACTTCTGTATAATGTCTCCACTTTTGTTTGTTTTTCTTACAGGACGAGTTCAAGTGCTTGAAACATTTTTAGAGCCTTTTGATGTTTTAGACTATAGGAACTATTCCTTTGTACCTCTTTACTGTTTACAGGGTAGCACCCTTGTGCATGTTATTATCGTCTCTGTATTTCTTTACTAAAAATGTTATTATTTCTTCTATATTCTTTAAGAAGTCTTCAATAAAAATGTTGTTAAATTTCTTATTGAATGTATGAAATAGTTTTTGGTTTAACTTCTGTATAATGTTTCCACTTTTGTTTATTTTTCTTATAGGACAAGTTCAAGTGCTACTGCTGCAGTATCTACCACCCCAAAATTACCTTCGGAGATAACCGGAAAGACAGTGGAGGAGGTAACTTCGTTTTAGGTTTTTTGATGTAAACTTCTTTTTTGATGTGTCTTCTTAATGCTTCCCCAGTATTTCATAGGCTATGAGCAATTATTGTAATCATGCTAGTAGAAAGGGCAGGCTATCTTTCCATAGCAATATCCAATAAGATTTTAGGTCATTCCAAAATAAATCTAAGAGAAAAAGGCAATATTCATAGGGTATCTGGAAGAATAAAGAAGTCAACAGGTGGAACAGTGGATGTGAGGGATACATATCTCAAGCATGTTCAAAGCAAACAAGTCTGATTGATCTGCCTCTTTCAAACCATTCAGTCTCCTTTCTTGAGTGTTTCTCAAACTTCACTTAGCAGGAAGAATAGTAACAGTATCTTTTTAGTGGATCCAAGATGCATGTTTCATCTCTTCAGCCCCTGCATTCTAATTTATGGTTGTCATTGAGCTAATAAGCTTCTTCCTTTTGGGGCCTACAGATCATCAAGGAATGGAATGCTGAACTGCAAGAACGCACTGGAAAATTTCGAAAGCAGGCTAGTGCAATTGCTGAGTGGGATAGGCGAATCTTGCAGAATCGTGATGTTCTTCTTAGGCTTGAGGTATTATATTTTACTGTGAGGCAACTTTCCTATTAGTTTATTTATATGCCTTGTTGACAAAGAATTTATATTGACATCTAATAAGGTTTTTATACTCTTATTTACTGAATTTTTGCAAGTAAGTTGTCTACATATATTTCTCTATTAATTCTAAACATCAATTCAGATTGAAGTGGCAAAAGTGGTTGAGACCCAAGCTAGCTTGGAGCGACAACTGGAGTTAATTGAGACTCACCAACAAGAGGTATTTCAATGGTTTTTGCTGGTATACATTTTGCTAACTTTTAAACTTCACAGACTTTAGTTTAGATGACATTTGACCGCTATTAATGTTGTTTTGTTGAAGGAATCTCTATATATAACTACCGAGATTTGTATTACTTAAACTCTGGATGAAAATGTTTGCTTGCTTTGGTTAGCAATGCTGTCCTAGTTCTAAGAGGATTCATTTGTCTTTACTATTAATGACTTTGCCATCTAGATTGTTGCTTCCTTATGCTACTTTTAGGTTTTCAACAATAAGCCAGCTAGTTTTTAAAACCCGCTGAAGCTTGTTTATGCTTAACCTTGCATGTGACTGTAGCATCTCTGAATTGACCAACTATTCCGTGTATCTCTTTGTGTGTATTGTCCAATATGCTTAAAACTTTTCATTAGTGAGGTCTCTTTCAGTTCTGCTTTATAATGATTAATTCTAATGATAGTTATTTAGATGCTTTCTTTGTAATTGTGACTGTATTTGTAACTTAAATTAAACTTACATATATTTATTGAAAATATATATTATATTTAACATATGATATATTGGAATATAATGCAATTTATAATTTAATAATAATTAAAATATTTTATAACCAATTAGATTTTTATTATTTTTAATTGAAAATGATGGAATATAAAGATTAAAAATAACAAAAACAAATAGAATAATTAATTAAGGGTAAAGTTGTCTTTTCATTTAAAATTCATTTAATAAATAAACCTTAAGAAGATTAGTGGATTTTTCATCAAACCTATGAACTTAAATGTGATGCGATATAGTCATAACTATTTGAAAATGTGCTTGAATATTAGGTTGATAAGGCTTTGCAAAGTATGGAAGAAGAAGCAGAACGAATTTATAAAGATGAGCGTGGATTGCTTCTTGATGATGAAGCTGCGTCAACAAGAGATGCAATGTGAGAACATGCTTGTTTGAAGTTTTTACTGAAGTCCACTGTGCATTCTTATTCCAAGCTTGGTCTAGTTGTGCTCAAGTCAGCTTTGCTTTTACATATAAACATTTGAAGAACCTTATCTTTGTCAAATCTGGAGTGCAATCAAACTGTGGCCTTCATCTCTATGTACATTGATATATTGTAATTTGCAAAGTGTAGGAGTTTATTCTTTCATTTTCTTTCCAGGTATGAGCAGGCAGAAAATGTGGAGAGGGAGCTGGAGCATATGACGGAACAGATCAAGTCGATTATTGAGACAGTAAACTCTAGTCAGGTAATTGTCCTTGGTCTTATGATCAATTTGTGA
Organism: Gossypium raimondii; assembly: GCF_025698545.1. Classification (NCBI taxonomy): domain Eukaryota; kingdom Viridiplantae; phylum Streptophyta; class Magnoliopsida; order Malvales; family Malvaceae; genus Gossypium; species Gossypium raimondii. The sequence continues at coordinate 50,209,416 of NC_068575.1, forward strand.
TTTTACAACATAAGCAGAAATGACAACTGCCCTGCAATATGTTTAGGGTGGGGAACTCGAGGCACTTGACGGAATGACTCCCCTAGATGTGGTGGTCAAGATCTTGAATAATCAACTAACTTCTTTAATGTGGATCGATGAGAAGGTTAGTAATCTTCACTTTGGCATCCCTTGGTCTCCTCAATTGTATATGTTGTGTGATGCAATTGTTAGGTTTGTAATTTGTGAGAAGGAACTTTTTGGTAGAAAACTGGGAATATGCCCTGTTTACCTGAATAAAAAAATCATACCCCCGAGTAACGAACATCATGTTAGAGTACCCAAAATAGATCTGTAGATAGTTTTGAGGAGGCACTGACTCGTGTTAATGTCAGGCTGAGGAATTCTCTGGTCGTATTCGGAAGCTTGCAGCCCAGGGTAATGCTGCAGATGGAGAATTAATTGCTGCTCCAAAATATTGGATGTCCTGACCCTTCCAGGAGTTGCTGTTGTTGAGTTTAGTAACTACAGAGGGAGTATGGTTAATTTTTCCAAATTATTTTGGCATCAGATGGATTATGTATAAGACCTGACTTTCAGACTTGGTCTAACTGATTGTTTCATTAAGAAAAATTGAGGTTTCAAGGCCTGTATTTCGCTCTTGTACCGCTTTTTCCTGGCTAGTCTAATTATTGAGCATGATTGCTTCACGGTCTATATATAAAGTTCGAACAAAACTTTTTTTATTAATTAATTAATTCCATTGAGAAAAAGGATAATTTCACTTCTTGCTATGGCTTTAATGGAAGATGTTCAGATGGGGTACATAAACCTAAATCCAACCGATTTCTTAGTATCGCCACTATGACGTACTGATAAGGTCTTATAATTTGCTTCGCCAGTGGGAAATTCTTTTATATAATTATTAGGGTTAATTATATAATTAATCACTCAACTATTAAGTATCAATTATTAAGTGTTGATTGGTGTTTTTTCATGTTATAATTCTAATGGAATGTGGCGTGATTTATGGAAAGATACTGATTAACGTTTTGGTTCATTAAGTATTTTTGTTGGAATGTAAGGATTATTTATGAATTTACCCTTCTAGACCCTTCTGCTCGATTCTCGTCCCTGCTGCATGACTCGGTTCTTGCCTAGTTACGTCTTTGACCCTGTTCTGCTCGGCACAATCCTAATGGTGCGAAAAACTTCACTTCTAAAGGGGAAACGGTCGGGTCACGACCCTAAGTGATGGCGGCCCGTGTCTCCCCCATGTCACCTGCACATTCATCTTAATCCTTATTCCTTCGTTTCCACCTTGTCTTACTATCGATCACAACTAGAAAGAGCTGCATAACTTATGCCAATTTTTGCCTTACAATTGCACCATCCACTACTCATGCTTGCTTATTTTTCCCTCTTTTAATACACTTCAAATCACTTTTACAGCATTTTTGTATTATGCCTAACCTGATAATAGGTTTTCAAGATGGAAAGAGGGAGAGGGACGGGGTGGCGTATTTTTTTTAATATTAATATAATTACTTTGATTTAATATTAATATAAAATAATTTTTAATTATATTTTTACATAATTTTTAATTATATCTTAATGGGTGATAACATGATTTTTTGATTGGTTGAGATGACTTTTTAGCGAAATATCATAGTTTTAAAAACTTTTTGTTCAATTAAGCCACAAATTTATTAATTTTAACAACTAATTTATATTTAATTTAAAATTTAACAAGTTATATTAATTATTCAAAAGTATTTAATTTTTAATTGTCATTTAAATTAATTTATCACTACTTTTTAAGTGAAGGAAACTTACAAATAAAGTAGATAATTATTAGACTCGGCTAAATCTCTGTATCAACAAAAAGGGATTGAGGAAAATAATCGATTTGCATTTTAGCTAAAAATTTTAGTCACTTGGAGCAAGGAGCAAATGTTTTTCTATTGAGAACATGCAAAGTTTTCGGTTCACCACACATTGAAAGATTGACATCAAAGCTTCTCAGTTAATCTAACCATGAAGGAATTGACAGCACCTGCATTCAACCCAATCCATGAAGATTCAAAAAGCTCATGGAAGTATTCAGCTCCAGTTTCCTCGGCAGCATTCCTGAATGCAAGACCAAATGCATTCCCTTGAAGTGCTCCAAGGCGAGGCTTTCCACACACCCCAACAATCAACACCTTAGCTGCCTCTTCTGACGTGCAGGCACAAAGCAAAGGCTTCAACCTAGCTCCTTTCTCCTTCAAGGCATCCATTAGAAAGTAGCAGAACTTGGTCAGAGCCTGCGGGTGACCCAACAGCTTTGCGTCCACTGAATCTTCAACCTTCACCCACCTAAACTTTCTTCCACTCCTGATGCACCCACTCTTTGTTATTGCAGCACTTCCTTGTCTGAGAATAGCCCTTTGTATCTTGATTGCTTGTTCCATTCCAGCCGTCAGCTTATCAAGATTACTTAAGGACAATGCATCGTATGCCATCCCGAATTGCTTCAAAGCACAAAAGCCATCAGATTGCACAAATGATTCAAGCAGTGCAGTGACTCCATATACCATGTCTGCAGCTGAAACCCTTGAAGTATAACCATGATGACGCAAGAAACTTTTGTAGTAAAAATCATTGAGTCCATATTCAGGCAAAATTAGTTCGAATTGATCTTTCATCTTCTGTTTCACCTCATAATTCATGTACTGAAACTTCTGCTGGCAATCCACCAGCGCAAACCCCATCCTTGCAAGAAGAAGCTTAAGCTTTTTCATACCATTATCGCTCCATGTCTTCAGCTTAGGGGCAATGTACGAGGAACACAGCATTGAATCAAACAAGTTCCATTCTCTTAACAGCATAAGTCTTGGTTCTTCTTCATAGGCAATTCTTGAGGAATCAGGTGCTCGAACCTTGGTTCCATCTTTAAGAGTCACTGAAGTAACTACATCCAAATTCCCTAAACTGTTGATATGCTGCTGAAGCTCCATGACCCCAGCTTCATACCTCTCATCTGTCAGCCTCTCGTGAACAAACTGATCAGCAAGCGAAACACAGGCCAGCCAAAGCAACTCATTTGTGTTTTTCCTCAAAGAATGTGACAAGTCATACATCAAACACCCTGATGGCTTACCATGAAAAGTTCCCATCCGATAATAATCCCTTCTGAACTTCTTAAAACGCCGCGCCGCGGGCTCTTCTTCACCTTCTGAAGACATTCTTCTTCTTTTGCTAGACCCATCCCGACTTCCACCTTCCTCCTCATCACCATTGGCTTCATCCTCATCTTCACTTTCACTATATTCATCTTCTTCACTATCCAACTCCGAATTATGTAAACAATAGCTGGCATTAGCCAACTCCATGACCTCAAAATCATACGCCAGATCAGCCAACCGCTCATCGTCATTTGTATAAATAACAACCACCTGATCATTCTGTTCACTCAAGTTATGCAAGTGAATCGGCCTATGACTATCAACAACAAAAACCCGCACGCCACGTCCTAATTTAAGATCCTTTTGGAGGTCACGGTGGCATCCCCAGTTTATCAAAAGTATGGTAACAGGCTCAGAGGAAGAACTCAAATCAGAACCAACGTATTCACGGATTTGTTGAAATGAAGACACCGGATAACACGAGTACCGGACTGAATCAGATTCAAGAATGTGGAAAATGATTTTGAGAGTACAAAGAGAGTCCACATCAGAGGTTGAAGGGAATATGAGTAAAGGAGAGAAAGATGATGCCCTAGCCGATTCTCTAAGCCTTGCGTAAAACGACTCTACTCTTTCCTCCCTCACCATGTTATTTCTTTTCCCTCAAACCAACACTTAAATTCGATGCAAAATTGGAAACTCTTCTTGACGTGAAAAAAAAAAAAACAGAATCGGGGATCTTAAGAGATAGATCAATACCCAGAAAGAAAATACCCCTCTTTCCTTCGATTTTCCATCATTTCACTAGATTGCACCCAACATCGATAACCTAGAAGAAACAGCTCATAATAAAAATTTATACATATTAATTTCAATTAGCTACAATTAAAAAAAAGATTGAGACAATTCCACATACAAGAAAATGTTAACCAAAAACAACAAATTAAAAATTGGTGATATAATAAAAATACAGAAGAAGGATCCAAGAAGAGGAACAGTTCGAAAACTGGAAATGAAGAACAGTATAAGTACCTGAGAATGAAGAAAAGAAAAAACAAGGGTGAAATTCCTTTGTGCCGATCTCTTTCTTTTTCACCTTATTTTTTAAAATCACAGGTCTCAGTGGTGAGAGCAAATGAGAGAGAGAAGGAGGGAGGGAATTCTGTTTTGATTTAGCTAAGACGTTAATTTGGATTTTGGAATTTGAATTGTTTTGAAGCAACCGCGAAAAGTTTGGCGCTCTTGTGTTTTCACTCACGCCGTTGGATTGCGTAGTATTCTTTTGGCAGAATTGCAAAATTTACCCTAATGTTTGTATATTTTTTCATTTTGACCCTTAATCTTTTTTCTCATTCTAATTCTCCCCCCATAGTGTTGCAAAAAAAATTATTTTGACCAAAATTTACCCTAATGTTTGTGAGTTTTTTCACTTTGGCTCTTAATTTTTTTTCCTCATTCTCACTCACAATATTGCAACAAATTTTCAAATAAGATGACAATTACAAAAACTATCGGTCAACATTTTCCTTTGACGTGGCATGACATCACATTCAAGTTAGAGCTTTGCCTCTCGTCAAGAAATCTGATCTAACTTGATCTTGAATTTAATCGGAAACCCAATTGCAGAATGGTACATATTTCTGTGTTTAAGTGATTTTACAAGACAGAAAAGATAGAGAATTTTTAAAAGTTGAATCTTTCTGATGCGAATTATGCCATTGGGTGATCTCAAAGGGAAGTGAATTGGCTGAATGGTTGTTCTGTTTCTATTGCTAGCTCTCTCTTTCTTACTGGTATTGGTCATGTTTGACAGTCTGAACTTAGTATTGCAGGTTTTACATTGTGTATTGGGTTCATAACTACTAGCATATGAACAGTAACCAAAAAGAGCACCTCAGGAGACATGATATAAACTATAAAAGCATATGATGATGGAAAAGGCAAAAGGGAGCTCTTAATTTCTTTGATGATGCAATACCTTCATATCTCAGTGGCTGGAGCCAGGGAGAGAAAAAGAGAAAGAAAAAGAAAAAGCCGCCGTCTGTGGGAATCGAACCCACGACCACATGGTTAAAAGCCATGCGCTCTACCGGCTGAGCTAAGACGGCTTTGATGTATAATTGAGCTTAAGTTAATGCTCAGGCCTAGAAAACAATTTTAGTTAACCCTCAAACCAAATGGAAACCTGAATCCCACCAAAACGGGGTGAGAGGCAGAGTTATTCCGGCATGCATGGATGGATGGCGCTGACGGTAGTGATAGGAGAAGGGTCCATCTCAAAGGAGTTCAATTTGGAAGTTGGAATTGAAATTTGATAGGCAGACTTGTCAACTTACAGTCGAATGGAGATGCCATAGCTTCATATTCTTGGTGGGTTATTTGTTGTCTCCATCAAGAAAAAGCAGGCTACTTTTGTCCCAAAAGGCACAAATCTCCCATGTCTCAGAAATTTGAAGCCGAAAAAAAAAAGCATAAAATCGCCGTCTGTGGGAATCGAACCCACGACCACATGGTTAAAAGCCATGCGCTCTACCGGCTGAGCTAAGACGGCAATTGTTTCTTACTTGCTTAAGTTCTTTCTCGAGGAAACTAGAAAATTATAGAACCGAATCCACCATAAAGGCAGCCGAGGATGGCCGCTGATGGTGGTGTAACAGCGGAGAAGGGTCGATTGGAACTGAAATTTTGGTAGGCAGATGTGTTCTCTATGGAGGCCAAAATGAAGGAGTTGCTCTTAAATTTTGCTGACAGCCGCCTCATACTTCAGCCTAGTTCATTACTTTTGAAAATTACTTTTGAAAAGTGCTGTGAAAAAGTGCTTTTGAGAAGTGTTTTTTAAAAGTTTGGTTTAAAATTTGAGTGTTCAGCATTGCTGTCAAAAAATACTTTTGAGAAATAAAATGTCCATTTTAGACATGTTATTATAAAGTAACAAATATGCATTTAAATAATATTTAAATTAGTTAATATTATTATATTTTAGTAAGAATATAAAAAAATTATTATAACTTGTTGCTAATATTTTAATATATTTTTAAGCAATAAATATTAATTATTTATAAAATTTAATTAGAATATATAAACTATATTTTAAATATTTAAATATAACCATTAAATATTTGTAATTAATATTTTAAAAAATATTTTTTTATTTTTAATTAAGGATTTTAACACAATTATAATTAAGCACCAAGAAAAAAAAACTACTATGTTATTGGAGGGGTGAAAAAGTAATTAAGTATCAAAAGTGCTTTTGGGAGAAAAAAAACTAAAATTTTTAGCTTCTCATTTTCAGCTCCTTTTCAGAAGTTCTTTTCAAAAGCACTTCTGAAAAGTTAAAAATTTTAGCTAAAAGCAGCTTGTTCTTCACAGTTTTTCTTTCAAAAGTATTTTTAGAGTCAAAAGTACTTTTTTTAAGCAATGAAAAAGTGACCCTTCATCCTTTGATTTCAACACCAAGCTCATAAACCCATTTTTTTGTCAGTAAAGCTACACTCAGAGCACAAATTAAAGAAGTAATAACGGATTCCTTGCCAATAAATTATAATACAGATCGATTTGAGATTCAACAGACACCGCTACACCCACTTTTCCCATCAGCCCATGGTCTTTCAAAAGCTTCAACAATGGCCTCTAAAAGCCCATCAGCCCATGGTCTTTAAGCCCCATCCAAAATCAATGGGTCTACAACTTTTTTGAAAGATACTTCCAGAAGCCGTTGGAAGTTGATAGCAACGCAAACTAGAAATCAACTCTACCCATCTCAGCAAAGCAAAGCTTCCATAGCTCAAGGCTGAGAACAGAGATTGAGAATCAATGTCAAGTGATAACAAAGAGAAACCAAAGACAATCCAGCTTTTCTGCCCTTCGGTATCCAAGCTAATCCGGTTCGTGGCATGGGATAGCCAGAAACTGGACATTGGGTCCATATCTCGAATGTTCGGGCTAGACCCATTAACGGTTAAGCTCAATGGCCACTTTATAAGCCGAGGGGTTGATCTTGTTTCTTCTTCTGTTACGTGGAGGTCGTTGCTTTCTTTCTTCTCTTCTAAAGGCTTGTGTATTGGGACTGATGGTCATAAGGGCGCTCTCATAGTCGATGGCAAGCTTTGCAAAGTTGGGAGCAAGAGTACGCACACTATTGTTGTCTTTTTATGGGGTTTCTCGGATGAATATAGTCGTCTTTTTGGATTTCTGTTTGGTTCTTGGGAAAGTTTGGGAAAATCAGGAAGGTGGCCACTGGTTTGTTCTTTTAGAATTGTTGCCATTTTATCCTCTTTTTTTTTTTTTTTTGGTAGGAGCACATGAGCCTCAAGATTGTGTTAGCTGGAGTCGAGATTCAGCTGGAAAGCCTGGAATAAACGATGTCGGACTTACTGCAAAGCTACAACGTAAAGATATTTACTTGTTTGAGAACAAAAAGTTAAGGGAAAGCAGCTTAACAGGTAAAATACAAACAACATTGTTTAAAAATAACGGGGAATTGGCTTGGTTAAAGCAGCTTATTCGCCTTGGCATACAGGATCCCATGATGGAGGTGATCGTTCAGTTTCCGAAATCAATATTGGGGTTGGCCTCAAAAGACAGTGTTCGATAGACCATGCAAGCTTGCTCAAGAAATTAAAGATTAATCACACAAACTCAGGTTTGTTAAAACCATTTACCATTCAACAATCATCCCATCATCATTACAGCTGAATGGTTCTAATTCATTGTTTAATTCCTTGTTCGTTTACCATTTCCACTGATGCATTCGGTGCTTCATATTGTAGATATTAAAGGCAACAGTAAAGCTAGCAATGTTTCGAGCACACCTTTTAAGTGCAGTTATTTGAGGGGCCCTATGAAGAGGAGGAGGGAAGATGAAGTGATTGTAGGTGTACCTTGCAAGAGGATCAGTTCTGGTTGATTCCCGAGCCTAATGCACCAAATGGCAAACATTGTAGATGAGAGTTTTTTAAGTTTTAAGGATGTAAATAGTGGTTCGACTGAATTCATGTTTCTTGTAGTGAAGACACACACAAAAAGTAAAAATAAAAAATAAAAAGAAGAGAGCTTGCCATAACCCTAGTTTGCATTTACAGGTTACATGCACAGCTTAGTTTATTTCCACAACAAACATGTATAATCTATACTGGAAAAGTACTTGCTGCAATGAAAATAAAGAGTGCCAAAGAAAAGTTGGATCTCTTCCTTGATAGCCGATGATTTTGTTATGTTATTCGTGCATGTTAGTCATGTCTTTTATTGATGGAGCTTATTAAAGTAGCTCTAATGGGATGCCATGACTGGTTTTTAAGAATAATGAGACAAGAAATTAGTGAAGGCTAAATTATCAGACTTCAGCAACATGAGGAACATCCTTAAGAAAATGGCAGATATACCAAAGTTGAAACTTTGATCAATTTTCTTTGTCGGACTAGGAGATTTACACAAACCCTCACACCACAACAGCTTGAAACTTAATGACTTTGATGCATATGATAATAACCATTTGAAACAAAGTTCAGTTAGTGTCGGAGTTTCATGAAAAAGGATTAAAAATTTCAGGGAGTAAAAGAAAATGATCAATTGCTGAGAATGATGCAAAGTAGAGTCTCATGGGATTGTGGAGGAACATAATCATTTTCACTAACTCGGAGGTCAAAGTATTCTTTCATTTTGCTCTCATATTCTATGCTGAAAATTTCCATATTTTTACTTTTAAGAGAAAAAGTATTGCCAACCTACAGCAAGTCCAGCTACTAGTATGACTTTTAATACTAATTTAGAATTTATGAAAGATGATGAAGATGGAGGTGAATGAAGAGGTTCCAGTCGTCTACCTCTAAGCTTGGCAGACAACTTCGATAGCAGCAGAGGTAGCCGGCCAGTTTTCTTGGCAGCTGCAAGCAGAAAAAATAAAAAAAGTAAAATATCAGTCAGACATCAAAAGCTGCAACCACAACATGAATATAGGTACTTCAAAAAAAATGAAGAGTTGAATTAACATAACCCCAAATACCAACCAGACCAGAAACATAGAGAGAGATCTTGGATTAGAAAACAAGAAAATAGGAACTATATTATCAAGTTGTTAAGCAACTTGACAGGGGCACAATTTAAGAATCATTCATTACGACTTAAGTCTACCACCTTTAATTTTGGGTTCATCTCCAAAGCTGCTCAACTGACCATGTGGGGCTAAAGTACTTAGATATATACTGATAGAAACAACTGTTACAGATGTTACAAAAGTTTGCATTGAACATGACAAATAGACTTGTCTCTATTGACAAACTACACATAGAAGGGCTATTGCCAAAAAATTTAGGAGAATGACGTTAATCACATTCTCAAGATAACTGATAATGTCTTATTCAATGATATAAATTTACCCTTGGCTTTAAGAAATCTCTCCTCCTCAGCAACACGCCTTTGCAGCACATTGAGCAATGATCCAAAGTATAGTGCAAACACCGTGCATGTGATTGTGATGACATTGTAAGGCATGCTAAAATCAGGAGTTGTCAAAGGTACAAGTAAGACTTCTGTGTAAGGCATTACAGGACATTTTTCCTGCATGACAAATCAAACTAATATCAAATGAGAGTAGAAGAGAAATTGGTCATGTTTAGGAGCAGAAAATATCAAGAGGTTAATACCTGAAACTTTGACAACAGTGGTGACTTGTTCAAAGAGTCATCTTCGAGAAAAACCATGCTTGCATGGAAGTTGGGAAAGCTAATAATAGCAGATGGTATGTCAAATCCTTGATTAGCATCTGGGGGATATTCATCAATGCGCAAAAAACCCTATTCAGACAATTCAGAACAGAGGATCAACTAATCGATAATATACCAAGACACATAAATCATAGTAAAGTTTGGTCCTTCGAGCAAGAACCACTATGTATTTTTTCAGTTCAATATTATTAATCTCATCAAAATACATATCATCTCAAAGCAGGGAATGTCCTAGACTGATAGCAGTATATTAGGATAGCAACTAATTTTCTATTTTGTGTATGCAATGAAAGGATTTCTAACATTGTAAGTGAAATAAAAAATTATGAAATATCTAAAAATAAGATACATCAGTCTTTTGAGGATGATGGAAACAGCTACTGCTAACTTATCCGTTTTTCTTTTTCAGACATAAGCAAAGGTTATGTAATTTGAAGGTATTGGTAGGTTTTATCATATCCATCCAGCTTAAGGAGTGACCAATGGGTTGAGAATCTAGAAATTGGGATAGGTCTATGTTTCAGCATTACACATAACAAATGGCATTGGTTAACTGGTTTTTGTTCGAATTTTAAAACATTTATAGTCAAGGTCCGAATTCAGATACATTGCATCACCAATATTTTTTTGATATAATGCCTAGAACTACTCATAACCCCTCCCCAACCCGTAAATAGGAGGATCAACACGCTTCAGTGCGCTCAACCCCACATCCTCTTGCACTGGCAACAATGCCAATGCCAACCAAGTATTGCATCATCAATATTATATATGCTCGAGGGATTCAATTTGCCATTTTATATGACTGCTTTATCAGAAATAGCTTTTACAGAAACAGGTTTTCTGTTTTAAGCTAAATAATTGGACTCCATTGCAGCAAAAATACACACCAATATTTTGAGCTGATATCACTATGCCTAACACCTTACCGCTATGAACCAAATTAACAGTTTTAACAAATTCACTTCAGAGGTAAAAGAAAATAAATTGTGTTGAATTAATAGAACTTGTAAAGCTAGAATGACTATTAGCTGAATAAATATAATAAAAAGCACACCTTATCAAACTCTATGGTTAAAGCAGCAGTGTTCACTCTGCAAGGAAGTTTCAGAACCACCTCCATCACACCAGGAGACATTTATCTTTGGAAGGTGAAACGTGTATCTTCTCAATAATATCTGAAACAGCCCTAGGTTGTTGATCAACAAACACCCTCAATGAATGGAAATAGACCTTAACATACCAAGGGACAACTTGGAAAACATCAACTCGCAGTTCACAACTTCCATCCTTGGAATTAGCACTCATGAAGCCCTCAGTGAATTGTGTAGATTTTAATTAAATAGCAATGGCAGCCCTCTCATTTCCGCTTCCCATCAAAAACCTACTAGCATGTAATGGTGTTTGTTGACAGAACCAAGCTAAAGGAACCTTCCACATAAGACCAATATCAAATGGTTCAGATTCACAGTATTTCTCAACTTGAAACATGTACAAAATTGATAAGCTCTTGCTATGCGAACTGCTTTCTTCTAAAAATATCCTGTCTGGGTTAGCAGACAGCTCAAAGCTCGGATTAGACCAAAAGTTCTCAGAGGTCAAACCATTTGCTGCAGACTTCCCATTTTCTTTATTTGGAAACTACAGTTCGGCAACTAAGCCCCTGTCAAGGAGAAGATACACACTGCTGGACTTTGCAAGAACACATCTTCCACTAACTTGTTTCCCAAAAATTGAACTAAGAGACCAGCTTGGTTGAATATGTTTTTCACTAGCATGGACCTCGATGGCCATTTCACTATTAGGCTGGAGAACAACTGTAAGGGTCTGTTCTAATATGATGCCCGAATCAATCCCCTCTGAACTAGATCCAGTTGAGGTTAAATGCAACTGCTGAGAATGATAAAAACCTCTGTAAAGTGATGGCCTATCCAGTAACAAGGCAATCCCAGCTTTGTCCCGACAAGGAAGCAACTTCAACCATGGACTCAGATTCTCCGTGCAAACAGCTTCGCAGGGCAATGTACCATACCTCACATTGCCTGAAGCTGGTGGAAAACTCCATTCTGGAGTAGAATAAGTAGCAGTAGACTCTAAGAAGTTGATTGAGGCACAGAAAAGACCTGAGAGAGTGTGTGTTAAGTTCTTCCAGGAAGCATCAATATGATGTTGTGGGACATCAAAAACAGCCCATAACTCAACTCCAGCGGGCTTTGCATTGCTGCTTGATTTGGGATCAAATCCACCCCAGCTTTCATAGTTCCAACGACCTTGTGTGAAAGACAACTCCATTTCCTTGATTCGAAATTTCTGAACCTGTTCAATGATGTTTACGTGCACAGTTTTGAACACTGCAAAGACTTGATCATTTATAATGTTTGGTAAGGCGGAGGGCAGTAGGCCTATAACCCCCACCAAAAAAAGAAAAGAAATTAGATTAATCATTAATCTTTTAATATTTACAAGAAAGCTACTTATCTTAATTGTCAATTTATTGAAATCTACAACAAAGCTATTTATCAGAACTATTATCTTTTCCTTGCAGAAAGTGAGATGCAGATTACTGCAACACATACACAACTAGTGCAGGACATTTTTCAAGTAAACTTGTAACCGAGTTTGTACTTCATGTCAAACATAACATTGTCGAAAAAGTTAGATATTTCAAAAACATTTCACTCTCATGTACGTTTATGAATTTGGAAATCATACCTTGAGCATGAAAATAGAAGAAAAAGGTGGAACGATAATTTAAAGTTTATAGGCTAATAAAAAGTTTTCCAAAAAAGGAACCTTAAAGAACTATCTTAAATGACCCGAGCCAAGCTAATAAAACGTCCTCCTACAATAATAAATGGTTCAATATATTGCCAATCAATGTATCAACGTAGAAAAAGAGAAATATTCAATAATTAACTAATAATAAATGCATAAATCCTTAGGTTTTTCTTAATAATAAATTCAGACACTATAGGAATGCAGTTGGCTAAAACTTCATTTAAACGAAAAGAACCATGAAAGAACATAATAAACAAGAATTGGCAGTGACCCAAAGGAATTAAAAGAAGAAAAAGTACCAACTGAGAAATGGCTTTGGGAAATAAGTGGTGGTGGCAGCCATTAGAGGTAGAAGGAGGGGCGGAGCTTTGAAAATGGAAATGAGCCAACAGTTTGTGATCCGGCAAAGTTTTCAATAGAAGTTCTTCACTGAATTCTTCTTGTTTTTGGCCTTCTTCATTGACCGATCCAAAAGCAATCCAGCATTGCAAGAATTGATGAGTGCCTATAAGGAGGAGCAAAATATGTGGTCTCTGAAGAAGGACCATTACTGGGTTTTCTTACCAAATTGAAACTATAATATTGAGTGCACATATTTCGCCATGGGACACCCAGTCCGCGGAGGTTTCAAATAATAATATTATTAATTATTAAAAAATAATACCTGAATCGAAGACTAAAGAGCATTCTTTTTGTTTTGTTATGAAAAAAACCTTAAATGCTCTTTCTCTTTTAGGCCGATTTCAGATGTTCTTTTTATGATTGGGCTTAAAAACCCCATTTACATTGCAAAATGAACGAGTTTGACTTTTACAAAATAAAAGCGGATTTTCTTTAAAAAACCAGTAATAAATCTCTATTTTTTTACCATGGTGATCTTTTATGCTGCACTTTTTAAACTAAAGTTGGTTAATAATCTTAAAAAAAAGTTAGATTAATTTTAACGAAAATATTGAATAAAATTTTAATTTTAATAATATTGTTGCCGAAATCTGCATCACAATCCACTTTTATTTCATATTTATATAACATTATTTATTTTCATATCAATAATAATTTAAAATTTATACAAATATTCAAAAAATATAAAAGTTAATAAATACTCAATAAAAATAGTATAAAGTATATGTGAATTGTCATTCAAACTGTCATGTTTAAAAATTTAATATTTCAGTTATTATTTTCGTTAAAAAATAATTCGATTATTTTGAAAGATTAATTATTAAATTTGACTAAAAGAGTAGAATAATAATCAAATTAACAAAAAATATAAACGTTGAGGCTAAAATTTACATTATACTTTTTTAGAACTTCACACAAACCTACTACATGTCATGATTATTTATTTTTAAATATAATTTAAGAATGTCAATTTTGAAAATGAGCAAATTGGTCTCACTCTCAAGAAAAATTACAAAATAATTCAAAATAATTTTTAAAATTCAAAGATTTTTTAAAGAAATTATAAAATTTTTAAAAATTTCTAAAGAATATATTAAAAAACTAAAATTTTCTAAAATAATAATTTTGGGACCTAAATAAGTTTATTAATGATTTAAGTTTATCAAGCTAAAGTATGTTATTTTTATTATTATTTTGGTTTGAAAAAGATTTAAAATATATATGGTTTCAAATTTATGTATTCTAACATGAAATTAATTATACTGTAACAAGAATTTAATTTAACATGTTTAATTTTTTAATTTAACTCGAACAATTTCACTTGATTTAACTCGACTCAAATTTCATTTCACTCGACTCGATTCAAAAAAATTCAAATCGAGTTAAAATAATAAAATAAGACTTGTCAATTTGAAATTTTTTTCACTCGATTCGATCGAAAGCTCACCTCTAGAATGGAGTGGTGATTAAAAATATTGTCAAATACTTGTTTGGCATGAGTTTTAACTGTGTTACCTAAGGTAGCAGGTACCACCAATGGATGTATTATTTTTCTATTGGAACTGGTATGTATTGGTACTGACCTATTTTGGCATAATGTTTCAAATTTACCGATTTTTAAAAAAATATTTAATATATCAAATGAATTAGATTAAGAAATTTCAAATATAAAAAATATTAATTGATTATATAAAATACTTATCTATAAACTTCACAGATAAAATTTATCATTTAATAAATCTAAAGTAAATAAAGAAAAAACATCTTACACATTAAACAACAAAATTATCACAACATTATTTTTAAAAATCTACAATAAGATCATCCCACACTAAATATATAAAATGAATGTTTAATAAAATATAAACAAAAGTTGTGTTCGTGAAGCATTTAAAATTGTTTTTTTTCCCTTCAATTTGTTTGTTATAAAATTTTTTTATTCTTTATTAATTTTTACTTTAAAATTTAGAATTGCTGTTTTACTTTGGTTAATGTTGAATTTCAAATTTGATTAATAAAAATATTAATAAAAAATTAAAGTCGGTAAAAAAATAATTTTATCTAATTTTAACATTATTTATGCATCAGCCGTTATATAATGTTTCGGTTGGTGCAATTGAAATTGGCTGAAACGAGCCGGTGCAACCGATATAAATTGAAATTTAAATTAGTACGGAAAAGAGAAGTGATCGTTTTGATACCAGAACAGTGCGCACCTTTATTCCCTTTCCCTACCCCTAATATTGAATAAAAATTTGATTATTGATAGTTATGCATTTTTATTTTTTGTTACAGTAAATCAATTTTAAAATTTTGATTTACACCAAAATTATATCTTAAAATTTAATGTATATTCAAATTATTTCTTTACATTTGAAATTTGTTTTTTTGGCAGTTTGACTAATTGAAAACCCAAAAATTTGTTTATTAAAATTTTTCAGAGGAAAGTTAAGCATGATAATTCTTATTTTACCAACATATATGATTAGTCATATGCACACTCATTATGTGCTTGGATAAATAAATAGAATAAGTTTTTAAAATTTTTTAAAAAAATACTAAACTTTTTTTGATAAAAACTATTCAAGTAACGGTTAGTAAAATATAAATATTATTTTATTAAAATACTATCTAAAATTGATAGGGTGAAAAATTCTATGAGACTGAGAGCGAATTGTCAAATTCAATTATTAGATCATGTATTTTAGTTGGATTAATTTTAGTTTCTGTATTTTTCGAATTTTAAAATATTAGTCCTAATTCAATAGTAATAGTTAAATCTGTTTGGTTAAATTATGTCATTAGTCTTGTATTATGCATAAAGTTATAGATTTAGTCCACGTTCACCTACTGAATTATTTTTAGTGACTATATTTTTGAATTTCAAAATTTTAATCTTAATGAAAATGATAATTGTTAAATCTATTAATTAACTTTTGTGAGTAATATGTGAAAATAATAAAAGACATAATATTACATGCGATAATATGTTTGACACACTAAATTTTAAAAATAAAACTTAATTAACTTAATGAATTTAATAATTATCATTTAGTTAGGACTAAAATTTTCAAAATCTAAAAATATAAAGACCGAAAATGACCAAATTAAAATACAAATACTAAATCTATAACTTATTTCACCCTTCAAATTTTTAAAAAGAAACTGAATTACTTATATGCTGCTACTAATATAATATTTTTTTAACCAATAACATCAATTAGAGATTTAATTATAGGTAACATCAAACAAAGAAAGACAATATAGTATAATTTATTTGCTCTATCTAATTATGCGTAAAACAGTCCAACACAGAAGAACTATTTTTTTATATATATTAGTATTTCTTAATTGTAAGTATTTATAGGGTAAAGATGTACGCAACTTTTTCTAATAATTTAATATCACATTACTATTTTCATCCTGAATTTTAATATTTTCATCCTTAAAAAATTAAATTCAAATAAAAATTTTGAAATTCAAGATAAAATTACTAATGTTGAGAAGAGATAATATCCTATTTCATACAATTCTTTCTCCTATATTTATTCACCTATACCATATGATGTATTTTTATTAATCTGGCATTCTTGATGAATGTCAGCATGTTTAGAACAGTAGTCATCATACAAATATTTGGTTCTAGCATCCTGTAAAGCTTTACGCTCAGCAGGGTCAAGTCCCAAATACTTATCCCCATTCCACCACAGCTTGGGGCTGGAAATGTAGCATTGATCTTTGCTATCACTGCTCTGGAATTGGCAGCCGGTGACACCAAACCCTACAAAACTAGCTACAAATGGCGCTTGGCTCCAATCGATTTTCCTTCCACCTGATGCCCAAGTTTCTCCATTCCATATGCTTCCTTGAATCACTAATTGTTGCGATGGATAACTCACTCCAATTTTTGTGTTGTTCTTGAAAACCCTTATGGGTGTCTTGTCCACATAAAACCTACCCCAAAAGAAAAAGCAAAAGTAAAAGCGTTTTTAGTATCCGATCCAATTCATTGGACATCTTGATAATCTACAAACAAACACGGTTAGGTGTTACTTACACTACTTGGTGTTGGTTCCAAACAATTCCATAGGTATGAAAATCAGAAGTGGGGTCAAACCAGAGATGAAATCTTTGCTCTCTCCCTCCTTCATCGTTGGCAAACACATTCGTTTGCAATGTAAAAGGTGGTCCATTGCTACCCAAGAACTCGAAATCCAGCTCGTCATGGTTTCCTCCTTTGCCATCTGGGTCCGATGTCAACTGCATGCATGCATGCAATCAACCCACCCATTTTTTTTTCATTAAAAACACACATGCAGACAGTAATTTTCATACATGTTATGTTTGAGAGCCTGAAAGGTAAATGATAACGTACGTAAAAGGCTACAACAACCCCAGAAAAATCCTTGTTGGGTAGCTTTATTTTTATCTGGAAAAACCCTGAAGCATATCCCACGTTGGATTCAAACCCAGCCCCTGCATTATGTTGGACAAAGAAACCATGTTATTCACTTATATACGTAGTGTGGCATCTTAAAATACTGCCGGTTGAATTTAGCTTGATTGGCACTGGCATTGTTGTCAGTGTAAGAGGTGCAGGTTCGAGCACGTTAAAGTGCATTATCTTCCTATTTAAGGGTTGGGGAGGATATGGATAGTTTTAAGCATGCTATAAAAAAATAGCATATATAATAAGAACTTAGGATGAGATTAATGTTAGAAAATACTGTATAAATGGCTAATATACTAAAAAAGTCCTTAAACTATTACATTATGTTTAAACAAGCTCTTAAACTATTTTTATAGCTAAACAAGCCCTTATTTTATGATTTCTACCCGTAAAAGCCAATGATTTTAATATTAAAATAAAATCATTTTGAATTTCAAACTCTTATTTTAATTTTTGTTGATGTAATAAAATTCTATATATTTTAACATCAATATGAAATTTAAAAGAATAATAAAAATTACAAAAGAATGATTAAATGAGTTAAGTATAGAATGACAGAAATTTTAAAATATTATTATTTAATAAACTATTTTATCAAATTTAAATCAGCACAAAATGCAAATTAGTTTTAAATTTTAAATTTTTGTACTTTAATATTAAAAGCAAAAGGGTAAAATTGTATGTTAGGAGCTTATTTAATTAAAAATAATACAAGAGCTTATATAAACAGTGTATAATAGTTTAAAGGTTTTTTAAATATATCAGCCTATGTAAATTTTAATAAATTCCTGTATTTATGTTATGTGTATTTTAATATTCGTAATTATTATATGCATACATGCATAGAATTAGCTAGCTCTAATATGTTTGCATAGCATGCATGCATTGTGTATTAAAAAAAAAACATGCACGCATGCATGCATCGAAACATACACACATAAATATGATTGCTATTAAGATTAATTGATTTTCAAAAGACCTGACGCTTTATCCATCCGGAGATGGACTTCAGTTCCCTGGTTTACAGAGGTTACATGAGAGTTTCCCCATGTGACGTGATAATTCTTGTCAAAACTAACATTATGATCAGCTTTGCTTCCACATGTTATAACTGCAACAACCATAACAACCAACAACCTGCATTTGAGAATAAAACCATGAATATATTAAACCATGAAACCCATTTTTTTTAAAAAAAAGTGACTTGCAAGACAAGGGGAAAAATGCACCTCTTTGCCATGGCTATTATCTTTGAAGTTTCTGCTTGAATGAATGGAACCCTAAACATAAATTCTTCCCTAATATAGAAAGAAAGTTGTGTATTTATAGAAAATTACGACAAGTCTCTTATTTAATAATATATATTCTTTTTAGATTTTATTTATAAGGAAGATACGGGAATTCTTAATTCCTTCCCCTTACTTTTTCGGTTAATTTATTACAAAATATAATTTTAATTATCATTAATAAGTATGCTTTTCATAAATTTTATATTCCTGAATAATATTCATTTAATTATCATTAATAAGCATGATTTCTGTAAATTTTATGAATGATATTGATGAGTATATTGAAAGTATAATGAAAAGGAGTTCCAGTAAGGTAAGAAGTTATAATGCATTTATTAAACTAATTCATGTTATGTTTACGACATCATATCAATGGTAGTGCATTTTTCATTTTTATAGGAATTTCTGTACCAGAAATAATGGTATCTCCAATTATAGCCCCACTAGGATGTAAAATATATCTCTTCTCACCATCCCCATAGTGTATGAGACAAATGTATGCATTTCGATTAGGGTCGTATTCTATGGTTACGATTTTACTATATATGCCTTTTTCATTTCGTCGAAAATCAATTTTACGGTATAGGCGTTTATGACCTCCGCCTCTATGCCTTGCGGTAATGATCCCTCTGGCATTGCGACCTTTACCACAACGATGTTGTCCATAGATCAAATTATTTCGTGGATTGGATTTCACTTGACTGTCTACGGCTCCATTGCTTGTGCCCGGGGTAGAAGTTTTGTATAAATGTATCGCCATGTATTAAGTATTTTGATTTAAGTTTTTTTTTTTGTTCTAAGAGGTGGAATAGAATAACCCGGTTGAAGCGTAATGATCATACGCCTGTAATGCATTGTATGTCCCATAATAGGTTCCATTCTTCTACCCTTTCCAGGGAATCAATGACTATTCATAGCTATTACCTTGATACCAAAGAAGAGTTCGACCTAATCCTTTATTTCTGTCCTAGTTGATCCTGATTCGACATTAGAAGTATAATGGCAAATTCTGGACTGATAGGTACTTTTATAGTTTATAAAATTTTAAATTAATAATTGTAATAGGCCAATTTAGCCCGGGCTCATAAAAAAATAATAAACCCAAAATAATAAAACAAAGTCCAAAATTATATCATTTGGCCCGATTTGGATGGGCCATTACTTGAAAAGGTTGAAGGTCTATCTACAAGCTTGATGCATATGGAAACATAATCTTCAAGGATAAGCAATATTATATATGATATGTAATCTTAGATATGATATGTAATCTTAGATATGATATGCAATCTTAGAAGATATGATTTTGTAATCTTAGAGATTTAATTTGTAGATACCTTTTAATCTTAGCCGTTGATGTAATTAATCTGTACCGTTGGATTTGGGGAGGCTCAACTATAAATAGATGCCTCTCCCTTCATTGTAACAGACGGAAGTGGGGAGTAATAATAATCCTTAAGAGTATTTACTCAAATTTCTCTCTCTCTTGCGTTCTTATTTTGTTGATTTGTGTATAATTTATTTATTGATTTGTATATTGTTGATTTCAAATCTCTTTTTCCCTTATTATTCATTTTCAAATTCATTATTTTCAAATTTATTTACATTTTATATGGTCTTATATTTTTTATTTTATACTCTTTGTTTTAAATCCATTGGTATTTGATTATTGATGCTATTTAATCCTCTATTTGTTATTTTAGTGTTTTATTATTAAATTAATTATTTTAATATTATTAATACTATTATGTGGCATCATTAATCTTGTATCATTATTATTATTATTTTTATTATTTATTATTATTTTATATTCATGCATGCATCGTTTTTATGTAATATATATATTGTTTTATATATAGTATACGTATGCTTATATATATTTTATACATATGTTTTTATTTTTATTTTACTTCCTAACTTTTATATACATATATGTATACTTTTATATTTAGTTTCAATTTTTTTTACTTTTGTATATATGTACATGTATGTATTTATATATTTTCTAATGAATATTTTATATATATATATACGCACTTGTCTATGTTTTTATTTGCTTAAATACAAACTTATATTTTCAACACATATGTTATTAATATATATATATATGTATATTTATATATTTTTCTTTATTTTCGTAAATGGACTCATTTTGTTTTATTCAAAACTTCATATCGCATTTGGAGTCATATGTAGAACAACTTACAATTTCAATCTTTAGTTTGCCAAAATAAAGTAAACCTTAAATCTCTAATTCAGGCCTATTATTCTTTTCTTCGGAAATAAAAGGCACCTAACAATTTCATATTACGAGCAGAACTCATTATTGCTTGAAACACAAAAATATACTAAACTTCATTGAGTCCTAAAACAACAAAAGCTACTTTAGCATCCAAAATATGATGTAAAGGTAAAGGAAAACCCAAGTTTTGGCAGTGAGACGACTATGAAGTGTGAACTTCAACTTGCTAATTGAAAAGATAGTCCTTACCATATGAGTAACAGTTAAAACATAAGTAGGACCAATCGAAGAAAAAAAAAGTACTAACATAGAGAGCAAAAGATCTAAGATATTGCCAATAAACTAAATAAACACTGCTTTAAAAACATTGAAAATTTTTGAAGCATACCCAAGAAAAAATACGCATTTGCCAGTCAGGTTGTCAATGTTTATAGTCCTTTGTCAAGAATATATAAGTTGAGGAAGTATGGTAAGTGGTAACAGCTTCTAGATATACATAAGGAGAAAGTCCACATTACCTGGAACCCATTTTCCACAAAATCAAAACATAATTGGAAAAATAAAAAGGTTGAAAAACAATTACCTCCTTGAAGGTGAATTTCTCATGAACTGAGAAGGGCCAACAATAGGCAAGGCAATGACGGAAAGTGTCATGGTCTTTATCATAAGACTTATGAACAATCTTATGGAAACGCATGTACCAAACAATCGAAAAGGAGCTTACCAAAAATATTAACTTCATCAGTGAAAATGTCCAAGTAATAGCTACCAAAAATGATGGCGTAAATATCTTGTGTCTTCAAAGAAATACCTGGTGCTAATTAAGCAAAATTAATTTTTTAAAATAATAAAATAAAAAAAAGTCTTTACATAGAAGAATGAATTTCCTCGTATAGTTGTCTAAATTCAAATGCATCTAGATTTGTCCAGATTCATTGTAGACCTACATTTTAGTTCTCTTATAAACTCTTCTTATAAATTTATATATTCTTACTATATTTATATTTTATATATTTTTAAAAATAATAGTAACCTAAAACTAATATTTTATAATATATATATATATATATATATATATATATATATATATATATATAAACTTACTAAAAATCTATCTGGAATAAATCTGACAAATATATGTATTTGAACAACCATTTCTCTAGGTTCATTCTTGATGTGAAGAAATATATTTTATAAATTTATATATTTTTAAATATTTTTTAATTTATGTTCACTGCATAGTATATTGAGAGATTGTCACATGTAACCATTAGATTAATTATTAGTGTCACGTCAGCACAAACTAATGGTACAATTACAAAAAGAGTAAATTACAATAACAGTCACTCAACTTTGATGCAGTTGACAAAACAATCACTCTGATTTCAATTTAGTCACTCAACTTTCGAAAAATAACAAATCAATCACTAACGTATCGAAAAGTGACAAATCAATCACCCATTAACATTTTCTGTCACAAGCTTAATGGGACAGTTGACGTGGCCAATCACTTAGCTGATGTGGCCAGTTAACATGCCACGTTGGACGAGGCAAAGTTGAGTGTCTGTTTTTTTTCGTCCTTTCTTTTTCGTTTTTAAATAAATGACCCAATATTTTTACTTTTTGCGCAAATGACCCAATATGTTTGTACTTCTTCTTTTTCACCCCAACAATCTTTGTTTTAAAAAAATGGTGATCTGCTTCACTCTACCATCAACCTCTTTTGTCTCCTTCTCTACCTTCCAATCTCTCCCCATCTAAGTTTGAAAGGTAGGAAAAGAATTCAGAACATGAGACAGATGGGGTAGGATCTGAATGCTTTGGACCAGGTAGAGTTGGGACTAGTCAGAACATTACTATATGGGGATATTGCTAGTGCCGAAGTTGCTACTTACCCAATTGGGGTTGTGAGAAGACAGTTGCAACTGCAAGTCCAAGCAAGCAAAATGGGCGCACTGGCAACTGGTTTGAAGATTGTTGAGCAAGAAGGAATTCCCGCTATCTATGTTGGGCTAATTCCCAGCTTGCTACAAGTAAGTGAATAAGCTTTTAATAAAATCTCTTGAATTGTTACGAAAAGCTTTATGCTAATTATTGCTCTATAAATGCGGACATGGGGTTAAACATATTTGGGTACTTCCACATTATTTGAAACTATTGATAAGAAGGATTCAAATATTTGTCATCATCTTTGGCCAAAAAGACAAAAAAACCTCCCATGTCAATTCATTGAAATGTGCTTGTATTGCATCCAAATGAGCATTCTCAACTTAAAAAGAATCCTCTAGTAGTCAAAATTGGCATTTGTAAAGGGTTCTCTTGGTTAAATGAGGAAACGTTTCAAATCAATAAAGCAGAGGGTCATAAAGAAGATGATGGAGAGGAAAATCGAAGTAGATTTTGGAAAATAAGGTTGAAGTTTTCCCCACCGCTGTCACTGCGATCCACAACCTTATGCTGCTGCTGAACCATTCTAGAATTTTTCTCTTCTTCTTCTGTTTCTTTTACTACCCAGCCCAGCTAGGGTTTTAAATTGGGGCCGTTTACGCAGTAGGATGATAGGTCATCGTTTCGTTATGTCTGTAACGGAAAATGGTTAAAAGGACTAATTTGTTATTTTTCAAAAGTTAAGTGACTGAATTAAAATCAGAGTGATGATTTTATCAGTTGCATAAAAGTTGAGTGACTGTTGGTATAATTTACCATTGCAAAAATACCAACCTAAATAGTAGAATACAAACCCAAATATTAACTAAATAAAAAAAATTAAATACCAACTAAATACTTGTATTAAATTATATATTAACCATTTTCTGAACATAAGAAGTGAAGTGAATGTTGTATACTACTAAACTCTTGGGCTACGTATCTTTCACGCCTAGGGAAAAGCAGTCTAGAAAGATGGTCGCTTCACACATTTCTAAAAGTTAAAGGTGGTAAAGCGAATCTTAAGCACCATGATTTTATATATTTATTTTGAGCCTTAGATTTCTTACTTACTGTCTTCAATAATTTAATAAAATGGATCCTTTAATACCATATTATGTATGAAATCTATTTTAGTATAATTATGATCTGGATTGAGATTTAGTGTAATTATGTATAATATTTTTAAAATATGTTTTCTATGTTGATTTTAAAGTTTATATTAAAGATTTGTGATTATTAATAATATTCTTTTCAAACATGCATTCTCTTTTTTAAGAATATAATAAATTATATATATACATGCATATAATGAAGGAAAATATTTGATATATTATTAGTCGAGTTTTAGATTCCGTAAGTGGGTTAGGGTTAACAAGTATCGCATAAAAGTATAATAAAATATTAAGAAAAAGTGACACATGTCAAATTTTTAAAACTACTTGTAAAATAAAAAAATATTGCCAGTGTATCAAATACTTACTTTAAAAAGAATGAGACATATATTAATTCTTTAACCATGCTTGTGGAGTTAAAAAATATAGTACCAAATACTAACCCTAAAAATAACCATTTACTTAAAAGATACTACTTTATTTTCT
Source organism: Gossypium raimondii (assembly GCF_025698545.1). Taxonomy (NCBI): domain Eukaryota; kingdom Viridiplantae; phylum Streptophyta; class Magnoliopsida; order Malvales; family Malvaceae; genus Gossypium; species Gossypium raimondii. The sequence continues at coordinate 50,233,972 of NC_068575.1, forward strand.
AAAATATATTTATTACAACATGAGTGTAATTGAGTACAACTAAATTAAGATGAAATTTTATATGTGCAATTAAATAATTTTTATATTTACAATTAAATTAGTTTAAATTATGACAGATCTATGATGTAGATGAAAGAATTATGAAAAAACATATTTATTAAAAATTATGTAAAAATAAAATGATATTTTAGTTAAAATAATAAAATTGAAAGTTTAAAATCTTTAATGCTATAGGTTCAAACCTCATTATACATTGGTTTTAGTAATTTTTTATAAAAAGGCAAAAGTACCATAATAATCTAATAGAAAATAGAAAGATAAAATATCCTTATAATAATATATTTTAATTATTTTCTACTTGAGTTAAATATTTTTTGTTTTTATATTATAATTTTTCTAATAATTTATTTGATTGAATTGAACAAAAGATCAAAACAAGAAATAATAGTCGATTGGTTCGACCATCGATTCGATTTTGAAAATCCTAAAGTCTAAAATACTCAGAAGATATCAAAAATTGAGAAAGAAAAGAAAGGAAATAAAATTGAAGTAAAAGATTATACATAAAAAGAAAAAATAATTCTTTTGTTTTTCTTGTTACATGAAAAATTTTAATTATTTATATATTCTTTTAAAAATAGATTTAACCATTCACAAATAGTTGAACTAATAAAAGTATAAATTTTAAAATAATAATTTAAATATCACTTAAGAAAAAAAATTAAGTTATGAGAAAAGGAATATGCTTAAGTTAATTATTAAATTAAATTAATGGGGTCTAAAAAATAAAAATATTAATACACGCAGTGCAGACAACTGGACAAGTTTCATAAACTAGACTGTCGTAACTGCCAGCAAAACCCACGCGTCAGCTTATCATATTTCCGATCATCCGATAAAAAGGAAAATATATTCATTTCTTCACATACTCGCTATTTCTCTCGCTGGAAAGTCGAAGATGTTCTTAACGATGACGTTTCGGTGGTTCTTCGTTTTCTCAGTCTCCATCGCCGTCGCCGCTATCGACGACGACCTGATTCCTTCCACTCTCGACGGGCCTTTCGAACCCGTAACCGTCCCCTACGATGTCAGCTTGCGCGGTAACGCTGTCGATTTGCCCGACACCGATCCCCGTGTGCGCCGCTGCGTCGAAGGATTCGAGCCCGAGCAGATTTCGGTCTCTCTCTCCGTCAATTATGACTCTGTTTGGATCTCATGGATCACCGGTTGCTCCTCCGAATCTTATCTATATTATTTATTATTGTGTTTCTGGCTTGCTTGGCTCCCAGTAAATTACCATTTCTTAGATTACTGACTGTATAAAGTATAGAATCATAATTCATAAATAACAGAGTTAAAATGAAAGTATGTTTTGAGTAGGAATGCATCTGCATGCCATGAACGAAATGAACTCAATGACTTAAGCTTCAAGTACAATATTATATAATTTTCTTACATGAAAGAAATGCTTTACCATGTTTGAACTCCGCTGTTTATTAGCCATTTGGTTTTTTTTAACAAATTCCAAGTAAATAAAATGAAATTTAAATACCAAAAGCTATAAGTAAAAGGAGAATCATGAGAATTTTCTTTCTTATTGATTTTGGAATTGGTTTTAATTTATAGGCAAAACTTTTTTTTCTTTTTCTTTTTGGTTGCTACAACACAAATTTGTTTAGCTGCCATAAATTTTCGTTTGATATTTTAAATTTAGCTGCATATCTGCTTTTATCTGTCTCTGTTTCTGTTGTTACTAGTCTATTGCTTGGTTTTATGTGAGCTAGCTTTTGGAAAGTTTGGCAGGGGAATTCCAAATTGGTAATAACATAAAGCCACTGAACCCCAATACTGTTGCAAGTGTGGTTCGTTATGGGAGGTCAAGGGTTCCATTAACTGATGAAGCCAGTGGTTATTCTTTGGTGTACAACCAACTTTATCCCTTTGAAGGTCTCCAGAATTACACTTCTGGAATCATCCACCATGTTCGTCTAACAGGTTTGAGACATAGTGGTTACCTTACTTTAACTCAGTATCATATGGATTTTAACTTGGAATTCAGTATGCCACTATGCCTGGTTCCACCGGATTTTTTTCTGTTCCAACAATGTGATGATAGTATTTGAAGAGGTCTGCTGATTGGAAAAAAGTTAAAAATTAAATAAGAAACAATAGAGACGAGCTTAATGAAAACTTTTGGCCTTATTCTTGTTTTATTGGATTGGTAAAGTGTTTCTACTTTTGATGGAGGAGTTGTTGGATTCAATTTACAGTTATCATGCAGTTTGCAATAGTAGCAACCAGGTTGGATTTAAATCAAATAGTTATTTTTACCACCAATTTTTATAATATCCACAAATGTTTGAGCTGAAGATAATGCATGAACTCTGCGAAGAAACTAGGATAAGGTTACCTGATGATTGTTGCCAGTTATTAGATGATGGAAAATGATTTTTTTCCAAGTATTTTACTCTTGAAAAAGAAATCATTTCTCAAATGCCCTTCCCAGACATTTTTCTCCCCTATTTTGGTGAATACTTCTCTATGTAACGTATTTTATAATCTCTATGTAACGTATTTTGGTGAGGACTTGTGATTTGAGCCGTTGGATGAGTTTTGTGTGTGTGTGTTTTTTTTCCTTTTAATGTAGGACTGAAACCCAGCACACTCTATTATTATCGATGTGGAGATCCCTCAATATCAGCCATGAGTGGTATCTACCATTTCAGGGCCATGCCAGTTTCTGGTCCCAGGAGCTATCCAAACAGAATAGCAGTTGTGGGAGATCTTGGACTAACATATAATACAACTGATACTATCCATAATTTGAAAAGCAACAAGCCTGATCTAGTTCTATTAGTTGGTGACGTAAGTTATGCAAACCTTTACCGCACAAATGGTACTGGCTCTGACTGCTATGATTGCTCATTTCCGGAGACTCCAATACATGAGACCTATCAGCCTCGTTGGGATTACTGGGGCAGGTCAGATAATTCACTATTACATTCTTTTTTGTATTTATTGCCTTTCTTTTTGTCTATTTTTGGTTGTGGCTAGGAGAGGAGTTTGTTGAGTCACCTTATTAAGCCTAAAATCAACTGTGCCAAAAGGCTGAACTTCTGTTAATTGAATGTTCTCTGCAGGTTTATGCAGAGTTTAATTTCTAGAACTCCAATAATGGTGATAGAAGGGAACCATGAAATAGAGGAGCAAGCTGGGAAACAGAGCTTTGTAGCTTACAGATCGCGATTTGCATTCCCTTCTGAAGAAAGCAAATCTTCATCCCCATTTTACTATTCCTTTAATGCAGGGGGGATACATTTTATCATGCTTGGAGCATATGTTGATTATAGTAAATCAGGTAGTATCTGTCCTTGACTCCTTGTATAATCATTCTACAAAGCTTTTTCGTAATGATATCAAGGATAATAATCTATTACTAATGTAGAGTTTCAAGCATTTTAATCTCTTTGAAATGAGGCAAGCAGTTGGGAGTTTCTACTATGTTATGAGAGTAAACAATATCTTAGGAATATGTACCATTTTCTTGCTAATATGAAGAATAAAAATTATAATATTGACTCACGAGTCCCCCCCTCCTTATTTCAAATTATTGTGTAAACCTTGTTAAGACCTTTACTTATTTCTTCTGCAGCAAAGCAATACAAGTGGCTGGAGAGAGACTTAGCTAATGTTGATAGATCCATGACACCATGGCTGGTAGCTGCCTGGCACCCACCATGGTACAATACATATACTGCTCATTATAAAGAGGCAGAATGTATGAGGCTGGAAATGGAAGAATTACTGTATAGTTATGGTGTTGATATAGTCTTTAATGGACATGTAAGTCACGAAAACCAACTTTGGTATTTAGGCAATATGGTATCAAGGTTGAAACAGTAAAAGAACATGAAGGGTTGATGGTCATGGACTAATTTTTAATTTTTAATCAAATCATCTGAATTCACAGATAGAGCCATTAGATTGAATTCACACACACGCGAGCGTGCACACACACATGTATGTATGTATTTATGGTTTTTTTTCTTTGGGGGTTTGGAGGGGAAATCCTTTCCTCCTAAACATATGTTATCTCTTAGAAATGTCAAACTTATTCCGCTCCAAAATTTACAGGTTCATGCCTATGAGAGGTCCAATCGAGTTTACAATTATACATTAGATCCATGTGGACCAGTACATATCACAGTAGGAGATGGGGGAAACCGTGAAAAAATGGCAATTGAACATGCTGATGAAGCTGCTAACTGTCCAGAGCCATCATCTACCCATGACGAAGATATGGGTGGCTTTTGTGCAACAAACTTCACTAGCGGTCCAGCAGCAGGAAAGTTCTGTTGGGACCAGCAACCTGATTACAGTGCCTTCAGAGAGAGTAGCTTTGGTCATGGGATCTTGGAGGTATTTTTTCTGTGCATCTTTGTCTCTCTGCTTCTGCATGTTCCACAGCCTAAGCATCATAGAACCGTCAAAAATTTCCTATATATATTGAATTTGGATTTTTAACTTGCCATGTACTAATTTGCTTTATTTATGATATTTCCAAAGGCACCTGAGAGAACTTTGATTTAGTATGTGCTACTGTCCACAACGTTGTCGTGGTGCCCTTCATCACATCTGCACCTTGTAGGAATAGCTTTTCTATGGTTATCTCGTGAAGTTGCAAGGAAAATTTGCTGACATCAGCTGAAATATTGGGAGAAAATTTAGATAGATCCATTATTGGATAGATCCATTAATCAGTCAATGTTTCACCAGATAAACGTGCTGAAAAAAAAAACCATTATTTTGCAAAACAAACAGATTGTGAGTTCAATTTCAGCCTGTTATCATTCAACGATAGCGTCATATTAGACAACTAGATTCGAAATGCTCCACAACATGTTTAAAAATTCTGACGTGGAGTACTTAATTATTTTTCTACTTTATTTTTTCTTGATTTAATTGCGAGCCCTTGATTGGCTTTTTCTAACTTATAAGTGAATTGCAGGTGAAGAATGAGACTTGGGCTCTATGGACATGGTATCGGAACCAGGATTCAAGTGGTAAGGTCGGCGATCAAGTTTACATAGTGAGGCAACCTGAGCTGTGTCTTGGCAGTATCAAACTCCCAAAAAGTTCATTTGCAGACAGTTGAGTGACACTACAAAGGAATTTAATGTTCCCTTGTAGGGCTTTAAGGAAGATCCAGGTATTTTCAAGCATATATGAAATGAGGGAATAATGCTACAGCTATAGTTATATGCGATACAGCTGATGGAATGTAAAAAAAGAGAAATAAGATCATGATAATATAACTTGCAGTTTTCTCATGCAGAACTAACTTCTCTGAACAGCTGGTCCACAAATGGGGACAACTTTTCATCATGAAGTAACTTTCTATTTTATAGCATGAATGAAACAATCCCAAAATTTGGAAAAACAGAAACTGTTTACTGTATCATCAGAATCTAGCCAAGTGATTGCTTGATACTAAGGTCAAAACAGAAGCTGTTTGTTGTGTCATCTAAGCTTTCTCTCATGTAGAAACTAAAGTAGCCTCCAGAATTATTAGAAACCATGGTTCAGTAATGCACTCATGGCTTTCTCGGTTGCAAAAATAAGTGTGTAACTTTGGAGTATGGTAGGTAGTATTTTAGAATCTTTGTTGGTCAACAGAGTTGAACCTCATATGGTTTGTGGTTGGTTGAAATTGATTCTGAGACAGGCTGGTAGAGCCTCTGCAACACCTCAATAAATATAAGCCAAATGGCTTTCCCTGAACAGTCGTGTGTTTAAGCGTATTGTACCCAACCAAGTATTCTCTCTATAACTTTGATTAGAGTTGATCATGAGTCAGATCAGGTTGGGTTTAGATTGTATTTATGCATGATATTAGTACAAGTTATACTTATTTAAGTTAGGTTTGATCTGAAATACGAGTCTTAAATTTTGCTTAAGTCCGTCAATATTATTAAACCATTAATCTAAATCTATTTTAGATTAGTTCAGATTATTATTTTTAAAATTTATATTATTTTAAATTTAAGATTTCTTAATTTTATATGTTTTTTTCTTATATTATCAGATAACATATTTTTTAAGACAAGTATTATATATTTAATTTTATTTGATATAAATAAAATAATAAAATATGTATTACAGTGTAGAAAATGGATTAAGTTGGAGCCAGATTTTGAAGTTCTAAATGAGTAACTTTTCTCTCCTATATTCCGGATAAATCTTCCACCAATAACCTGACCTTTGAATAGGTTAATGGTGTCTGTCCATTATTTTCGTGGATTTTGGCATTATAGATAAATGAGTAGAGACAAGAGTTTGAAGACGTTGAAGCTCAAGCTTCCAGCTTATTGGATACCTAAAATGATTGCACGAATTACCTTTGATTATGTTTTAGTTCTGATTACTTGATTACTTCGGTTATGACTTTAGACAAAATGTATCGAAAGCTTATTACGTGGCAGAAACAAAATGATTGAACCGAGAGTATGCAAAATTAATTACCATCGACGTCCTCTTGTCTTTAGAGCATTATGATAAATTATTGACATTCTTTTTATTTTACAAAATTTATGAAATAAATCACATCTCAGCACGTGACTAGCGATCAATTCGACACACCTCTTCTCGATAAACATTTATAAAATACAGTATAATATAAACAAATATATACCAAATTTTAATTTATTAAAATTTGTTACCTACTGTTTAAATAAAAATTCAAAGACAGAATCTCTCACTTTGAGGAGCAAAAATCATTGCAATCCCTTTTTAACAGTTCCAAAGCCAGAGACAGCTTTGCGTCTCACCCAAACAATTCATCAAATCAGCATTGTTTTACAGTCTCCAAAGCCTATCAGTTTGTTTCTTTCATATATAAATAAAGAAAGAAAGAAAGGAAGCCCCCATATTCAGGGCCACTGGTCATCCCTATTCATTTTGAAGCATAGAGACAAGAACATGATATTATAATCATCATGGCATCATCCAATTCGCTTTCCAGCTATTTCCAAATGTTTTTTTAGCCTAAAGAACAAAATGGAAAACGATAAAACCATGGGTCTTGGTCATAATCATGGTAATCAAGTTGTCAACCACCTAGCAATGATATACATTTATTGCGTTCCCTGAACTGACAAATTCTAAATGGATCGCTGAAACTTGATAATTTACTATCTACCTCAAGACAATCAACCAAAAGTTGGAAACTAGAAGACATGAACTATTGTTATCCTTGCTGATAATGAAGAAAAAGAATAGATAAAATTGTTATGAAGAACAAACGATAACGCGGATTTAAATATAGATTAAAATATATCAAGAATTTCCAAGATGGAGCCATTGCAAAGTGGGCAATTCCCTCGCTGAACCCAGAGTTCTCTTGAACAGAGACGACAAAATGTATGCCCGCATGGAATAAACGCAGCACCTTTATGCCTAACCATGCAAACGCAACAAGCGTGCTCCATCCCACCGCTGCTTTGCACCACCTCTTTTTCGTCTTCGTCTTCATCCGTCACTTCCTCTTTCTCATACTCTTCACCGGCGTCGCTTATGATGTAACTGGATCCCATCAGCCCCATTTGTTGGCTTGTTTCTTCTAATAATTCCATTAATGACATCCTCACCGGTTCCTCGGACGCTGGTGGAGCATTGTTCACTGTCACTGCAGCTTGTTCCACCGCCGCAGCGGCTGCTTCCGCTGCTTCTCTTGCAGACAATGCCCTCTCCTCTGCCAATACCGCTCCCAGTTGGCGCGTTACATGACGCGCCAGGGGAGAGTCATCGTCCTCGCTGCTGTCAATGTTGTTTACGGCAGTGTTCGAGGAAGGTAAACGATTCGAATCATTGCGGTCTGTTTGTGGCCTGACTCTTCTCAACGGCGGAGCGTTACTAGGCATGCTGACATCAGCTGAATCATCGTTAAAGGGCTGCATCGGATCGTGCCCGAACCGATCCGAGTCCGAGTCCGTCCGTTCCAATCGCAGCAGAGAATTCAGAACCGGCGGGTCAGAAACCGGGGCACGTTCACCACCATCCTCAACCCGAACCGAGTCATCCGGGTCGGAAAGAAACGGACCGCGCCTCGGTAACTGAGATCTATCAGTCTGAACATTGACATCGGAAACCGGAACATGAAGCGAGGAGGTCAAGGCAGAGCCCGGTCGCTTGAGCCGGATCTTGTCCCGAAACGCCTTCCAACTCTTCTTGTCTTTGTTGGACCCATCGTCTAATATAATCTCCAGAAGCGTACGGTTGTGAGACGGCGGTTGTTGAGGCGGCTTAGTGTTTCCCAAAAGGGCATCGAGAGTGAAAGCAGCGGCCAGACTGGTGCGGCCGTTGTCGACCGCTGACATCTGCTCGAAAAGCGTAAGTCTCCGGTTACTACTCTCCATGGCATTAGATTAGAGTAAATAAAACAAAAAGAGTATATAATAAAATAGAATTTTAGGAGAAAGAAATGTTGGAAATGAAAGACGAATGAGAAAATTGGGAGAGTTTGTTTGGCTTAAAACGCGAAGAAAAGGAGATCTGAATAAAAAACTGTGATTAAAGGAAGAAATCCTCTTTATTTTACAAATAAAATAAATCAACATCGGATTCCTTCAGAGCACAAAAACGGTGAAAATATTTTCTTTTACTGCTTCTCCATTAAACAAAATAGTAAATATTTCTTGATGTGAGACAGCAATCATATTTTTCTCAGCTTTGCCTTTCTTTCATCCCAAAATACAATATCTATTAAATAAAGTGATAAAATAAGATAAGAGGGGACAATCGCTTGAAAGTAGGTCGTTTGTCCAACCAAATCATCTTTCTCTTTTGCTTTTTTGCTTACATTTTTCCTTTTCTTTTTTTAAATCAGTTGATGGAATCAAGAATTAGAGTTTAATTGAGGACAAATAATAAATAAAGTAATATTGTTATGAAAAATGTGATTAAGTCATGGAGTTGGAAGAGAAAAAATTATGAAGAATTTGAAAGATACTCCAGATAGAGAGAAATAAGCGGTAGTCTTTAGGGGATATTTAAAGGAACATTTATAATTTATGTTGTCATATGATCAAGTAGGTTTAATGTGATGTGATGGTAGTCTTATTAAACTGGTATAATACTTTACAAAGTATATCTCTTGATGGAGTTTGGCAAGATTTCTTCTCTTAGCGGAGGCTTTGGGATATATAAAATAATCTTGCTTGAGATGAAAGGTGTCGGTAAAATTTTTATGTTGTAAGCGAAGTCTGTTTAGAAAGTATTTTTTTCCTAAATTTTTTTTGTGAAGTTTATCTATATTTATTATCAGGGTAAATAAATAAAAAATCACTAAACTATGCCTTTAGTTCTATTCTGGTCACCAAACAATTATTTTTTCGATTTAGTCACTCAACTTTTCGAAATTAAATATTTTAGTCACTTTCTTATTTGTTGTCGTTAGATGAGTGATGAAAAAGCGATATGCATCTTTTTTATTGGCCTAATAATAATTTTAACCCTTTATGTTTACAAAATTTGTCATTTTAATTCTAATTCTAAAAAATTCAATAAATTTAGCTCTAAAATTTTAATTCCTTTTTCAATTTAGTTATAATTTTAAAATTTTAAAGAAAAGGAAAAAATACTTAAATAAAAATATTTTAGTACATTGAGTCTTTTGCCGGTCAGAGCTTTGATTAAAATGATCAACACCTCAGTTCAATCCTCTCATTTAATTAATAGAAATTTTTGTAAAAAGAATCATATCATCCACGAAAGATAACAAGTCTACCTCAAAAGAAAAAGCCTGGGAACACTCTATACAAAGAATGAACAAATAGGGTGATGAAAGGGATCACCATGGGGATTCCTCTTTTCAATTTGAAGCTTTCGAAAAGGCTACCTTTTTAATTGAGTTGCATAGATACAAAAGTGATGCCCCGCAGCTTCACAAGAATGCCAATGCCTACAAATAAAATGTTGGTAATAGGCCCAATTTGCCCAGGACCAAAAGCACAAACAAAAATAAATAAACCAAATATAAAAACAAATGAAATTAAAATGTCATTATTAAACAGTCCAGTTTTTTTACAAACACTGAGCTCGGATTACAGACCCAACTAAACCCAAAACCCAACTACAAAATAGCCCAAACCCGAATTTCCTAATGCCCAAACCTAAACCCATTAAGCCTAGCCCCAACCCAATCAACCCAATTTGCCCAGACCCTAGCCCAAACCTAAACCCGATTCCAGCCCAATCACCATGCAGCCCAAAACAAAAATCAGAGCAAGGAACCCTAGAAGCCCCTAGCGCCGTTTCCCCACAAGCGCGCCACCAGCCTTCCCACGTAGTTCTAACGCCGCAGCCAGGGCTTTCCCTCGGCCCCACGAGCCACACCTCCGAGCCGTTCCACGCCGGCCTCATGCGCTGCGCCGAGCCGCGCCACTGCCATCGCTCCTGTACCCTCCACATCTGCCATGCACATCGCAGCACAAGCACTGTACCTGCAACAAATAGAGGCAGAAAGAACGCAACAAAAGAGAGCAGAAATCGACAGCAAATCAAAAAAAAGAACTGGCAGAAAATAAGAAAAAAACGTAAAAAAAGGGATTTTTTTATTTATTTTTCTTTTGGATTCGACTATATAAAAAGCCATTCATTTTGTATTCAAAAAAGGAGGGATATTGTATACAAAAAAAAAATATTCTGGAAATATTGATAAAAAAGATTCAAAGAACAAAGTTTTTTTGGAAGGTGATTCATTTTTTTCGCTTCTTTATTTTCTTTTGATTCTTTCTTTTCTTGTTTTTATTATTCACCGTATGAAAAAGTAACAGAAAGATGTTGAGAAACCAACTTACCTGGTGGCCGATCCTCCATCTACTCCGTCGAAGTCGAAGTCGGATGGGGGATGGAGGCCCGAAGCGGCGCAGAGGGAAGAGGCTAGGGTCTGTTTTAACAGACTGTTTTTTTAGGGTTTCAACAGGGGCCTTTTATAGCGCGTAAAATGGCACCGTTTAGGGCCTGTTTCAGTGGCCCTTAAACGGTGTCGTATTGGCCGACTAACCCCAGCAACCCGCGCGGTGACCCGACCCAGGGAGGATCCGTGCCCTTTCGCTCGTTGGTCTTTTTGCGCAATTAGTCCTCCTTTGTTTTGTATTGTTCTAGTTTGATTTTCTGCAATTTTTCGATTCATACTGTATAGTTTACTCCGGTTTCAATTTGGTTCATTGTTAAATGGCGACGTTTTCATTACTTGAATTTGAATTCTGGAATTTTTGCGTTTAATTGCGGTATTAGTCCTTATGTTTTCGATTGATTGCAGATTTAGTCTTCTAAGTGTTGTTTTTTTATTTAATCTTTTTTATTTTATTTTTATTTCTCATTAGTCATAAAGTTTCGTTAATTTTCATAAATATTATTGGCTTATAGTGAATATATTAAAGAAAATTTCATTCAAATTTAGTTTTTATATACAACATAATGAAAAATTAATTTAGTATTTTTTATATGTTTATTTTAATAAGCTTTAAATATTAGGATTAACATTGTTTTAAAATTTATCCTTTTATTTTTAAACTTTATATCATTATATGTTTCATTATCTATATCTAAAAATGTTTTTATAATAATTTGACATATCTATATGTAAAAATGTTTTTTATAATAATTTGACATACTTTGAAAATATTTTAGTAACTCATTTTGATATAACTTAATTTTCTTTTGATATAATGTTTGAATGCTACTACATGTGCTATTAAATTATTAAAAAATATATTATTAATTTGATGTTTGATATTATTATGATTATAAATTTCAAGTATTTTTATATCTAGATATGTACTTTAGGTCAATTTTAGTTATATAATTTACTTCTTTCAAATTTAAACTTTTACATGGTTATTTTATATGTGTTATTTGAGGTAGATTAATAAATGTATTGCTTGTTTCAAATTTATTTTACGTATTATTATTCCATAATGTTATTCTTTTGTTTTAAGTCTATTTTGAGTTCATGTGTAAATGTTTCAACTTAATAATGTTATTAATGAATGTTGTTGTATTTAATTCATTTGATATTTGACACTTAGGATTGATATTTGTATAATATGATAAAATTGATGTAGCCATTTTGTTCGAATTTATTCTTTGTTTATTTTTGCCTCAATATGTATCTAGGTTATGAATTGTATCTTTTACATTAAGTATTTGCTATTCAATCGGGATTCATTTGTAAAAATTGTATTTTATTAAAGCACTACAATCATGTTATTTCATAATATTCAAAAGAAAGGCTTGGTGTTCATCGTTTTCGATTGGATTGTGCCCTAACTTACTGGGTTTCAATCCTTTTCCATGAATTTAGATGGCCGAGTACTTATTTTGTTAAAACCATACAATTTCAAAATAAAATTTTTAAGATTTCAAGATGTCGGATCCTAACTTACTGGATACAACATTTTGTTATCTCGATTTTAAAATAAAGGCAATGTCTGATGTTTGAGAATTTCGAGAAATTGAACCCTAACTTATTGGGTTTTCAAATAATCAGATATCATTCTCAATATGCATAGGTTTTAAAAATCAAAAGATAAACTTAATTTTGAGGATTTAAAATGTTGCACTCTAACTTACTGAGTGTGACGATTTATTCCTTTGAAATAAGTGAATCTCATCGTCTAATTCATTTTATTCAAAACAAAAAGATTGTATTCAAAATTTCGACATTAAGACATTAAACAATCGATTCGGTACCAATTTTGGGCGTTACGAGGGTGCTAACCCTTCCTCGTGCGTAACCGACTCCCGAACCTGATTTTCTCAAAATTCGCAGGCCAAAAATCATTTTAATGGTGAACCGGTCACACCTTAATAAAAGATCGGTGGCGACTCCCAAATTTTCATTTTTAATAAGTCGATAACTAAATTTTTAATTTTTGAAAAAAATGGTTTCCACAATGTTAATCTAACTTGTGGTGAGCCTTTCTTAAATCAATTTTTTATACATAAAATGAATAATTTCTTGCGCTACAACAATATTATTAGTAATAATGCAGCCTGAAACTAAACTAACATGCTTTTGATGTAAGGCGGAAATTTTGTCACAATTTTGCAAATAACAGTGGACAAGCTGGTAAGATTAATACTCCCAAATCCTTCATGAGTCAGGTCAGTACTCACCCAAAAAATGAGATAGTTTGAGAAAAATATAGGCTAAAAAAAAGTTTGAACAAAAAAAGAAGACACATTTAGAAAATGGGCAAGGCCTCGAATAAACTTTTATTAGCCCGAGCCCAGCCCATATACCTAACAAAGTATCGATACCTTTCACAAAAGTATCAATACTGTTTTAAGATTCAATGTTTTAAAAATTAAAAAAATATTTCCTGAGTATCAATATCCTCCCCAATATATCGATACCTCGTAGCAAGTATTAATATTATATAGGCTTTAATATAGGTCGGATCGGTTTGAAATCAAGTTTAACATATATAATTTGGGTTGGGTTTGAACAAAAATTAGACCTATTTTTTGAGATGAGTCCAAATCTATTAATCGAGCTTAAAATTTTGTTAGGGCCCAACCCAAGCACGATTGGATCCATGTACAACTGTAGTAAAGATATAGGTATATATAATTAAATAGTTTGAATACGGATTTAAAGGGTCTTTAACACTACTTTTAAAACGGGGCTTTCGACAACACTTAATATTAGGGGAAACCCAAAAAATCCAAAATGGAATGCAATAACCAAAGCCCAACAGTGAAAATATCTGAAAATTTACCTTACCGACTCCACTTAAATTTCTGGTGCTCAATTTCTCTGCAAATCTAAATGGCCTCTCTCTGCAGTCACCCCCACACATTTCTACCCGCTGTCAATCGGCCACCGTCGCCTAGCCTTAAGCCCCTCCGGGTTCCGCCCGTATCCGCTTCCAAATCCGAAACATCTGCTCCAAACAAAGACGAAGAAGAGGAAACGACGAGCTTAACGGTGAGTGAGAGAGGAAGGGAAAAGGGAAGACTTGTAATTGCCGAGGAATTGAAGCAGAGAGAGACGAGAGGGAGGAGAGAAGAAGTGAGCAGGAAGATAGCTTCAAGGAAGGCTATTTCCGTCATCCTGCGAAGAGAGGCCACCAAGGCTTTTATCGAAAAAAAGAGAGGACCTAACAATTCCAAGAAGTTGCTTCCGAGGACTGTTCTCGAATCCCTTCACGAGAGAATCACTGCTTTGCGTTGGGAATCTGCTCTTAAGGTCTGGTTGAAATCTTGAGTTTTCCTTTTGCTTTTCAAATTTTGCTTAACCACTTCTGTAAACAAGTTACAATGGAAGAGAAGCTGAAATTTTTATCTTAAAAATCAAACAGTGCTCTCTATTCCTTTTCATTGTTGCCTTGAGAAACAAGTTTAGCTTCCTATATCACGCATATATTCTAATGATAATACCAAGGTCACCACATTTCTTTTTTCAGGTTTTTGAGTTACTACGGGAGCAGCTTTGGTATAGACCCAACGCTGCTATATACATCAAGCTTATTGTTTTGCTTGGGAAATGCAAGCAGCCTGATAAAGCCTATGAGCTCTTTCAGGCTATGAGCGATGAAGGTTGTGTTATGAACCATGAAGCCTACACTGCTCTCTTGTCTGCCTACAGTCGGAGCGGTCTCTTTGATAAAGCATTTTCCCTTTTAGAGGAGATGAAAGACACTCCTATTTGTCACCCTGATGTGCAGACCTACTCCATCCTCATCAAATCATGCCTGCAGGTTTTTGCCTTTGATGAAGTACGCGCCTTGCTTTCCGACATGGCAAGTCAGGGAATCAGGCCCAACACAGTTACATACAACACCCTTATCGATGCCTATGGCAAAGCAAAAATGTATCTTGTTAATCCTTCTCTATGATTTCAGGAATATGCTCTGTCTGGCTGCCAAATTATATGCACTATAGTCTATGACAAAATTTCAAGTCCACTTACATGAAAGTAACTCATTCTTTTGGTTTACTGAAAGGTTTCAAGAGATGGAAATGACACTCGTGGAGATGCTTAGAGGGAAGGATTGCGAACCAGATGTTTGGACCATGAACTCCACAATTAGAGCCTTTGGCAGCAGTGGGCAAATTGAAACCATGGAGAAGTGTTACGAGAAGTTTCAGAGTGCTGGTATCCAGCCCAATATTAAGACCTTCAACATTCTGCTAGATTCTTATGGAAAAACTGGAAACTACGAGAAGATGAGTGCTGTAATGGAATATATGCAAAAATACCATTACTCGTGGACGATTGTTACCTACAATGTAGTGATAGATGCCTTTGGAAGGGCTGGTGATTTGAAACAGATGGAGTATTTGTTTAGGCTAATGCGGTCAGAAAGAATCAAGCCTAGTTGTGTCACACTTTGCTCTCTAGTAAGGGCTTATGGTCAAGCTGGGAAAGCTGAAAAAATTGCTGGTGTTTTGCGGATCATTGAGAATTCGGATGTAACATTGGACATTGTGTTCTTCAACTGTCTAGTGGATGCTTACGGTAGGATGGGATGCTTTGCAGAGATGAAGGGGGTGCTTGAAATGATGAAGCAAAAAGGATATAAACCTGATAAGATCACATATAGAACCATGATTAAGGCTTACTCTATCAGTGGTATGACTAGCCATGCAAAGGAGCTTCGCAATCTTGTTGAGTCAGCGGCAGGGTCATCTTTGGGGATGCCAAAGCCTGATTTCCGACAACCAGAATATTACAGGTCATATTCCTGAGATCTAATGTATATTTTCATTTTTTCCCCCTTATGTTGTAAATTTACATCAGCACCATGAGTAAAATGAAATACAGATCACCACTTCTGTATAAGTTTGCCTCATTTAATTCAACTTTGTAATTTAATAGCTCTATGTGTGCTGTTATTGTTGAGAAAATTAAACATTCATTGAACCGGAGTTGACATCCTTCAATTCAAATCTCAACATCCCAACGTCCTAACTCTTTTTTTTTTTATCCCAACTCCATGACCTTCCTTTTGTTAGAAAAAAGAAACCCTTTCAACTTTAAAGTTCCCTCCTATGGCAAACCGTTGAATGCAGTATGGAAACAGTTGGTTAATATCTATACTCTTTCAACTTTATGTACTATTCTTGATTGTTACTCTTCATCGGTGAAGGTTGTAATCTCACTCTGCTTTGCTAACTCTGCCTTTTGCTTTTCGAACTCGGAGAGGAACTACTTGGCTGCTGTTCATCCCTGATGCTGATGATATTACTTGATGGAGCCACTTTCTCATTGTTGCCATCCTGCTTTCGGTTGATCCTGCCATCGTTGGCTGATTATGAGATGGATCTTCATAAAGGTGGCCAGAAGCAATTTTTGTCATAGCAAAAGACATACATAGTGAAATTCAACATTCTATGATTAATGTAAAACAAAAGTAATAATTGTGATTTAGAAATTCCTAACGAGTTGGTTTCCACTTCTATATATTGTTTGGCCATACCAATGTCTGGGGTGCTCCCATGGATGCCTGTGGAAAAGATATCGGGACCTCTATCATTTGTTGCAAAGGCTGAACTCTCCTTTCTCTTGGATCCCAATCCGAGCTCGGATATGAAGTTTACTCGTCTGTGAGAGTTAAATACCGGTGCTATGGGGTTAGACTTGGGGATCAACTTTTTATTAGAAAAAAAAGAAAGATTTGAAAACGATTTTTTTGCACAGCTGAAAATAAAAATTTTAAAAATTGAGTCGATTTGTGATATTTATAGCAATAAACCATTTATTGAAATTTTACTCGTGTTTTCGGCTAGATGGATCTTTTATCGTTCCTGGCTTTCAATCGAATGCCTTTCTCTACTATTCTTGTACCACAAATTGTTTCGAGTGTGGGCTCGAATGATTCGAATCAAACATAAAACTAGAAATAATTTCCTTTTCTAAAAATTGACATAATTGTTATTTCAAAAAATATATTTAATACTTAAAAAGAAGAAATTCTCATTATTTTCGGGAAGAGTAACAATATATTAAAGTTGTGTATTTTTCCATCTATTTATAGGGAGAAGTAAAACTTTGTTGAATTGTAGAAGTCTATTTCAAATAGAAAAACAAACTCCTAGTCTAATTAGAAGTATAGGGGGTAACAACACTGGTTAAACATATTAGGGTTTGTCGTCACTCTTTTAAACATGAGGGGTTTTGGGCTTCTTACATATCGGTCCAATTACAAGTAATTTTTGAACTTTTAGCTCAGTGCTTTTTAATTTGATTTAACTTGATATTTGTTTTTCTATTTCCCAAAATAAACATCTTCCAATTAAATAATTTTCTCAATTCAATTTTAATTTCGTTAAAATCATGACAATTTTATCGTGAAAGAATCTATGAGAAAATATATTTAGTATTTCTACATTCAATGAATTTACTATGATCAAATGAATTAATTTTATTTTCGAACTTTATTTAATTCGAAAAACATAAATTCATTTCCAGGTCATTTTCATTTTCATTTTGGAGAAAACTGCATTCATTTTCAAATGATTCCATTTCTCCATTTTCATTTTTATTTTGGAGAAAATCACATTCATTTTCAAATGTTTATCATTTATCCATTTTCACAATTTCTATCCATTTTTGTTCATTTAATTTAACATGCAATTCATTTCTGGTTTCAATGAGCTAGTGGAGGGACCGATTGGACATATGTGATTAGGGCTCAAATGGTTTATAATTAAGTTTCAGCTTTTCGCCTATTAATTATAAACTCATTTAGTCACGAAGTCATTCGACTATAGTATTGCGACTGAGCTCTCCCCAACAACATACCATTACGAAAGTAACTCGATCAGTACTCGTCCAATGACTTTATTATAAGCATGTTACCCTCATAGGATACCTTAATCTTTTTGGGATAAATCCATTCTCCCAATATGATCCAATTTTATCTCATAGTAACCATTATATCTTCCTTCATGAAAAGTCAATTATTATTAAATAGTAATCAAATAATTCATCACAAAAGACGAATGACTCGTGACCACATTTACTTTTCATCAATCATGTAATGCTATTGAGAGGATATAATTTACCCATGTTTCGGGCTATGTGTAACACCTCATACTCGATCCAATCGCCAAGTTTGGGTACATGATGATACAATGACCCAAATAACTTAACGTTATTTATAATTCTACATTCATTGCATACTTGAACAACTTAACATTTAAAACCAAACTATTAAGATTCGTATAGAAATGATAATAATTCTTACAACTTTGATTCCCATATCTATTTAAAAGTTTCAAAATAAAATCCAGTTACTGACATAATCACTTAAACCCTAAGGCGTGGCCTCCAAGAAAACCCTTATATATACATGAAACAACTATCGTGCCCACCACTAACACTGGTGGGGCTTGGCTTTGTCCCTCCTCTTGATTTTTAAATCTTCATCTACCCTGCACCCAAGCAATAATTTTATAAATTCAAAAGAACTTAGTGAGATCTATACATAAAATTCATGGAAGATTGCTTAAATATTAAGAAAATGAGATTTTAGGCCCAAAATTAAACTTCCTAGATTTCGTAAGAGGATTCACAACTTAGTTGGCGAGGCCAATGCCTCATTCTCTCTAAGCCAACTATTGGCGGACATAATCCCTAGTCTGGCCATAACCATGTTCTGGTGATGGATATGGGTTAGGGGTATTACATACACCATTTTGCTGAGGTGTGTAGGTGTTGGTGAGCTGGTGTCCAACCCCTGATTCTTTAAAAAAACCTTTTAAACAAATCAGAGGTGTGCTCTATCCTATTTTCTGACCTTATTGTTCCGAGCTTGCAACCTGATTGAGTCTCAACTGTTCCTTTGAACTTCCAAAATACCAAGGCAACTTCTGTGTTAGCTTGAGAAAGTATACCCATCTGAACCTAGAATAATCATCAATGAAAAGGATGAAGTACCTACTACCATTCAAAGATTGAAACTTTATAGGACCACACATATTAGTATGAACCAGTTGCAATTTTTTAGAGGCTCTCCAAGCTTTGTTTGTTGGAAATAGGTGCCTAGCTTGCTTTCCTAATTGACACACTTCACAAACACATTGTTGTTCAACCACTTTTGTAAAATTTTCAACTAAATATCCCTTAGATAACTGAAGTAGTGATTTATAGTTGACATGACCCATTCTTCCAAGCCATAGCTCTGACTCATCTAAGGCAGCTGTATAGGCACTAATAGACTCTTTGTTCCAGTAAAAAATAAAGCTTCTATCAATCATGGCTACTGAGATAAGTTTGGATCCACTTGGATCACTAATCATGCATTATTTTCCTTTGAACACAACAAAATACACTTCAAGCAACTGTGCAATACTTAGTAGATTTCTATCAATTTTAGGTACTAAAAGGACATTTGAAACAATTTTGGTACTTAAAGGAGTGTCAATTAACACATCTCCCTTTCCTTCTGCTTTGATGTACTGTCCATTGCCAACCTTCACTTTTGAGTTGAAGTTTCTGTCTATGCACTTGAAGATAGTAGAATCAGGGGTCATATGGTTGGTGCAGCCACTGTCAATCAACCATCCTTTTATGTTTTTTCTCCTGATTGCTGAACAAGAAACATCAAACATTTGCTCCTCCTAAGTATAGCTTTCTTCAGCTACTTGAGCTTAGTGTTAGACTACTGTGATTGTTGTTGTTTTTGTTGGCCCCTATTCTTGCAAAATTTTTCAACATGGCCTAACTGCTTACAAACCTTTCATTGCATATCAGGTCTGTACCATCAATATGTTTCATGATGACTAGTCCTTTTACAATGAGAGCATGGTGGATATTTTCTCTTTCTTCCACCTCTTTTGGACTTGTCTGACCAGTTCTTCTTCCCTTTGTAACTGGAAGAGCTCGAGGTTGGTCTGCTCTTGGCTTGAAATGTACTTTCATGATTCTCCTCTTGTCTGCTAGCTTTTCTTTGTTCTTGAGCATAAAGAGCATTGATTAGCTCAGTCAAAGAGATTGTTGACAATTCTCTTGAGTCTTCTAGGGAAGAGATCTTGGCTTCATATCTTTCAGGTAAAGTTGCAATAACCTTTTCCACTATTCTGCTTTCACTGAATTGATCCCTAATCAGTCTTATATTGTTCACAACAACCATAATCCTATCTGAGTATTACTTAATTGTCTCTGTCTCCTTCATTTTCAAGTTTTCAAAATCCCTTCTTAAATTGATGAGTTGTTGCTGTCTTGTTTTTTTGCTGTCTTGTTTTTTCAATGCTTTGAAACTCTTTTTTAAGCTTGTCCCAAGCCTGCTTTGGAGTCTCACAGGCTATAATCCTTGTGAAAATCAAGTCTGACACACTGTTTTGAAGGCAGGACATTGCCTTGTACCTCTTGGCTCTATCATCAAAGTGTTGCTTGATTTAAGCTACCGTGGTGCTAGCTGTTAAGGGTGGTGGTTCAAAATCAACATTGACAATCTCTTATAAGTCAAATGGTTGCAAGTAAGTCTTCATTTTTACTACCCAAATGTGGTAGGTTTCACTATTAAACATAGGTGGTGGAGCTGGAGAGAAACTGGATGAAAACATGTGGTTTTGAGAATAGAAAAGAGAAAAGGCCCTCTAAGATGTTGGCTCTTGATACTAATTGTTGGTGTTAAGAACAGAATTAAAAGACAAAGCTAAGTCTTGAGCAACAAGCTTCAATGACTTGCAACAAAAAATAACAAAATTTTAGGCTGTTTAGTTAAAAAGAATTACTTAATCTGAATCAAAAATAAAGAGAAAGAAATGTTGAAAATGTTCATCAATCATAATTGAATTTTTTACAACCATTTAAACAAGTAAACAACTTGACTAAAGCTCAAGGCTATCACCTAAAGACACCTAACACCACTAAGTTGTCCTGAAACTTATAAAACATAACTTGTACACATAGTTAAGCTGATTTATCAACCCAATCAGCACCTAATGAAAGCAAATACATTATCAACTTAGCTCAAATGTGTTGGAACTAAGAACAAAGATGAATGAAAAAGGACAGAAGCTTGTGCTTGAAGCCTCGATGGCTTGATGAACAAACAAGAAAATCAGCCAAGAAACTTTGAACAAATTGCTTGAGTAGAACTAGAAAATGAATGACAAATTTGATGGATTTTTCATTACAAAATGAATTGAGGCATAAAGCCATTACATATACCAGTCAATAAGCTGGTGAAAAGAAAACAAAGTCACCTAAACAACTACCTACTACCACTAAGTAGTCTTGAAAATAGTTAAACATAACTTGCACACATAGGTAAGCTGATTTATCAATCTATCAGCACCTAATTACATCAAACATATGACCAACTTAGTTTAAAACTAAATAAGAAACAAAACATTAACTTGAAGTAACAAAATCAGCAGCATTGGCTTCATCTGCAACTGCATGGTTCGGTAGCTTGGTCTGCTCCTTGTGCTGCATGCAGGCCAACTTCAACAAAATGGAACTAAGTGGCAAAATACAAAATGCAAACATAAGCAACATGTTGTTCTGCTGCAACATGTATGACTCGACAAAACAGGCTGCCTGAAAGCCATTTCTTAACAATAAGAGCAGCATGGTTGGCCATTTTCAACAGTTAATAACTACATGCTTTTTCTTGCTGTTCTATTATTGACTGCAAGTTGTAAGTAATCTCGAACTCTTTGCCTTGTTGAGCCTCCTTTCTCTTTGCTCCCATCTATGCTTCCCTTTGACTCTCTTCTTTCCACTAGTATCGCCTCATTTTCGTAAAGGTTATCAATGGTAACTTTTATCAACATAGATAGTAAAACATGTAACATTATATAATTGATGTTCATATAAATGAAATAATTATGATTTAGAAATGTCTAAAGACAATAGAGACACCAGAGGAAGAGAGATTTCTCAACTCACCGTTGTCCATTGGAATTATTTGTCCATTGGCAATGGATTAATTTTGATATAAATATGATGTATGGCCTTCTGATGGTTGTCCTCCTACAAACCCTTGTTTCAGATGTGGTGTGGGAAGTGGACTTGAATCAGCCTCCCATTCAGATAATATATTAAATATTTGATATAACAGTTTCATTTAATAGAAGATGAAGAGAAATTTTTTAACTGACCATCATCGATTAAAATTATTTTATCATTGACCGGTACTGGATTTAGATCTGAAAATGATGTATGGCCATGTTCTGATGGTTGTTCTTTTATCACCCGACATTGGAAATGGTCCTGAAGTTGAACTATTCGGATGACTTATAAAATCCAAGTCTAAGCCAGCCTGCGGGCTCAGGTCATCTGAGAGAATAATTATCAGAGCCATAGGGTTAGACTTGGGGACCAACTTTTGTGTCACATTAACAAAAGAAAATGATATTGGCACAAACCAGCAGGGGGAAAGTCTCGAGGATCGTCTAGAAGGTATCGAAAGGAACTTTCATATGAAGAGGTATCTGGTAGTGGTCAACTTGAATTAGGCTCCCTTTAAAGTGGGTTCATGATATATTAAATAGTTGATTAATTCAAGACCATAGTAAAAATAATAACGAAAAGGATGAAAGAACAAGTAGCAATGGCTTATCAGAAAGATTGTTTTCTGAAAGCAGATAGAAATTTCAGAATGAAATAAAAGTAACATCGATCTTTTATTGCAAGTTGCTGATGTTGAGGAATAGATAAATGGACTGTTGTTGCACCTTTTAAACCATTCTCCCATTCAGGAAATTGGCCACGGAGAATTGCTGAATAAAGGTGGATAATGTATCTGTTGTGAAATTTGTGGATCTGATCCTTTCTCTGATGCCAAAAAGTAGGCATTGCAGTAAATGCATGGAACAACAGCTTTCTTCCAATCCACAGGATAGTAAAAATGCTTCATGCATTCAGTGCAAGAAGTCCTAAACAATGGTCGGAGTCTAAGCGGATGAGCAGGTTCCTTCCTTCTGCGTCCGCCTGTTGGTATTTTATTAGAAAAGAAGGGTCTGTTTGATTGGCGAAATTGATTTTCCGAAAAATCAATTACAAGTTTTCCAGTGTTTGATTGGCGGTAAATGATTTCCTATTGTAAAATATTTTACAAAAAATGGGAAAAGGAGTTCTTGTTTTAGGAAAATGTCTTACCGTTTTGAATTCGGTAAGACATTTTCCGGAAAATGACCCATTCTTTTCCCCTTTCCCTTTCTCCTTCCCTTTCCCCTACCCCTTTCCCCTATCCCTTCCCTTTCCCGTTTCGAAGCCTACAATCGCCTCCAAGCCATGGCAGTGGCCTTCGGAGAGAAGTTTCTGATTCTCGAAAATTATAGCCCTCGACAGTCAATCTGATGGAAAAAGCTCTCTCCTTGAAGCTTTGCTTGGATTGCGTTTCAATGTGCGTGAAATTGAAATGGGTACTCGTCAACCTCTCATTCTGCAGATGGTTCATTACCGTTCTGCACTTGAGCCTTGTTGTCGCTTTCAGGTGGTTTTTGCTTTTAGAGTTGGGTGCTTTTGGTTTAATAACTTTATTTTTAGGGGGTTTGTTTTTATGTTTCTATTTAAAGTTTTTTATTGATTTTTTATATGATTAATCGGCCTTTTATCTGTGTTTACTTAATTTATATGAAGTAATAACTAGATTTTGGATGGAAGAATTTCAAATTGTATAATCAAAAGAAATATTTAGAATCTATGATCGAAAAATTTAAGGCTTTTTCTTTATAATAAATTAGATGGATCAATTTTGTTAAATATCGATAATGTATCTATTTACCAAGGATTTATTTTGTTTTAGATCTGAATAATCTTAAACTATAGGGTTAATGTTTGCTAGAAAAAAGTTGTTTTCTGTAACATCTGGGTGTTCATTGAGTAAATGCTCCATTTGAGCAGCTTCCTATGTTTGCATTGTCTTCTTTTTCGTTGATACTTAAAATTGACAATTGAAAACAGGAAGAAGATTCTAAAGAATATAGAAGTCCAGTTGTTTCAGCATCAACAATTGCGGATGTTATAAAATCAAGAACCGAGGCACTTCTGAAGAAGACTAAAACTTCAGTTTCTCCTAAGCTAATTGTAATGAGAGCTGAATTTGCACACTGTCCTAACCTCACCATCATTGATACCCCAGGATTTGATCTGAAGGTAGCTTGCCGGTTCATCTGAAAAAGGAAAATTCAGACTTGGATTGATTGAAATCTTTGTAGCAAAATGATCTTATTAATGAATCACATTATATTGATTGAAATATTTTGTTGCAATGCAGCATGTTTGACACTATAAAAAGCTAGTTCATCTACCATTTTCTGTTGTTTGAAGTCTGAACTTTAAGGGTAAATGTGAAGATTCTAACTGTGTAAAGTTTCATGCCTCTTGAGGTGCCATTGGCTCGCATGCAGCTTCTGATGTATGAACTATTTTAAGGCTTGAGTTAGCATCTTCCATCCTTTGTAGGCAATAAAAGTTTGTTTCTACCATACTGCAGTGAGAAGAAACCTGTATAACTTATTTGCTGATGATATTTGTTATCCAAGGCTGGATTTTTGGACTTCTTATTTTTGACTCTATTCAGATTGAAATTATTTGTTATTCTCCTTCCTCTGTTAAAAGTTTTCACTAGGTGAATGGAAATGCAAAAAATGTGTCTTTTTTGTGTATAAAATGCACAATGTTGGGAGCATTTGTACAAGATCATAAGTACCAATTTGTTATGACATAAGACCATAAGTAGCAATTTGCTATGACTGGCATGGTCGTCTTACCTTATATGTTCTTGCAATTTCAAAGCCCTTGCACTAGTAACAGAAGCTATTGAATGATAAAAAATTGCCGTAGGATAAGGTCTTTTAATGTCTAAACTTGCCTTGTCTATGGTGTTGTTCGATCAATTGCAGGTACAAACTATAATGTTTAATTGCTCATTAGATATAATGATATAGAAGATAATGTTTGTGTTTTCATTGTTGCTCACCAATTGTTGGGTGATAAATCAATCTCCAATTTTCCTTTAAATTTTTTCGCAGCTACTTGGTGACAGTCATGGGTTTAGTGACTCCATAGAGTGTGTCATTAGCATTGGTTGATACATATTCCGTGTTCATTAAAGGCTTACCACGACAACCAAGGGTATTGCTGGTTGTCATTGTTGGAGACTAGGTATGTTACAAGGCTTATTATGCATATCATCACCATGGTGTTATCCCTTATCATAATTTGATGTAAAAACATGTGTTTTATCTGATTGCAGGCCTTTTCATTTCTCTCACTAGCCGCGGCTTGCTCAGCTGCTAGTGTGACAAGTCTTTTGGTCAATGTCAGCTCGACATATTGCTCGTCAAAGATATGCAGTAGATATCAGTTGTCTGCAGCTATGGCTTTCATGTTGTGGTTTCTATCATTTGCTTTAACTCTCTTCAATCTTTGGCTCCTTTTGTCTTTTTAGCGACTCACAACTTCCAAGTTCCAACCCTTTCTTCATACACAAAAAGTTCAAAGAAGAGATCTGGCAGTTCCATAGATGTTCAAATTAAGAAGTGTACATTGACAGTATTATATACAAACATCAAAATCTTGAACGATAAAATTGAATTTCAATGTTTTTTGAATAAAGTTTGCTGCCAATTTACGATTCATTGATTCATTTATCTAGTTCATACGGTTAATATTCTAGCTTAATAATTGAGTATTATTATATATTTAATTTGATTTATTTAATTATAAATAAATCATTGCAATATATGTAAAAACAATTTAAAATATAAAAATTATTAATATATATTAATATATGTAAAACAACTTTTAGGAAAATATTTTGTGAAATCGCCAAACATAGAAAATATTTTACATGATTCAATCAAACACCGAAAATATTTTCCATAAATCATTTTATAGAAAAGTAAAATATTTTCCGAAATCATTTTACGGAAAACATTTTCTTGGCAATCAAACGGACCCGAAAACTAAAATGATGAAGAAAACTGAATTGAGAAATCAAGTAATTGAAA
Source organism: Gossypium raimondii (assembly GCF_025698545.1). Lineage (NCBI taxonomy): Eukaryota > Viridiplantae > Streptophyta > Magnoliopsida > Malvales > Malvaceae > Gossypium > Gossypium raimondii. The sequence continues at coordinate 50,259,952 of NC_068575.1, forward strand.
TGGAAAAGGTACATTTTATTGAATTGAAACTAGTTGTTTATATACTAGACAAGTTAACAACTACTAACTAAAAATTGGCTAATAACAGAATCATAATCTTTAACAAAAATCTTTAAAAAATCTGAAATAAATCAAAGTTATGATTGTATCTAAAAATAGCTAGATTATGATAACTAAAGCAAATCTTCAACACTCCTCTTTGCTTCAGTTGCTGCAAACACTAACTGTTGTTCTCAAAACTTAAAATTTGCTTACTGGGAGTGGCTTGGTGAAGATATTTGCAACCTGCTTCTCTGTTTTGTAATGAACCAGTATAACCTTACCTTCTTTTTGCACTTCCCTAAAAAAGAAAAGCTTGATGTTGAAATGCTTAGTCTTCCCATGAAATACTGGATTATGAGAAATTGTAATGGCAGCTTGATTATCAACGAAAATCTTTGTGTTTTCTTTCTGATCAAGGTTAAGATCACTTAATAATCTTCTCAACCACAAAGCTTGATTAACAGCGGTTGCTACAGCAACAAATTCTGCTTCTGCAGTGGATTGAGCCACAGTTTCTTACTTCTTCAAGCTCTATGAGAAGACACCAGGTCCAAAAGTAAAACAATAGCCTGATGTACTCCTCATGTCATCAATGGAACCTCCCCAATCACTATTAGAGAAGCCAACAAGCTTGAACTCCTTGCTTCTTATGAATTTAACACCAAAATTACTCATGCCTTTGATATAACAAACTACTCTCTTGGCAGCCCTGAGATGCAATTCACTGGCACAATGCATAAATCATGACAAAATACTTACAACATTAAAAATATCAGGTTGTGTTGCTGTAAGATGCATTAAGCAACCAATCAAACTTCGAAAATATCCCTTATCAACTTTATCAGCTCCATCTTCTTTACACAGTTTCTCCTTTTGATTCATAGGAGTGATTACTTCCTTGCACTCTTCAAGTTTGAATTTCTTCAGGATTTCCTTGGCATACTTCTTCTGGTAGATGAATACTTCATGCTCAGCCTATTTAATTTCCATTCCAAGAAAAAAGACATCAGTCCGAGATCTGTCATCTCAAAAACCTTCATCATCTCTTGCTTGAATTCCTCAAGCAACCATGTATCATTTCCTATTAGCAAGAGATCATCAACATAAAGAGAGACTATCAAAATATCATTTTTCTGATGTTTGACATAAAGAGTGGTCTCAAACAGATTTTTTTCAAAACCAAGCTCAGCAAATGATCATTTATCTTACTGTACCAAGCTCTGAGAGCTTGTTTCAGTCCATAAAGAGTCTTCTTGAAAGAAACACCTTGTTTTCCTCTCCTTTCTTCACAAAACCTTTAGGCTATTCAACATAAATTTCTTCATGCAAAATGAAATTTAAAAAAAAGCTGATTTTACATTAAGCTGATACACTTTCCAATTCATTTGAGCAGCTACAATAAGTAAAAGTCTTATGGTGTCCAAACGAGCAACTGGTGTGGATGTGTTTGAATAGTCCATGCTAAAAACTTGTGCATAGCCTTTGACCACAAGTCTTACTTTGTGCTTGTTGATTGAGCCATAAGCATTAAACTTAGTTCTGTACACCCACTTGACTCCAATCACCTTCCTATCATGGGGTCGATCAACCAACTCCCATGTTTTGTTTTTCTCAATCATGGACAACTCCTCCTTCATTGTAACCACCTATTTTATGTCCTTCATTGCCGTAGCAAAATCTGCAAGTTCACAAACAGCTATATTACATCTTGCATAAATGTCAATAAGCAATCTAGTACCCATTGTTGGAGCATCATATACCAACTCATTCAGCCAATTTTTATCTTTATCTGTGGTTGAAACAGGAAATTTAAGTTTCAAATCTGCTGTGCTTTGACCACTTTTATCATCCCAATTCCACTATTTATTTTCCACCAAATGAACATCTCTACTTATAACAATTTTCCTAGACTACGGTTGGAAAATTTTGTAAGCTTTTGCAACAGTGCTATAACCGAGAAAGACTCCTAAAAGTTCCTTTTTGTCTAACTTGTCTCTCTTGATCTGAGGAACGTGAGTGAAGCACAAACAACCAAGTATTTTAAGCAAATTTAAAGATGGTTTATGACCATACCAAGCCTCATAGGGTGTTTGATCCTTGACCGCTTTTGTGGGCAATCTATTCTGTAGGAAAACTGCGGTATAAGCTACTTCTGCCCAGAATTTTTTGGGTAAATTTTTCTCATGCAACATACATCTGGTCATGTCTAAGATGTATTTATTTTGCCTCTCACTAACTCCATTCTGTTGCAGAGTATAGGGAGTTGTTAATTGATACTTAATGCCAACTTCTTCACAAAATACATTGAAATTTTCTGATGTATACTCCTTGTTGTTATCGGACCTCAATATTTGAATATGGTTGCCATTTTGATTTTCCACAGTCTTCTTGAATTTCCAGAACACTCCATCCACTTCTAACTTGAATTTTAAGAAGAAAATCCAACACATTCTTGTAAAATCATCAATAAAAGTAACATAATACCTACTACCTACTGAAAGTGTTCTTTGAGGTCCAGAAATGTCTGTGTGAATCAACTGCAACTTACAAGTGGCTCTCCATGCTATCTATGGAAATGACTTTCTATTTTGCTTTCCAAATTGACATATGTGATCATCAAGTTCTGGAAGATCAATTGCCATTTTTTTAGACTTCATCTGTAGTATCCCCTGATGGTGATAGTGTCCAAGCCTTTTATGGCACAACATTATGAGGCTTTCTTTGATTAGAAAAGTTGATTGCTCCTCTTGCATTGGATTGAGGGAAAAACTCTTTCCTGCCATCTTAACTTCGAACATCTTCTATCCTGTAGCATCCTCTATCACACATACCTTTTCCATGAATTTCACTTTGAACCCTTCTCTACTAATTGGCCAACACTAAGTAGGTTTTGATCAATATCAGGTACATATAAAACATCAGTAATGAACTTGGTACCTGAATAGCTTGTAATGGTTATAATGCTCTTTCCTTTGACTGCAATGTAGTCATCGTTCCCAATTTTGACCTTCTTGGACTTGGTACTCTTCAGTTCTTTAAGCAACTTTTTGTCATGTATCATATGATTAGTGCAACCACTGTCAATGAGCCAACTTTCACTTGCTTCGTGACTAGTGAAAAAGTTGCAACAAAAAGCTGATATTCTTCTTCTTGATCTGCCACTTGCGTTTCATCTCCTTGTTGCTGATTTTTGTACTTACAAATAACAGCTTCATGTCCCATTTGGTTACACTTACTGCACTTTGTATCTGGTCTTCTCCGGCACTTGAAAGGAATGTGACCTTTCCTGCCTCAATGTTGACATGGAGGATAATCCTTCTTTACTCTTGATCTTCTATTTCCAATTTTACTTATGTTCCCAAAAGTAGAGCTTTCTCCACTCGCAGCGTGAAACTTTTTGTTCTTTGACCTTCTGTTCTTTCCATCATCTTGATGCTTAATTAGTAGAGCACCTTCGACAACCCCTTCTTGCCTCATTATACGCCTTTACTCTTATGCTTGTAAAGTACTTAAGAGTTCCTTCAAAGTAATCTTTGACATATCCTTCGTGTTCTCTAAGGTGGTGATGGTAGCCTCAAACCTTTTAGGTATTGTTACAAGAATTTTCTCCACAATCCTTGAATCTACTGGAGATGAACCTAGCAACCTGACCTTATTGGCTATGTTAAGGAGCCTTTCAAAATACTCCTTGACTGTCTCAGTCTCCTTCATCTTCTGCAGCTCAAAATCACGTACAAGATTCAACACTTGCATCCTTCGAATTCTCTCGTCTCCCTCGTACTCAGTCTTGAGATAATCCTATATCTCATTTGCTGACTTTAGAGACATAATTCGTGTGAAAATAGTTGGTAAAACTGCAGCAAGCAAATAGGCTTTTGCCTTTGATTTCCTTGTCTTATTTTCTTTTTGTGCTTTGGTCTGTGCCACAGTGGGGTTGATAAGCAATGTAAGAATCTCGTAGTCTTTTTCCATGGCTTCCCAAAGATCTATAGCCTCCAGATAAGTCTCCATTCGCACTGCCCAAATATGATAATTATCCCAATCAAAAATAGGCGGCGCAATCGAAGAGAAATTAATTTCAGCTTCCATAATGTAGCAAACACTAACACAAGTCTCTCAAGAAGAAAGCTCTGATACCAATTGTTGGTATTTTATCAGAAAAGAAAACTAAAATGATGAAGAAAACTGAACTGAGAAATCAAGTAATTGAAATGGAAAAGGTATATTTTATTGAACTGAAACTAGTTGTTTATATAGTAAACAAGTTAACAACTACTAACTAAAAATAGGCTAATAACGTAATCATAATCTTTAACAAAAATCTCTAAAAATTCTAAAATAAATCCAAGTTATGATTATATCTAAAAATAGCTAGATTATATGATATATGAAACAAATCTTCAACACTGCCAGTTGTTTGTCTATCATCTTTCACTTTATCTTTTCCCTGCATTAGTCCTCCTAATCTTTGCTTGAAATCTTGGCGTAAAAATAGGCTACACTTGTCCAAGAAACCAAGCATATAAGAAAAATCCAGAAACAAATGCTTACTAAAGAAACTTAATTCTCCTGATTGCTAAGCGACTAGCATAGAAAAAACGAGAACCATAAACTTCCCTGTTTTCACATTAAAAACAAGAAAAGGAGCCCACCCGGATGAAGAACAGCTGAAAATCATTCACAAGAAAACAGGGAGAAGAAATGCATGAGCAATATATAAACAACATAGAAAACAACTTACTGAACGAGTTTCAGTTTCTTGAGAACAAATGGACGACTTGAAGAGAGTCAAATTAGGATTTTTTTTTCTCCCCTCTTAAACTGTTAGATAATTAACAATTTTGAGAAACGAAAAGGGTATGGCGTCTCTTGCATAAACCAGATATTTATACTTAACCTGGCCTCATGTAACTGCATTTAAACATCCATAAAATTTTACTAAGTTCTTCATGAAAACTCAAAATGGAAGTTATTCATATAAATAATTTTCTGCATTCTCGAATTGCTATATATTTTATTATTTAAATAATTTCAAAAACTTCGACCTTGGAATACCATCTAACTCTTTTTCCTAACTCTTCTTCTTTGGTTTGGTTTTCTTTTTATTCTATTATTAACTGCTGCTGTTCCTTCGCCAATGAATGTAATCTCACACTCTCTGCCTTTGGCTTGTCCAAGTCGGGAGTTGCCTTGGTGAGCCTCACCGGTTTCTGTCATTACTTGGCTGCTGTTCAGCTCTGATGCTGGTGATATTACTTGTCGATATAGCTCCTTTCATATGACATGGATCTTCATAAAGGCGATCAATAGCAACTTTTGTCAATGTAAAGACATAACATAATGAAATTCAACAGTCTATGATTAATCTTTGTACGGACATACCAATGCCTGGGGAACATACATCTGGAACCGCAGGATGAACTTCCCATTCACTTGGATCCCAATCTGAGCTCAGAGATAAACCATGCTCATCTGTGAGAGCAAGCATTGGTTCCGTAGGATTAGACGCGAGACCAACTTTTATGTCATATTAACTAAAGAACACAAGTTATTGGCGCAAACCAGCAGGGGCAAAGTCTTGAGTATCGTCTGCAAAGTATCGAGATGTACCTGGTCGTTTATTCAGGCCCCTTTGAAATGGATTCATAATAGAATAAATATTTGATATAACAATTCCATATGGAAGAAGAGAAATTTCTCAACTGACCATCATCCACCAATATTATTTGATCATTGACAAGTGCTGAATTTAGATCTGCAAATGATGAATAGCCTTGTCCTGATGGTTGTCCTCCTATCAACCCTTGCTTCGGATATGGTGTGGGAAGTGAACCGAAAGAATGATCTGCAAATGATGTATGGCCTTGTTCTGATGGTTTTGTTCCTGTTACCCCTTGCTTGAGATGTGCTCCAGCAATGGAACTTGAAGAAGTTTGTAAATACTCGCTAGGAGGGGAATCAAAGAACCAAGATTCTAAGTCATACAACCATTTCATATACATTTGATATACGAGCCCAACACTTAAATTTGCAGCAAGTGCAGCGCACACTTCTTGCAGTCTTCGTTCCCGAATAACCTGCATGGCACATTTGAAATAAAAATCATTTAAACAGCAGAAAGAACCTAGAGCTGCTTGCAGTCCTACAATTGTTTCATCTTACCTTATGTATGCCACCTCGATGAGAAACTTCGACGAAAATCCGATACAAGTTTAGTTCTTTTCCCTGGAATGTAGGAACTCTGTGATTTTCAGAGAGAAAAATCAAGAACACATTAAAGTAATAACAAAAGACCGAAACAAGAAGCAGCAAAAGGCTTACTGGAAAAGTTTGCTTTTGATAATGGATACAAGCTCCAGCATGATACGGAAGTAACGTGGATCTCTCAGTACAAGTTTATATTGATCATAATCAGTGAATACCGGTGAATTAGTTGAAGAGAGAGGTGGGAAAAACCTTGGTTGTGAAATTTGCGGAACTGAAGCCAAAAAGTAGCGATTGCAGAAAGGGCATAGAACCTCAGCGTTGATGCAAATCATAGGATATTCCATCTCCTTCTTGCATATGGTGCAAGCAGTCTTAAATGACGGTCGGTTTGTAACAGAAGGGAGAGGAAGAAACGATGTTGGATGTTGACGTTTCTTAGTCAGAGAATTTAACGTTGCAATATTGCTGACTGCATCAGGTTGCTTCCTTTTGCTTTGGCCTTGGATTCTTGTTCCTTTATCATCTTTCCCTTCATCATTACCTGCCATTGATCTTCGTAATCTTTTGTAAAAGTGACGAGTCTCTGTAATTCTCTTGATTTTTCTCTAAGCGACAAACAAACCAGAAAGAAAAAAATGGAAAAGAAACCTACCAAAATTGAAAATACCAAGCCGTCTCTTCATATAAACATGATACTTTATACTGAAACACAGTTCAAGTGATATAAGAAGTTCAGTTGACACAATTTTGAATTAGATTAAGATTAGAATTTTTAATTTGGTTAGTTATCCAACCCTTAGATTCTTTAATTTAGTTATTTATCAAACCCTAATATTTACGAGATTAAACAGAAAGATTAAATTTTAAAAAGAATCTAAATAGAATATTAGCTAATTTAAAATACATATTCCATTTGACCTCACTTATTTTTAATATATAATATATTATTTTATTTTTATATATTACATAATTTATATAAAAAAAATTTAAATCTAGAATAACATATATTACTATAATATAAGTTAAATATTTTTCGAAGTACAGTTTTCTTGATGCATGGAAAGATCAACCTCTTCTTCCATTTGGAAAAGTATTTATAAGACGAAATCTTTGCTTTTTAAAAGTGTTAGATGGTGAGTTAAGAATAAGACGAAGATAGATGTTTTTAATGATCCTGCTGAAATTTTTTATGTTGAATCTATTTCGCTTGAAGGGTGTAAGAGTATGAAAGTTTATGATTTATTGCACCCTGATGGCAGTTCTTGGGATATTGATATGGTAGAAGGGTTGCTTTCTCCCTATGATACTCAACGGGTTTTGCGCAGGCGGGTTAGTTGGTTTCCGTCATAGAATTATTTGGCACTTCACCCATAATGGTATGTATCAGGTTGCTATTCGACTTTTCTCAAATATATCAAATTTCCACATTGATGGCCCATGGCAAGCACTTTGGATTAAAGCTTTGCCTGTTAAAGAGTGCATTTGGCGATGTATGAGGGGGTTTATTTCTTGTAACAGTAAATTTCTTCACCGTGGAAAAAATATTGGTCCAAGATGTTTCGTTGCCGGCAAGTGGGGGTGGATATTATGCATGCTATTTTCTAATGCACGTATGCTAGGGATGTCTGTCGTTTGATGGGAATCGATAGCCATTCTTTATTAATTATGGATTTTATTAGCATGGATCTTGCGGATTAACAAGTGGCGCATAGAGGGAAAAACCTTTGCACCATATGAAGGATATGGTTTCATAAAAATGTCGCGTTATGAAAACAGTAAACGCCAAGAATAGGGTATATCGAGCAGCATGCGAATGTCTACCTACATAGATGGCTGGCTGCTCACGTGGTTCATTAGGCTCAGACAGTATCGCCACAACCGAGTACGGGTGGCGAGGTACAATGGCGTAAACCACTGACGGGTAAGCTTAAATGTAACATTGATGGGGCCGTTTTTACGAATAATGGAGTTGTTGGTTGGGCAGCTATTGTGAGGAGTGATTCGGGTCGTTTTGTTCGGTGCATAGCCGTTTTTAAGAGACGTAATTTGGACCCTTTTATGGCTGAAGTTATAGCTGCTCAAGAGGCACTCTCATGGGTTAGATCTTGTCATGCGAAGGGTATCATTTTGGAAATTGATTATCATGGACTTTAGGCTGCCCTCCCCCATGGTATTTCTGATTTTTCGAATCCTAGATTGTAGATTCAAGATTTAACTATTATCTTTTTGTTGGGCTTGTAGAAACACTAATAAAACTCCTCATTCCTTAACGAGGATGGTTTTATCTCAAGTGGACTACTTTAAATTTGTCATTTGTCCTCCTACGGGATAAATTTTAATTTCTAACTGTTGTCATGATTTGGGTGATAATGAGGTTAGTTAAGGCCGGGTGTATAGGGTAAGACTATTGGCTTGGGTTTAGGTTCTCTTCTCGTTTTCTCTTTTATCTAGATTTTATTTTTAATGAAATGATTTTTTACTTAAAAATATTAAAAATATGTTAAATTCTATATATTTAAAATTCTAATAAAAATAAAATAAAATTATTAGATATTAAATTAAAATAACATAAATTATTTTTAATAATTTTTAAAATTAAGAAATATGAGTTTGCTTAAAATAAGTTTGACTTAATCATTTATAAATAAATATAGACTTCGCAAATTTTGAGCTCATATTTTGGACTGAATCAAGCTTGACTAAGATATTATATTAATATCATACAACGATTATAATAGCTCGATTTTTCAGTGGTGTTGAAAATAGTGGTTCGAGGCTACCAAATCCTGCAAATAAGTTCGTAAATATTATTATTTAATATTTATGAGTCAAATATGGTTTTAAAAAGGTTTTTGATTTGGTAATTTATATTTTATAATGATTTATTAGGTTTGAGTAGTAATACCCTAGGTCAAGTGGTTTTAGAAAGTGAGGTATCGGGACCTCGTTTCTATAAACCGAGCCGTAAATATTTTTATAAATATTTACAGAGTGTCATTAAGGTAATATTAAAGTTTCGTTGAAAAATTTTAACGTTTCGATAGTTAATTAATTAAAAAGGATCAAATTGAAAAAGGTGAAAAACTTGCTAATTTTAATATTTAAGTGACTAAATGGCTTGATTAGTAATTAAAGAAGGACCTAAGTAATAATTGTACCTAAATTTAATGGATGAGGTGGCATAATAAGAGTAAGATAATAAAATAAGGCCATTCAATGGCAAAATTGTAAATTTGATGAAATCAAAATAAAACAAATTAGATTTGGATAGTTTTCTAGACATTTCTTCTTCAATTTTCGGTTCAAAACAAACATAGGAGAAATTTTAAGCTGATTATTCAATTTTTCTTCATGTGAGTTCAATTCTTACACGTTTCTTATAATTTTATGTTTTTGAGATTATTACAATTAGGTCCTATACCTTTGTTTTTGATTTTATTAAAGAATTTGAAAGTTTCCATTGATAAATATTAGATGTTTTGATGAATAACATGGATTTAGAGCTTTGATTGTGTTGAATGATGATTTTATAAAGTAATTTTGTTAAATATTGATTTTAGGATTAAATTATGGAAAGATTAAAATATTAGGGTTTGATAGTGAATTTTAGGTTTATTAAGGGCTGTATGAAGGCCTAAAATATTTTTATAGATTATTGATGAGAAAATTAGTTGATTTGATAGATTAACTAATTAAGGGATTAAATTAAAAAATGTAAAAGTTTGGGGTAATTATGTAAATTTGAAAAATAAGAGGGTATTAATTGTAAAATGAATTGGAAATGGAATATATGATAATAAATGAATAAGTTTATATTTTAGATCAAGATCCGTAGAGACTCGTGAAAAAAACTAGTGGAATAGTCTCGAACTTTTACAATTACTACAATTCAATCCAGGTAAGTTCGTACAGTTAAAATTTAATATTTTGTATAAATTGGTGAATGGTATTATTTATTTATTCTATTGTTGGAAATGAATTATTTTTGGAATTATAATATTGAATTGGATTTCGGTTTGAATGAAACGCAAGATTTGAGTACATTCGTTTTTTGGTGTATGATGATATTGGAAGGAGACAACGACATTTTTCCCAAGTAAACCGGGGTTCAAAATTTGTTGTGAACTCTCGTGTTTTACTTTCCATTAAGCTCCTACAAGCTTCTGTTCAGCTTTCGAGCTTCTATTGACGATGTACTCTTATCCGTAAGTCGTTCTTCGAATGGAAAATTTTGGTAAAGTGATTTATTTAATGAATTTGAAAGACATGTTATGTATTTTTGTGTTGATTTGAATACGAAGGTATTTATCAATTGAAGTTGTGAATGACAGGGAGTTGACATGAATGATTTTATTTATTCGACTTGTTATAGTAGGTTCGGTAAGATTTATGTTTAACCTGTCGAACTTACTAAGCTTCATTAAACTTATTCGTATTGTTTAATGTCTTTGTAGATTTTCGGAAGGTTGGACAATCAGATTGGCACTCAAGTCACACTATCCAGCTTATCTCGGTAGTTTTTGAAACATTAAATACTGTTTATATGGCATGTATAGGCTTTTGTACGAACTTAGTCAAAGTTTAGCTTATATAAATATTATGAATAATATTTTGTTTATATAACCAACATACATATTGCTATGAAATTAATGTATGAGTGTGATGTTAGTATAAGTGATATATGTATATATATAATTGAGTTAAAGTGAACTTTGGTAACTTGGTTAGATAGTTTAATTAAGTAAGTTTGGAGACTTGGTTGACATTTTTTTAAATTGTCATTTGAGGTATCTAAGGGTTTATTAGTTGTATGTGGTGATAATACATGTTTTAGACTTGATATTAGTTTGTGTTGAGTGCCTTGTTATGGTTTGTTGATATGCAAATTATTGAGGCTAAGTTGGTATCAATTTGGGTGAGAATTGTGGCTTAGAAAATAGCCTATTTTCGTCCACACGAGTAAAGACACAGGTGTGTGTCTCGGCCGTGACACGGTCGTATGTCCCCTGTATCTTTTAGGAATGCAAGTTAGTATGCTCACACGACCTAGCACATAGGCGTGTGACTTGGCCGTGTGACCTAAGTCAGAGAGTTACACAGGTATGGACACGAGATGAGACACGGCCGTGTGTCCCTATTTTGGATGACCACACAGCTATGTGACCCTTGTATTGTTAAATTTTTTAAATATTTCTGAAAAATTCTCTAAGTTTTCAATTTAGTCCCGACTTGTTTCTAATATGTATTTCGGGTCTTGAGGGCTCGTTTAAGAGACAATATATATGATTTTGATTGGTTTTATTAGGAGTATTGATATGTAATGAAATGTTTGAAATTTCTGTCTGATTGATCCGTAAACCCCAGTAATGCTCTGTAACCCTGTTTTGGCGATGGATATGGGTTAGGGGTGTTACAATGATTTTTAGTTGTATCAAAAAATGCAATTTCGAAATCCTTTTTCGTAAATAGAGTTCATAAATATAAACTAGGAATATTTACAGAGTTGGCATAAAATATATTGAAAAATGATCAAATAATTTAGCCGATAAAATACTTAATTAAAACTCAAAGACTATATTGTAAAAGTCCAATTGCTATTGAGTTTTAATTGAGAATAGGCTTGAGGACCTAGAAAATAATTAACCAAAGAGCCAAAATGGTTATTAGACCATTCTTAATTATGATTTAGTGGATGGTGATGTGAGAATCCAATTAGATTACTTAGCACTTGGATTAGTGTGATTAAAGCTTCATTAAGTTAAATTAAACTAGATTAATTAAGTTTAATTAAAGTATAAATATAAGAGAAAGTGGAAAAAGATGACAACCATCATCATCTTCCCCACTTCACCGTCCAAAGAACAAAGAAAAATAAGAAGAAAAACTTCCAACCCTTTTTACATTCGACCATTCAATTAAGTGAGAAATTGAAGTTATTTTCTTGTAATTTCTATAGATTTATGATCATGAGAGCTTAATTTAGTTAGCTTATGCATCAACTTGTTCAATTGTTGAACTTTTAGAATGTTTTCATTGTTGATAAATTGATGAATTAGACTTGGAATTGATATATATTGAGCTTAGATTATGAAAAGGATTAAATTGTAAAGTTAGTTAAGCTTGTTTGTTAGCTTTGTAACATTAGGGACCAAATTGGATAAATGTAAAACCTGTCATGAAATTATGTTTTATAAATAGAAAGTATAAGGTCCTTAATGAAAAGAATGTGAAATTGGATTTAATCTAAAGCTGGGAATCGAAAGATATGTTTATCTCGAGTTCATGGACTAAATTGAATAAAATATAAAATATGTATATAATCAAAAAGGGGATTAGTTGAATCATGCATTTCATGGCATTGTTTTTGTGAGCCAATGAATGGCTATTTTGTATTAATATGTGATATTGATTGGTATGTATATATAATTGTATAGAACCGAAACTCAATAAAAGTGGAGATAGTAGAGGAAAAGCTAAATTTGTAAAATAAGTCTTGAGAAACCACTCGGTTATGTTTTGAAAGGTAAGTTCTTATGGAACTTACTGCACTTTCTATTTAATAGGTTTGTTTAGGGGTGAGAGTTCGACCGAATCGAGTGAAAAATTTTCAAGTTGACAAGTCCTATTTTATCATCCTAATTCAATTTGAAATTTTTTCGAATCAAGTCGAGTGAAATGAAATTTGAGTCAACTCGAATCGAGTGAAAATTTTCAAGTTAAATGAAAAAATTTAAACATGTGAAATTAAAATCTTGTTATAGTATGACTAATTTTATGTTAGAGCACATAAATTTGAAACCATATATATTTGAAAACATTTCCAAAACAAACTAATTAAAAAAAAGATACCTTAGTATGATAAACTTGAATTATTAATTAACTTATTTAGGTCTCAAAATTACTATTTTAGAATATTTTTAAATTTTAACTTTCTTTATATATTTTTAGATTTTTAATTTTTATAAAATATAAATTTTTATTTTATAAATATTTTGAATTTTAAAATTTGTTTTGAACTTTTGAAATTTATTTTGAATATTTTGTAATTTTGTTGAAAGAGTAACCAATTTGCTCATTTTCAAAATTGACAGGATTAAAGAGTATTTACATCAATATGTTATTTGAATTATTTGAGTTATTCGAATTGTAAAATTTAAGTTGACTCGAACTCAAAACTCGAATTATTTATTCGAGTTGACTCGTTTCGATTAAGTCAAATTTTTTTTATTTTTTCGAATCGAATTGAGTTTTGCTCACCCTTAGGTTTGTTTGTGTTATTTCCATTTTATCTATGTTTGAACATAAATTGAAATGTTGATAAAAATTGGCATACATGGCTAGTAAATGAAATTGAATTGAACCAAGTGATTGATGTTGTATCTATTGAATGAAATTAGAAGAATGACAAGGATCTGAAAGTGTATCATTAAATGTATGTGCAATATATGTTCAGATTCAATTGAAGGAATTTGGAAATTGATATGTGATAGTACAAGGTATGAATATGTAATTATTAATGATTGATGCCGATGTGAACTTAATAAAAGGCTAGGGTACAGTTGGCATGCCAATAGGGTCATATGTGCGCTTATGTATGGGATAGTTGATGATATGGAAATTATGACATGTTATTTCGGAATCCAGTATTTGTTATGGATCATCGAGTATTCATTGTCTTTACGGAGACCTTGGTGTGGTGGAGGGATGTATTTGAATATGTTTAAACATTTAATGCCTATGGGCTTTGCACTTTGGTGCCTTGGTGTGGTGTAGTTTATGCTCATATGAGTTATTTTGGTATGGTGTGGTGTACATTTAATGAACTAGATTTATATGCTAAAAAGGTATATGACTAAAATGATAATGGCATAGGTTAATGACTTAATGAATGTGAAAATGTGATGAACCTATATGAAAGTGTGCAAATTGGTAATGTTTAAGTTATGTTTATCATGTTTAATTCATACGAATACTTATGATTATTACGTTCACTTTGTTGTGACAGTTAGTGTCATGTGTTAGCTAAATGTATGACTAAATTTTGGTAGATAACATGCTCAGATTAATTCTCGATTTTTATTGATACAACTGTTGTGGTCGAGGTAAGTTCATATGAATTATATATTTATTAAATTTTATTTTGGTTTATTATTTGTTAATGTTATATTATTTATAATTAATTTGGTAATAATTCGATAATTGAATACTTGACAAAAAAGTCCCGTTTGAACCTAGAGAATGCTTATGATACAAATGACATGTCATTAGGGATTATATGTTCGGGTGATGGTCCTGGATGTCCTACCGATAGCTGAGGTCCTGCATTTGTTATGGATTCTCCACAACTTGTGTGAGCAGCATCGTGTAGCCAACATCCCGACCCACAATTCGTGTGAGCAGGCCTATTTCATAACTTGTGTAAGCATTATTGAAAAGGTTATGGTTATATGGAAAGGTGTTCCCGAGTATCTGATGTTATTCTGTACAGTTCAATAGGTAAGGAAAGTAACGGAAAAGGTTTAGATATGAAATTACGTATATCGATGATTTTATAAAATGGTAAGATGAGCTATGAAAATGAATGAATAAGGGCATGAATCACATATGTGAAGTAATGTGAGTAAATGCAACTCATTTCATGTTGTATCCTATGTTCATAGATGATGAATTGTTAAGTTATTTACTAATTATGTGAATTGTGGTGTTTAGGAAAGTCAAGTAGTATATGATTTAATGAGCATGATTCAAATGATTAATTATTAAGGAACGATAAGTTTAAGTTTCTCTTATACGAACTTACTAAGCATTAAATGCTTACGTAGTTGTTTTCCTCTATTTTATAGATCATCGAAAAGCTCAATCAGTTGGAATCTTGTTGGAGCCTATCACACTATCCGCCAATCATTTGGTAGTTTTTGAACTTTTTGGTTACGGTTATAAATGACATGTATAATGCTCATATGTAATAGGTGTATTTGTATATGCTTGGATACTTATTACAAATGTTATGTATTAAGCTTGGTATAAGCTTACTTGTGTATTTGCCTTTAATATTGGTGTGAATATGTTTATATAAAGTTCTTTTGATATAAACCTTATTTAAGTGTTTGAATCATGGTAGGAATGAATGTGAATGAATAAGAAGAAATGATAAGTTTGGTATGAGTTTTATATATGAACTTATAAATTTGAATGCAAATTAGTTGATGTGTCATGTGAATTGAAGTTGATAATTGAATTGTAGTGTCAATGAGGACACATTGATTTGGCACTTAGGTTGATTGTTTTGGCTTGTTTTAGGCTTGTTTAAATGAATTTTTAAAGTGTGCAAATGGTTGATTTTGATTTGGCTTGGTACCTAAGTTTTGGATGAAAGTATGCCTTATTTTTAAAGCTTTTTAAGGTGCACATGGCCTGGGCTTATTCACACGTCCTGGCCACGCGGTCATGTGCCTTATTAATTTTAAGTGCAAGATTTTTCACACGGTCACATTGAGTTACATGGTCTAAACACACGGGCGTGTGAGTTAGCCACATGAGCGTGCGGGATATCCATAGGGTGTGTTTGAAGCCACACGGGCTGGCCTCTTTCACACGGCCGTGTGACCCCTGTTTCCAAAATTTTCAAATTTTTGCATATTTTTCTATTTTGATTCAAATTTGTCTTTGATTGTTCCCAAACTATTTTTAGGACCTCGTAAGCCCGTTTTAAGACCCATAAATGTTATTTTGCTATGAATGAAATGCATGCTTGAATGTTGTTTTTTAAATTAATAAATGAATAGATTAATGATGTAAATTGTTTTGATATGTGCCGTAATACTTCGTAACCCTAATCTGACGACGGAGACATGTTAGGGGTGTTATAGTAAATATTTTAAAATTTGTATGAAATATCTGTAATTATAGATAATAGAGGGCTTTATAAGGATGAAATTGAGATTGATTTCGAAATCGAAGCTTAAATTTGAAAGTATTGGTAATTTTGGTTTTAGGGACTAAATTGAATACAATGTAAGACCTTAGGGAGCATTCAAAAAATAGAATTGCACTAATACATGTTTATAATAGGATGAAACAAGAGGTTGAAGTTGATAAATTGAATTGAATAGTTGTATAGATCAGGAATTGGACCAAATCAAAATTAATCAAGGAAAAGGCAAATTTACTGATTAGTCCTTAGAGAATTGTCCGTTTGCTGTATTTTTTCAGGTAAGTTCATATGTTATGATTGTAATTATTTTTCTATATATTTGAATTATAAATTTGCGTATGTTTGATAGTAAATTAAATTGCTTGCAATTTGGTGCAAAAAAGTGAGGTATGAACTAAATCGTAAGGAAATGATCAATTAATTGATAAATTGAGTATAATGAATTTCAATTGAAGATAATTAATGAATTGATAATTGGTTATGATTGATTGAATAATATTAGTGTGAATTTAATAGATTATCGAGATAGAGGATTAAATTGAATATAATTAAAACAGTGTAATTCGATAAATTAAGGAATTGACCTTGAATTGGACTGAAATAGGATATGTTATGTGTTAAACTGATGATTTGATAAAATGAGTTGAATTGAATTGATTTGGATCGGTTGATAGGGATAATGATCGAATTGAATATATGTGAAAATATTATATATTATTATAAGTTTGAATCAGTATTGTTATGAAAAATGCTATCATATTTGAGAATTGATGATTGGTTGATGAAATTAAGAAATGAAATTGATAAACTGTTATCCAATTAACTATTCGAGCAGAGTCGAATATAGTTTGCATGCCATAGGATAATGCAACACCCCTCGCCTAGTCTGGTCATTAGATCTGAGCTATAAGGTGATACGAACAATTACCATATAATTACAAAAAAAAATTACAATTCAAAATTCATAAATAAATACTAAATAATTCATACAAGCATGTATAAGGTCATTATTCAATCTATTTCAAGTAAATACAGAGAAAATGAAAGCTTAAAAACGATTAGGGAATGAACAGGGATCAATTTGAATAAAAAATAAAAACAATTGAAAACAGGGGGCACACGACCGTGTTCCTTGCTCATGTGGAATAGTCGAGGTCATGTGGATGGCTCACATGGCCGTGCAAGTAACTGTGCAAAAACTTGAGGCCGTGTGGTTTTGGGGTCACACGATCGTGTCACCTAGCCGTGTGACAAAGCTTAGCTTGTGTGGCTCAAGAACATGGCTGTGTGATCAGACCATGTACAATTCGAAAATAGGGTCACACAACCGTGTGCAATTTGAAATAGGGCTACACAAATAAGTTCAAATACTATCATACTCATTTCTTGATACTTAATTTTTAATTTTATTTTTACTACACACATTATTATTTAAACATTATTTGGAATCTAAAATTTTCACTAATAATGTATTCAAATAGAGAAATATTTTTTTTTGGCTTTCTTGGGATGATATAATAGTGTGTTCTTGTTCTTTAGTTTCATTTTTCCAACAAAGTAATTGCTTTTTTCAGTCTTGGCGCATGCTCTCTACTAAAGGTACTCATGGATCGGGTTAGGTTCATGTAAGGTATTTATATCTTTTTTCAAGTTTAGGTTCGATCTAGTCTAAAAATGGAGTTATTTTTTTGTCTAAGCCCAGCTTAATTTAAGAAAGGTAAACCCAGACTCGACTTGATTCGCCCATATTTAAATTTTGTAGATTGATTTTTATTTAATTTTTTTAAAAATATATAATACACTAAATGCATTAAAAATGTTAAAATAAAAGTTTTCTATTACATTAAAAAGTATTTATATTAAAAAGCACAAATGAATATAATAAATATTTTATTGTAATAGATATAATTTTTTTAAATTTTATATTTTGGGTTAGGTTATTTAGTTGAGGAAGTGGTTTTAGGTTTTAGATAATAAATTTAATTGTTATTGAGTTAATAATTTAATATAAATATAAATATATAATTATTATTTAACATAATATATTTTATAACATTATATATTTGAATAGGCCGCATCAATTTCAGACCAAAAAAATCTTGTCTAAGACTCAATTTATATAAAAAAAATATACTTTAAATTTTCTTGAAACCCACTTATTTTGACTGACCCATTAGCAGTTATACTCTCTACTCTAACTCGTATAACTCCGTTACATAGCTGAAAAGTGAAGCCAAGGAACAACACCCGACACATGAATTTATTTGGATTTATATTTAAAATGCATCCAGTGATGTAATCATTGTCGATCCACAATATCATTTCTCCAACTAAAAGACGAAGATTCCTTCCATCTACACTATGTTTGGTTGGGCGTATTGGCATAGCCAATACACCCCTAATCGGTGGGCCCTACTTATTACGCCTCTAATCCATTGTTTGGTTCAATGTATTGCTATTACGGGGCTAAACCATTACTAACCTAATCGGTGAAATCCACCAATTTCTAATCCCTTCCTTGAGCTCAGTTTAAGCGCTGCTTCAGTTTTGGTCCTTGTTTTACCCTTCCCATTCCCGCTTCTGTTTTACCCAAAATCCACGTCTTCTGTTTCTTCCTTCTAGCTTTCTTCTCCACTCTCATCGCCTCTTCTCCTTCTCTTTTTTACCTCTCTTTTTTATATAGGTTTTTTTCACGTGTGGTGGGCATGGCATGGCATGGCACTGGTATTTTATTATCTCTCTCCATTTCTAGATCCCAAAACCCTCAAATACTTTTTTTTTATTTTTCCTTCCCATCGATCTCGCCAATGGCCAACACTAATCTCCCTCGAAGAATCATTAAGGTTTCTCTTTCGATCTCACTCTCATCCTTCTCGGTTTCCTCATTGGAACCCTCAGAAAATCTTCCTTTTTTAAAAAAAAATAGTGTGTTCCTTTTTTTTTTGTGTTTCTAGAGTTTGATTTGGTAGCTGAATTATTTTGGGGTTTTAATGAATCAGAAGCTTCAGTAAATTGTTTTAAATCTTCTTAGTTTGTTTCTGTTCAATGTTTCATGCTTAATTTTTGTTTCTTTATCTTTAATCTAAATAGGAAACTCAGCGTCTCCTCAGTGAACCAGGTAAATACTTTGCTTCTTTTTTTGAAATTCTTGCTGAAAATTGTTTGCTATAGGTTTTTTTTTTGGTTTAAATGTTATGGGCTGAAAAATGTTTAATTTTATTGTTTTTCCCTTAAATCTGTACTTTGGAATTAGTGCCTCACCATCGAGGATAATATGCGATATTTCAATGTGATGATCCTTGGTCCAACACAATCTCCATATGAAGGTAGTTGATTTTTTAATCGATGGGTTGCGCTTTTCTTTGTGTTAGAAATGTAAAATTTTAGCAGTTATTGTATAATAGTTGGGTCTCAATGATTGAATACATAAAGATTGACACCATTGCCAATTTTAGTCATTAAAATGACCTCTATATGCCTTAAGAGTGTGATTTTTCATTTGAGAAAATGGTTATGCTATGTTTATTTTACTTCATCTCTATCTTTTAATGAGAAAGAAGGGCCCTTGTTTTCAATGTTGAGTGTTGAAATATAAGTCCAATTAGCATGGTTTTAAGTCTTATCTTGTGGTTAGTCCGGTTTTGGAAGTTGTTTCGGTAATATCTCATCGTTTTTTGTCATTCGCATTTATGTATAGGATATGATGCATTTTCTTGTTTGGTTATTTGTTTAGGAGGGTTTTCAAGTTGGAACTATTTTTGCACGAAGAATATCCCATGGTCGCTCCTAAGGTAGTCGACATTGAGTTATTCTTAATGTTTAGCATGATCTTCATGTTTTGGCATTTGTTGGGGTATGCTTGATTGATTTCCCTTGATATATGATATTGATTGACTTTACATTGGGTTTTATTATGAATTAGGGATACACTAGTTTACATGTAGAGAATCTTGTCTTTGCTTTGTGTGTTGTTTTATCATCACGTTTTTTCTGTTAGTGCATCTAGTTTCCAAGCATATAATAACTTAAAGCATTATTTAGTATTTAGTTATTTGTAAGTCGTCTTTAATTATCTGTTAGTGAAGTAAGTACTCACTTTTTGCTTCATTAACCAAGCTTTAACTAACCTATATCAAGTTGCGTTATGTTTCTTGAGGATTACTTCTTAGTTGTCTTTCCGGTAGAACTTGTTAAATGATTGGCAATAGAGATTTCCTTTAACCGTCAACCATTTTTGATCGGCCGATTGTTGTAATTACAACTTTCTTTTGGATTTCTGAGTTCCTACTATCTTGATGAAGCTACAGGACGGGGTTTAGAAGTATCGAGCTTAAGAAACAACTGCAGAAGCCAAGTCTAATGGCATCACCGTTAGGGCCTTGGTTGTAATAAATCCAGCAACCCAACAGACAGTATCAATGAAATGCTTTTAAAAGTATATTATAAATGAAAAAGGTTCCTGCAATTTTATTTTTCTCATTTTGATTGCGAGTTCTTCTTGAGGAAAACCGAAGGCAATCGTGGAGTTCGCAAGGAAGAAGGTCTTGTTTTGCTAGCAGATGAGGTAGGTTGATTTGCATATGTTCTTGCTTTACCATTCGTTAACAATGACTTCGCTTTCCCAAGGGCAAGTTTGCATCGACCTTGATAACCACCTTGGTTTCACAGGTTTACGGAGAATGTTTATGTTCTGAAAAGAAATTCCACTCTTTTAAGAAGGTTGCCCGATCTATGGGTTCTGGCGAGAAGGATCTACACTTGGTATCTTTTCATCGGTCTCGAAAGGTAACATTGGTTTATCTTATTTCTATTATTTCATTTACGGAATGTGAATGAGCTTATACAAAGTTTGGAATTTTGACACGAATATAAACTCTTTACTGCTCTGTGGTATTATGGAGAGTGTGGAAAAGGGAGGTTACATGGAGGTTCTTGGGTTTGGTCTGATGTGAGGAGCATATATACAAATTAGTATCTGTGAATCGTGTTCTAACATCATTGGTCAAATTCTTGCTAGTCTTGTCATAAGTCCACCTAAGGTTATATCTTTTGCCATTTAAAGCCGCTTATCATTTGTATTCAAATGACATTGGATGTATGACATAGGACTAAATAGTTTTTGAGCTTTGACAAGCTGCTTATAAGCATTGTTTCTTATAGAAGAAACAAATTATTGGAGAAAGCTTTTGAATCTCCCAACTATTGGATTTGGGTTTCTTTTGACAATTTGTTTATTGTGCTTTTGTTTAGATGATGAGAAAGGAAAGTCAAGAATTATATTTACTCGTTAAGTTAAATGAAGAAATTTGTAATTTAAAAAATAAAAATTCAATATAAATTTAAAATAAGAGTTTAACTAAAAATAAGAGTTAGTGGCAAAAATTAATAAAATTTAAATTTTAGTGGTAAAATTCAATAACATAAAAATTAAGTTACAAATTTACTCATATTTTTTAAAAATAACGCAAATATAAATAAAAATAAAATACAGTGACAAATTTCAATATTTATCTATAGTATGATGATAAATTAGCACTTTAATATTTTTAAGAAAACAATATTTGAATTTTTAGAATGGTACAGTAAAAAAATTTAATAGTTTTAAAACATAATTATTGTGCCAGCTATTTTAAAATTTTACCAAACACAATTTTAACATTTTAGATAATTTGGTAAGAAATTAAGCGTATTCCAGTTATTAAATAATATGGTAATTTAAAATAATTTTAGTACAAGATCATATATATCTAATATAATTAATCGTCATTAATTTGAATTTATATTAAATAAGTAATTGAAATTATATATTTTATTAAATTATATTTAATAATAATTATGTTAAATTATATTTCATAGTATTATATATTATGATTTTAGAAAATTCATATAAGAATATTTAATATTAAGAATTTTATTAAATTATATATTTTATTAAATTATAATAATAATTATGTTAAATTATATTTTATAGTATTATATATTATGATTTTAGAAAATTCATATAAGAATATTTAATATTAAGAATTTTATTAAATCATATATTTTAATTAAAATATATTTAATATTAATTATTTCAAATTATATTTTATAGTATCATATATTACGATTTGAGTAAATTCATATAAGAATATTGATTATTAAGAATTTTATTAAATTATATATTTTAATTAAAATATATTTAATAATAATTATGTTAAAA
Source organism: Gossypium raimondii (assembly GCF_025698545.1). NCBI lineage: Eukaryota > Viridiplantae > Streptophyta > Magnoliopsida > Malvales > Malvaceae > Gossypium > Gossypium raimondii. The sequence continues at coordinate 50,282,334 of NC_068575.1, forward strand.
TATGATTAAATTATTTATTATTGATATTAATAATCTTATTAAAATTTAATAACAATAACAATAATCATTTATCTAAACAAATTTCTGCTAAGGGTATTCTAGTCATTTTAGTTTTTTCCCTTATGCTATTACACCTCCATTCCATTCAACCAAACACAAGAATACTATTACGCCTCTATTCCATTACGCCTCTATTCCATTACACCTCTATTCCAATACAGCGAACCAAACGTGCTCCTAGTCTATCATTTTGCATAATTTTGTTCAACTTTGTAATTTGATAGCTCAATGGATGCTTCTGTTATCGACCAATCCGAGGTTGACATCTAGCTATTCGAATCTTAACATCGTAAACTCTGGAAAAAAAATACTTTCAGCTTTAAATTTCCCCCCTACAGAAAAAAAAAACAAAAAAAAAATTGTTGCAATCAATATGGAAACAGTTGGTTAATAGCTAGATACTCTTTCCTTAGTGGCTATATGTACATTCTTGTCTGCTACTCTTCCTTCATCAATGAAGTTTGTAATCTCACTTTACTTTGCTAACTCCGTCTTTTGCTTTTCGAACTCGGAGATTATATCCGTGTCGGTTCCCTCACCACTTGTCTGCTGTTGATCTCTGATGGCGTTTTTACTTGCTGATGAAGCTCCTTTCTTCTTGCTCTTGCCTGATCCCTGTCTTCCCACCTTCGCCGGCTCATTATGGGGTGGATCTTCAGAAAGGTTATCAAATTCAACTATTAGAAATGCCTAAAGAAGTTAATTACAAATCTCCCTTTCTCTTTATATTGATTGTTTGGATATACCAATGCCCGGGGTACTCCCATGGATGCCCGTGGAACATGGATCTTGGAGTTGGATCTTCCCCATTTGTAGTAAAAGCTCATCTGTACATAAACATTAATGGTGCGACTTGAAGACGTCACATTAACAAAAATTATTGGCACAAACCAGCAGAGGAAAAGTCATTAATGATGCTATAGGGCTAGACTTGAAGGGCAACTTTTATGTCACATTAACAAAAGAAAACAAGGTATGGCACAAACCCACAGGGACAATGTCTTGAGGATTCTCCTCTGCAAAGTATCGATTGACATCTGGTAGTAGTAAACTTGAATCAAGCTTCTTTTCAAATGGATTCATAATACATTGATATAACAGTTGCATATGGAAGATACCTTCATCCAGGAAAACTATTTCACCATTGACAATGGTTGAAGTTAGAAATGCAAGTGGTATATGACCTTGTTCTGATGGTTGTTCTCCTCCTATCAACTCTTGAGTCGGATGATCTGCCGCACCTAAATTGAAGTCATCCTGAGGCTGATTGTTATTTGCTACCGCTGAATCCAAATTTGAAGACGATGGTTGCTGTTCTCCTATCGACATTGCAGTATTGCTACTGCTGTTGGAGGCTGTCTCTATATCTGACATTAAAAATGATAGCAGCTTCGTTTTGCGTCGGCTTTTGCTTCATTTTTTGCCAGCCATTGGTCCTTGTAAAAGTAGTAGCCACAATCGTCCAAGAAACCAAACAAATAAGAAAAACTGAGAAACCATTGCTTACTCAAGTAACTTAATCTCTAAGCGACCAGGAAAGCAAAAGGAAAACTATAAACTTCCCTATTACATTAAAAACAAGAAAAAGAACCCACCTAGATCAAGAACAACAGAAAATCATTCACAAGAGAACAGAGAGAAGCAATGCACGAGAAAGTTATGAAGAACATCGAAAAGAATTTACTCGACGACCTTCAGTCAGTGTCTTGAGAACAAATGAACGACTTAAAGAGAGTCGAATCAGGCTTTTAATTTGCGGGTTTTTCTTTTCTGTCTCGTAATTTGTTAGATAATTAACAATCCTGACAATTTGAAAATGCCAAAAGGTCTCATGTATAAAAGAGAGATTTATACTTAACCTGGTGACAATGTAACTGAACTTAACTAATCAAAGTTAACTAACCTGGTGACAATATTTTTCTGCTTTTCTTTTGAATTGCTGTATGTATGTATGTATGTATGTATGTATGTATGTATGTATGTATGTATGTATGTATGTATGTATGTATGTATGTATGTATGTATGTATGTATGTATGTATGTATGTATGTATGTATGTATGTATGTATGTCCTCGTTGTGGCTTCAGTTTTAAGTTATGCAGCATGTGGCAAGGTTGGAAAACAGTTTAACTAAATTAACGAACTTACAGACCTGTGGTAGTACGGAAAGCCACCCCATCTCTTTTCCTAAGAAACCATGCATGGATTTCTTGTTCAAATATATGCAAATTATTCAGGGTTAGCACAACCACCTCGTTTGGTATAATCAAATAGCAGAACTTGTGATTCCTTCTTCAAATTTCAGTTATATTTATTTAAACTAATGATGAGAAATTATCTCCTTTTATCATATACGGTTAAAAAAGGTTTTCTTGATTTGAATATTTGGTTCAACTTCGTAATATGAATCTGGATTATTTTATAATTGGTATGAGAGATCCTTTCTTGTTGTGAAGAGAGTAGGCAAGGTGACCTACAAGCTTGAGTTGCCTGCAAAGCTCAAAGTCCACTCGTTGTTCCATGTAAGTATGCTTAAGTTATTCCATGAGGATCAAGAGGATCCAAATCGAAGTAAGTCTGAATGAGCACCAATGGGGGTTAAGGTCTTCTACGATCGTGAAGTTGAAAGCATCGAGGCAGACCATGTGACCAAAAAAAAGTACTATCGGCCACGTTATGAATACTTAGTTCGACAGAAAGGATTTCCCAATAGTGAGACAAGTTGGGAACCCGCTAAGGCCTTGTGGCAGTTCCAAGACAAGATAGACCAGTTCCATGTAGAGGACGCGGTGAGGGCGTCGCTAGAACAGGCAGGGGAGAATGTCATGGGTTGCGCATGGGAGCCTACAACCATGGAACACTTGTGTGATCCATTAAGTTCAAAGGAGGTCATTTGGCCCAATCAGACTGACCCGTTACTTGGAGAGATTGAAAGCCCATCTACAAAGCTTTGCACATATGGAACATAATCTTTGAAGATATGCAATCTTAGATATGATATGTAAATTTTAGAAGTATGATTCTATAATTTTAGAGATTTGATTTGTAGATAGATTTTAATCTTAGTCGTTGATGTACTTTGATCTGTACCGTTCAATTTGGGGAGGCTCAACTATAAATAGAGGTCTCTCCCCCTCATTGTAAATCATTTCATTCTTAAGTAATAATAATTATTGAGAGCATTCACTCAAAACTTTCTCTCTTGTGTTCTTAGCTTTTCTGTGGCTTTGTTCTTGTTTTGTTCTTTGTTCATCTTTAAGTTGCTTTCGCTTTGTGTTGGTGCCTTAGAGGAATTCTATTGAATCCTCAATTGTTGGGAATTAGGCTGACTTAGGCATTTTTGGAGCGACGAAACTGCCTAAGGTCGTACAAATCACGAGGTGAAAATTCTAAATTCGTGACACTTGCATATGGTGCAAGCAGTCTTAAATGAAGGTCGGTTTGTAACAGAAGCGAGAGGAAGAAATGATGTTGGATGTTGACGTTTCTTAGCCAGAGAATTCAACGTTGCAATATTGCTGGCTGCATCAGGTTGCTTCCTTTTGCATTGGCCTTGGACTCTTGTTCCTTTATCATCTTTCCCTTCATCATTACCAGCCATTGATCTTTGTAATCTTTTGTAAAGGTGACGAGTTTCTAAGAGAGATTTACACTTAACTTGGTGACAATGTAACTTTTCTTGAATTGTTGTATGTATGTATGTATGTATGTATGTATGTATGTATGTATGTATGTATGTATGCATGCATGCATGCATGCATGCATGTATGTACGTATGTATGTCCTTGTTGTGGCTTCAGTTTTCAATTATATAGCATGTGGCAAGGCTGGAAAACAGTTTAACTAAATTAACGAACTTACAGACTTGTGGTAGTACGGAAAGCCACCCTGTCTCTTTTCCTATGAAACCATGCATGTATTTCATGTTTAAATATATGAAAATTATTCAGGGTTAGCACAACCACCTCGTTTGGTATAATCAAATAGCATAAATTTTGATTCCTTCTTCAAATTACAGATATATTTATTTAAACTAATGATGAGAATTATCTCCTTTTATCATATACTGTTAAAAAGGGTTTTCCTGATTTGAATATTTGGTTCAACTTCGTAATATGAATTTGGATTCTTTTATCATTGGAAAAAGTAAACTTCCATCTCCAATCTCAACATCTTTCAACTCTTTTCCTTATCCAAATGCAACTTGTTTTGATAAAGGATGAGAAGGATGAACGTGAAAGTGGATCGTAAAGTTGGTCAAAGTCGTGGGTTTGACTTAGGGCTCTAGACGTTCGGAAAGAAACTTGGATTTTTACACAACCTGAAACGAAATTGAATCCAAATCAAATAAAAAAATTAAAATAAATAACTAAAATAAAATAATAAATCAAAGATTAAGGAAGCTATTAAAAGAAGATAAATGGAAAGATAGAACGTGACGTGTAGAAGTCCTAAGAAGCCTTGGAAACACGAAGAATCCACAACCCCCTTCAAGCGGCTCTAATTTCCCCTCCAAGATAGAAACTTTGGTAAAAAAAAGTTTGAAAATAATCCCTACAATCTAAAAAGATTGTTAAAACTCTTCTAAAAGAAACTCAAGAGAAATTCTTGAAAAGAAAAACTCAGAGATAATTTATTAACTCAAAAGAGAAATAGAATAATAATTAATTGTCTTAATTGTGTACAATGCAAAGACCTATATATAAGCTAGCTAAATAAATCTAAATAAAACTCTTAAGTATAATAGAACTTTAATTTAATCTAAATAAGAAGTAGTTTTAAACTAAACTTTCTTGTTAACATAAAACTCCTAAATAACTTAAAATACTTAATAATTATAAAAAATTCGGAATAAAATAATAAAATAATAAGAGATGATAAATATAATATTGGGCTCATATATAATAAAATTAAGCCTAAAACTCAAACCAAATATGATTTAAACTTGAATTAAAAGCCTAAAACTCGTAATTCCCGTCATAATCTCGTTCATAAATTCTACTCGCGCAGTCTTCACTAAAACGGTCATAACTTGAGCTCCTGAACTCAAAATCAAGTGATTCAAAATGCGTTTCGAAGCTAAGAGATAGATCTTCAAACGCCATAAGACATCTCAACCCAAAAATGCCAGGATCCTATCCAAAAAGTCATTACAAGTCTGCTGATTTCCCAAGCCTGAAAATTGGTAGTTTTGATGATTGAAATCTAATAAATTTCACCCCATCTGTGCATGTATCATTCTCCCTTTCCTCAAAAAGATTTTTCCTCAAATCTTGTCTTTGATCAAATCTTGATTTGATTTGCTTAACCTTTAACATTGTCGTTGAGCCTTGAGGTAGTGTGAACCCATCACATTTATGGGTTTGAAATTGCGCCTTGAGACTCACATCATTCCCCCCTTCCTCAAGAAGATTCGTCCCCTAATCTTTAGCTGCACAGAAAGAAAAGGAATTAGAATAAATAACAATAAAATGAATAAACTATCTCCAAGATCAAAGATATGATTTTGATATCCCAAATCACAATGGATCAAGTATCTCTCCTTAAAAAACAAACCATCAACACTACATAAGGAAATATTAGGCACATGAGTGTTCAAGTAAAAATTAACCTGTAACTTTTTTTGAATATGCATGGTCATCCATAAGAATTTCCAACGATAAGTCAAGAATTTCATATAATTATAAAAATAAAAAAATTAATATTATTATGTAAAAATTCATCGTTAAAGGTCAAGATAGAAAATTTTGTTACAAGAGGAAATATATAAAATGCTTTAAAAAATGCAATAGAATTACTATTTTTAACCTTTACAAAGGTAGATAAACCCATCAAATCAGTTGAACTTTCAGACCAAGGTTTAATGAAATTTGACCAACAAGAAAAATATGTTGTAAGGAAATATTTGACAAACAAAATCAATATTTGATCGAATCTTGATTTAATTTGCTTAACAACATTGTTGTTGAGCCTTGAGCTAGTGTGAACATCACATTCATGGGTCTAAAATTGAGCCTTGACACTCACGTCTTGTTTTGTATAAAAAAAAAAAAAGATTCGCTTTAAACTTGAAAAATTTATTTTCTATCCTATTCTATTCTTGACTGCTACTCTTTCTTCATCTATGAAGGTTGTAATCTCACACTCTGGTTTGCCGTCTTTTCTTGTCCAGGTCGGGTAGGAACATACGTCGGAGGAGTTTCCTTGTTGGGACTTTCTGGTTTTCTGTCATTACTTGGCTGCTGTTCAGCGCTGATGCTGGTGACAGTACCTGTTGATGAAGCTCCTTTCTCATAGTTGCCATCCCTGCTTTCGGTTGATCCCACCATATTCCGCTCATTATGAGATGGATCTTCAAAAAGGTGTTAAAAAGCAACTTTTGTCAACGTGGTGAAAGACATAACAAAGTGAAAACCGACATTCTATGGCTATCCATTGTTTGGACATACCAATGCCTGGGGTGCTCCCATGGATACCTGTGGAATATACATCCGGGACTGGGACCTCAGGCTGAACTTCCCATTCAATTGGAACCCAATCCGAGCTCACATATGAACTTTGCTCATCTGTGAGAATAAGCATTGGCGCCATAGTGTTAGACGTGAAGACCAACTTTTATGTTGCATTAACTAAAGAAATTACGAGTTATTGGCTCAAACCAGCAGGGGAAAAGTCTCGAGTATTGTCTGCAAAGTCTCGAGATGTAGTACCTGGTAGTGCTAAACTTGATTCAGGCCCCCTTTGAAATAGGTTCACAATATATTGAATAGTTGATATGACAGTTCCATATAGAAGATGAAGAGAAATTTCTTAACTGACCATCATCAATGAAAGTTATCTGATCATTGGCAATTGCTGAATTGAGATCTGCTAATGATGTATGACCTTGTTCTGATGGTTGTCCTCCTATCAATCCTTGTATCGGATGTGGTTTGGGAAGAGAACTGAAAGGATGATCTGGTGAAGCGAAATCAAAATCCAAATTGTACTCGAAATCAGAGTCGTAATCATAGGCGGAGGGTTCAGTAATCCAGAGCCGATTGTTATTTGCTACTGCTGAATCCAAATTTGAAGATGATGGTTGTCCTCCTATCACCCCTGGCATTGGACATGGTCTGGAAGATGAACTATTCAGATGGCATGTCAAACCGAAGTCGAAACCAGCCTGCAAGCTAGTCGACTGCCTATTGGTATTCACTGATGCTGGATTTCTATATGGAGCTGATGCTTGTATTCGTTGTGATGATGGTTGTCCTCCTAGTAACCCTTGCATGAGATGTCCTCTTGCAAATGAAGTTGAAGAAGTTTGTAAATACTCACTAGGAGGGGAATCAAAGAACCAGGATTCTAAGTCATACAACCATTTCATATACATTTTATATGAGACCCCAGCACTTAAATTTGCAGCAAGTGCAGCGCACAATTCTTGCATTCTTCGTTCCCGAACAACCTGCAATATTGCACATTGCAATAAAAGTCATTTAAACAGCTGAAAGAACCAAGAGCTGCTTGCAATTCTAAAATTGTTTCATCTTACCTTACGTATGCCACCTCGACAAGTAACTTGGACGAAAATCGGATGCAAGTTGAGTTCCTTTCCCTGGAATATAGGAACTCTGCGATTGGCACAGACAAAAAAAATCTTAAAATCAAGAACATTAAAATAATAACAATAGGGTGAAATAAGAAACAGAAAAGGCTTACGGGAGAGGTTTGTTTTTTATAATAGATACAAGGTCCAGCATGATACGGAAGAAACGTGGATCTTTCAGTGCAAGTTTATATTGATCATATAAACTGTACACCGGTAAATCTGTGCTGTAGGGATGATTCATTATTTCAAGAAATTGGCTTCGGAAGATAGTTGAAGAGAGAGGTGGCGGAACCTTTGGTTGTGGATTTTGCGAAACTGAAGATTTGATTGAAGCCAAAAAGCAGTGATTGCAGGAAGGGCATAGAAAATCAGTGTTGATGCAAATCATAGGAGAGTCCATCTCCTCCTTGCATATAGTGCAAGCAGTCTTAAATGACAGTTGGTTTGCCAAAGAGGGGGCACCAAGAAAGGTTGTTCCATAACGATAATTCTTACTCCAAGAATTGGACGTATTGTTATAGTCTGTTGGTAGAGTAGACGTTGAAAAGTAAGATGCTTCAGGTTGCTTCCTTTTGCGTGGGCGACCTCGACCTCGCCCTTGGCCTCGGACTCTGATTCGTTTATCATCTTCACCTTGATCATTGTCAGCCATTGGTCCTTGTAATCTTATGTCCAATAAACCAAGCAAATAAGAAGAACCCAGAAACGATTGCTTATTCAAGAAACTTAGTTGATTTAGAACTAGAGAAGGAAAAGATCCAACAAAGAACATCGGGAATTGCCAGGAGAAACGTGAGGAGTCTCTTAATCCTCTTGATTTCTAAGCGACCAGCAAAGCAGAAAGAAAACTTCCCTATTTATATTAGAAACAAGAAAAGGAATCCACCCAGATGAAGAACTGCTGACAAGCTAGGAAACAGGCTTATACACGAGTTTCTTGAGAACAAATGGACGACTTGAAGAGAGTCCAATTAGGCTTTTTACTCTTGATTTTGTTAAGACTTATTTATATGTTTATCACTGGTCTCAATTCCCATTAAATCTTACCTTATAGCAGTTTACATGTCCGCGAGTCGGTTACGCACGAGGAAGTGTTAGCACCCTTGTAACGCCCAAAATTAGTACCTAGTTGATTAATTAGTGTCTTAGTGTCGAAAATTAAAAAATTGAAAAGAAATTTAGGGCCAGTTCTTCATTGCTTTTGAAAAGTGCTTTTGAGAAGTGCTTTTGAGAAGTGCTTTTGAGAAGTACTTTTGAGAAATTTGAGTGTTTGGCATTGCTGTCAAAAAGTGCTTTTGAAGAATAAAATGTCCATTTTAGACATGAGATCATAAAGTAATAAATATGTATTTAAATAGTGTTCAAATTAGTTAATATTATGATATTTTAGCAAAAATATAAAAAAATAATTTATTATAACTTATTGTTAATATTTTAATATATAATATTAATTTTAAATATTTCTAAGTAATTAATATTAATTATTTATAAAATTTAATTAGAATATATAAACTATATTTAAATATAAAATTAAATATTTGTAATTAGATATTTGATGAGCTACTTTAACACTAAAATTAAACAAACATAATACTATCTAACTAAAATCTAAAATCTAATTACTAAAACCCAATATTAAACTTAGTAATTCACTTAAAAAGAGCCTAAAACTAAGTGTGAATTTAACTCTAAAACATATATGAATTAAACACCTATCAATTTCATTCCAACTGTCATTGTAATGTTATAATGTTTTTGTTCTAATATATGACAATGCACATTGTTTGTCATATTATTGTTCGATTTAATGCACATTACTATTTTAGTGTAATGTTTGCCAATAATTGTTTCAAAATGGTATGAACTTTGGACCAAAAGAAAAAAAGTTATATAAACAACAATTCAATAGAAAGCCGACAAAATTAATTGAAGTTGGTTCGATTAGGTTAATTATTTTAACAGAAAAAAGCTCAATTCAACTAACGGTTTAGTTAATTATAGTTCAATTAACAATGGATCGAACTAACTATTTCATCTCCTTTAGATTAAATGTTTGAGAATATAAAACAAAATACTTAGAATTATAAAAGCAAACATAGTTTCAATTGATCAGTTTAGCGTGCAATGGATACTAAGATTCTAATTTGAGAGTAAAATATGGAATGCCCATATTGTACAGAACTTTGATGCAAGCACTCCGTTTCCTCTGAGTACGTGAAATATTTCCTCCATTGCAGGAAACAACATCATGGTTGGTGGAACAGCATACAGAAATAAGATTAGAATCACACTTGGTAAGTAACCTGTTACCACCCGTGTATGAACTCCTGCATAGCATAACAAACAAGATAGATTCACAATGAGTGCCCGGTTCCTTCTCTTTTAACTCCTTGAGTTTCCACTTAATAACAATGATATTTGTCCTATCTACATGTATTAATACACACCAAGAGCTTGGGTGAGTTTAATGCAGTTAAATAACAATGACACCACTATAATAAGTTGTATCTGGCTATTTATGTACTCTAGATTGTCTTTCACACAGGAATGCACACCAATCATTACAGCAGCAAGTATAACCATAGGAAAAAGCATTGGTGAACATGGAAAAACCACACAGGACAGGATAAGAACATTAGCCAGCAAACCTAGCAAGGCAAAGATTACAGAGAGCATGAAATGAAAAATGTTAAGATGTTCCTCTAACTTATATGTACTTATACTAAAAGTTTAAAAGGGGAAAAAAGGCAGTAATGTAGTAAAATTGACTGGTCAAATAAGCACCTAGCTTGTGATGATATCAGCTGGAGAAATGTAGATATAACTTCATCCTCTGTCTTTTATAAATCTAAACTTCACACACAGAGAGGATCACCACAACAGTATTTTATAAATCATGCTTTACAATTATTAGGTATATTGAATAGAAATAAGCTGCTGCTATCCAGGCTTATTACAACCATTTCCATCTATTGATTACTTAAAACAGCATGCCACATTAGAGCTGGAGCATGGGGCAATAATAACAAACGGCATATTCAACAAGGCAATTTTGTTAACAGTTACCAAGCAGTTTTATAATTTAGATGAACAATAGAGCAAATAAATCATATTTAAAAGTTATGGAGCTCTTGCAAGAATTTGAATGACCAAATGATCATAAACATGACGATATCGGTCCCAAAACCCCACTCCTTCATTGGCCTACACTTCAGTCAATGTTAATTTAATTCACAAATGTAGTCTTAAAACCAAAAACTCTCTGCAAATATGCACAATACCTACAGTATAATTTTCATAAATTGTATGAGAATACATAGATAAAACTAAAACGTCAACTCCTATATTTATCAAGGTCTGCCAACCAAATGCAAACATCAACGGGGCAGATCATCACTTTTTTTATTTTTTGGCTACGGCGCAGTCATTACGGCCATTGTAACCTATAATAAACCTGTTTTTTTTTACCAAAAGTTAATGTGTTAATAATGTTAAAACATATTTCCAGTTGAAAGTAACATATTCATAGAGTAAATAAACGAAATTTCAATTACTATGCTAGTTTCATAAGAATTTTCAGCAACCAAACAGACAGTAAAAGAGGAAACAAATAAATAAGACAGATACAGTTTGTGTTCTTTTCACATATAGTTGTCAAGCTACCAAACAAATGTAAGATAACCACAATCAAAACAAACAATTTTAACAGACTAAATGAAAAGAAAGAATACAACTGTTTGATCTCCAAGAAAATGGAGGAAACTAAAAGTTCATTATCTCTTTCACTCTTAGCTCTCTAATTTCTAAAAAGTAAAAGTATAAAACTTTCAGAACAATTACACAACAGAAAATATACTCGTGGATTTTCAGACCTCATAAAATGGATCAACAGAAAATTTTAACTTGCTTTATAACCCTAAATTCAGTCCTTAATAAAGAAAGTAATTAAAAACTTTTCTGATTAGATCAAAATTAAATTAAATCATTGAGAAAACAAAAAAAAAATGCAATGGTATTCAGTATTCATACTCTTTTTCCTACATTTTCTCAGCATCCAAACAATCATAAGAACTACAAAAAGTACTCACCGAAACGTAGTCCTCCACATCATCAATTCCTTCCAAGATGATTCCAGAAGACGATGCCGTTTCGCCGGACATTGTCACAAAACAAAAAGGAAATATACGGAAAAGAAATTAAGTATCAACAGGGAAACTGAAATTTAACTGAATCCGAAGAGAAATTCCACTGCATCGCGTTTCGTTTTTCTAAGTATAAAATCTTCTCTGTTTTTTTTTTCAGAGGTTGAGAGTTCTTCAGTAACCCAGCCCTGGCATTTTTCTTTTTAGAAAGAGGCACAAAACAAAAGAGGCAGAGCAAAGCAGCAGTAGAGGCACAAAACAGTAAAGCAAAAGAGGCACAAAAGCCAGAATTAAAAAGTAAATAAAAACAAAGCATAACTAATAATTAAAGAGAAGAAGAAGAAAACGAACTCACCTGCGGAAGAGGAACAAAGAACAGGAAGGAGCTTTCACAGCAAAAATGTGAAAAAAAATGGGTATAGAACTTTCACAGCAGAGGAAATAACGTTTTTCCAAGGGGGAGAAGACAGGTTATTTTGGTCATTTATCAGCCAAAAGCACTTCAAGCTTTTTAGATGGTGAAATTTTCAGCTTCTCCATCAGGAGAAAATGACGTTTGAGATGGAGAATTTTTTGAGAAGATGGAGGCCGTTCTTCTCTCCTTTTAAGAGAAAAGGACTTTTTAACGCAAAAGTCCATTTAAAACGCAATAAAGAACGGGGCCTTAAAGTACATCCATTTTTATTTAAGGTATGCTTTGGAATCATTTGAGTAATTTAAAAAGAAGGTTAAAGACCTGACTGTCTCTAAGCTACCAAAATATCACGTCCTGTAAGTTAGGACGTAATATTTGGAACTCAAGAGAGTAAACTCATCTTAAAAAATTTATTGAAAATTCATATTTTGATATTTAGGAGAACATTTTGCTATTTAGGTGTAATGAAAAAAATCGAAACCCTGTAAGTTAGGGTACGGTTTCTCAAGTTACCGAAACACGAAATGTTACCTTATAACAAAATTTCTTTTGTATTTTTTAAGTTTTAAAAAGCATATTTCGCTATTTAGGTTTAGCGAGAGAACCAAAACCCCGTAAGTTAAGGTACGATTTCTCGAATCACCAAAATGCAAAAATATTGCCTTATAGAAATTTCTTCCATTTTTTTGAAATTTTTAAAAGAATATTTTGCTATTTAGTTTTAACAAGAAAGACCGAAACCCCGTAAGTTAGGGTATGGTTTCTTGTTTTTTTTTTCTAAAGTGCAAAATATTTTCCTTATTTTGGGAAATTCTTCTTTTTGAGCAAAGATGAATAAAATACTGAAGGGGTACACGTTTAATTCATTATGCTTCCAACGAAATCGTTAACACGCAAAAGGAATTGTACATGGCTATTAATAATAATACAACATACATTTGAAACAAAGGCCTAACATGCATCGTAAAATACAAATGTTTTAATATTTAAAAGTTCTAGTATCAATGTGCATGAATAATTGTAATACAATGACAAATATAACATTACAAACTTAACAACGACAATGCACATAATACTAATAGATCTAAATTTTGGAAGCATTTGAAATTAACAAATAAATAGATAGCAAAAATAAAGGCACGAATAATACGCATCAACCAATAAACATAAGGCAAATGAATAATAAATAAAATGAAAGACATATAAGTTTAATTGGAAATTTAAAACAAATAATTAAACGAATATTGTAACAGCCCGATTTTGGGCCTAGTCGGAACAGTGGTTACGGGACCACAAATCCGACGAGGAAAAATTTATTTTTCTTATATTTTTATGGTCTACAATTTCACGGAATGATTTTGTGAAAATTTCGTTTGAAAATTTTGACGTTTGGGCACTCAATTTAGTCAAAAGGACTAAATTGTAGAAAGTGCAAAAGTTGAGTTCTACATGTTAGAGGTGTTCAATTGTTATGAAACTTTAAATTGGAGGTCCTTATATGGTAATTAGACCATTGGTTAAGTTGGTAGACAAAAATGGGTATGAGATAAGTGAAATAGGAAAATTTTAAGTTAGGGGCAATTTGGTAATCTAGTAATTAAAATGAATTAAAAGGGAAAAAGATGGCAATTTGGGCTCATCTTCTTCATGGGGACGAAATCAGCAAGAGGGGGAGCAATTTTTAGGGTTTTCAAGCTTCCAAGCTCCATAGTAAGTGATTCTAAGCCCCGTTTTTAATGTTCTTTACGTTTTTGGAGTCCCGGTAACTTGATTTTGCTTATTCTAGCGATAATTTAATGTAGGGTTTATATTTGGAAAAATACCCATATGTGAAATGTGTTTATTTTTATGTTTTATGGTAGAATATGAAGCTAGAAATTATGTTAAGCAACTTTTGCTAAGCGATTTTGAGTGAAAACGAGTAAAACGACATAATCGATAAAAATACTAAATGTTCATAAGTAAGTGTTAGAGTTGGAATTTGATGTTTATATAGAAGGGAAAAATGTTCAGCATGTCATAATACATAAGAATAAGGGATGAAGTTTAATTTACGAGCTTTGGGGCAAAAGTGTAAATATGTAAAAGTTTAGGGGCAAAATTGTAATTTTGCCAAAGTTTGAGTCAAGGATTGTTTTGATAAATGTGAGTACTAAATAAGTCAAATGTGTTATTATAGATCAAGAAAGAAGTGGAATCGACCTTAACCGGGGAAAAGGAAAGATTAAAGACTAAATTGCTAAATTTTATATTGTTGCATCAAAATAAGTTACGTGTAAGTAATAGTTATATTTTTATAAATTGTGAATTATATTTGATATGTGAATTAATATTGAATGTGGAAGGAAAATTGTTCATGAATTATTCAAGTGTTAAAGTGTTGAAAATAAAGTGTTAAGTGTAAATTCCCGGTTGAACTTAGGAATAGAAGTGGATACAAGTGACATGTCACTAGAGATCGATGTTACAATGTTACAGTGAGTCCCGGTCTTTGGGTGATCTAGCATGTGTTGCAGACACTGACGACTTGTGTGAGCGGCCGTGGACATTTCGGTGTTATTGATCGGTGGTAGCCGGCTACATATCGGTGGTAAGCTTGACTACGTGTCGATGGTAGATTCACTACATATCGGTGGTAGCTTGACTACATTTCGATGGTAGCTACTGACTACGTGTCGATGGTAGCTTTGGCTACATATCAGTGTGGCACTTATGTGCTAATTCTCTACATATCCATGTATATTCCGAGTGTTCAACGGGAAATTGACTAAGTGTAGTTGAATAATGAATATAGGTGTGGAACTGAATTGAATATCGACTTAGAAACGGAAAAAGTGAATTTTGAATTGAATTATGATTGAAAGTGAAAAAGTGAAATTATGAAATAGTACATTTAGCAACAAAACAGTTTAGACAGCAACAGTTGTGTGACTTTGAAAAATCACCAAAAATGGAAGAAATTGAATTAGAGGCTGAATAATATATGAAATTGAATCTAAATGAGTCTATTTTCACATAAAAGAAACAGAGAAAGTAAAAGATCATATATTTTGAGATATTTGAAGTTTAATTAGACAGAGTCAGAATGAGTTCGGAATCCCCTGTTTTGACTTTGGAAAATTGTCAAAAATTGTAAAAAAATAATTATGGGATAAAGTTTATATGTTTAGAATTATAAGTTAATCTATTTTTAAGACAAACAAACAAAATCAATATCCGAATTCTGTACAGTTAGATAATTAATTTTTAGTGAAGAGAGGTCAGAACTGTCAAACAGTGAAACAGGGGAAACTTTAAAGAATAAACTGTACTATTTGGCTAAACCAAAAATTCTGAAAATTTTATGGTAAGAAGATATGTGAATCTAGTTTTGGATAAAATTTACGGATATTAATTTGGAGTTCTTTAGCTCCAGGTAAAAATAATTTAGTGACTGTGACTCGAATAGATAGCTTTGAATATACATGTTAGTGAATAGTGAAATTATAGTTAATGTTGTTTAAATGTGATATACACATTAAGGATGTGAAATGGAGAGGAGGAGGAGGATAATAAAATGTATGAATGAATTGTGTATAAATGGTCATATGCCCGATTTTAATCGGTAAATGATAAATTGAATGGTAAATACGTATTGGTACTGAAGAACTATTGCGGTTTTGAAAAGCAATTGACCAAGTGTTTAAGAAATTTAGTCATGATATATATATGTGTATGATAATAATAATATATGGATGATTATATCATTGAGTTGCATTGATTAATTCGTTTTATGTGATGGAAATGTCAAGAACATTTATCTTTGATATGTGATGATCATGGTTTAAGCTCATATGGAAAAATAAAGTTTCATAGTATGAGAGTGTGATATTGAAATATATATATTGGATTGAGAAATTAATTTGAATTGTGATTTACAAAATATTGTGAATTGAATAAAATGGAAATTGAGCTTTGAATTACATGAGTAAGTATCGGGTCTCGTAGGCCCTATTTGTTATGAATATAATATTTTGAGGATATGTTATAAAGAATTATAAAAACATGTTACAAATTTGAAGAGTTTAAATTTGAATGAAATTTTGTAACTCGGCTTAATACGTTTACATGTGTAAGTGTTCTAGTAATGCCTCATACCCTATTTCGGAGTTGAATACGGGTAAAGGGTGTTACAAATATAAAATAAAATAAATAAATAAAATAAAATTAATAAATATTTAAAAAAAAGAATGAAATTTGAATTTAAATTGATTAAGGACCGAATTGGAGTTTAAATAAAATTAGTGGGTTAGATTTGAAATATAAAAGAAAAATAATTTGGAGTCGATTGGAACAGGCGCAAAAATGAAGGGGCCAATTGGGAAATTAATCCCTGACCCTTAAAGCGCGTCATTTCGCGCGGGACCAAATCGAAATAGGTACAAAATCTACGGGGTCAAATTAAAAATGCTAAAGAAAAGATAAAAGGACTGAATTCAAGAAAAGTAACAAAGCGTAAGGACTAGGGTTGTAAATAACCCATTTCATGAAAACGAGCAGATCCTCCTGGATTGGGTCAGGTCGTGCGCGGGTTTAAGGGTGTAAAACGACGTCGTTTCAAAGACGATGTGCACTGGCGCAAAACGGCATCATTTCTTGCATTTATATAATCCAAATTTTTGTAAAAAAAATCATTCTCTTCCATTTCCAAAGAAAAAAACTGCAGCACTCTTTCAAAAACTCTTCCCCCCACATCCGGCCATAGGATTTCAGCCATGGCCACTGCCGCAGCGCTGCCGTGGCCGGTGGCCGACAATGCACAAAGGGCGATTTTTAAGCCTCCGCTTTAAATCCCTTAGAAGGCCAAACTTTCTTGGCCCGAAGGTCGAGAGAAAAGGACCCCTAAACCCACCTTTCAGGGCCAATTTCAACGACAGTGAGATCTCCGACGACACGGCCGATGGGCGTTTCAGGTAAGTTTTCCTTCCTTTTTCTTTTTATTTTTGTAGATGAAATAAAATAATAATAAAAAAATAGATCTAAAACGTAGAGAAAAATAAAATCACCTTCGAATCAAAGTTCAAACTTTTGTATCTTTTTTTTATTTCAGAAATTTGGAAAAAAACAAAAAGTTTCATTTTCGGCTCTTATAGCCGAACCTAGGCTATTCGCCATTATTTTCTTTTGTCTGTTTCTTTTTGTTTTTTCTTCTTTGTCTACTGCTATTGTTTGTTTTTCTTTTGTTGTCTTTTTCTTGCAGGAGGTTTGACACGCGTGGAGGGCCAACGATTGGTGAGCAGCGGTGGTGGGCATGCGAAGAGGCCACGCACAGGCTGGAGGGCGGCAGCTACATGTGGCTAGGGTTTTTTTTTGCTGAAAATTTTTTTAAGTTTGTGGGTTTTGGGTATTTTGGGTTAATTTTGTTGTAATGGACTTTATTTGTCTGATTTGAGTGTGTTGGGCCCGGGCAAAATTTGGGTCTTACAGCTGCCCCTCTTTGCTCATTATTGTGTAACGAGAATGGAGAAAAGACTTCAAAAAAGACCAATTTTACCCGGTCTCACCGGATCTTGACTTGTTTTGGTGCTTTCCTTCTTCAGGTAGTTTCATTCCAGTCAACTGCGTCTTGTTGCTTCGATCCACTCCACTGTAGTTGAGAGAGATACGACATGTAGCTTCAATCTAAGCTTCTGCAACTTCAGAGGGACGATATTTATGGTTTTAGTCTGCTCCACTGCAACTTTAAGGAGATAAGACTTGTCATGGTAGATTTAATCTGGCCTACTGCAACTTCAGAGATATAGGATTAATCGTTTCAACCTGCTCCACTGCAACTTCGGGGAGATAAGGTTTGATATGATCCGCTTTACTACAACTCCAGAGAGATAAGATTTGTTATTTAGCTTCAATCTGTTCCACTGCAACTTCAGGGAAATAAGATTTTCTATCATCAGTTTGCTCCACTGCAACTTTAGGGAGATAAGACTTGTATCTTCAATTTGCCCCACTGCAACTTTAGGGGGGATAAGATTAGTGGCTTCAATATGCTCCACTGCAATTTTAGGGAGATAAGATTCGCCATTGTAGTTACAATCTATTTAACTGTAATGTCGGGGAAACAAGATTCGCTGTCGTAGCTTCAATCTGCTCCACTGCAATTTCAGGGAGATAAGATTCGTCATTGTAGCTTCAATCTATTTAACTACAATGTCGGGGAAACAAGATTCACCGTCATAGCATCAATCTGTTCCACTACACCTCCAGGTAAGTAAGATTCGCCGTTATAGCTTCAATATTTTAACTGCAATGTCGGGAAAATAAGATTCGCCGTTGTAGCTTCAATCTGTTCCACTACACCGCCAGGTAAGTAAGATTCGCCGTTATAGCTTCAATATATTTAACTGCAATGTCGGGGAAATAAGATTCACCGTCGTAGCTTCAATCTGTTCCACTACACCGCCAGGGAAACAAGATTCGCCGTCGTAGCTTCAGTCTGTTCCACTACATTGCCAGGGAGGTAAGATTTGCCGTTCTAGCTTCAATCTATTTAACTGCAATGTTGGGGAAACAAGATTCGCCGTTGTAGCTTCAATTTGTTCCACTACACCGCCAGGGAAGCAAGATTCGCTGTCGTAGCTTCAATTTGTTCCATGACACCACCAGGGAAGTAAGATTCACCGTTGTAGCTTCAATCTATTTAACTGCAATGTCAGGGAAACAAGATTCGTCGTCGTAGCTTCAATCTGTTCCACTACACCGCCAAGGAGGTAAGGTTCGCCATTGTAGCTTCAATCTATTTAACTGCAATGTCGGGGAAACAAGATTCGCCATCGTAGCTTCAATCTGTTCCACTACACCGCCAGGGAGGTAAGACTCGCGGTTGTAGCTTCAATCTATTTAATTGCAATATCGGGAAAACAAGATTCGCCATCATAGCTTCAATCTGTTCCACTACACCGCCAGGGAGGTAAGATTCGCCGTTGTAACTTCAATCTATTTAACTGTAATGTCGGGGAAACAAGATTCGACGTCGTAGCTTCAATCTGTTCCACTACACTGCTAGGGAAGTAAGATTCGCCGTTATAACTTCAATCTATTCCACTGTAATGCCAAAGAGATAGGATTCGCTGCCCATAGATTTAATCCACTCTACTTCAGCTAATCCAAGTTTTAACGCCAGAGAGATAAGATTCGCTGCCCTCAGCTTTAATCTACTCTGCTGCAACACCAGGGACACAAGATTCGCTATCTTTCGCTTTAATCTATTCCATTGCAACATCAAGGCGATAAGACTGGTGTCTTCGATCTACTTCGCTGCCAGTACAGAAATGTAAGATCTACTATTTTCAACCTACTCCACCGCTACTCAGGGAGATAAGGCTGGTGGCTTAAATATGCTTCCCTACTACCTTGGAAAGATAAGATTTGCCGTCATGATTTCAATCCATCCCATTGCAACTTCAGGGGTATAGGTAACTTCATTGATCTGTTCTCTGGGGAACATGACCTGTAAAATCTATTTTATGGACCTATTTATGCCTAGTGTTTAGGATGTCATGATTAGAATGAATCAAATGCTCCTAACTAGATGTGTATATATGATATTTGCATGAATGCAGAATGTCATTTTTCGAGAATGACCCCTTTTTAATATTTGGGTTGTCATTCCTCGTTGTTCATCAAGGTTTTATCACTGATGCCTTCTTGTTCAACTGGTATCTTCAACTAAAAAATCAAAGAAATAGTCGCAATTTAGACTATTCTTCCTCAAATGCTTTCAACCCTTAAGTTGGTTAGTTCTAAACAATAGCTCTGTTTCAGGTCCTCGTACTATTTAGAAACTTTCAGAGTAAAATGCAGAACTCCTTCTGCTTGAATATTATCAGTCCATTAATCGTTACTTCAAGGAAAAATGCTTGAAAAAGATTATCAAAATGGACAAGATGAAGTTTTGTTGAGAGTAAAGCTCGGAATGAATGAATTAATCAAGATAACAAATTTTGCTAGAATACAAAATGAGAATAAATTAATCAAGATGACGTATTTTACCAAAATACAAAAATGAATAAAATGGAAATATGTGCCCCAGATATCGCTTTGTGATGAATGACTTAATTACTATTTGATAGTAGTTGACTTTTTATGAAGGAATATGTAATGGTTACCATAAGATAAAATAAAAGCATATTGGGAGAACGAATATTATCCTAAATAGATTAAGGATATCCTATGAGGGTAACACACTTATGACAATGTCATTGGACGAGCACTGAGTAGTTGCTTTAGTAATGATATGTAGTTAGGGAGAGTTCAGTCACAATACTATAGTGAAATGACTTTGTGACTAAGGGTTAGTTTAGCAATGATTTTCAAAAGTGCTAAAAGAACTTTTGAGCAAAAGCTAAAATTTTGTGCTTATGCTTTTGGCCAAAAAAGTGATTTTTGAAAGTATTTTTTGTCCCAAAAGCACTTTTAAAAAACTCAAAAAAATCTTGTGCAGCAATGTTTTTATCTCAAAAGTGCTTATGAGAATAAATGCTAAACTAGCATGATGATTTGGAATAAGTCTTTTTAAAAAATCCACATCAGCTACAAAAATTATTAACCGTGCTAATTATTTGGACTAACTAATACATTACTTTTTCCCTTTTTTAGTCATTATAAAATAATGGTAAAATTGCAGTTTTGATTTCTCTACTATGCTCACTTTTGATACTTAATCCTTATATTTTAATTTTACATAATCTGGTTCTTTACTTTTACAAATGGCATTAATTAATCCAAATATTTAACATACTTATATATGATAGTTATCTTATTGTACTATCATATCATTTATACGCTAACAAATGTCCATGAAAAAAAAGTTATTTATATGTGAAAGGTTAAAGGTGATTTTTTTCAACTATTGATAAACGTCTTGGCAAAAAAAATACTGTAAGCATGGCAAAGTGGCATGACACCGTCTTTTTTCTATAGATTATATAACAATGGTCAAGTTTCAATTTTGGTCCCTAAACTATGCTCAAATTTAAGATTTAATCTTTATACTTAAACTTCTTGACATAATTTAGTACATCAACTTTTAGAATGTCATTAATTAGCCCACATGTTTTATTTTGATTAAAATGATTATGTAATTTTTAAGAGTTGTCAACACCATTAAAATATCTATTAAATTTATGACCATTACAATGTTTTTTTTTTGTTACATGGTTATGATAAATGACAAAAGTAGCATATTTAAACTCATTCTTAATGCGTTTTTGGATGATTAATTATGCAAATTGGTGAATTAGATACTCATATTCCTTAATTAAATTCATGTTTCTTTACTTAGGAGAGCATTTGGGAGAGAAAGAAGTGAAAAAGAAGCGAAAATTAGAGAAAAAAAAGTAGATTTCAGGAGCACACGGGCTAGACATACGCCCATGTGTCAGCCCGTGTCAATTTTGCAACCTGCTTCTCAAACACGCGTAAAAACACAATTTTTAGGCTTTCTGGGCATTCTAAAGTCTATAAATGCTAAATAGAAGAAGAGATAGGGGGCCATAAGAGAATATCGAAGAAACAACTTGAAGAACACCATTGGGCCAACTCTGAAGTAGATTTCAATCAAGATCGAAGACCTCCTTTTAATTTCTTTTGAAGTTTTTATAAGTTTTTTTTTTATTTCTTGTAGTTTTTCTGACTTTGAAATTTTTTTATACAAAATTATGAACTAATTCCCTAAATACCTAGGGAGGATGAAACCTATGATGAATTCTATTATTTTATTTTTGTTTTATGTGATAAATACTTGATTCTTGTTCTCAATTATGTGTGCTTATTTCTTGTTTTAATATTTCTGGGAAATTAATTCATGTTTAATGTGCTTAATTCAGTGGAGGAAAAGTCCTGTTTAAGAGTAGATCTATCATAATTGAGTGGTGTTGCATGCAAACCTAGAAATAAGACAACATAAATCTACTGAATTAGAGTCAAATCTATTAAAGGAATCCATAGATCGAGTTAATGTGACGATAGGGGTTTTAATTAGAAAGAGATTTCAATTAATCAACTTAAAGTCAGTTGCTCTTACTCTCGAAAGAGATATTAGCATAATTTAGGGATTTCTACGGATCAAGATACTAAGTGAATAAATCATTTAATTCATATTCATAATAATAGATGAAGTCTAGGTGGATTCTTTCCTAGATGTTGTCTCTCTCATGGATTCTTTCCTAGATGTTGTCTCTCTCATTGGTTATCTTTCGATTATTTTCCTTATTCATTCTCTGTTGAGTTCTTAGTTAAATTAGTTTAGTAAATTTAGTTTTAAACACATCACTCTATTTTGTCGGCTAAATAATAAGAAAATGGAAATTACTAATAATTTTAATCCTTGTGGATACAATATCTCTACTCACCACAACTATATTATTTATCGTCGTGCACTTGCCTTAATCATATTTTTAGTTAGTCACGTGAGAAACATCAAGTTGCCATGTGAGTATTTAAAAAAATTAAAATGTCACTCTAATGAATTTAAAATAAAATTAATGGTGTTAATAATTGGAGTTGATTTTTAGATTTGAAAATATATTTCAAACTTTCAAAAAGATACCGGTGTTCTATAATTAGGGAGATGTGTCTCTATTGACATCTTAGTTAATTCTATCCTTTTAGATTTTAGTAGAATCTTATCACGACGGGAAAAAAAGAGTTATATATGTAGAAAATTGATTAATATTTGGAGAAATAAAACAAAGAAAATGATAAAGAATATAATGAAAAGAGAAATATTTTTTTATGGAAGAAAGAAAACACCCTTTCTAATAAATTTTTATTTCACTCACTCTTAAAAATTCTTCATTACATACAACTCTTTATATAGGAGTTGTAAGTGACTATTCATCTACATCAGGAGTTGTGACTATTCATTTACATAACTTAAATGCTATAGGAGTTGTGACTATTCATGCATGTGTGTAACTTTTTATCTTCAAGTCTCTTCACTCTTCATATTCAAGTCTCTTCACATTTCTAGCTTTTCATAATTTATTTTGTGCAAGATTAATTTAATTATGTGCCAACAATGCCTCCCTTAAATTAAACTTGCTTCGAACTCCCAACCTTTCACCATTTTTCTTGAAGACTGGTCCACTTAGCGGCTTTGTGAAGATATCAGCCATCTGATCTTCCGTCTTGCAATATTCAACTTGAATATCACCATTATTCACTAGTTCCCTCAAGAAGTGATACCGAATGCGAATGTGTTTTGTCCTTCTATGAAGAACTGGATCTTTTGTGACCGAAATAGTAGAACTATTGTCACAAAACAAAATCGTTGACTTGCTCTCCTTCTGCGTAAGACTCTCCAAAATTCTACGTAACCAAATCAATTGACATCTTGCATAAGATGCAGCGATATATTTAGCTTCTGTAGTCGAAAGTGCCACAACAAATTGTTTCTTTGTGCTCCATGAAATTGCACCACTAGTAAGGTGAAAAACATAACCAGAAGTGCTTCTGCTATCATTAATGCTTCCTGCTAAATCACTATCCGAATAACCAATGAGATCAACTAATATATTAGCTTTATAGAAAATTCCATAATCAATGGTTCCCTTCACATATCTCAATATTCTCTTGGCAGCCTCTTAGTGATTGGAGTAGGTTTCTCCATGAATCTACTCACCAAGCTAGCAGCATACACGATGTCAGGCCTTGTCGAAGTTAGATACATTAACTTCCCAACCAAACTTATGAATATGGTGGAATTGACAAGCTTTCCTTCCCTCTCTTTAGATAACTTCAGACTTGTGATGCATAGAGTAGAAACTGGATTAGCATTTTCAATCTTGAACTTTTTTAGAACTTCCTTTGCGTAGCTCTCTTGTGAAATAAAAATTCCTTTCTCAGATTGATGAACTTCAATGCCAAGAAAATGATGAAGTTCTCCCAAATCTGTCATCTCAAATTCTGCCATCATTGAATGTTGAAATTCTTTCAACATTTTCACATCATTTCCTGTGAAAATAAGATCATCAACGTAGAGACTTACAACCATGAATCTTCCTTGAGAATTGCCTTTGATGTAGAGAGAATGCTCATATGGACATTTCTGGAATCCACACTTCTGAAAATAAGAATCGATGCGGCTGTACCAAGCTCGAGGTGATTGCTTCAACCCGTACAAAGCTTTCTTCAACTTGTAAACTTTTTCTTCTTCTCCTTTTTTGACAAACCCTGGTGGTTGATCAACAAAGACTTCTTCTTTGAGAACACCATTTAAAAACGTAGATTTTACGTCCATTTGGAACATTTTCCAATTGTTTTGGGCAGCAAGAGAAATAAGTAACCGAACTGTCTCAAGTCTTGAAACTGGAGCAAATACCTCTGTAAAATATTCTCCTTCCTTTTGCTTGTATCATTTTGCAACCAGTCTTGCCTTGTACTTGTTGATAGAGCCATTCGGATTCATCTTTGTCTTGTACACCCATTTGACTCCAATTGAATTCTTGTACGGCGGCAAATCTGTAAGCTCCCATGTATCATTGTTTTCAATTGAGCAAATCTCTTTTTTCATGGCTTTCCTCCATATTTCTTCTTGATATACATCATCAAAAGAAATTGGATCTTCTCCTGCAAAGAAGGTAAAGAATACAGCATCATTTTGCACAACTTCATCAGTTACATCATTTAACTCTTGGATGCTTCTCATTTTTCAGATCGGGCTGGATGAAGAAGAATTTGATGAAGAACTTGGGGAAGCAGGAGGATTTCCTGCTTGAGCATCATCTTTAGCAATCTCAATTACTGCCTCTTCTTATTCTTTAAGTTCAAAAGGAAAAATTGGCAAATTTTCCTTTTCAACTTCCATATCTTCAAACATGGAATTTTCATCAAACCGAACATCTCGGCTTATCACAATCTTCTTTGTTTCTGGATTGTACAACTTGTATACCTTACTTATTTCACTATAGCCAATGAAAATGCATTTCTCTTAATTGTCATCCAACTTGCTTCTCATTGCATCTGGAATATGAGAGTAAGCAACACTCCCAAATACTCTAAGATGACGAACAATAGGCTTTGTACCATACCGCGCCTCATGTGGTGTGCAATTCTCCAAGCTTATTATTGGTGATCTGTTGATAAGATAAACTGCACAGGAAACAGCTTCAGCCCAAAATCTTCTTGATAACCTCTTCTTCTTAAGAAGACATCTAACCATTTCCATAATTGTTCTATTCTTTCTTTCACACACACCATTTTGCTGAGGTGTATGGCGGACTATCATTTCTTGCCGGATGCCACTATCTCTGCAATATTTCTCAAATTCTTTTGAAAAATATTCACCTCCACGATCTGTCCGTAATGTGTTAATTTTCAGCCTAGTAAAATTCTCCACTTCTGCCTTGAAATCTTTGAATCTCTGAAAAGCCTATGATTTTTCTTTAACACAATACACCCATAACTTTCTTGAGTAATAATCAATGAAAGAGATAAAGTAACGATTACCTCCCAAAGATGAAACTATCATTGGACCACAAAGATCCGAGTGAATAAGTTGCAACAGTCTTCTTGCTTTCCACGAGGATTGAGAAGGAAAAGCAATTTTGTGTTGCTTTCCAAGCTGACATGCTTCACAAACATCATCAAGCCGATCGATTTTTGGTAAACCTCTGACCATCATCTTCCTTGAAAGCATCTCCAAATTTCCATTGTTCAAATGTCTATATCTATCATGCCATAACTTTGAAACTCCTTTATGAGCACCAATAAAGCAAGACATATTCTGATTTTGAAGGGTGAGAGAGAAAAGATTATTTGATGTCACTCCAACTCTAGCAACAACCTGATTTTTCCTTGACAAATAGCATGCCATGTCACGGAAATGAATATCATACCCCTTCTTCAAGAGATGCCCAACGCTAAGCAGATTATTTTTAAGACCAGGAACAAAATAAACTTCAGACATTTTCTCTACCCTTCCTTGCTTTGTTTTGAACTCCAACTCACCAACACCGCTAACTTTGTAAGCTTTGCCATCTGCTACTTTTACTTCTCCACAATCAGATTCAAAGAACTTCGAAAATAAATTTTTGTTACCTGTTATATGCTTGCTAGCACCACTGTCTATGTACCAGACATCATCAATCTCTCCACCATGAGACAAGAGCAACAAAGTTTCTTGCTTTTGCTCTTGATTATTTTGTACTATATTATCTTCATTTTTCTCTTCTTTCTTGTACCAGCATTCACTTGCCAAATAACCAGGTTTGCGACAATAATAACGTTCAAAATAGCCACGACCTCTTCCTCTTTGATTTCCACGTCTACGTCTTCTTTGTGATCCTCTAAAATTCTGACTTTGGTTGGTTTCTTTCCATCTATTCTCCGTGCTTGCATCTTCACCTCTTTCACGAGCATTTGACCCTCTTCCTCTAAAATTTCTTCCTCTTTCA
Source organism: Gossypium raimondii (assembly GCF_025698545.1). NCBI lineage: Eukaryota > Viridiplantae > Streptophyta > Magnoliopsida > Malvales > Malvaceae > Gossypium > Gossypium raimondii. Next base: position 50,308,978 of record NC_068575.1, read on the forward strand.
CAGCCACGATCTCTCCCTCTTTGATTTTTAAAATCTCCCTTCTTCTCATTTAGAGACAACTTTGACTGGAGTGCTTGATCTAGATCTACTTCCTTCTTCTTCTTGTTTAATATTTCTTCATGGGCTTGCAACGAACCTGTGAGTTCATCAATAGTCATAGTACTCAAGTCCTTTGATTCTTTAATGGCTACCACAATGTAGTCAAATCTGGAATCCAAAAAACGGAGGATTTTCTTAACACCACGAATATCATCCATAGTTTCACCATTTCTTTTTAATTGGTTGACTATGGACAAAACCCATGAACAGTAATCAGAAACTGATTCCGATTCTGTTTTTTGCAATCTTTCAAACTCTCCTCGAAGAGTTTGCAACCAAACTCTTTTCACATTTTCATATCATTTGAATGAATTCTGTAAAATCTCCCATGCTTGTTTTGTCGTGGTGGCACAAGCTATTTTTTCCCAAGTCGCTTCATATGATTGAACTCCTTGATATATCCAAAATAAGGCTTGCTGATTTTTCTTCCTTGATTTTCTTAAACTCTCTTTTTGAACTTGTGTTAACCATTCCTCCTCTTCGGCCCCAACTTCATTATAACCTTTTTCAACAATCTCCCAAACTTCTAGAGATCCAAGAAGAGCCTTCATTTGGATACTCCATTTGCCATAATTTTCTTTGGTTAATTGGGGAACGGAGGAAAGAGGAATAGAATTGTTCATTTCGATCGAACAAGGCTCTGATACCAATTTGTAAAAAATTGATTAATATTTGGAGAAATAAAACAAAGAAAATGATAAAGAATATAATGAAAAGAGAAATAATTTTTTTATGAAAGAAAGAAAACACCCTTTCTAATAAATTTTTATTTCACTCACTCTTAAAAATTCTTCATTACATACAACTCTTTATATAGGAGTTGTAAGTGACTATTCATCTACATCAGGAGTTGTGACTATTCATTTACATAACTTAAATGCTATAGGAGTTGTGACTATTCATGCATGTGTGTAACTTTTTATCTTCAAGTCTTTTCACTCTTCATATTCAAGTCTCTTCACATTTCTAGCTTTTCATAATTTATTTTGTGCAAGATTAATTTAATTATGTGCCAACAATATATAAGCTACTGAGTTTAACTAAATTAACTAACTTTTGTGAAGGACTGCCAGTGAGTACAGAAAGTTCCTTTTATAAAGCATGCATGGATTTCACGTTAAAACATGTGCAAATTATTTAGGTTTAGATAACCAACGCTTTTGGTATAATCAAATTATTTCACGTTAAAACATATTATATGTAAGTTAGTTCTTAAAAAATTCCTTCCACTCGGTCATCATTTTGCATTATTTGGTTCAACTGTGATCTGAATATGGGTTCTTTTTATCATTTATCATTGGCAAAAGTAAACCTCAAGCAATCAGAGCTAGTAATCCGAATCTCAACCTCTTCAACCTATTATTTATCCCGACTTTTATATGTATAAAAAAAAATTGCTAACTCTGCCTTCTGCTAGTCGAAGTCAATATCAAGATCCTCATCAGGGTTGCCTTGGTCTCTGATGGTGAAACTACTTGCTGATGAATCTCCTTTCTTATTGCCATCCGTTGATCTCTCTTTTGAACTCTTTCGGTGATCTTGTTGTGGATCTTCAAAATGGTTTATCAAAGGCAACGTTATCAACATAGTAAAAGACACAACGTAGTGAAATTATATGCTGTATAAATGTTATAATAAGTAATAACTATAAACGCCTAAAGAATTGCTTACCACGAATCTCTCTCTTCTATATATGTATATGCCATATACGCAAAAAAGGCAAATAATTAATAAGACATTAAAGAAAAAGGCTTTTAGACTTAATTACCAATGCTTGGGATGCTCCCATGCATGCCTGCGGAACTCAGGATGAACTTTCCATTCACTTGTATCCCAATCAGAGCTCAGATGTGAACTTTGATCATCTGTGAGAATAAGCATTGGTGCCATAGGGTTAGACTTGAAGACCAACTTTTATGTCACATTAATTAACAAAAGAAGAGAAGATATTGGCACAAACCAGCAGAGGGGAAGTCCGGAGGATTGTCTAAAAGGTATCGAGAAGGGCTTTGGTATGGAGATGTATCTAGAGAGGAAACAAATCGGGTTCCCTTTTTAATTGGTTCATTTCGTGTATATATAGAAGAGGAATTAGAGAAATTTTCTTAACCGACCAGTGCTAAGATTTGTAGAGTCGCCCTTCTCTGAAGCCAAAAAGTGGAATTTGCAGCAAGGGCAAAAAATATAAGCGTCTATATAAGTCCTAGGGCATTCCATCTCTTTCTTGCATGTAGTGCAAACAGTCGTAAACCATGGAGTTCCTCGTGGAGGCGATGATAGACGACGAGTCGTTGGTGCAGTTGTACTTAGCGTGGCAATTGAAAATCCAGGGGTTCTAAATTACAAATAAAAGATACGAAGGGAAACTCTTATTTTTCTACTAAAAGAAAAAAGAATGAGAATAATAGAACCTGTGGCATTACTTACGGTAAAAGCCTTGGTTTGACAGGATAGGGAAGTGGCGGAATGCTGGAATGTGTGACCCAAATTTTAAGAAATTGCTTTCAAGTTAAGTTAAATAAAAATATATTTTCTTTCTAGAAAATTTAGTATTTATTAGTATAATATATTTAGCATTTATTAGCATAGTTTATTTGACTTACTAATTTAGCCTATAAATAAGCTCTTTTACAATCTTAGAGAGACACACCCATTAGATTAGAACTCATAACACATTTAGAGAATTTTGTGTTTACGTTTTGGAGGGTTCCTTATTTTTCGGGTTTTCGGGGTTTAGTTTTATCTTCATCTTTTGTACTCTTCGTTCTTTTGCCATTATAATAAAATTATCTTTACCCATGGTTTTTTATCATTTTTGGAGGGGTTTTTCCACGTTAAATTTGTGTGTTCATCTTCTTAATTTCTTCTGCTATTTTTACTTGTTCGTTCTTTAATCGGGACGATCCTAACAAGTGGTATCAGAGCTATTTCAATTTTCATAGATCAGCCCATTCAGATATGGCAGCAACAAGGTTTGAAATTGAGAAGTTCGATGGTGAGACAAATTTCAATATATGGCAAGTTCGGATGATGGCAATTCTAGTTCAAAACGGCTTGAAAAAGATTGTTACAGGGAAAAAAACTGAGAATCTAAATCAAACATGTCGAAACCATTTTTTTTGAAAAGAGAAAATAGTTGCCGACTAAAAAAAAGATTGGAGTCGCCACCGATCTTTCATTGAAGTGTGATCGGATCACCTTGAAAACGGTTTTGGTCTACGATTTTTTTTAAAAAACGGGTTCGGGAGTCAGTTACGTACGAGGAAGGATTAGCACCCTCGTAACGCCTAAAATTGGTACCTAATTGATTAATTAATGTCTTAAAGTCAAATATCGAAAACCTAAAAAGATTTTAAAAATACAATTCCCTTTTTATTTAAACAACATTTAGATAAATTTGAACAAGTATAGAAGGCCCTCTCGTCCCGAGGCGATAAAATGTCGTATCCCGTAAGTTAGGAAGCGACATTTGAATTCTCGAGAATAAGTTAGCCCTTAGTTTTTATTGAAATTTCGTGTATTTGAAACCTGAAAATGTTTAGCCGTTTTAGCTCGACGAGAAAATCGAAACCCCATAAGTTAAGGCACGATTTCTTGAAGTTCCAAAGACGACATGTAGCTTGCTTTTAATTTTTTAAAACTTGGGTATTTTAAATTTCGAAGGATGTTTGGTCGTTTAGATTTAACGAGAAAATAGAAGCCCCGTAAGTTAGGGCACGACTTTCTCGAATCTCTAAAAAACGGAACATTGTCTTATTTTTAAAAAAATCTTTTTAATTAATTGCAAGTACAATACTTTGAATAAAGTGTATTTATTTTATTTGAGGTGTAATAATGAATAGATGCGTCTAAACATGATTCAAAGTATGATTATAACCAAATAAAATAAAATACTAGTGCATGAAAATAAAATAATGATATACTAAAATAAAACAACGTAACATGGCCATACAAACGATTCATAGTAAGGAAACAATAATGTAAATAACAACAATAAAATAACAATAACAGTGTCGATGATAACAATAATAATCTAAACTCTAGAGGACACATAAAAAGTAATCAGTAAGTAAATAATGGAATAAAATGACATTAATAAAGACAAAAATAATTAAAAAATACCAAGTAGATAAATAAGAACTAATATGAATTTGATAAAAAAAGGTTAAGTATAAAGAAATATAAATAAATAAGTAATGATATAAAATAACATTATTAAGGGCCAAAGTAAAAATAAAACAAATCAATTAAGAAAATACTGAGAATAATATATATAAAATAATACTTAATAAATTTGAATAATATTGAGTTTAAGTATTAAAATAATATTCGATTTAAATTTTTTTGAAAAGGATAAAATAAATAAATAGATATATACAGTGGTGTTTAATATTAAATTTTAATGTAAAAAGAATAAAGGAACTGATATATATATATATATATATATATATATATATAAAGTGGATTAACAAAGTCAAACATAAACAATCAACCGACCAAACAGGGGGTAAATTGAAATCAAAACAAAATTAAAAGAAAAAAAATAAAATAAAATAGAATAAAGGACTAAAATATAGCGCGCGAATTACTTGGAGGGCCAAATAGGAAATATTCCCTCCCCTCAAAACGCAGCGTTTTTTGCGCGGACAAATTGAAACAAAAAATAAAATGCATGGCAAAATTTAAAGGAAATAAAGGATCGACTTAGACACGCTATAAAAGCAAGGGACCATTTGCGCAAATTCTCCATGCGCTATAAAACACGCGGATCTGGGACTGGCGGATCAGGTAATCGGGTTAATGGCTGCCAAACGCGTCGCTTTGGCGCTATGGACCCTAGCTCAAAACGGCGCCGTATTGTATTATTACTTAAACAAAAATTTCTTACAAAATACATTTGCAGCCTATGTTTTTTTAAAAAAAAAAAAAGTTGATGCTTTCTTCCACTGTTAGGGTTTTGAGCCCCAGCCCATGTTGCCACCACATCCGTCGCTCCTCCGCCATGGCTCCACCAAGGACGGCGATCTGAGTCGACGAGGAGACCACGGACCCTCGGTAAGTCCTCTCTCTTCCCTTTTCTATTATTCTTTAAAAAAAAGAAAGAAGGGAAAAAATTTAAAGAAATAAAAAACGAAAAAAAGGAAATATAAATCACCTTTTCTGAAACTTTTTGATTTCATTTTTGTAATCTTTCTTTTTTATTGATAATGTGCGTCCCCTTTTACAGTGCTACAATCGACTTTATATAGCTGAATATAATAAAATGAAATTACAAAATTTATTTTTTAATATTTTTTGTTATTTAATCTCTATTATTTGTTGTTATTCTGGTTTGCTCCTTTTCTGTTATTGCTTTACTTTTCTGCTTGTTTGTTGCGTTTGTTGCAGGTCCAAGGCCAGCTGGAGGCTCGTGGTGGCGCGCATGGGTGAGGACAGCGGCTGGTGGTTGTTGTGCGTGGGGAGAACGACGCTGACTGTTCAGTTTGCAGAGTTACGGTTACTGTTAGGTTTTGGGCTAGGGTTTGTATTGGGCTTATTTATTTGGGATTTTTATTGTAAATGGACTTTGTTATTTTTGGAATTTTGGTTTTAATTGGTTTTAATTTATTTAGTTGGGTTTCTAAATTATTTTGGTTTTAATTTTCTGAATGACCCGGGCAGATTGGGCCATTTACAAAACAGAATGGAAAGAGCTTAATGAAAAGGTCTTGTCTGCAATCCAGTTGTGCCTTGCGAATACAGTATTGCAGGAGGTATTGATGGAGAAGACCTCATCTGCCTTGTGGAAAAAATTAGAAACTCTTTATGCAACTAAGTCTTTGGCTAACCATTTAGTGTTGAAACAACGTCTATTTACGTTTCGCATGATCAAAGGTGAGCTTCTTAGAGATCACATCAGTCAATTCATTACTCTTTTAAATTATTTAAAGAACACTGAGGTTCATATTGACGATGAAGATCAAGCTATGCTATTATTGTGTTATTTAACCTCTTCATACAAGTCTTTCAGGGAGACCCTGATTTATGGCAGAGACAAACTCTCGTTCGAAGATGAGAAGGGTTCTTTGTTGAGTAGAAACAAACTCGACAATGAGTTTGGTTTGAATAGGAAAGCAGATAGGTAATCTTCCGTTTTGGTAGCATCAAAGAAACGAGACAAAAGGTGTCGCTATTGTAAAAAGTTAGATCACGTCAAAGCAGATTGTTACAAACTGCGAAATAAAAGAGAACTGAGAGTAACGAGGAAGATGTAGCTGGTGCTAATTTGGTCGATGAAAGCGGTGATGATTTCTTGTTAGTGTCAATGAGTGATAACTCCAAGCTTACTTCTGAGTGGATCCTAGATTCAGGATGTTCTTTCCACATATGTCCCAATAGAGAATAGTTCTTCACATACAGTTTAGTTGAAGGTGGAGTTGTGCACATGAGAAACGATTCATCTAGTAAGATAATCGGTATTGGTACTGTTAAAATTAGGATACACGATGGGACGATTACGACACTCTCAGATGTCAGGTATGTACCTGATTTACGAAAGAATCTCATCTCCTTGAGTATTTTAGACTTGAAAGGATGCAGAATCAACATCGAGTCGAGCGACATTAAAGTATCTTGTGGATTTCTCGTTTTGTTAAAAAGTAAAAGAACTGGCAGTCTTTATATTCTGGAAGGTTTTACAGTGACCGGTGAAATTAGAGGTCCCTGATCCGTTACGGAGTCAAAGTCAACTCGTTTGGAGCGAAGGCAACTTGGTCATAGGAGGGAAAAAGGTATGACCATTTCGTTGAAGAGAGGTTCTCTTTTGGATGCAAGTTTTGAAAAGTTAGGGCACTGTGTTCGTGAAAATCAGACTCGGGTTAGTTTTGATTTGGCAGTGCACAAGTCGAAGGCTAGAAGTCTTCTAGCTTCCAAGCATAGATTCGACTCAGTTAAATCCCTGCATAATTCAAGATAGGTCTGTGGCGGGTTTTGGCAAAGATGGCGTTGAAAGAATTCGTGTCAAGGTGGAGATTGTTAAAGTTGTGTGATCCAAATTCTAAGAGATTGCTTGCAACTCAAGTTAAACAAAAATATATTTTCTTTCTAGAAGATTTAGTATTTATTAGTATAATATATTTAGCATTTATTAGCATAGTTTATTTGACTTACTAATTTAGCCTATAAATAGGCTCTTTTACAATCTTAGAGAGACACACCCATTAGATTAGAACTCATAACACATTTAGAGAATTTTGTGTTTACGTTTTGGAAGGTTTTTTTTTCGGGTTTTCGGGGTTTAGTTTTATCTTCATCTTTTGTACTCTTCATTCTTTTGCCATTATAGTAAAATTATCTTTGCCCGTGGTTTTTTATCCTCTTTGGAGGGGTTTTTTCATGTTAAATTTGTGTGTTCATCTTCTTAATTTCTTCTGCTATTTTTACTTGTTCGTTGCTTAATCAGGACGATCCTAACAGAATCCACTTGGTACAATTGAAGGATTCTACGTTGCCGTCAGCCAAGTGGAGCCCTCCGTTGGTTCATTTCCGCCGTTACCAGCAACATCTCCGCCCAAAAAATTTACTATTTACATGAGGAACAAGATAAGGATCCCACACAGATGAAGAGCAGCTGAAAATGCTTCACAAAGAAGGGAGAAATGATGGATGAGCAAGATATGAAATTAAACAACTTACTCCCAATAGTTGCGGTTTCTTGAGAGCAGATGATTGCATTAAAAACAAGAAAAGAACATTGAAAACCCTTCGCAAAGAAGAGAAATAAAGATATGAAGAACATTGACAAAAACTTACTCCAACAGTTGCAGTTTCACTAAACTGAAAGGAGTGTCAACTAAATGAACGAACTTATCTGAAACTGTACTCCGCCAAGTAATTGTACGGTAAGCATTTTGTTTTTTCTATCCCAATAATACAAATTTTATAATAAAAAAAAATCAAATTACACTTTTTCAAATGGAGAGAGGAGTTTTCGAAACTAATATTTTCTTAAAATGAATTATTTAAAAAACTAAATAAATTATGCACTTCTATATCTTATATTATTATAATATACTTTAATGAATGATTTGGTGTTACTAATTAATTAAATTTAAAACTATTTTTATAAATAATAAATATTATATAAAAATTTCAATTGCAAAAATTAAGTTGATATTAATAAAAGGATAAATATTTGGTACACTATTTTTAGACTCCACAAATAAGGTTAGGGATTGCAAGTATTCTATAAAAATATAGTAAAATATTTAAAAATATACATGATAAATTTTAAGGTTGTTCCTAAAATAAAATAAAATAAAGTACATTGTTAGTATACCAAATACTAACCCTTAATAAAAAGGGTAAACTACACCCAATGTCACTAAACTATTATTAAGTTTATGTCTTTGTCGCTTAACATTCAAAGGTTATAAATTGATCACTGAACTATTTGAAAATTTTCATTTAAGTCACTGGGATGTTAAAATGATTGTTGTATGGTCTTCTTTGTTCACACCACCTACACCAATCGAAACATTTCTTTCCTCTTCTTTTCTAATGTCTTGACACTGACCGTCAAATCAACTTGGATCTAAGATATGTTCTACTCACCAATGGGTGCTAATCCAGGGTATCGATCATCAAATTGTAGCTTGGAACTCATTATTCATACTTTTTTTTCTTTAAAAAAACTTAACAATCTAGTGACTTAAATAGAAAAAACTTTCAAATAATTCAATAACTATTTTGTAACTTTTTAAAGTTAAGTGACTAAAAATAAACTTACTAATAATTTCATAATCTTAATTATAATTTACCCCGATAAAAATTTGTATCAGCATTTTTAACGCTTCACCTGTCTTTCAATTTACGTAAAAATTTACTCTTAATATATTTTTAAACAAAGTTTTTCTCCTTGGTGAGACATGGAGTATCTTGGAGTAAAAATTTTGGTTTATTTAATTTTATCAATTTCAAAAAGAAAAATTAAGGATAATTAATCACAATATTAAAAATTTTTTGTTGATTGTACATTTTTTTTTGGTCTAATAATAAATATAGCTCACAAAATTTATACATTTTGTCTAATTTGATCATGATTTACTATTTACACAATATATAAACACTAAATGTTAAGGATTTATGGGTGTCGAATCCACCAATATAAACCTACGCCTAATTTGCAATTTAAGCAGTATAGAGAGTAGGGTCGATCCCTCAAAGATTGGGTTTACTGCAAATTGTTGCTCTCTTGACCAGATTTATGCCGGGGCAGTTGTCGTGCCCAAGAAGTTTGGGGGGATAAAATTTGAAACCTGAAATAAATAAATAAAATGCGTAAAAAGTAAAAACTGAAAATAAAATAATAAAAAGCAGTTAAATAAATTTGAAGAAAAATGAATTAAACTAAGCTCAGCTTCAGGCACGGGTTTTTCTCGTCTTTGAACCGATCTTCGAAATTAGATGAACCCCTCTTTTCCAATAAGCTAGTTATAGTTACCAAGGACGCCTCGAACACCAACTCTTCCTTGTGTAAATTAGTTATGGGACGTCCAATAACTAACCCTTACCGATCGAACAACCAACGAAACGTGGTACAGTTAAATCCGGTTACTACTTCCCTTGACGGAACCAAACAGCAATCCCCACTTGGTATGCCAATGTGTTCACGGAAAACCAATCAGACAATCAATCCTTTCGGAATTCTAATTGTACGTCTAACCACACTAACTCAAACAACGTCTTTTTGACTTAGTGTTGATCTGACTTTGTGAGTTGACAAAATCATACTCTTAATCCGGAGAAATAATCAGTATTGGAATTTAGGAGTTAAATTGTTCGGGTTCGTAACTCACGGGTTTTGATGAGGCTAATTGCGACCTAAAGCTGAAAATGGATTTAGTTAACTAAGGTTTGGGGCATGTTGGTAGGCATAATTGGAGAAGGTTGAATAAATGAATTGCAAGAGATAAAAGCTTAATTGAAAAACATAATGATTAAAAACTTGATGGAAAACTTTATGCAAAGACTTGATGAAAAACTTAAAAAGAACTTGATGCAAAACTTAATAAAAAAAAACTTGGTAATTAAAAACTTGATAAAAGAACTTGATGAAAAATACTTGAAGAAAGAAAACACTTAATGAATGACTTAATTGAAAGCTTGATTCATGAATTGATGATAAAATGAACAAAGTAGTCTTATATTTATACTAGTGGCTTTGCTAAATTAAGAGCCAACTAGCCATAGAAAATCAAGGAAAAATATTCCATGATATAAAAAATCCCAACCTAATCTCTCACTAAGTCAACAAAAATTTCAGCTAATTATATCTTGGAAAAATTCTGCTTTGGCCCTCCTTCTTTGCTTCTTTCTTCAATCTAGCCCAATTGTTTCCTTTTTCTTCTATTTAGCCCCAAATTGCATCCCTGTATAAAATTCAACATAAGCATGGAAAAATCAGTGGTGCACTCTCATAAATTAACCAATTTAATTACATAAAATATGTAATTTTAGCATTTAATCAAGGATTAAATTGGTTATTATATCAATCAAATTTATATACAATAAATAAAAAATATTATCATATAATTAATTATCTTTAGTTCCTTACTTTTTTTTAATTTACAATCAATTTTTTAGAGTATTTATTCAAATTTTCTTTACCATGCTTTCTTTTGTTCTTGTTTCGTTTAATTATTTTTTAATCTTTAATATCTTAAACATTTCTCTATGAGACGGCGTGGCAATAGGATAAGACGAAACTAAACTTTCTACTTGAAAATTGAAATAAAAGGGAGAAGCCCTCTCTTATAGCAAACAAAATAATCCAAAATCCACAAAGCTTATCATTCTTTGCCTGCGGTCTAGGTCTCCTTCCTGATTGCTGCCCATGATTGCTCTCCCAATCATTCTTTCCTTTACAATGGTCATGAAACGAAAACCAGAAATAGCTGTTATTTTTAATTTCTAACCGACACCGTTTGTCCCTGGCTTCTTTAAGGGAAGCTATAAACTCATGGTTTCTATGATATTCCATTAAAGAATCTTTTTTTATCATGAAGAAAGCTTTTCATCTAAGCTATTCTTCCTTAATCAATATACACGCGAAACTAACCACTGACTTCGTCTAAGTCAAGATCGTCAAGGTTACCTTGTTGAGCCTCTTTGGATCGGTCACTACGTGGTAGCCGTTGATCCCCGATAATGAAATTTGTTAGAGTTGTGTGACTCGAATCCTAAGAGATTGCTTGAAAGTCAAGTTAAACAAAATATATTTTCTTTCTAGAAGATTTAATATTTATTAGTATAACATATTTAACATTTATTAGCATAATATATTTGACATTCACTAGAATTAGACTTTTTCAACTTATAAATAAATGTAGCTGAAACCCCTCTTGTATCATTCGAATTCGACATTAGTGAATTTTCTTTTCCTCTGCCCATGGTTTTTCCCGAAAGGGTTTCCATATAAAATATGTATGTTCTATTTTTCTTTCTTTTTCTTTGCGATCTTTCTACATTGTCATTATCGACGTTCAGTTTTTAACAAATTGGTATCAGAGCTTTTCGGGTTACTTGTCTCGATCACGGTAATGACAAAAATGAATTATGATATTCCGTCGTTGGATCGCAACACCAAATTCTCGTTGTGGCAAATAAAGATATAGACAGTTTTTGCGCAGATGGATTTAGAGGATGCCCTACTAGGGTTAGATAAAATGCCTTCGACATTGACGAAGGGAGAGAAGAAACGTAAAGATCAAAAGGTTTTAAAGCAATTGCATATGCATCTGTCGAATGAAATCCTACAGGACGTGATGAAGGAGAAGATCGTCGCTGCATTATGGGCAAAGTTGCAGCAGTTATGCATGTCGAAAACCCAGCAAGTTGCATATGAAGCAACGCCTCTATGCTCATCGTTTGGAGGAAGGTCTGTCTGTGCATGAACACTTAATTGTGTTTAAAAAATTCTCTCGAACCCAAAAGCCACAGAGGTTCAGTAGGATAAAGAAGATTTAGAAATTCTACTTTGTTCGTTGCTCCCATCTTATTCAACCTTTAGATATACGATTTTGTATAGCCGTAAATCTCTTACAGTTGATAAAGTTTATGCTTCCTTAACATCATATGACAAGATGAAGCATCTTGTGTCTGGATCCGACTCCCAGGGAGGGGGTCTCATTGTTCGTGAGAGACAAGAACGAAATACTGATGATAATCGTGGGAGGACACAAGAATGAAATCTTCGCGGTAAATCTAAGGGTAGACCAAGATCATCAAACAAAGGTAAAATTTGTAATTTCTGTAAGAAAAAATGGCACATTAAGTTTGAGTGCTATAAGTTGTAGAATAAAATCAAAAGGGAGATGGCGAATCAAAAAGGAAAACAACCAGAACAATCTAGTGAAGTTGATGTTGTAGAAGACTACAGTGTCTAGGGCATATGAGTGAGAATGACATTGCAGAATTGAGCAAAAGATGACTTCTTGATAGACAAGGCATTAGCAAACTGAAGTTCTATGAGCACTGCGTTTTTAGGCAGCAAAAGAGAGTTTGATTTACCAGAGGAATCTACAACACAAAGAGAACACTGGATTATATTCATTTTGATCTACGGGGACCATCTAGAGTGCCTTCGAGGGGTGACGCTAATTATATGTTGACTATCATTGATGATTTTTCCAGAAAGGTTTTGTAACACCCCTAACTCGTATCCGTCGTCGAATTAGGGTTACAGGGCATTACCGTACAATTGAAACATTTAAACTTAATTGCATTCAACATCATAAACATAACATAAACCAGTCATACATACACACACCGTCCCTATATTGATCCCCCGAGGCCTAAGAAACACCTTAGAAACAATTCAAGACTACATTGAAATCATTTGGAAAGTCTAGGAAAAAGTTACAAAAATTTGAATATAGGGGTCAAACGGCCGTGTGGCCAGACCGTGTGCCTCACACGGTTGAGACACACGCCCGTGTCTCAGGCCGTGTAACCTTCGAATTAGGGACACACGACCATGTCCCAGCTAGTGTCCTCACTCATGTAACTCTCTGAGTAGGGTCACACAACCATGTCACATGCCCGTGTGCCAAGCCATATAACACTCGAAATTACCCCACATGTCTGTGTGCCAAGCTGTGTGCCAGGCTGTGTAACTCACTGACTTGTACCCCCAAAGAACTTATCAAATGACACATAGCCGTGCCACCATGCCGTGTGTCTCACACGGCTGAGTCACACACCCATGTCTCAAGCCGTGTGAACCCAAAACGAACCTTAAACAACAAGTTTATCATTTCAGACTTACTTGGACTCTAAGTAAGCCATTTACCAGCCAAAAGACCTATTCAAATTGACATTAAACAAGCCCAAAAAAATGCCAAATCAACATCCTAAGTGCCTAACCAATGCATCCACATTAATACCACAAGAATATACAATTATGCATAAAAAATGAACATCAATCACAACTCATCAATTCACCAAATCTAACACCTAACCAATGTACCTATAATAGGCACCTTAAACACAACATTGCATTAACACATATCATTCATATTTGCATTGAAACATCTTACCTCATTCACATATATATATCATATAAGTTAATTATTTGCACTTAAGATCATACTTAACATTTTACATAACCAAAACATTAATAATAACATACAAGCCTATTACATGTCATATAATCCAAAATGAACGTTCCAAAAGCTACCGAAATATATGGATAATGTAACTTGAGTGTCGATCCGACCATCCAACCTTCAAAGTATCTACAAGAACAGAAAGTAACATAAGGAAGCTCAATGAAGCTTTCTAAGTTCGACATATTAAAATGATAAATCTTACCGAAGTAAGTATAACAAATAAAATAATAATACAATCATGAATGTTCCCTGCCATCCACAATCTCAATTGGTAAATCATAAAAGTTTAATTCATTACTCAAATATATGGTAAATCCATCAAAATCACTAACCAAGACACCTTACCGATATTTACAATCTGATGACAACATACAGATAAGAGTACATCGAAAATCCAACCAAAACACACCAGATGTTTATAAGAGCTAATCCATCCAAAACACATCAATGGCTCCAAAGAGCTAGTCCAACCAAAACACACCAAAACAGAGAGTATAACACGAGTGTTCGCAATAAATGCTAAACCTCGATTTAATAGGGAAACATATATATATGAGTTTAATGAATTATGCAAATCAGAAAGGATTGTGAGGCACTTGACAATTCGGCATACTCCACGGTAAAGCGACATTGCAGAATGGATGAATAAAATAATCATGGAAAAGGTTCAATGTATGTTGTCGAATACTTGTTTATCGAAGTCATTTTGGGTTGAAACGGCCTCTACTGCATGTTTTTTATTAATCGGTCTCTGTCCATTGCCATTGAGAAAAAGACTCCACAAGAGGTATGATCTAGTAATCCTGCTAATTATTCTGATTTTAAGATTTTTGGGTGTCCAGCATATGCTCATGTTGATAATGGGAGATTGGAGCCTAGATCCATTGAATGTGTTTTTATTGGTTATAAAACTGGTGTTAAAATATACAAATTATGGTGACTTGAAAATAGAAAAGTTGTGATTAGCAGGGATGCTATTTTTGATGAAACTGTTATGCTACCAAACTTATCTCCTAAAGAATATTCCAATAAAAACCAGCAAGGTTCAAACACACATGTGAAGCAGCTGGATCTTCAGATTGATCCAAGATCTACAACAGAGTCTCCTCCTCAATTAGTATAGAAACTCAGAGTAGAGTTACTTCTTCACCACAATATTCCACTGCCAAGAATAGACCTAGAAGAGAAATTAAACATCCAAAGAGGTTTGCTGAGGTTGATCTAGTTGTTTTGCTTTAAACATGGACTTGGTTGGTGTTCATTATTGAAGAATACCCTTGAGGGGTTTCGTGGAAGAGATGGAAAACTTGTTCGTTGAGAGTTCATGATGAAGAACTTGTTCGTTGAGAATTCATGTCAATGTGGAGATTGTTAGCGTTCTGTGACCCAAATTCTAGGAGACTGCTTGCATGTCAAGTTCAGCAAAATATATTTCCTTTCTAAAAGATTTATCATTTATTAGTATAATTTATTTAGCATTTATTAGCATAATATATTTGACATTGATTAGAATGTGGCTTTTTTAACCTATAAATAGATGTAGTCGAAACTCCTCTTATATCATTTAAATTCGACATGAGTGAATTTTATTCTCTTCTTCCCGTGGTTTTTTCCCGAAAAGGTTTCCACGTAAAATCTGTGTATTCTATTTTTCTTTCTTTTTTTTGCGATCTTTCTACATTGTCATTATCGGCATTCAGTTTTTAACAAAACTGTTCACTGATTGAGGGGATCATTTCTCATCTTTGGCATCCCTGCTTGCTAATCTCTTTCTATTCTGTGGACCTTGACCTTGAGAAACTTTATTATATAACTTTCGATGAAAGACACATAGTGAATTTGACTTGTAAAGAAAGGTTGTGTGGCTAAAGCTAGAGTCGGCAGCCTTAGCGGTGATGGACTTGGACGTGGTGTGGGAAATGAAAATCCTGAGGATCTATTACAAATAAGAGATTTGAAGGGAAACTTTATTTTGCCAACTAGAACCAAGGAAGGAGCAAACAAAAAAGAAAATAAAGTAGATAATATAACATGCAATGTTACTTACAGTGGAATTCTTACTTAGAAAAGACTTGTAGGACGTGAAAGACTAACATCAGTAGCAATAGTTAGAGGCCCTCGTGGAGGTGGATAAGATTGAGGAAGTGTACGAGATGGTGGAGGTGGTAGACTATAATTATGCCAGGTGAATCTACTCAATTCCGGTTGTTGTTCATTTCTACCGTTACTAGAATCATCTCCGCCCCTCTCTCCACCATCCATCTTCTGGGAATAAAGTTATGATCCATTTTAAAAGAAACCCAAATTAGTAGTAAATTGGAAATCAAACAAATGTGGGGTTGTAGATTATCTAATATGGAAATTATATCCTGCAAAACTATAGTAGATAGTTCAAATATATATTAAACCAAAGGATCATTTCTTTGGATATTTTACCTAAATAATTCGAAAAAATTAATTATTTACAAGAATAACCTAGGTTCAAAAATAATCACCCAAATTACCTAAAATAAACAGTAAAATTGGGTTATGGACACCAAATGGTCGGCACCCATTTCAAAAACATTTAAAAAATAATTTTTTGAGTTATGGTCACCAGATGGCCGACACCCATGTATTTTTTTTTCAAATCGTATGATATTGATACTCATTTTATACCAATATTTTTTAAAATAAATTAGGTTATGGATATCAAATGGCCAGCACCACTTTTGGGGAATAAAAAATATTTTTTTGGGTTTTTCCCACTGCATGCTGACACCAACATTTTTATCTAATTAAAAAAAATAGGTGCTGGCCACATGGCCAACACCATTTTACATGTAATTTCTCTCTCTCTCTCTCTCTCTCTCTCTCTCTCTCTCTCTCTCTCTCTCTCTCTCTCTCTCTCTCTCTTCCTCACTCTCCCTCCCTCTTCCTCACTCTCCCTCCCCCTTCCTCTTTCCCCCTCTCTCTCGCTCTCCCTCCCTCCCTCTCTCCTTCTCTCTCCCTCTCTCTCTCCCTCCCGCTCGCTGTCCCTCCCTCTCCCTCTCCCTCTCTCTCTCCCTCTCTCACTTTCCCTCTCTCCCTCTCTCCCTCTCCCTCCCCTCCCTGTCCCTCCGTTCCTTGTCCCTCCCTCTCTCCCTCTCTCCCTCTCTCTCCCTCTCTCTCTCTCTCTCTCTTCTTGCAGAGAAAGCAAGCATCCAAGAAATGGTCCAAAAAAAAGCAAACTTGACATATACAAGAAAAGGGGAAAACATAAAAGGCATGCATTACAACAATGAAAGCATTAGAACAAAACAGTACACATGAACAACAAAATTAAGAAACAACAGCTTCTGCTCATTGAATCTGCATGTACGGATTACAACCAGGGGCTCCAACAAAACTAACAATTGCTATAATTTCCATATAGAAGCACGTAAACATATTAATCTCTTTCGAGAACACAAAGGGGAAGGATTAGATCTATCTATGTATAAATATCTCTCTATCTCTCTTTATAAGTTTGTTCTCCTAGTGTAACAATCTTCTTATTGCACTATGTTGAAGAACAAATAGGGTTACTGAGGAATCAAATAGCAACATTATCAACAAAAGATTAAAAGTAATGTAGGAGAGCATCAAGACAAAGGAAAATCCTTCACTTTTTCCAGGCATAGACAAGTAATTAGAAGCCAGTAAGAGCACTTAACTCACTCTCCTCCACACTTGCCCACTCCATTACAGAAGAGCTACCTGCTGATGAAGCTGAAGACATCGAAATGGAAGAAGAGGATGAGCTTCTAGCCGTTCGCAAGCAGCTTTTCCTCATCTTTTTCCATTCGATTCCTTTCACGCCAAAATTACTTGAACTTTGCTGCCACAAAATGACCCCATTCTTCTCGTTGAAAGGACCGACTACCTCTTCAACCCCATCTTGCTAATAATCACCTTCAAGAATTTTAAAGCCTTCGTTCTCAAACTTGAACATGAAAACAACATGCCCATTGTTCAAATCTTGATCAAACAACCAGTTATACACGTCCCAGGAGACTTGTATTGAGATGCTAGATTTGAAGCTGTTCATCAACCCCATTTCTCGGATGCTTGCTTTCTTTGCAAGAAAAAAGAGAAAAAGAAAAAGAAAGAAGCAGCCAATGAGAAAGAAAGAAAGAGAAAAAAACTTTACATGTAAAGCGGTGTTGGCCATGCAGTGGCCAAAACCCCAAAAAAAATTTATTCCCAAAAGTGGTGTCGGCCATTTGATGTCCATAATCCAGTTTTTTTTTAAATACTAGTATAAAATAAGTATTAGTATCATATGATTTGTACAAAAAATACATGGGTGCCGGCCATTTGGTGACCATAACTCAAAAAATTATTTTTAATGTATTTTAAGTGGGTGTCGGCCATCTGGTGTCCATAACTCAATTTTATTAATCATTTTAGGTCATTTGGGTGATTTTTTTAACCTAGGTCATTCTTGTAAATAATTAATTTTTTCGAGCTATTTAGGTAAAATAGCCCATCTCTTCGGTCCTTGTTAGTTGAATTCCTTATGTAACCTTTCACACATACCAATAAGGTGCAGAGCAAAGGAAATACGTACCGAGAATAAGAGTATTGCAAATTCTTGAAATTGAATCCACTATAGGTGATGTAGACAACGAGTAATACAAAAAAAATACGAAAATGAAGCATTGAGTTATCTCAATGAGGTAGACAAATATTTTAATAAAAATAAGAAAAATAATAATAATTAAAAATATTTTAACATAAAAAGAGGTAACCCCATTTCTAGCTTTTCCTTTTTAATTTGGGCTGGTTATGGTATACTTTTGAATTCATACCATTATCTTATAAAAATTAGTAGTTTCATTTTATTATTATCATAATTAACAAAATTATTAATTCAACAATTTATATGTGGAAAATTAGAAAAAAAATCAATGGTTCAAGTTTATGGGGTGTTTGGTAAACAGAGTTTTAGGTATTTTTTAATTGATTTAGGCACAAATGAATGACTGGATAGTGAAACTCTCTAATTGTAGTGTTTAGTAAATAGAGGTTTGTAAGAGTTTATTGAGCTAAAACCTTCCAAATAAAAAAATGTTGGGATGAGTAACTTTTTTCAACAGCTAATTGGGAATGAGATATGTGGAATAGCATATTTGACCATGCTTGCTAAAAAATTACTCCATTTGCCACATGCTCTCAAACCTAATAGGGGTGCCAAGATATCAGTAGCCTTTATTTTTCTCATTTTTACTTTTACCTCCAAAGTTCAAAGTAAATCCAAAAAAAAAACCTCCACCGTGAATGTACAAAAATTAACATTGCCGCAAGAAATTTTTAATCGAACCCATTCATCTTAAGAAGTTGTATTGAGAGGACATTTGACATTTTAAAGTTGCAGTGGAAAGTTTTAGCTAAAATGTCAATATATTCGTCTCATAATCAAAATAGAATAATTTGTGTTTCATTTGCATTACATAACTACATCAAATTAAGTAAAGTTCTTGACCCAACATTTAGGGTCATAGATGCAAATCCAAATTTTATTCCTCCCGAAACATTTTCGGATGTCGAATGCATTTGCACTCAAGAAGTTGAGCGTATGAGTATTAATGAAATGACAAATGTTAGTAATGACATCACTACTAGTTTGATGGCAACTAGACGACAACGTCGTGTTTCTTAAATATTATTTTTACTTGTTTGGATATGTATCTATTTCTTGAATATTTATGTACTCTTAATTTATTTTCAATTTACTTGTGTAAAATGATTTCTTTTGTAACTTTATATTAATTAAAATATACTACTTGATAAATTTATTTAGAGTGTGACATAATTATCACTAAGAATATAGTTTACAATTATATCGATACACTATTAATATTTATCAATTTCCACAAGGTTAATATTTGCAAATAAAGAACTTAAGAAATTTGTTTATTTAAATTTTAAAATTATTCGCTAATTAATTTTCTAAATGAATGTTTTAATTCCTTGGTAATAGTGTTTTATTTCAATAATTTCACCCAATAAAGACTAAAATATTATAAAATAAATAAATACTTCAACAATAAATTGTGACATGCCATTATTTGTCACTTTACACATATCAGCTTTCAAGTAAGTTTTACCAAACACTGTTAGATAAACAGTTAATAAAATTAATTGTTCAAATCAGTTAATAGAACCAGTAAGTAAAATCAGTCACTGCAATCAGCAATTAACCAATTGCTAAACAAGGACATTGTGTATTATGTATCTCTTTAGTTAAACAATTGAGTGAGACACTATATGTACACTATTATAAAATTTTAATTTAAGTTGATATTAAAGTTAACACCACATAAATTCAATTAGAAAAAATAAAAATATATTTTACAACCCTAAATTCTAAATTTTAATTTAATACTTTTTATAAAATTTTAGAACCATAGATTCTATACTATACTAGGCACTAAATCTTAAACTCTAAAATTTTTAATTTTATTTAAATTTTAATATGCTAGCATCATCAGGCATTATAATTATTTTATTTAGGAAAATTTAAATTACTAAATTTTACAAATTTAAAAGTAATTATAAAAATAGTTATATTAAAAATAAATAATATATAATTATTTCTTTTCCTTAAGCAAGAAATTGTGATGTACTTGGAATGGACTTGCCAGCTTATCGAGTCGTTGGTGCAATTGTACTTATGGGAAAGGTTTGTATGAAACAGTGACACCACATCATCTGTATCCCTTTTCCAATAATTTTATGCCACGTTAGTATTTTCATCCTGAAAAAAATAAAATTCAAATTAAAATCTTAAAATTTAGAATGAAATTACTGATGTGGCATAAAACTATTGGAAAGGAATAATTTCATACAATCAATCATTTCTCTTGTACTTATTGTGCCAATTGAAAACCCAATGGGTCTATTACAAGTAAAAAGGTCTGAGGGGAAATCTATTTTTCCAACACAAACCGAGAAAGAAAGAAAAAGAAAAGAACGTGTAGCATTTCTTATAGTAAATGTACAATTGTACAAGTATTGATAGAATAGGATTTGCAGGAAGTGGCGGAGGCCGAGGTGATGGATACAAAGGAGTAAGTGTAAGAGGTGGTGGCCAAAGCGGTGGATAAAGAGTGAGTCTAATAAGTGGAAGACTATGTAAAAGTCAAGGAGGCAGCGGCAGTGGCCTAGGTGGGGGGATTGTAACTATGCAAGGTGAATCTAGTGTCACGGGCCAAAGTGCAAAGCCCGTGACCATGGCACAAGATGCGCCCCATGGAGGTCTGTCGATAAGATGGGAATCATTTATCCCACGAGAACTGGCCTAATTCAAAGAACTATTGGAGAAGCCTGTCAGATTGAAACCTGGTTGGCCTGATAATGAAGATATGGCAACTTAGGCTATTTTGGTAACTAATCTTAGAAGATTGATTGGAATCATATCTTGTAAAGATTATATTAGATTTGATATGGCATATCTTGTAAATCCCTAAAATCAAGGGATATGGCTAATCTCGCCCGTCGATGTAACTTAATCTTGTCCGTCAGTTTTGGGGGAGCTCAACTATAAATAGAGAGCATCCCCTCACTTGTAAATCAATCCATTGTAAACTGAATTCTTAAGAGTAATAGAATTCTGAGAGTATTTACTCAAACACCTTGTGTGCGTTCTTTTTTGTGGCTTTATGTTGTTCTTTGTGGCTTCTTTTGGCATAAGTTTGCTTCCGCTATACAAATTGGTGCTTTGGAGGACTTCTAAAGGAATCCTCACTTGAGTAAAGGCTGACTTAGGCGAGTTAGGACGAACTGATTGCCTAAGGCCGCATGGATCGCGAGACAAAAGATCTAGCCCTGTGACAAATGGTATCTGAGTTATTGGTTCGAAGGCACTGTTGGGATGTCGAAAGAAGTTGTTGGTCAGAGTGAGCCAATAGAGACCCGAGGAAGGGCTAGAAAAGCGAGTCGATCAAGGGACTTGTTGTCAGCTTTGGAGGATCAAGTTGCCACTCTCGAGGAGTCTGTGGAGGACGTCAAGGAGAGGATCAGCGATGTCGATGATAGATTCATCGATGGGTTGCAAACGATGAAGGAGTAGCTCAGGGAATTTGTGTGGGATACTATCAGTCCTCGGAGAATAAGCAGGCTATGAAGGATGATACTCTCAAGGCTATGGTGACAGCTTTGAAGGAGGAGATCAATGAGCTTAAGGGGGAGCTCAAGATTTTCAAGGCTGCTGTGGGTAATAGAATGTTGGCTTCGAAGCCGAAGCAGCAGGTAATGGATGTGCCCAAACTGAAAGCGTTTAAAGGGGCAAGGTCCACAAGTGAAGTGGACAACTTTCTTTGGGCAATGGAGCAATACTTCCGTGTGATGAGCATCGAGGATGGTGCCATAAAGATAAATATTATTGAAATGTATTTTACTGACGTTGCTTTGTTATGGTGGCGACGTAAGTTCGCTGATGTGAGACGTGGTGGAACCGAGATTGGGACTTGGGAGGAGTTCTAAAAGGAGTTTAAAGCATAGTTTTTACCCTGGGTATACCGAGGATGAAGCTCAAGCAAAGTTGCAGCGGCTTACACAATGAGGCACGGTTAGGGAGTAAGTGTGGGAGTTCAGTGAACTCATGCTCCAGATTTCTGATTTGAGCGAGAATGAAGCATTTTTCTCCTTTACGGATGGGTTGAAACCATAGGCGAAGCAAGAATTGTAACGTCAAGGAGTTCAAGAACTTACCAATGCCATGATGGTAGCGGAGTCCTTAGTAAAACTTGTTCCAAGAAGAGACAGGTTTGAATCTTCCAAGCCCAACAGGAGGGGCAATGGTGGGTACCATGAGGTAGATGAAGAGGGACATAGCGATTATGGCAACGGTAGTAGTAGCGATGGTGGTAATGGGAAACCACGAAATGGGAAGTGGAGACAACAGCCCGAAAGAGAAAAGGGGAAAGTTGAGATGCTACTTTTGTAAGGGACCGCATATGAAGAGGGACTGCCCAAAGGTATCTTCAGTTTCGGCTATCAAGAGGAATGATGAGCCGGAAGAGGTGAAGCCTATTGAGAAAAAGACATCGATGGTCAATTCGATGGTGCTCATTTCGAAGAAAAGGAATGGTGGAGAAGGGTTGATGTTTGTAGACATCAACATTGCAAGTTAAAAGAGGAGTGCTCTTGTCGACACGGGAGCATCGGACTCGTTCATATTGAAAAAGGCTGCGAGGAAACTTGGTCTCTCGATTAAGAAATCGAATAGGAAGATCAAGACGATAAATTCCGAGGAGACCCCAACTGTGGGAGTAGTTCATAATGTGGAGCTACAAATCGGTGAATGGAAGGGCAAGGAAGAATTCGAGGTAATCCAGTTAGATGATTACAATTATGTGATTTGCTTAAAATTCCTTAACATGATTCAGGCATCTCTGTATCCATGGGCCAGTCAAATTCATATTGTCACCGGTCTGTTATCAAAAATTGTTGTGTCAGTGCATCAAGATATGAAGTTGGGGACAAAGGTGTTGTCATTAATCCAACTACTCGAGGATGTTTCGTATGGGAAGAACATTGACTCGATAGAACAGAATGCTACGGAATCCCCTTCGAAAGTGTTAGTGGTGTAAGAGATCGATATGAAGCCTACAGATTCGACTGTGGAGCCGACACCTTTGGAAAATGTGGGTTGTGCATTGAGCTTCAAGGAAAAAAGAGCGATGTAGAAACAGTCGGGACAAGTAAATGCTGCGAGTAAGGTACATTGCGAACACTTTGATAGTGTTTTGAATTTTAACTTGTTGGCTTGGCAAGGTTGTAGGGGCCCTTTCAAAGTTTATAAGCAAGGAGGTCGAGGGACTGTAGGCAATACCAAGCCAAGGTGTGAGAATCAAGGCGATTCAAAAGGGAACAAGTCAAAATTGGGGCAAGTTAGATCGGAGACTTCTTGCCAACGAAATATACCAACGAGTGTAACGATTCAAGTTAAGAAGCGACGAAAGCCGAGGAAAAAGTTCCGAAAGAAGGGACAACCCGATTTCAAGGCAAGTCGGGAATAAGCCAAGGCAACGAGAGGGTTCCGAAGTGAATCAAGTCAGTGCCATTCAGAAGTCGCAACAAGGGCGTTGTGAGAATGGGTGGAGGAGAATGTCGCGGGCCAAAGTGCAAAGCCCGTGACCATGCCACAAGATGCGCCCCATGGAGGTCTGTTGATAAGATGGGAATCATTTAGCCCACGAGAACTAGCCCGATTCAAAGAACTGTTGGAGAAGCTTGTCAGATTGAAACCTGGTTGGCCTAATAATGAAGATATGGCAACTTAGGCTATTTTGGTAACTAATCTTAGAAGATTGATTGGAATCATATCTTGTAAAGATTATATTAGATTTGATATGGCATATCTAAATCCCTAAAATCAAGGGATATGGCTAATCTCGTCCGTCGATGTAACTTAATCTTGTCCGTCGATGTAACTTAATCTTGTCCGTCAGTTTTGGGGGAGCTCAACTATAAATAGAGAGCATCCCCTCACTTGTAAATCAATCCATTGTAAACTGAATTCTTAAGAGTAATAGAATTCTGAGAGTATTTACTCAAACACCTTGTGTGCGTTCTTTTTTGTGGCTTTCTGTTGTTCTTTGTGGCTTCTTTTGGCATAAGTTTGCTTCCGCTATACAAATTGGTGCTTTGGAGGACTTCTAAAGGAATCCTCACTTGAGTAAAGGCTGACTTAGGCGAGTTTGGACAAATGGATCACCTAAGGCCGCACGGATCACGAACGAAAGATCTAGTCTCGTGACACTAGTTGGTTGTGGTTGTTGTCCTTGCCCGAAGACAATGGAAGGATTTTGTTTTTTGGTGCCCTCTCTTGGCTCATTTCCGCCGTTAGTAGCCTTACGCTGCTCTATTTTTGTCTGCCTCTACCACCACTTCCGCCCCTTCCTCTGCCATCCCTCTCCCCCTGGCTGTTGTTTTTCTTGGAGTAATCTAGAAACCCAACAAAAGAGGAGTTGCATATTAACTAAAATCTTAAGTAGATAGTTCAAATATACATTATATATATATATATATATAAAACTAGACATACCACGTCTAACTCAAGAAACCACGTAGTTTATACAAGAACCATTAAAAACGACCAAGAATCACATTAGGACTGGTATAGAATTCGACAATGATGGTGAGTTTCTAATAGAAGGTGTGGGAACAAACGTTAACCAAATAAAAAATAAAAAAAAACACAGGAACTCATCTCCCCCGAACTGAAAACTCGAGTAATTAATTGTTAGTCATAACAAATCAAACTTCCAAATCGACAAAGACAAGTGCCAAATTGTCCTAATAACCATGCAAATAACTCATAAACTGACGTAGACAACTCAACTAACATCCCATCTCCCGAGAGAATTGAGACTTACTCCCAACCTCTGTTCCTTCCTTCTTCACTGAACCCTTACCTTCTTCCCTTTGTTCACCTCGGTTAACAGCTTTTAAACATACTGTTCCTAAGAACATTATCTAAGGAGACATCAAAAACATTATGTTCTCTAAAGAAAAGCATATCCTACATTGCAGAACGATTTCAATGAAATTCCATCACCGAATCTTTTTTATCATAAAGAAAGCTTTTTCACAGTAATATATCACTTAAGGAGTATGGCCACAGTTATTTGAATAGCCAGAAATAACATTCCATAAAGCTTGTTTTTTTTTTTTTTTTGGCTGTTCCTCATAAGCTACTCTTCCTTAATCAATGCACTGGAGAGCGAAACGAACTATTGTCTTCATCTGAGTCAGGATCGTCAGGTTTGCCTTGTTGGCCTCTTTGGATCTATCACTACATTGCAACTATATATTGAACCCCCGTGATGGAACTGCTTGCTGATGAAGGAGATCATTTCTCAACGTTGTCATCCCTGCTTGCAAGAAATTGTGATGTACCTGGAATGGAAGGTGGTGGGCCTAATGTTGGACTTCGCTGGCCTAGCGGTTCTACTTCTCTTTCTGGAAACAATGGTAGAAGACGAGGCGTTGGTGCAGGTCGACTTGGTGCCACGAATCCAGGGGGTCTATTACAAGTGAAAGATATATAGGGAAACTCAATTTTTTTTCCAATCAAGGAAGGAGCAGAAAAAACATAAATGAGGTGATAGAGCATGTAGCATTACTTACAGCGGTTGAAATGAGAGAGTGACTCTAAATAAAGGCCGTGGAGATTGTGGCCTAGCTGGTTTTTGATCTAGGCCGCTGACATTGGAAGGATCATGTGAACTTGGCGTGCATCCAGGGGTTCTAATACAAGCGAAAAATAAGAAGGGAAACTCTATTTTTCGAACGAAGAAAGGAACACAAAAAGAAAAATGAATGAGATGATACAACAAGCTTACGATGCAAGTCTTGCATGGTCAGGAATTGTAAGATCCTGTCTTGCTGGCTCACCGCCGTTATAAGCAGCACTTCCTATTCCTTGCTTCCGTCTGCCTCTGCCACCCATTTCTTGCTCTTGTTTCTCTTAGAACAATGCTACGATATCCATTTTAGAAGAAACCCAAATAAGTAAACTGGAACTCGAGCAATGAAGGGTTGCAGATTATATAGAACCACAAATACAAAGTCTAAACTGATAAAGAATAAAAAGAAATCGAGAAAGAAATGAAATGAAAACAAAAAGAAACAGTTTGGAAACTTATGCTGCAAGGTACAACTCAAGAAACTATGCAGTTCATACAAAAAGAACCACATTAGGGGAAAAAACCTTATGCCTGATCACTCTTCCGGTCCTTCTTGTTTTACTTGTAATCTTTATGTAAACTTTGAAAAATAGGAAGAAGATATACAGTGTAGAGAAAATACAGAGCAAAGAAAACACGTACCAAGAATAAGAGTGATGCAGTTGCAGATTCTTGAAAATGACTCCCAGAAAGAGTTGAGGAGAGCTGAGGAGGGCTTTTGCAGAGCTGGGTTACATATAAATATAGACATGCCTTTTATAGCTTGCTTCCATAGAAGCAATGCCTATCATTTGATAAAAACATAGAAATGCTTATATATTTTCAGTTAGTTCAAAAATGATATTTCAACACAAATTTGCATGATACTTACGTTGGCTTGTAGCTCCAATAACAGTGGGTTCTACCATCACGAATGTAGCACAGCATATGAGAAAGAGAGCAGGATTGGTCACAAGGAAGTCTTAGTTTGAACTTTTAGTACCACTCTTTAGACAAACTGCTAACCATGTTTGAGCATATAGAGCATGGATGTAGAATCAAAGGAGCATATTGGTTGCTCGGTATGTGGCCTGCTTCATACGAAACATGCTATTTAGCATGAGCAACTTATAAAATCATGCTGTTAAATACGTATAACCTCTTTTTTAGGAAATTATATTGATTTATGCCAAAAGAAACCTCTCTGTATTTTTTATCAACAAGAAAACAATAACAATGAAACAAAGAATTACAAAGTTAATCCAGGCCAGGTTAACATAAAGAAAAATTTGCCAAACCATCAGCTACTTTATTTCCTTCTCTGTACGTATGCACCACCTCCACCTCCTAGTCCTATGTATCAACTCCCAGATAGCCCGTAGCATTGTGTTTAGACTCTTCTCATTTCCCATATTGTTTACCTGCTGGACAGCAGCTAAACAGTCCAATTCAAGGATCACTTGATGTCCTCTGATTTTCCAAGCTTGATCAAGACCATCAAATGCGCCCCATAGTTCAGCCTCAAAGCTTTACAATACCCGATATAGCGAGCAAAACCGCACAGCCACTTACCAGCAGAATCCCAAATAACCCCTCCTGATGCCGCTATTGCTATGCCATGTTTTGAATGCCCCATCATTATTAATTTTCCATTTGTTGGACGGGGGAGGCAAGCCACCGAATCAACCGCCACATTCTGTTATTGTTATCATCAGTGATTACCGACATTCTATTTAATTGCAAGGCGTATACAACCTCATCCTTCATGCGGATACAACGATCCATAAGGCTTTCAGCATCTACAAGATCCAATAAGCAAATATCAGCAAATGACAGCAAAAAGTATGTCCCAATCAGCGGAGAACTTTGCAAAAAAAAAAATCAGGTTTTTGACAGATTGAGATGAATCCAATCCTGTAGATTCAAGCTAAAAAATTCAAGCACCTTATCTTCTTTTATTAGTCTCGACCATAAAGAAATAGGCTAAAAAACACCCTCTAAAGATATGATTGATATTCTCCACACCAATACCACACAAAGGACAATTCGGGTCACCACTTATTTGCCTTCTAACTAAAAAGAAACCTCTTTTATTTGTACGTGAGAGAGTGATTGTAGATGCTAAGTTTTGAATTTAAATTTGTACAACATTACTTTATAAGGTGTATCTATGAATCAATTGATTTTGGCTTAGTTGCTTATAGTTGCTAACGTGAGAAATATTATAGTGTTTGTCTTTTTAATCCTGCTTGAAACGTGTTATCATGACAAAACGAAACTTTTTACTTTAAAATTGGAATAAAAAAGCATCCCTGTTATTTATCAAGCAAAGTAATCCATAATCTATAAAGCCTGATGCTCGTTTCCTTTCGCTGCGCGGTCCCGTCTATAGCGTTGCTGAGCCGATGGTGGTGGATTACCCTCTGCCACTGGGGCTCCTTCCTGATTGCCGCCATTGCCATCCACCATTGCTCGTACACTCGCTCTTTTCTTCAACGGCAAATCACGATCTTCAGAAAGGTGATGAAACGAAAAGCAGCTTCATTAATCTCTTCATAAAACTTAAGATAGGTCTCAAAATGGATTAATCTCTTAAGGTGTGGATTTCATAGGTATATATGGACCTGAGTAAGGCTTTCCCTCTTGATTCTGTAGGCCAGCCATCCCTTGATCTCGAACTGGTCCTGCAGACTGTCCTGGAGCAGGAGCTGAAAATTAAGAGAATACAAAGCGTTAGCAATGGAATTCATGCGAGACAAACTATGGTCTGGGTCAGGATCATCAGAATTGCCTTGTTGAGCCTCTCTAGATCTGTTACTACTTGGCGGTTGTTGGTCCCTGATGACGATGCCGCTTGCTGGTCGACGAGGATCTCCTTCCTCATCATTGCCATCCTTGCTTTTCTCTGATCTCTTTCTCTTTGTGGTTGTCGTCGGCTGGTTCCTTTGCGGTCGATCTTCAGAAAGGCGATGAAAAAGGCAACTTTATTATTGTAACTTTTAGAGATAGTGAATTTTAAAAAAAAATCTATGATTAATGCTATCAATGTATTCGGTGTAATTTATAAATTCCTATACAAGTTGGTCACTAATGGAGAGTTGAGAAAGATGGAAAATTAACAGTGTAGTGTGCAAATTACTGGAGAAAAAGGGTCAAACCAGGTCTTTCATGCCAAGGCGTTGCGTTTATTTTTAGTGCCTTATATGGTCTATCCGTCCCTTGAAATGAAACCAAAAAATTGGCTTCAATTACCAAAAAAAATATGCCTTGACTTATATTAAATGTAAAGAATCAATTATTGTTTTCCTTAAGCAATAAAATATGTTGTACCTGGAGAGGAATGTCGGGGGCTTAATGCTAGACTTGGTTGCCTTAGCGGTTGTTCTGCTCTTTGCGGAAACGACTTTAGAGGACGAGGAGGAAGAATTGGTGCCGTTGGAGTTGGAGGCCGAGGAGGTTGACATGAGGGAGGAAATGTACGAGGCGGTGGATATGAAGGAGTACGTCTAATAGGTGGACGACTTTGCGGTGGAGGCCGAGGAGGTTGACTTGAGGGAGGAAATGTACGAGGCGGTGGATATGAAGGAGTATGTCTAATAGGTGGACGACTTTGTGGTGGAGGCCGAGGAGGTTGACATGAGGGAGGAAATGTACGAGGCGGTGGATATGAAGGAGTACGTCTAATAGGTGGACGACTTTGTGGTGGAGACCGAGAAGGTGATCGAGTATAATTATGCGAGGTGAATCTCCTTGGTTCTGCTTCTTGTTCTTGGCCGATGACAGCAGAAGGATTCTGTGTTGCCGTGGGCGAAGTGGAGCCCTCTCTTGGTTCATTTCCGCCGTCAGTAGCACTTACTCTGCTCCTCTTTGGTCTGCCTCTACCACCATCTCCGCCCCACCTTCTGCCATCCATCTCTGGCTGTAGTTTTTCTTGGAGTAATGCTACGATCCATTTTAAAAGAAACCCAAATTAATAAACTGGAAATCCAACAAGGGAAGGTTGCAGATTATCTGAAACCTCAAGTCTAAGATGGAAAAGCAGTGATCTTTTACCCTGCTAATATATATATATGAATAAAAAGAAATAATGAATACCACTTTTAAACTAGTAAAGAATAAAAGGAAATCAAGAAAGAAATGAATGAATGAAATGAAAACTAAAAGAAACAGTTTACAACTTCACGTTCAATCAAGAACTATTGGGCTTACATTTACAAGGCAAAACCTACAAAGAAAGCCTTGGACGTAGGTTCGATGAAAAAGAATCACATTAGAAAAAAGAACCTATTATGAACAATAACTAAAAACCCTTTCGGTCCTTTACGTAAACTTTGAAACATGAAGATAACACGGCGTATAGAAAACACGTACCAAGAATAAAAGCGTTGCAGTTTCAGATTCTTGAAAACGAGGGCTGACGAGGGTTTCTCAGAGCTGACGTTTGGATGACATTGCCTTTGGCTAGCGAAAGGACTTTCAACGCACTGGAAGTCAAAATTTGGACCGGAGCAAAGAAAGCAACAGCGGGAGCCCCTTTTACCATAGCAGGGTGTTGTTACTTACATGTATTATATGTATGAACTAAAATATATTAAAATTATTTTATAATTTTATATAAATTGACTTTATGATTAATATTATAAATAAAATTAAATTTTTTTATAATTTTTAATTTTTTAATTCAATATTTTATTTATAGAAATATTGTCTTAAATTGTTGTTGTTATGCTATATACATTTTAATATAGAAGAAAATGTGTTAATGGAATCTTGAAATCTATTTATACTAAATGTTTTTTTTTGTTAAAACTCAATCCCGTAAAATGAATCCCAATTAGAATAAAATTATTTGTGACATTTTAAATATATTACTTGAATAAATGTTAATATAAAATCCGTATAATAAAATAAAAATTTTATCGTAGAACATATATTCTTATTCCTTTTAAATTTTACATTAAAATTTAAAAGAAAAGCTATTTTCATTAAAAGAAAAGCGTAGAACATATATTCTTATTCCTTTTAAATTTTTACAACAATCATATATGTGTGTTCGTATTGATATTTAAAACTTTTAAAATATTTTAATTCTAATTACAATAAAACTTTAAAAATTCGTGCTTCACACACATTGATTGTGCGTATTTATTAATTTTTTTGTACAAAATTTCATAAACAAAATAGTTTTGGAATTTAAAAAAAAACTCTAATGAGAAATTTATATTTGAAAAAAAGTATGTTATGAATATTTTATTATTGAGTGAATATTTATCAAGATCAAGATAATATTTGATGTACTTTAAATTCTAATAGTAATAGAGTTCTATTTCATTTATACTCATTATGCCTATAAATATAGACTTTGGAGAAGCATTGTATATAGATTCTCATTAATCAATAAAATACGCTATCTCTTGTTTGTTTTTTACTCTCAGTTTTTTTATTTTATAACACGTTATTAGCACGATGGTTATTTATTTTTTTCACTTCAAAATCTTTCGGAGTCGTTCCACAAACCCAATTTTTCTTTCACCTTAATCTTTCACCCTCACAACTTCATTTCTAGGATGTTGAAAGAATCAATTTCATAATGGATCATGATTATTATTCCTGATTTTTGATTTGTCATTGTACAAGCATGGGTAAAGTATAAATTTGGTAATAAACTTTTATATTTTGACTGTATTTTCTTTTTAATTAATGTATGACTACTATTAATTTTTTATTTTATATAAATTTCACATTCTAATGGTATTTGATTTTTGGTTAATTTTTTTATGTAAAAGACATAATTGTTTATTAGATATGTTATTAATATGGTATATATTACTTTTGATAACTTATTTTTTAGGATGAATCAATTTTGATTAGACTCAATGTTTTGTCATGAATTATTTAATTTCTTTCATGGTTGAATTATGGTTAACTTATATATCAAAATTATTAAGTTATTATTTTGTGTGCTAATAAAACAATCATGATCCTATTTGATTTATTGGTTTATTTTTATTTTTAAAATATATATTAATGAATTATATGATTTAACTATAGGTTATGATTAGATAAAGAAAGATATGACCATAAGAATATGATTGGATGCACTTGAAAGGTCTCCTATATAAAGCTTGTTATGGTTGGATGTACCTAAAGTTGCAAGTTTTTAAAATTGTGAGTATAACTCTACATATTCAAAATAAGTTCTCAATTAAAATTACTTAAAAATATGCAATTGAACTTTTACCATTTTTATAATTTAGTCTTTGTACCATAATTAATCACTAATTCGACAAAATTACTTATCCAGTATTCAATTTCCTTATATTATAACTCCGTAAATATTTAATAAAAATATTTACGAGTTTGGTTTACAAAAACGGAATCCTAGAATTGTATTTTTCGACGCCACTGATCTTCGGGTCGTTATATAGATCATATAAATTATTCGGAAATTAACATAATTTAATTTAATAGGTTAAAAAATAAAATTTAAATTTTATAAAAGAATTAATATCAAAATATTTTATATTTTTTTGTTAAAAATATATATTTTAGTTTAGTATGAAATGTAATTATTCTTTTATATATAATTTAGTTTAAATTAAAATCCTTAATAATTTTTTAATATGATCTCATCATTATAATTGCGATAAAATTTAATATTTTGTCATTAATTTTAATCTCATCTCTTTTTAACCTCCTGGATAATTCAAAGGAATCGAAAGTATAGTTTCATGTTTCTAATGCCGCCACTCACTAACCAAAAATAAATAAAGATACTAATTCCATTCCCTTCAACCATACAATAGTATGTGTTGGCTGTCACTACAGTAAAAAAAACCCAAAGCAGCAGAGTATTAAACTGCGGTCGCAACGTAACGTAACGGCCGCATTGTAACGAAAATGGAAACTATTGCGACGCAATATTAGCGCAACGCATCAAAGAAATCGCATCACGATCGTTGTGGTTAAAATCAGTTATGTAATGCCACAACAGTTATTAAAAATGCGGCGCAAAGCCGCATCAGCACAACAACAGGTCATTTAGAGCTTTGTTTGCTTAATTGCAAACTTAATTACATCTAATAATCAAATTTAAAGCTTCTATAAACTAATGTTGGAGTTTTTCAATGTTTAGGCTATAACGGGATAACTATAGTAAGCAACCATCAAGATAATCAATGGCCAAAGATACTTGTCTGTGGGTCAAAAGAATAAGAGAATCAAAATGAAAACAATATTGAATCTTGAGAATTTTAAAGTAAGAACTAGAAAGAATTATTAGCAGTATGACACTAGCAAGCATGAAACTTGTAGACATTGTGAGAGACTTGACAACTAAGTTCCCCTAATAAGATACTGTTAGAATTGTGTGACCCAAATTCTAAGAGATTGCTTGCAAGTCAAGTTAAACAAAAATATATTTTCTTTCTAGAAGATTTAGTATTTATTAGTATA
This sequence comes from Gossypium raimondii, assembly GCF_025698545.1. NCBI lineage: Eukaryota > Viridiplantae > Streptophyta > Magnoliopsida > Malvales > Malvaceae > Gossypium > Gossypium raimondii. The sequence goes on from NC_068575.1 coordinate 50,342,357, forward strand.
ATATATTTAGCATTTATTAGTATAGTTTATTTGACTTACTAATTTAGCCTATAAATAGGCTCTTTTACAATATTAGAAATTAGACACACCCATTAGATTAGAACTCATAACACATTCAGATAATTTTGTATTTACGTTTTCGGGCTCTTTATTTTTCGGGTTTAGTTTTTATCTCCATCTTTTGTACTCTTCATTCTTTTGCCACTATAGTAAAATTATCTTTGCCCGTGATTTTTTATCCTTTTTAGAGGGGTTTTTCCACGTTAAATTTGTGTGTTCATCTTCTCAATTTCTTCTGCTATTTTTACTTGTTTGTTGCTTAATCAGGACGATCTTAACAAGTGGTATCAGAGCTAGTTTAACTTTCATAGATCAGCCCGTTCAAAGATGGCAGCAACAAGGTTTGAAATTGAGAAGTTCGATGGTGAGACAAATTTCAATCTGTGGCAAGTTCGGATGATGGCAATTCTAGTTCAAAATGGCTTGAAAAAGGTTGTTACAGGAAAAAGCACGAGAATCTAAATCAAATGAATGGGAAGAGCTTGATGAAAAGGCCTTGTCGCAATCCAATTGTGCCTCATGAATACTGATTGCAGGGAGATATTGATGGAGAAGACCTCATTCGCCTTGTGGAAAAGGTTAGAAACTCTTTATGCGACTAAGTCTCTAGCTAACCGTTTAGTGTTGAAACAACGTCTATTTACGTTTCGCATGAACGAATGTGAGCTTCTTAAAGATCACATCAGTCAATTCATTACTCTTTTAAATGATTTAAAGAACGTTGAGGTTCATATTGACGATGAAGATCAAGCTATGCTATTATTGTGCTCTTTACCCTCTTCATACAAGTCTTTCAGGGAGACCCTGATTTATGGCAGAGACAAACTCTCGTTCGAAGATGTGAAGGGTTATTTGTTGAGTAGAGACAAACTCGACAATGAGTTTGGTTTGAATAGCAAAGCAGATAGGCAAGCTTCCGTTTTGGTAGCATCAAAGAAATAAGACAAAAGGTGTCGCTATTGTAAAAAGTTAGGTCACGTCAAAGTAGATTGTTATAAACTGCGAAACAAAAGAGCTGCTGAGAGTAACGAGGAAGATGTAGCTGGTGCTAATTTGGTCGATGAAGGCGATGATGATTTCTTGTTAGTGTCAACGAGCGATAATTCCAAGCTTACGTCTGAGTGGATCCTAGATTCAGGATGTTCTTTCCGCATGTGTCCCAATAGAGAATGGTTCTCCACATACAGTTCAGTTGAAGGTGGAGTTGTGCACATGGGAAACGATTCATCTAGTAAAATAATCGGTATTGGTACTGTTAAAATTAGGATACACGATGGGGCGATTAGGACACTCTCAGATGTCAAGTATGTACCTGATTTACGAAAGAATCTCATCTCCTTGAGTATTTTAGACTTGAAAGGATGCAGAATCAACATCGAGTCGAGCGACATTAAAGTATCTCGTAGAGCTCTCGTTTTGTTAAAAGGTAAAGGAACTGGCAGTCTTTATATTCTGGAAGGTTATACAGTGACCGGTGAAATCGGACGTCCCTCGTCCGTTACGGAGTCAAAGTCAACTCATTTGAAGCGGAGGCAACTTGGTCATAGGAGGGAAAAAGGTATGACCATTTCGTTGAAGAGAGGTTCTCTTTTGGATGCAGGTTTTGAAAAGTTAGGGCACTATATTCGTGAAAATCAGACCCGGGTTAGTTTTGATTTGGCAGTGCACAAGTCGAAGGCTAGAAGTCTTCCAGCTTCTAAGCATAGATTCGACTCAGTTAATTCCCTGCATAGTTCAAGATAGGCCCGTGGCGGGTTTTGGCAAAGATGGCAGAATTCGTGTCAATGTGGAGATTGTTAGAATTGTGTGACCCAAATTCTAAGAGATTGCTTGCAAGTCAAGTTAAACAAAAATATATTTTCTTTCTAGAAGATTTAGTATTTATTAGTATAATATATTTAGCATTTATTAGTATAGTTTATTTGACTTACTAATTTAGCCTATAAATAGGCTCTTTTACAACCTTAGAAATTAGACACACCCATTAGATTAGAACTCATAACACATTCAGAGAATTTTGTGTTTACATTTTCGGGTTCTTTGTTTTTTGGGTTTTCGGGTTTAGTTTTTATCTCCATCTTTTGTACTCTTCATTCTTTTGCCATTATAGTAAAATTATCTTTGCCCGTGGTTTTTTATCCTCTTTAGAGGGGTTTTTCCACGTTAAATTTGTGTGTTCATCTTCTTAATTTCTTCTGCTATTTTTACTTGTTTATTGCTTAATCGGGACGATCCTAACAGATACAATAAAGCAATTAAAATGGTTAGGTTTCTTCTTCTTGAAAATTAAATAAAACTCATAAAATGTATAAATGTAATTTGTTAAAAGTAGATAGATCTAGATCATGTTTCATGTAAGCTACAAATCTTTTTTTTAGTTTGACTAAGATTTTTAGTTTTGAACTTTTGGTAGTATATCAATTTTTATATAAATTATTATATATATTGAACAGTTATGCCTACTTGTTTAATTATTTTGGCAAGAACTAGGCATGTGGATATTGAATTTTCTTTTGAATTTTTACAGAATAAAGTTGTCTAAAGTTATGTGAAATGAAATGACACTATCACATGCTTTGTGTAAGAATAGGAACTAATGTATTTATATATATATATATATATATATTTAGTTTTCCCTTAAAATTCAGCTGAAAGCTTTAAAGCAAAAATTGTAAAGGGTCCAATTTTTGTTTACACTACTAGTCTACTACAGAATAACATTTTTGGGTGAAAGAGCAGGAGTATTGAATTTCAAATTCTCGCAACTATTCTCTTCAACATTTCTAAGAGTTATTTTTTCTGCTTTCTATTTTAAGAGTTGCGCTATTGAGTTAATAGTGAGGAATCAACATCATCTCAACTCATTTGTGAAGCAAGAAATACAAGTAAGTTATGTAATTATTATTTGTAAAATATTATTATTTTGTTTATTACTTAGTTTAAATAATATATTTGTCTTACTAGTTGAATTTATAGTTGTTGTGTAATTATTATTTTTACATATTTAATTAATAATTAGTTATATTTATATAGAATTTTTCTGAATTTTTGTAAACATTTTGTAGTGTTAATTATGAGTTTTATATTTTGTGAATCTTTTGTATTATTAATTGTAGGTTTTATAATATTTTTTTCCATTTTTAGTTTTAAGTATTAGTAGTGTTTTCATTGTTAGAGCTTTAAGTCTTATTATTTTTGTTTCATTTTTAGTTTTAAGCCTTATCATTTTGTTTCATTTTGTTGAATATTTTTATTGTTAGTTTTAAGTCTTACAATTTTGTTTCATTTTATGAACTCAAGTAATGATTAATAATAATTTTCATGTAGATATAAGAAAAAAATGCCACGTTCAAGAAATAAAGATGCAGCTCCTAGTGATTATTATGGTTGGAGGTGTGGAGAACCTGTTGAAGGTAGTCGTAATAATGTCAAATGCTTTGTGGAAGAATTATTAAAGGAGAAATAACACGGTTGAAAGAGCATTTGGCTGTAAAAAAAGGAAATGTAGCACCTTGTCCACATGTCTCGACAGAAGTTAGAAAAACCATTGCACAACAGCTTCAAGAATATCATAGTGAAAAAGCTGCGAAGCAAAGGAGGAAAGAATAAGATTAGGAAACCGTGGAAACTATGGTGTTAGTGGTGATAATGATGAGTTAACTATAGCAAGACATGAGAGTATGAGATCTCAAGTTGAATGGGAAGAAAGGCAATGTCGAAGAGCAAGAACTGATCAAGATTCAGTTTTTGAAATTAGAGGAGGTAGTAATTTTGGAACTCAAGAAATTAGACGATTATTTAGTGTCTATAATTCTGAAATAAGTGGGGGGAACGTCAATGGACTAATCTTGACTCTCCTAAAGCTAGATTAGCAAACATGGATCATGTTCTTGAAAGATCAAAAAGTTCGAAGCAATCAAAACTTAGTTCGAGCTTTATTTAAAATACAAAAGCTAAGCTAGGGAAAGTAATGTCCAAGTTGATATTGCATAAAGCTTTACCTGCAAGAATCGCAGGGTCACCATTTCTCTAACCTGTACTTCAAGTTGCAACGGAAGTTGGAAAATTGGTTAGGGGTCCTTCAACTTATGAGGTGACAGGAGTGTATTTGGAAGATGAGTATAAAGAGATACAAGAATGGGTAAATAGCTTTAGGCCTATATGGGAAGAAAGAGGGGTGACCATTATGTGTGATGGGTGGAAAGGGACAACTAATCAACATATAATCAACTTCTTGATTTATAGTACAAGAGGTATTGTTTTTAAAAAATTCATTGATGCTAGCAGTGTTACCTCTTGTATTGCTTAGTATTATTTTGGTTTAATGGAAAAAATGGTCGATGAAATCAGTGAAGAATTTGTTGTTCTAGTTGTTACAGACAATGAAGCAGCTATTAAAGCCGGCGATCATATGTTGATGCAAAAGAGAAGGCACTTGTATTGGTCTGCATGTTCTGCTCATTGCTTGAATCTTATTTTAGAAGAAATTGGTAATAGAAAAAGTGTGAAAAAGGTCTTAGATGAGGCAAAAAATATAACTTCTTTCATATACAATCATACTTGGACAATTGATTATATGAAAAAAATATACGAAGGGTGCAGAACTCTTACGACCTGGGATCATTAGATTTGCTACCAATTTTATTGCTTTTGAGAGCATTGTTAGAAGCAAACAAGCACTAAATGAAATGGTAACTTCTTCAGCATGGAAAAGGTCCACATATGCAAGAAAACCAGCTGCACTAGAAATGATGGAAGTCATTAACTCAAGAGAGTTCTGGAAAAAGGTTGTTGATGTTTTTAAAGATCCAATAATCGTTGGTTAAAGTGTTAAAAATGAGTGATGACGATGAAAAACCAACTATGAGTTTTATTTATGAAGCTATGGATCGAGCAAAGTTGGTAATTCAAAGAGATTGTTGCTATTACCAAAAATATTGGGATACCATTCATAAGAGATGGAGTAATCAACTTCATAATAATTTGCATTCTGCTGGTATGTCTTAAGACTTTTAAATATTTTAATTTGTAAAGTGTTTTATTTAGATATTTACTATATTATTTATTCCACAGGATATTTCTTAAATCCACAATTTCTATGGAGGCAATTCCACAAACTATGTGCTTTATGAAACCATGAATGGAGTTAGAAATGTTATACAAAAGTTAGAGCCCAAAATGAGTAATCAAGTTTTGGTAATGAATTAGGTATATATTTATATACCTAAATTTGTAAAGGAACCTATAAATTCTTTTATTATAATTCTTGATTTATTTATTTTTTAGTTGTTGCTATATCGAGATAAAGTGGATTCTTTTGGAACACCATTAGTTCAAGCTACAATTCTGAGGACTAATCCTGGTAAAAAAGAATTCTACCTTTTTAGTTTTGTAGATAATAAAGATATATTTATAGATGCTTTACGAATTGCATCTTATTATTTATGTTTTTTTTGTAGCCGAATGGTGGATTAATTATGGAGGTTGTGCACCTCAACTTCAATGCATTGCTGTTAGAGTTTTGAGTCAAACAACTTCATCTTCAAAGTGTGAGCGCAATTGGAGTACATTTAGTTTGATCCACACAAAGAAGAGAAATAGGCCCAAGCATAAAAAACTTCAAAAATTAGTTTATGATCATTATAATATGAAGTTGAAGCTAAGGCACATGAAAAGAAAAAGTGTAAAAGAGTTAGAAATGGGATTTAATCCAATCAATATCGATAATATTTTTGAAGAGGATGATCCATTAAATGCATGGATTGAAGAAAGAGAGGATTCTACGCTTGATAGTGAACCCAATTTTTCATGGTTACTTGAAGAGTTATTTAATGAAATTGATGAAGAAAATATGGATGAAGAAACTCAAGGTGACGATATAAATGACATTTCGCCTGCTCAATCTAATAAGGAAAATGTTCAACTATCGACACCAAGTGGTGGTGATGGTGATGATCCTGGTGAAAATAATGAAGATGCATGCCAAACAGAACATGAGCATGTAACAGCCCGATTTTGGGCCAAGTCGAAACAGTGGTTTCGGGACCACAAATTCAAAGAGGAAAATTTTATTTTTATTATATTTTTATGGTCTAAAATTTCACGAAATGATTTTGTAAAAATTCCGTTCCAAAATTTCGACGTTTGGGCACTCGATTTAGCCAAAAGGACTAAATTGTAAAAAGTGCAAAAGTTGAGTTCTACATGTTAGAAGTGTCCAATTATTATGAAATTTTAAATTGTAGGTCCTTAAATGGTAATTAGGCCATTGGTTAACTTTTTGGACAAAAATGGACAAGAGATAAGTGAAATAGGATATTTTTAAGTTGGGGGCATTTTGGTCATTTAGTAATTAAAAGAATTAAAAAGGCCAAAATAGCCAAAAATTTGTTCATCTTCTCCATAATGAACGAAAATAGCAAGGGGAAAACCATGGTTAGGGTTTTCAAGCTTCCAAGCTCCATAATAAGTGATTCCAAGCCCCGTTTTTAATGTTATTTACATTTTTAAAATCCCAGTAGCTTAATTTAGCTTATTTTAGTAATAATTTAACCTAGGCTTTATATTTGGAAAAAAGGTGAAATGTGTTTATTTTTATGTTTTATGGTAGAATATGAAGCTTGAAATTGTGTTAAACATTTTTTGCTAAGCGATTTTCAGTGAAAACAAGTGAAACGGCATAATCGGTAAAAATTATTATTGTTCATAAGTGCATATTAGAGCAAGAATTTGATGTTGCTATAGAAGGGAAAAATGTTTAGCATGTTATAAAACATAAGAAAAAGGAATAAAGTTTAATTTCCGAGCCTAGGGGAAAAATGTAATTTTGTAAAAGTTTAGGGGTAAAATGTAATTTTTAAGTATTATTTTTGGATCAAATTGATTAATATGAGTGGTAAATAGGTTAAATGTGTTGTTAAAAGAGGTGAAATGTGAGAAATTGACCTTGAAAATATGATAGTAAGTTTGTATGTAGATAATATATTGTTTTATTAATGCTTAAGCGTTTTATTATTTTATTTAAGAAATGTACTATACGTGGAACAAATATTTGATGCAAATTATGAATTAAGATTGGTTAGAGAAGAGCTGGTAAAATATTGAAAAGTAAAAATTTCCCCGATTGAACCTCGGAATAAAAAAGATATGAATGATCGTAATTGGGTCATGTGTGGTACGGACTAAGTGCAGGCCACTACGTGTACCAGACTGATAGGTCGTATATGTGGCACGGACTGTATGCAGGCCGCCAATATTCTGTTAAGATACAAGGGTGGCACGGACTGTGTGCAGGCCACCAATATTCTGTTAAGATACAAGGGTGGCACAGACTGTGTGCAGGCCACCGAGAGTCTGTTATTACACAAAGGTGGTACGGACTGTGTGTAGGCCACTGAGAAATCTGTTTTTATTCCGATAAGTTCATCGGGAAAATTGACTACGTGTAATTGAATTATGAATATGTGTGTGTGTGTGTGTGTGTGTGTGTGTGGATTTGAATTGAAGATTGACTTGAAATTGGAAATGAGAAATTGGATTGCTTTGAATATAGTGATAAATTGAATGGATTGTATATGAATTGAAATGAACTATTGGAATGAGATGTGATTAATTCAATGGATTTGAGATAGTGAAAAAGTGAAATTATGAAAGAATACATTTTACAACAAAACAGTTTAGACAGCAGCAGTTGTGTAACTTTGAAAAATCACCAAAAATGGTGGAAATTTAATTAGAGAGTGAATAAGATGTGAAATTAAAGCTTAATGAGTCTATTTTTACATAAAAGAAACATAGCAAGCAAAAGAGTTATACATTTTGCGATATTTGAATTTTAGTGAGGCAGAGTTGGATTGATTTTAGAATCCCCTATTCTGACTTTGGAAAATAATTAAAAATTGTACAAAATAATTATGAGTTATAATTTATATGCTTAGAATCCTTAATGAGTCTATTTTCAAAGAAAACAAATGAAAATATCATCCGAATTCTGTACAATGAGATAATTCATTTTTAGTGAAGAGAGGTCAGAGATGTTGAGCAGTGAAACATGGGTGACTTTAATGAATAAAATATACTAATTGGCCAAGCCAAAAATTTTGAAAATTTTATGGTAAGAAGATATGTGAGTCTAGTTCCTAGGAAAATTAACAAAACTTAATTTTGAGCTCTGTAGCTCCGGATAAAAATAATTTAGTGACTGTAACCCGACTAGACAACTTATTTGAAGTTGAATGAATAGTGAAATTATAGAGAATGTTATTTTTAAGAGTGTTATGTACATTAAGGATGTGGAATGGAGAGGAGGAGGAGGAAAAAATAAAATATACGAATGATTCGTGTATAATTGGCTATATGCTCGTTTATAATCGATAGACGCCGAATTGAATAGTAAATTCGTATCGGTATTGAATTTATTAATAGCAATTGTTGAAATTTTGAATAATATGTTAGTAATAAAAAAATAAAGTAAATATCAATATTGAATTTTTGTGAGTGGAATGGGAATTATTATTGATATGATTTGAATTAAAAGAATTATTGTGGTATTGAAATGCAAATTGGATTGAGAAATTAATTTGAATTGTGAACACGAAGAGTTATGAATTGAATGGAATTGAAATAAAACATTGGATTGTTATTGCTTGTGAATTAGTCATTTTGGTACATAGATAATGCTGGATGATAATCATGCTTTGTGAAATATCTGTAGTCATAAGGATGATTATAAAGTATCTTGTTATTAGAATCATTTGGTTATGAGATGTTATAAAACTATGAGATTTAATGGTTGATATGAATTTTAAGGCTAATTTACTAGCCGACTAAAGGAGAAATGAGTTTGTTGATGGTTGCGTATACGAAATTTTGGCATATGCTCGAGATATGTAATGTAGTAATATGTGAAATTAATATGAAGAGATTTATGATTGTTATTAGTGTTGATTTTAGCATAATGTGGATTATTCAAGGTTGAAATAATTTAATGGATAAATTGAGTATATGAATGAGTTTGTATTGAGTCTTATAGGCTCTATTTATTATAAATACAATATTTCGAGGATAGGTTGTAAAGAATTATAAAAGCACGTTAATAATATAAAAAGTTTTAATTCGGCTGAAATTTTGTAACTCGGTTTAATACGTATACAAGTATGTGTTTTAGTAATGCCTCATACCCGATTCCGACATCGAATACGGGTAAGGGGTGTTATAGAGCACATGTATTCTAACACATTTTATGAAGGCCAAGGTATGACTAGATATATTTATGCTTGTAATCCAGGTTTGTATGAAACAAATGCATCTATTAGTTCACAACATAGAAGAGGTAGAGATGATAGAACTCATAGGAGGATGAGAGAGCACTTTCATAATTCATTTACAGGCTCATCATCACGTAGTTTAGCTACAAATGAGAATGAAATTAGTGAATCATCATCTCAGAGTTCTTATTCTTACCAACCAAATGCATTTTATCCACCTTACTTTGGACATAATTCAAGCTATATATGGATCTTTTTGTTATCATTTACCTCATCACATGTTTCCTACCATGATGCATCTCATGGTTCTATCCTTCCACATTTTGCATACGATGTGATGCCTTTTTCACATGGAACGTGGGGTGATCGAAACTAAGGGAGTGATGAAAATAGAGATGATTTAGATTTTCCACGTCAATCAGTATGGTGGTGAATTATATAACAAATGGAGGTTTTATATTTATATGTTTATATTTTTCTTTTTTAAGTTGATGTAAAATTAACTTTTCATATCAAAATATGAGATAATTTATATGTTATTTATTAAAATTATGGTTGCTATTATTCATAATTTAGTGTGATAATGTTTGTATGGTTCATATTTGTTTTCAATGAATTTTTATTTATAAAATTAGATTTTATTTTATAAATTAAATAAAACACATAAAACAGTATAATCAATATTAGAATAATAAAATATGATTGTAAAATGTATAAATATAATATTTTTGAAACATTGTGAGTTTTTTTAAAAAAATCGGTTGGCGACAACTATTTTGCGTTACATAACGTCCGTAACATCAACACCGAACAGCAACGGACTCCGCAACCGCAATTTAATATTATGCAAAGCAGCTATGTAGTAGCCGTTCTTCCCTGCATGCACCAAACCCAGAAAGTAGCTTCAGTCCGGAGGGTTGACCCACCACCGATCGTCCTCCACGGCCGCCATTACGCTGTCCGGGCCTCCTCAACCCAAAAGGTAGCCTCCCTTATCAGAAAACCCTCCTTAGCTAAAACATGAGCAGCTCTGCTGCAACTTCTATGGACATGACGAAAATGGCAACTATTGAAACTTTAAGCAACCATCTTATAATATACTAATCCGGGATCTGTCAATCTTTGTAACTACCAGCTTCGGTAAGACCGTCTAAGAGTATTTATAATAACACCGCCTCCAACAAATATCAACATATTCCAAATGGCCACCGGTGTTTTCCTCCAATTGTTTGTTTGGTTTTTCCCGATGGATTCAGCAATTTGTCTATGGCTTCTTTTAAGAGAAGCTATATATATTCATTGTTAGATTTTATTGACCAAATTTACTTGTCTGGAAAGAACGATTTCTATAAAAATCCATCACGGAATCTTTTTTTATCGTAAAGAAAGTTTTTCAGTGTTTTATCACTTATGCTCAAGGAGTATGGTAACAGATTATTTTATAGCCACCACATATAACAATCCATGAAGCTGTGGTTGTTTCATTCATCTACTCTACTATTCCTTGATAAATGTCCATGCGGGGCAAACTATCGTCTTTGTCCGAGTCAGGATCATCAGGGTTGCCTTGTTGATCCTCTTTGCATCTGTCTCTACTTGGCGGCTGTTTATCCCTGATGACGATACCGCTTCTTTCCTCATTGTTTCCATCCTTGCTTTCCTCTGATCTCTTTCTCTTTGTGTTAATCTTCAGCCGATTTCTACGCCCTGGATCTGTGATGAAAAAGGCAACTTTATTATAACTTTTGATGAAAGACACAGTGATAGTAAAATTTAACAACATTACTCTACGATTAATGCTGTCCATATTATTAGTAGTAATTTAGAAATTCCTAAAGGAGACTTGAGAAAGAGGGAAAATTAACAGTGTAGTGTGCAAATTACTGGAGAAAAAGAGTCAAACCAGGTTTTGCATGTGAAGGCGTCGCAGAACCAGAAGGGTTTAGTTCCAGTGCCACTGATGATTCAGCCATCCCTTGAGATTGTGATATACATGTTAAGAAAGGGCGTGCTGCTAAAGCTGGACTTGGCTGCCTTAGCGGTTTTGCATGTGAAGGCGTCGCAGAACCAGAAGGGTTTAGTTCCAGTGCCACTGATGATTCAGCCATCCCTTGAGATTGTGATGTACATGTTAAGAAAGGTCGTGCTGCTAAAGCTGGACTTGGCTGCCTTAGCGGTCTTGGACGTGGTGTGGGAAATGAAAATCCAGGGGGCCTATTACAAGCAAAAGATATGAAGGGAAACGAAGAGAGGAACACACAAAAAGAAGGTGAATTAGATAATAGAACATGCAATGTTACTTACGGCGGAATTCTTGCTCGGAGAGGATCTGTGGGACGTGAAAAACTAACATTAGTAACAGTTAGAGGCCTTCGTGGAGGCGGAGGAGGTGTATATGAGCGAAGAAATGTACGAGGTGGAGGCCGAGGCGGTGGATACGAAGGAGTGCGTCTAACAGGTGGAGGCGAAGGTGGTGGATGCCAAGAAGGTGGTGGAGGCCAAGAAGGTGGTGGAGGTGGACTATAATTATGCAAGGGGAATCTATTTGGTTCCGGTTGGTGTTCTTGGCCGATGACAACGGAAGGATTCTGTGTTGCCGTGGTGGAAGTGGAGACTTCTATTGGTTCATTTTCGCTGTCACTAACACCATCTCCGCCCCTCCCTCCACCATCCATCTTCTCGGAATAAAGCTATGATCCACTTTAAAAGAAACCCAAATCAGCAAACTAGGAGGGTTGCAGATTATCTAAGATGGAAACTATATCCTGCAAAACTACAGTAGATAGTTCAAATATATAATATATAAAACTAGAAATACCTTGTTTCAGAAATAAAAGAAATCAAGAAAGACATGAATGAATGAATGAAACGAAAAAGAAAAAGAAAAAGTTGGCAACGTATGCATAACTCAAGAAACCATACAAGAACCATTTGCCCGGAGCAAGGCTTACAATTACAATCACACAACAAGGTAAATACGTACCAAGAAAAAAGTGTTGCAGATTCTTGGAAATGAATCCCAGAGAGGTCAGGAGAGCTTATATACAAGCAATACCTGTCATTTGATCAGAGTACATATTACATAGGCATGATATTTGAATTTAAAGTTGTAAAATATTATTTTATAATTTTATATTTAATATGTATAACTTGTCTAGTTAGAGGAAAAAACTTGTTTTTCTCTATGTATTACAATAGTTGATATATATAAATAAATAATAGTTAATATATAAATTTACATATAGTGTATATTAATTATTTAAAAGTATTTTATATATCAGAATACTAACAATAGGCACCATAAATTAATATATTATATTTGTAATATAATTTAAGTTGAATATTTATTAATACCTTGCTAACTAAGAACATATAAAATAAAAATTCTTTACATTTGAGTCAATTATAAATTTTATTATATAATTAATTATTATTTAAGGTTATATATTTCATATATCACAATATTAAAAAGTTTAAATTTATATATATTTCATGTATTACTTATATTATAATATTTATTACTTAATATAATTTAAATTTATATATTTCATATATCATAATATTAATGAATTTTAAATACAAATTTTACTTTATAACATCATGCTTAAAATAAATATTTTATCTGTTTTAAAAGACTTTTGAAAATAATAATAAACCGTATAGCATTTTTAAAAAACTTATCAACTGCAATTATTAGTACTTTAAATTATGCAAAACCAAAATGGATAGCAACATAAATGGAAATAAGAAAAATAATTAAATAAAAAGAAATTAAGAATCTTTTTAAATGGAAAAACAAATTTTCACGAAATAAATTATGAATTTTTATTTTTATATAATAAATCTTTAGGCTTAACCAAAAAAGCCCAGATTGGAAGGAAAACCCATAAAATCCTTGTCATCTTCCTCAAGTAAAAAGTAAAGCCCACTCAGAAAAAACCCAAGGCCCACTAAAACCAGCTGATCCGAACGAAAAAAAAAACTCGAAGGAAAAAAAATCGCTTAAAAAAAAACCAAAAACTTTTTTAACGAGCGAAAACGAAAAAAAGTTACACAAAGGTGTAAGGACTCTTAATAGAGAGGGACTCGACAACGTGCTCATGGCTTGCATTTTACAGGGATGTGTCGTATTTTGGGGTAATTCGTGTCGTTTTGATTGAGGACAACGACGTTGAGGAAGGGCTCGAAGCTTGAAAACCCTAGGAGAGAGAGATAGAGAGGTAACGAGAGTGTGAAAAAGAGCGGGAACGTTCAGGTGCTCCTCGGTGCTGTGCCCTAGTTCCCAATTGCACGATTCCGTACCCCAATTCAGGTTTCATTTCGTGCTTAATTTTCGTTCTGGAAACCCTAGAATTTGAGTAATGTTCCAAATTAGGGCACTCTTTTGGTGATTCAATGCGTTTAGGGTTTCGGTTTGTTCCTTCCTGTGATTTTCTATTCACATTTCTATTGAATGCTTGTGGATTTACGTGGTAGCGTCTTCATATATGTTTATTGACATTAATTCGAAGTTAAATGCTGGGAAAGCTCATTTCGCTCTAAACTTTGTTGTTTAGCTACTGATTTTTGACTTCTTGTGGTTCTTATCCGGAAGTTGTAGAGAATTGCTGGTGCGGAGCTCTTTTCATGATATCATTTACTCTTATGCATGCGTATGTATGAAATGCGAGTATGCTTATCGGGTGCCATTGATGTAATTGTTAATTTACTATTATTCAGCATTGCTTTTTTCCTTCAAATTAATGTCGGGATATGTTTTTCCTTTATTGTGTTTTTTAACTGTTCAAAACTTAGTGGGAATCTCTCCTCGTGCAAGTTTAACTTTGTTTCACATGTTTTTAAATGGATACAAGATAGGGAGTGCACTTTAATGGCTTTTGGAGATAAATTAAGTTGCTATGAAACCGCTGTGTGGGAGGGGAAAATTAAAAGATAAAAGATATGATATCTAAGTGGGATTGATGATGTTATGTAAAACTTTTTTTTCTTTCCCTTTCTGGCAAGTGACAACACATTGTGGAAAAGAATAAGAAAAAATAGGAATAATATTGCTTCTCCTTATTTCTTAATCTAGTTCAAGTCATTCTTATTGTAAACAATGTACAAACTACATTCATGATTCTTCTCTTTGTATTCTAGTCCATTTGCTGGGAGTTTCTACCTTGTATTTTGGAGTTGGTTTCATACATATCCGAGCTTCTGGAAAACTTCATGCTTCTTTTTTTATTTTTTATTTTTTATTTTTTATCTTGAGTGATTTGATGATAGTAGTTTTTGTATGATTGTGAATTGTTACAAACTTGAATTTTTATTGAATGAAGAAAATTATCTTTACTGTGGTTATGAGGTTGTCTGGATTGCAACTTACTGGAGGGGAAATTATTTGTTCATAGTTCTTTGCTGCTGCTTTTCAATTCGTTATTTGTTTTTGGTTTCTGTATGCTCTGTTTGTTATTCTGATTTTCTTTTTCCTTTTTTTTTTTACTCAAAACATCTTTTGTAGGTATTCACGAATATCATATTCTTTTTTCTTTTTGCATCAATGGGAGGGGCTAGCCTGTAGATATTTAGATAGGGATGCATGGATGTAACTCAGGGTCTGCTCTCTTAGTAAATGCTGAGGTTGATTCCATGGGAGGTGTTGTCGATGGTGGAGTTGGGATTGGTGTCAAGACCTCTCCGCGCAGAGTAGCTATTGAGAAGGCTCAAGCAGAGCTTAGGTTATACTTGCAGTCCATTGCCTAAACAAATTCTTTTAGTTATCTTGGAAAGTGTACTTGGTTCACATCTCTAGCAACATGCAAATATTCCTTTTTAATTATCATTTTTACTTGTCTATAACAGGCAGGAGTATGATGTTCGCGAGGAAAGAAGAAGAGAACTGGAGTTTCTTGAGAAAGTATGCATTTTATCTCCTGTTGCTATTTCTTATTTCTTATTGATCAATATTCACAATAAAACACATTGCTGTCAGGGTGGAAATCCTTTGGATTTCAAATTTGGCAATGCAGCTTCGGTTAGTGTCCAGTCTACATCTCTCACTGATCAGCAAGCAGAACATTTTGCTATCAGGTATGTCCTTTTTTCTGTTATGTGCTGCAAAATTATGTTCTAAATTATAATGGAGTAGCTAGCTGATGCGTCACCTGTCCATTAATAATACAGTGAAGCGAAGGGCAGTTTTGGATTGACTGCCTCACCTCATGGTGATTCTGTAGAAAGTAGTGGTAGACCAGGGATTCCTGCAGTTTGTGAACCCAATAGTGCTGATAATCTCTTACTTTTTCATGGTGAAAATGAGTTGCCTGAAGGTGAAAGGAAATCAATGCATCCTCGTAAGAAGAATACTGTTGTTCCATCAGAGCAGTCTTCTCAGATGGGCCGAACTCAAAATGCCAAGGAATCAGAAGATTCTGCTATCTTCCGCCCATATGCTAGAAGGAACCGGTCAAAATTAAATCGAGATGCAGCACGATCAAGTTCAACAGAGATGGGTCAGGGTCGAGGTGGTCATGGCCCTTCTTTACCTGCTCGTGTATCATCAAAGGATGAGAAGGTTTTGACAAATAACCAAAAAGATAAGAATATGCCTTCTGTTAATATTGCAAAATCTGCAACTTCAAATGGTAATTTGGCTTCAAAGGTGATCACTTCTGGTAATCTGTTGAATATGGAGCTAGATGGTGGGCAGGCTGCCGAAGCAACAACTGACCAGTCAAAGGGTGATCTATCCAAAAGCAAGGTTGATGCTACGGTACCTAATGAACCTGTTCAAGTGGATGTTCACAAATCTGCAGTTAACTTGGCTTCCGAGGAACCTGATCTTGTTGGAGGAAAAGAGCAGGCAATTTCAACTGGTTTTGAATGTCCAGCTGATTCAGGTGCAAACAAAGCTGAAAATGAAACTATTTCTAATAAGTTAAATGGGTTTGGTGATGCCAAAAGAGATGGGAAAAACATACGAGTTGAAGGGCAAAATAGCAGTGCTGCAAGAGGGGTGAAGGGATTAGATTCTGAGTCCTCTTGCACTGAAAACAGCTTAAGCTTAGATGTAAATAATGATAATGATGCATGTATTAATCCAAAAAATGTTGATTCTAATGGAAAGCCCATGGAACAAACATCAGAAAAAGAGGAGTCACTAAACTTAGCTGTTGGTGAATTGGCAAAAGAAAAGAATGAGATTGTGGCTGCTGATAATGTTGCTATTATTTGGGATGCCCAAACTTCCAAGAACCAAAACCACTCTCTTACCGATTCTATTGTCAAAGTGGAGGAAGAGGTTAGATCTGAATTACAAAATGAAGTGAGTTGCCCTTCCAACAAAGAGGTGCAACAAAGCAGTCCCCCTGTATCAGAAGCTGATAGAAAAACTAACACGGTGCTGGGTGATAATTCTAACTCCAAAAACGAAAACATTTGTGCTAGTGGGCTGTTGGGCACCATGGGCAACTTTATTTGCGAGATTCCAGAGAGGACTTTGTTAGGAAGAACCTCGACGGCTAATACTGATGTTCAGACTAATATGGATGGTCATGTAAAAGTGGTGGACAAGGCGCATGAAGATTCAATCCTGGAAGAGGCTCGGATTATAGAGGTGGTTTGTTTATATATTTGGTTTATATATGCCCTCTGATCTCTTCAATTAGATGCAAGGTTTAAAAAGTTTCAAATTTCTAACGTTATGGTAAACAGGCTAAGCGGAAAAGGATTGCAGAGCTATCTGTTGGCGCTTTACCCTTGGAGAACCGCCGGAAATCTCACTGGGACTTTGTGCTTGAGGAAATGGCATGGTTGGCAAATGATTTTGCCCAGGTATTATTTTATTAGATGTAAATTGAATCCATCTTATGCATTCTTCTTGTTCTTTTTCCCTTCTTATTGTGAGCTTTTTAATTCATTAGCTTTAGTCAGATACTGCAGCTGTATAAGTTGACTAGAGAGTGTATTGACATAATTTGCCTATAAGCTTACTTTTTTGTTCTTTATGTGCCTATAGGAGCGTCTCTGGAAGATGACTGCTGCGACTCAATTGTGTCGACGTGCTGCTTTTACTTCACGGCTGAAATATGAAGAACAAAATCAGTTCTGGAAACTCAAAAGAGTAGCTCTAACCCTTGCTAATGCTGTCATGGAGTTTTGGCATTCAGCAGAGTTGCTTCGAAATAGTAAGGATAGAAGTCTTGGTCCAAACAACTGTGGTCATGATTTGGTGGGGTCAAGGGCCAATGAAGTTACTGAGAACAAGAATGCAGAACTGGATATGGTATTGGTTATATTGTTGGACCTTTTTATCTTTATTTCCAAGTAATTTATGCATGCCTCTTGTGATGACTGTCATGATGATAATTTTTTATGTTTGAATTTCTTACTGAATCATGGTGCTAGTTTTTTCTATATTCCTTTTAATAACTGGTTTTGTATGTTAATCATGTTGGTTATCTGCTTATAAGTTCTGTTCTTAGATATATGGTATGAAGGTAATTTTACTTGAACTGGGGAGGAAGAGAAGATGTAATTGAGAACTTAGGTATATATATGGATTAGTCTTGGATGGTTACAATTCAAAAACAATAACTTAGGTCTACTATAAAATCTGAGCCTTGGGCAAGAATTTTTCAGCCCAGGCTTGGCCTTTTCTTATTTTTAATCATTAACTGTTAGTTTTAATTGTAAAATATATTTAATACTAATATATAAAATTTGATCTTTTTTAATATTAAAATGGTTTTCCTTTCTCTTACGAAAACTTCCAAATACTTCCATCATATTGATGCTACATTTTTCTTTCTATCTTCTCTTCATGTGCAACATGTTCTGGAGCAGGATATCCATGAGGAGCAGCAGGAGCACCCTGGAAAGAACAATGAGTTTGCTATTCAGGCATATGCTGTTAGATTTTTGAAATATAACAGCTCCCCTGTCCCAACACTTCAAGCTGAAGCACCAGCAACTCCTGACAGGATATCTGACTCTGGCATTACAGACATTTCTTGGAATGAACACCTAACAGAAGTAT
Source organism: Gossypium raimondii (assembly GCF_025698545.1). NCBI lineage: Eukaryota > Viridiplantae > Streptophyta > Magnoliopsida > Malvales > Malvaceae > Gossypium > Gossypium raimondii. The sequence goes on from NC_068575.1 coordinate 50,360,702, forward strand.
GGCTTAAATAAAATCTTCTGGCTATTAAGATTTATTAACACTGCATTGTTAGCTTTTGAATATATCTCTTTTAATAGTTTGTACCTGTTTAACTCTTCATGCTCTGTTTGGGGGTTCTTTATCTTGAGCAGATGTTTTCTTTTTCTCCTGTAACTTTTTATGTGCTTTATTTTCAGGAAAGCCTCTTCTATTCAGTTCCTTCAGGTGCTATGGAAACCTACCGGAGATCTATTGAATCTTATTTGGTACAGACTGAGGTAAATATAGGTCCTTAATGAGTTTATACATGACCTTTCTCTTTTGCTTCCCCTATAATACTGGGCTGATGTAATGCATGTGAAAAGTACATCAATGAAACTTATCATGGAGAACATATATACATTCCCATTTCGATTTCTTCTAATTTGCCCAGTGCAGCAGCTTTTGGAACTTCTCTGCCCAATCTTGATTATTATTGTATATTTTCTTGTTCTTAGAAAACTGGGAGTAGTGCACAAGAGGAAGTTGAAACATCCGCTTATGATGATGGAGCAGGTAATCATGACACTTCCTTTCTAGTTCTTTTGGTCATTTAATAGTCTTCTGTTCCTTACAACTTCTTCAAATTCAGAGTTTGGATATGGTGACTTTGTTTATGATGAGGATGAAGGAGAAACAAGTACATATTATTTGCCCGGAGCCTTCGAAGGTAGAAAATCATCAAAACTAAACAAGAAGAAGCGGAAGAACCCTATGAAATCATATCCTGCAAGACCCTATGAAATGGATGCTGATTTGCCATATGGAAGCTGTGCTCAGCAATCCGTGTTGATTGGAAAAAGGCCAGGTAGTAGTCTAAATGTTGGTCCAATTCCAACAAAACGTGTGCGCACTGGTTCCAGACAGAGGGTTATAAGTCCTTTTGGCAGTGCTGCTGCTGCTGGGGGCTTACAGGCTCCGATGAAAACAGATGCTTCTAGTGGAGATACTAATTCTTTTCAGGATGATCAGAGTACTTTGCATGGAGGATTCCAGATGCAGAAAAGCAATGAGGTTGAATCAATCGGGGATTTTGAAAGGCAGCTACCATATGATTGTGCAGAAACACCAACAAAACCTAAAAAGAAGAAAAAGGCCAAGAATCTTGTACGTAGGAATTCCTCTGTTTTAACTGACTGGGGTCTGTTTATCCCAGAAATGGTATGGCTAGTTTTGTTTTTTTTTTTCTTTATGGTTTTTAAGTGCCTGAATCTTGCTTTTCGTAGCTTTCTGCATATGATCAGGGTTGGCAGCTGGAATCTACTGTTCACAGTGAACAGGTGAATTTGTTATCTTTATTATGACAAGTTGTTTATTCTGATATAAACAGACTTGTTTTCTTTTCTTTTCATTTGCTTCATTGTTTTCTTTATATATTTTTTAAAACAGTATATTTATTTTATCGTTAAGAATTAAAAAAATTTGCTGCCTAGATGAGTAATTAGAGTTTTAGGTTATTGTGTATGTTACTTTTAAATTCTGATTTTACCCATCCATTTTTCGAAGGAATTAACAGTTTTTAAGTTAATTTTGAATAAGCTTTGTGCCAAATTTGTTCCAGTTTCTTGATTTAAGTAAAATCTCAAAATTTAAGTTCATTTTAGTATTTTTAATAGTACATCAGAGCAAGGAGTATACTGACCAAGTTGATATCATTCTTTGCATGATAGATATAAGGATGAGTTAAGTCATAAGTCTTTTTTTGTGGCATTGAACTTTATTTGATATTCATCTGTTCTTCCTTTGTCTTCTCTAAATTATTTGTTCATTGTACTCTTTTTTAATTGATGATCTCATGTTTGATGGTGCCATTTCTTTGACAGCGAGATTATTCCAAAAAGAGATCAGAGAGTCATCATTTTGATTCTAATGGATCCAGTGGTAAAGCTCTATTTTCTCGTTTTTGAGTCAATGGTTGGTTAGTTGGTTGGATATATCTATTCAATGTCATGTTCTTCACACTTTACATTTTCAATTGTCTTTTCCTTAGTTTTATATGGGCAACAGAATGCCAAGAAGTTGAAGCTAATGAAGCAACAACCAGATAATGCCTTTGACATCAATCCTAGTGGATCCATCCCTTCACCAGTAGGGTCACAAATGAGTAATATGTCCAACCCCAACAAAATCATTAGATTAATTCATGGTCGTGACAGAGGTAGAAAAGCCAAAACACTTAAGGTATTTTTTCATTTATGCATTTTTTGTCTGGTTGATCATGTGCTTCATGGTTGTCTTATCTCTTGTTTAATTATTATAATCATGTAAACTGCTTCTAGATGTCTGCTGGCGAGCCTGGTTCTGGTTGTCCCTGGTCGCTATTTGAAGATCAGGTTAATTTTTGTTATCCTGTTCTTATTCTTCTGTATCTATTAGCATTAGCAGCAGAACCTTGAGGTGTTACTGCATTTATGTTCAGGCACTTGTTGTCCTAGTACACGACATGGGACCAAATTGGGAGCTTATAAGTGATGCCATTAACAGTACCCTTCAGTTTAAGGTTAGTGCTTCAGCTTAATGTCTTTACAAATATTCTGTTATCTAAGGCTTCCTTCTAATGTGCCTGAAATGCTTTTAAATTGTCACCATTGATGTGTATATTGCTCTAAAACCACTACTCGTTGTTTCATTTGTCTACAATCTCATTCTATATCTACAGCAGCCTTACTAGTTCTATTCTTTTTTTCACCCTTTCCTCATTTCTCCCATCTACCTCCCCTTTTCTGCATCGGGCAATTATCTCATGAAACTTATCAATGCATCTAGTGCATATTCCGCAAGCCTAAAGAATGCAAGGAACGGCATAAAATCTTAATGGATAGAAGTGGAGATGGAGCTGACAGTGCTGATGATTCAGGATCTTCTCAGCCATATCCATCCACATTGCCTGGCATTCCCAAGGTCCTCTCTGTCCCTAAAAACTAGTAGATTTCCATTTTTCAATTCATTGATGATGGACATGTTCAATGGAGCTAATTTTACCGTGATTGTATCCTACTGCTGTGTGTCATGCAGGGAAGTGCCAGACAGTTGTTTCAACGTTTGCAAGGACCAATGGAAGAGGATACTCTGAAGTCTCATTTTGAGAAAATTATACATATTGGCAAGAAACAGCACTACCGGCGGAATCAGGTGCATTGGGATACATTTCTAATCTTTAGAGATCCTGGCATTTGATAGTTTTAAGAACAAATGAGTCTGATTTAATCAATCAGTTGAAGATAGTCTTTTTGGCATCTTCAGCAATGTCAATTTTGCTGTTTTTAATCAGTTCGATGCAAATTTCTGACCATGAACATTTTGAGAAGACTTGCGCACTGTTAAGTGAATTTCTGAAAGTGCATGCAACTTGTTCATTTAAAATATACTAGATTCGCTCAACTCCTGCTATTTTGAAACATTGGAATCTATTCATCGAGGAAAGAGGTAAATTGTCACTGTTTAGGATTCTATTTGATATGTCAGGTGTGTCTTGATCAACCCTGGTATGCTGTCATCCTTCTTTTTAGATGTAGAAATATGTGAATGATGTTTCACATATTGTGATTGTTGGTGCCCCGAGAGACCTAGACTGAAATGAAAGTACTAACTTCAGGAAATTCCTAGAAGATTATGAATAAATCATAAGGTGGAAATAGCACACTTTTAGTTCCATTGTCCTCGAGCTGCAACTTCTTGAAAGATTTTTTTTTTTTTTTTTTCTGTTAGGCTTCTTAGATATGCAGAAGAGCGATAAAAGAATCTTTTGGTTTTAGATGACCTCTTCTCTGCTCCCAGTCATAGAATAAAGGCTTGCTATGAATCCATAGTATCCATTGTACTTCTCGCTTCTCTTAGTCTGAGCAATTTATGTAGCAATTGAGTGGTAGAATAAACGTTAATAAATAGTGATATATTAGTTGAATTGCACAATAGATGGGGATTTTGAAGTTTGAGATATTCTTTGAAAACTTTGAATTAGCTGCCTTTGAACATCTCAAAGTTCCTCCCCTATACGTGTACTTTATTTAACATAAGGTTGTGCGCTTAGTGAAATTTCAAATTAATTTTGAACCTAGATTTATAATGCTGTCAGGTATTCTTCTCCTTTTGTTTCACAATTGTGTTAGCACTCTCTGGTGTGGCAATTAGTATGGACTTGAACATAACCTACACTCTTAATACTTGGAATCATAGTAGATTATCTTTTCTTTAATTTCACCTTGATTCTTTCAAACTCCTGAATTGGCCTTTATCTTATTGTATCTTGTAAAGCATGATAACCAGGATCCGAAGCAGATAGTGCCAGTCCACAACTCTCATGTTATTGCTCTTTCCCCAGTCTGCCCCAATAAACTAAATGGAGGGGTTCTAACGTAAGCCTTGTTGTCCCCTTTTTATTAATGTTTTAGCTTTGTTAGTTCAATCGTTGTTATTAGTTTCACTGTTGCTATTGTGTTCGCGCCAATATCATTTTTATTTTCATTGTCTGGATAAAGGCCTCTTGATCTTTGTGATGCCACTGCATCAAGCCAAGATGTTCTACCCCTTGGAAATCTGGCTTCTAATACCAGTGGTTTAGCAATCTCAAATCAAGGAGCTGCAGGATCAATGCTTCCTGCCTCTGCAGCCAATTCTTCACTACAGGGATCTTCTGGCATGGTTCTTGGCAGTAATTTAGCATCGCTGTCTACACCACTCAATTCATCTGTGAGGTATTGAGCTAATGTGTAGATTGCTGTTTTCTGTGCCTGCATAGTTTCACATGCTAATGGCACAAATTTTGGGTCATATTTTGCTCTCAGGGATGGTAGATATGGTGTTCTGAGAACATCTTTGCCAGCTGATGAGCAGCATAGAATGCAACAATATAATCAAATGTTATCTGGCAGGAATGTTCAGCAGTCCAACTTGTCTCTCCCTGGGGCTGTTTCTGGATCAGATCGAATGGTTCGTGTACTAAGTGGGAATAATTTGGGAATGATGTGTGGGATAAATAGAAGCATGCCAATTTCAAGGCCTGGCTTCCAAGGAATGACATCATCAGCAATGCTGAATTCTGGCAGCATGCTTTCCTCCAATTTGGTAGGTGGAATGCAAAACCCTGTCAATATGCACTCTGGAACAGGTTCTGGTCAAGGAAACTCAATGTTAAGACCTCGTGACACCAAGCACATGATGCGAGTAAGTTATTTTACTTTTATAAACCAGTATAATCTAGTCTGTGCTCCAACATATTGTGGTTTGGCTGTTTGGGCCTCTTCTATTCCATATAAATGGTTAATTGTTATATATCAATAATCAGCTTTGATTTTTTGCTTGATAATTGGTTGCACTATCAAAGATGCCAGTTCCTGAACATGGGGACTTTAATCCTGCATGCTTTAACCATATGGATGCCGGTCAAAAGCCTTGTGATAGTTCTGTAATATTTTAAAGTAAAAGGAATTTTCAATACTGCCAAAAATCTCATCAAAGTGAATCCCTTTTACAACTGTAGACCTAAAATTTTCCTTTACCATGGTTCTCGGGATACCAAGCCGAAAGATGATAACTGTGAGCATCTAAATAACCACTTTCAGTAGATTTAAAACTTGCTGAAATTCAAGACTTAAGTAAAGGCTGGATAATAGGGCCTTTAAGTTGGATGGTATTCTCGATGATCAACAACAATATGCTTTCTCCTACGAATTTTTTACCTTTGTTCATAATTTATTTTGATTATCTATTAATCTCATCTCTTCAGCTTTAAGGTGTTTCTCTGTGTATAGGTATGTGGTTGAGTTGGCCATGTATGTTTGTTTACTTTAGAGTTACTTTGAAATTTCTTACTAATCAATGACATTAGAGCTCTATAGTTCTTGTCCATGTGATGATATACAACTTTCAATTATATGACCTTTTTTCCCTTCTTTTGATAGCCTGGCCACAGTCCAGAGCTCCAAATGCAGGCTCAAGGGAATGGCCAGGGAATTTCTGCTTTCAATGGGCTGAATTCTGCTTACCCTAATCAATCTACTGCACCATCTGTTCAGTCATATCCTGGTCATCCCCAGCAGCAGCAGCAAATGCCTCAGCAGCAGTCCCATGCACTGAGCAATTCTCATCATCCTCAACATCAGGGTTCCAATCATGCTTCTGGGCCGCAGCAACAAGCATATGCCATGCGCGTCGCTAAAGAAAGGCAAATGCAGCAGCAGCGTCTTATGCAGCAACAGCAGCCCCAGCAACAGCAGCAAAAACAGTTCACTGCATCTAGCGCTTTGATGTCACATGTCCAGCCTCAGACCCAACTTCCCATATCCTCTTCTCTTCAGAATAGTTCCCAGATTCAATCTCAAGCATCAACTCAGCCAGTGTCACTTCCCGCTCCATCTTCACCAATGACTCCTATGTCATTACAGCACCAACAGAAACACCACTTGGCCCCTCATGGGCTTGGTAGGAATCCCCAAACTGGTGCTAGTGGATTGAACAATCAGATAGGCAAGCAACGGCAGCGGCAACCCCAGCAACAGCAGCAGCAGTTTCAACAGTCTGGCAGGCACCATCCTCAGCAACGACAACCACCTCAGTCTCAACAGCAAACTAAACTTTTGAAGGGAGTAGGAAGAGGGAACATGCTGGTGCATCAGAACCTTTCTGCTGACCCTGCTCATCTGAATGGCCTCAGCATGGCCTCTAGCAACCAAGCTGCTGAGAAAGGAGAGCAGATCATGCACTTGATGCAAGGTCAGGGCTTGTATCCCGGGCCTGGTACAGGCCCTGTCCAACAATCTAAACCTCTAGTTTCCCAGCCACAGCAAAAGCTATTTTCTGGGGCAACGCCCCCTTCTACAAAGCAACCCCAGCAGATGGCTTCCCATTCGGATAATAGTTCTCAAGGTCAAGTTTCCACGGTGCCTTCTGGTCATATACCATCAGCTGGGAATCAATGTGTCTTGCCAGCCTCTGTGGGTCCAAACCACCAGCATTTGCAGCTACAGTCACAGCCACACCAAAAGAAGGTTAATCAAAACCAATCTACTGTTCAAAGGGTGCTTCAACAGAATCGACAAGTGAATTCGGATCCTCTCAGCAAACCTCAGGCTGAGCCAGCTCAAGCTGACCAACAGCCCATGAATAATGCTTCGCAGATGGGTACAACCACAACTGCAGCAGTGTCCGAAGTTGGCATTGATTCAGCTAACAACACAGTGCAAAATGTTCCTTCTGCTGGTTCTCAGTGGAAATCATCAGATCCAGTGTATAATCCTGGTATGCCAACCTTGGCTACTCAAGTGGGATCCATAGGGAGCCCCCCTCTTACAAATTCAGCTGCTAGTGTTCCACTACCTTCTTTCAACCAAGGGTTAGGGCAGAGACAATTACCAGGTGGCTTACCACTTCATGGGAGCAAGGCTGGGGCACAGCGGCCACAACTGCCACAAATACAACAATCTTCAACACCGGCCCCATCTCAACAACACTACCAGCCACAAGAGCAATTACAGCAAGACCTGCATAATTCACCCCCACAACAGCTGCCATTGCAGCAACAGTCACAACAGCAAACTCCACATCTACAAGCAGTACAAGGCAGCTTGTATCACAGGCCTTCCAATTCTAAGCCAGAATGAAGCAATCCTATGGATGGATCAGTTCCAACAGCAAAGGGTTATGCTAGGTTGGGTTTGGATGTCCTCGTAACAGCAATGTACAGGTACTAATGATTTTCAGAGGTAGGCAGGTTTGATATTACAGCTATTACATGTTAGGTTGGCATATTAGGAAAAACTAAAACATTTGGAATTGTCATATACTGTTGTAATACTATAATGATGATAAATGCTAACCCCTGTCTAGCATCGTTGTTCAATTGGTTTTTTTAAAAGTTTGACTCTCTCTATCCCAATACACCCTCTGTTGATTGAAAATTATTTATGGATGGACTACCTTTTACAGCTAGCTGTCTGTTGGTGCTTGGCTCTGTGAACTGTTTGGATTATGTACTTTTTCTTTTCCTTTGTGTTTACTTATTTGGTATCAAAATTTCCTTCAACTTGAATGGGGAGTAGACACTAAAGGAACTTTGGGTTGTATGCAGATGAAGCTGGTTATTCTACGGGGGCATTGCCATGCGGAAAGAGGTGGTTTCTATTTGCAGGTTAGAAATTCACAGAAAGAATGGACCTTTTCTCTTTCTGTTTTTACTTCTTGGGTTTTTGGGAGATTTTATGTATATTACCAGTGGTCTAGACTAGAGCATTGGGAAGATGGGGACGGAATATAGAGGCATTTTGTACATAATAGGTCACATCTCCGATTTCTTGTACTTCCTTGCCCTCCCTTCCTTTCATGGTGTCCCTGCTCGTATGCATAGGGGAGGGGAAGTCTTATTTCATTTTACCCCCAGTAGATCAGTGCCATGTATTATTTACCCTTTCCAGATCAAGTGGGTAGCAATGAATGATTGTTATGGGCAAAAAAGCCTTCGGAAATTTTGTGAATATATAATATAAGGTTTGTTTCTGGTGCGCACTGGTTGGTGTAAGTATCCAGATTATGATGGGCGTTTGTGACTGCCATTTCATGGCCACTCGAATGAATTATTGCTGTAATTTGTGTACCACTCAAATTCTCATAATGCAACAACCACCCTTTAATTGCTCATCTTTTCCATTTGTTGATGTGTCTATTAATTGAATCACGAATCATTTGAACGTCCACTGATGCTTTGGGTTTCTCGCATTAGTTATTCAGATGTGTTCAACTTCAAATTTATTGTCTTGCCTATCTCCACATACACCCAAACATGTGTTGGTTCAAAGCTTGATGTTTTCCAACATTACTGGAATGTGAACAATGTCGAAGCTGTGATCATGGACAGGAAATACGCTTCAAGGCTCTTGTATTACAAGACAAAATCAGGCAGTAGCATATTCTGTAACAGTGTCGCCGAACTTTTGAGAGCAAGAGGCAATAAAAAAATACAGCAGGGATGTAATGCAACACGGCAATCCCTATCTTTACATAATCATTCAAAAAATAATGGCTAGGGTTGATCCATGGAGCACAAAGAAGTCACTGGTATATACCAGCAGTCATTTTAGACTAGCACAGCTAAACCACCGACTCAAAGTAAGGTTCCAACTTTTCAAAATGTTAAAACACCAACACAAACAAGTGCGAAGTGCAACGTGAATAATTCCGGGAACATCATACATTCTTCCCGCAAGATATATATACATATATATAAACAGTTGCCCTGCAAAAATCTTGATTGTATGAAACCCGAACCTGCTCCGAGATTCTTCAGGAACCCAATTTTTGATCCACCTTGCTTGAGCCGAAACTCGCTGAGATCACATCCACAAATTTCTTATTTGCATCCAGTATCATCTCAATCCTTGTGTTCTCCATTTCCATTCTTAATCTTTCAGTTTCTCGCATCATTTGCATCCTTTTCCTTTCTACCCACATTAGCTTCTCACCAAATCTCCTTATTTCCACTGCTAGTGCCATTCCCTTGTTCTCTTCCTCCATTGCCACAACTGCCACGTCATTATTCCCCTCCTCTTCCCCTCTAATCCTTTTCCTTCCCCCGCTTAAGAACCCAGAAAACCGGTTCACAGCACTCGGCCGTCGCAATATATTGTTAATACTGCGGCTTTTACTGAACTGGTTGTTTTCTTCATCATCATCATAATAATAATCTCTATAGTAATTATTCCCAGCTTCATGTCCATTTTCGGAATAGAATTTTAGCCCTCTGGTAGGAACCAAGGAAGCCAACGGTCGAGCCGAGATAGTCAAAGGCTCGTGCTCGAGAGCTTCCATGGCGTCGTAATAAGGCCAATGGGCTCCCGAAGCGAGACCTTGGCGTTCAGAGCGGTAACGACGGCGGAGCTTCTCCATCTTGTGACGGCACTGGAGAGCGGTTTTGGCGGGTGAATCGTCTAAGTGGCCGCAGCGTACAGCGACGGTTACAGCTACCTCTTGCCACTGCCAGGCTTTGAGTTTGCTGCGTTGGAGAGAATACCATTTTTCTTGGTAGGCTTGGATTAGGTTGAGAGTTTCTTGGTGTGTCCATGGAAGGGGTTGGCGCTTTTTTCCGGGTGTTGGGTCGGCCGCCGGAGATATATTTGACATTTTAGGGGGAAGATTTGGATTCCTAAACCTCAAATTTTGGAGAAGAGGGTGGCGGTGGAGTAGAGTGGGTCGGTTATATTTTAGTTTTTCCGTTTTTTACATTTTAATTGAGGGCCAATTTCTTTGCCTAGCCAATGAGATTTATTACATTATTATTTATAAGCTTGCTTTAATCTTGTTTTATTTTTGAAATTTGTTGCCTAAAAGATTTAATCAAGTAGTAATAGTTTCTTCACTCATTGCTGTAATTGACTATAATCCTTTGTATTACAATTTATACCCATCTACATTCATCTTTCCAAAATTCTGTATAAATTAAAAGTCACAAAGCATCACCAGTTTTCGCAGCACCTCTCTAACTTAGCCCCTTAACACTTGGCTTTTACACGAACTTACCTGCTCTTTTCAATGCTATGCGAGTGAGGTCAAGAACGGCTCTTTTCAACTACTTTGTCAGAAAGTTTATTTCAATGATCATCTCGCAACTGTCTTGCATCAACCTTGACTGCCCATTTCAAGGCCACACAAAAACAAAAATGAGATTCAATGTTCTATATAGGATCATACAAGTGAGAGTGTGATGTAAAAGAGTTAGTCAACCTGATTGAAGCTGTCAAGAGAGATAGATATCCAACTCCTGCTCTTATATATAGCATTTTTGAGAGACAAAACAAGACAGCATATTGGCTACCAAAGCTAAACCAGCGTCACCCAAGCAATTTCATCTTTCTGGGTTCAATGGTTTGTAGTTTCTTCCCCAACATGAAAATTTCCCCTGTTAATGTCATACTCAATACCATCAGAATAAGCGCCTTATTTGAACACATCCACAGGCACTCTTCACTTAATCTATTCCATATTTAGAAGTTAAAAAAAAAAAAAAGAAGCATTTTTTTGTTGGTCATGCACCAAGCAAGTTCAGTTTTCTCTATTAGACAAAGGGGACAGAGTTTTACTCTGAACCTGGCCAACCAGATTACTTGTCTTCAATTTCATACAACACAAAATAGTACTTGTCTTCAATTTTATACAACACAAATCTTTGTGTTTGGAAAGCTTGGGTTAAAGCACTAGATTGTAACAGCTTTTATTGTCGTGAAGAATCTATATGCTTAATACCATATTTCCTTTGGCTCTAACAAAATGGATATATCAACAATTCCAAATATTCAGGTATATGCTGCGGTTGAACAATTACTGTCACCAAATTACTTTCCTACACTAACAGTTAAAATCCATTCTTATCTTCCTAAGGAAGATTCCCAGTTCTATATTTTCTTCCCCAAGAAAATAGGAACTTACAGCTAAGTTGCACTCCTTTAAGTGCTCCAACAACTCAGCAAGTTCTACTTGTTTTGATGCAGTTGTAAATAATGCCTACAAAAGATCAAGTCCGTGTTCAGCAACCATGATTTATGAAGGCACAAAAACTGGCTGCAATAAAGACTAAAGAGTAGAAAGAGGTCCTACTTTCTTAGTTCTCTGTAAATCTTGTTCCATGGATTTAATCCGATTCAATGATTCAAGAAGCATGTCCTCTTTTTCAGGAGGAATATTTGCAGGCTTGTTATACAGCTTGGTTACCATTGTTTCTAAATTTTGTAGCCTCTGCCAACATGGACGGAGCAAGTCCTCTTCTGCTTCTGTCAAAATTCCATTTTCTGTAGACCCTGAACCTGCCATCTGGTCATTTGACTGGTTTTCTGTTTGTTGTTTCGAGTCTTGTGCTTTCAGAAATCTTCCCAGTCCAGGGACTAAGAAATATATAAATGCTAACAATTTGAGTACAAAGTGAGTAAAAAAACTTGTCACATGGTGTACAAGCTTCTTTCCTGCATTTCTGGGACTAACATCGGTAGTTATGTCATCTGAAAACAGCACAAAATTAAGATGTAAAAGCTTGCGGCATTAGAAAAAATTAGCATTGCCATTAAGAAGTTTTAATACTGAGAAAGAGGAGATAATGATCTTATGTCAAGAAAGCTTCACTAGAAATCTTCGTGTCAAAACTTGAAATGTTGAAGGTGAATACAATTATACAAGTTCAAAACTAGAATGGATGGTGAAATCAGATAGATAATTACAGGCTTCCACATCTTAATCAAGCTTGGCTAATTGATCAAGCTTTCCCGACACATGGAAGCATATGCTAGGGCTACTATTTTTACTTTTACTTTAAGCCACCTTCATTGGCCTATATGATAATCATTTACCATGATATACAGCAACTATGTCTTAAAAATTTAGGAGACACACCAAAGTTTGATTGGGGATAGAAGTTCATAACCATCATGGCCAAAGAAACCACACACAACTACCAACTTTCATATGTTAATAGTGTGGATGATTGGACATAATTCTTCCAGTACCTTTCCGAGACTAATTATTGCTACTAGTTATGCTTTAATGGCCCCATTCTTGGTCCAAATTATGGTTTTTACTATGAGATCGTAGGAACATCTCACAAGGACATATAAGAAAATTACCACAACATGTGCCCCGACCAGATTCAATGATCTGATATAGATCAACAGACAACAACGGAAACACAAATATGATGTCCAATTAGGATAAGTGAGTAATCACTCACTTGTTGAACTAGCTAGAGTTCTTGCAGCGTTTTCTGGTTTGCTAGTACCATACAAAGAGTTAGGACCACTCATCCTTTCCTGGCACAAGGATCAATAAATATTAAATAATATTTCACAAAAGGAAACAAGGATTATAAACTCTAATAAATAAGTTCATAACCAAACTTAAAATAGAAGTCAGAAAGATGATGATTACTTCGTTGGAAAGTGACACTAACTGCATGAAATCTGAAGTATCTAGCCTCACATCAGAAACGCAAGATATTTCACTAGTTGCAACCTGCCAAAGAACCAATTAACTTGGAACATGATGCATAGCTAAATAATGATAAAATGACAGTACTCAAAGAAATTGATGAATATAAAAGGTAGTGAAAGGAACCTTAGTGGACAAAAACTTGACTTCCAAATTGTCATTCTCAGAACTTTCTGTTTTCCTCAAGTACAAGGCATAACCCAAGTGTGTCAACTGCAAGTAGATTACCGGCAATCAGTTTTAGCTTAAAGCATAAAAAATAATAACAACCATGGCATTTCTCAGACATCAACATGTCTAAACAGAGAAGAGTTCTACTAAATGCTTCAATTATTTATTCATTTTCCTTCTAAATGCTGATAAGGGTCCTACCTTCATTATTTCTGGGTTTTTCCAGGGTCCCTTATCAGATCTAAGACACCCGCCATCATTAGGGCATGAGCAAGTTCCACCAAGAAACTCTGGCAATTGGCTGCTTGGGAGATTTTCCACAAACAAGTTTAGTTAGAAAGTCCAAAAACAAGCAGACAGTAAGATAATTCGGTAGTAATAAAGAAGTCGCAACCTTGGCTCAATAATCTCCAATAATTTAGTATGGAATTTGTTCCCAAGAACCTGTATGGTGAAAGAAAATTGCTTGATTAGTAAACCAACCTCCAAAACAAAAATCCTGCATCAAAATATATTTGTTTATGATCACTTGTTTCAATATTTTTCTACATGAATTTTTGCAGTAGTTTTTGGATCAAGAAAGCCTCTTGCAGTGTTCCATAGTATTTTGAATCTGCTTCCAGCATTAACTATGTACATTTGATGTAGAGTCTGAGGAGAGAATTATGATGTTAGCAACAATAGAGAAATATATACATAAATAATATATATATATATTCATTCAGCTTAATGAAACAATTAAGACACCTCAGGATAGTTGTCACCATCAATTTTCTGCATGCGCATCACAAGATCATTTGCAACCTTGCCAAAGCTCATCCAGTTCTGCATAATGAGGGAAATAATGAGATATATGATACAGCATGAAATGCATATGTTCTGTGATTGATGAATACTGACCAACCCCTGCACATCTAATATTGTCGTTGTACAATCTATAGGCTTCTTGGCAGCCATAGAACAGGCAGGAAACTTCTCCAAGAAAGCCTTCTCAAAGCCCTGCACATGATAGTTTAAAAATCTTTCAACTGTAGTGACCTTCATCAGCTTGCCAACGTCAATTTTACCAATTCTTTCAATATAAACAGGGTGCCCCTGTTTGTCCACACCATGGTAACCATGGGGGTAACACTGGTGAACTTCTTCGTATTCATCAAACACAAAATCCTGCATATGCATCACAGCATATGTTAAAACTATGATACCTGAAACTGTTACCAGCATGAAAGAGAGACAGCACACATCCTTCATAAACAACAAGATATACAAAGTTGCTATTTCCATCATTTAAATTTCTACTGCACTTCTTATGATTTGATGAAGTTTAAAAATAATAGAAGGAGCAGTTTACCTGTACAATAGTATCCACACCATTCTCATTTCTCCAGTTCAGCATATCTTCCCACATCTGGATAGTTTTGTCAAGGTCAAACTTCCTTGCTTTCAAGAATCTGCAAAAACAAATTCCAGATTTTTAAATGAATGAACACTGTTGAATGGAGGCTTTTGAATATATGATTTCTTTTTCTTCCCTCTTTTTTTTTTTTTTTTTAAATTTTGGATAAGCTGGAATAAAATTTTTTTTTTTTTTAAATATAATGTTTAGTGGAGTTAAGTTTCCACTTCTATGTATACTGGTTCTGAGAGTATAGTCCAGGGTTAACTGGGGAGTCACCAGCTCATCAAAGCAGTCTCCGTTACATCATGCTTCACAACAAACCCCGCAGATGAATTTGCATTATGTCCATCAAGATACTCAGAGTTCGAAGTTAAAAATCTTAGTTTTATTAGAATAAGAGTCTACTCATAAATCCTCCGAGTTAGGCAGTAGCTTTTTAAATAAATCATTTATATAAGATACATTTCTCTAATCCTTGCTGCTAAAAATTTGATGACCAAAACTAGTACACTGCCCAAAACTCAATAAAGGGGGCAGTTGCAGTTCATGAAATAAGTAAATTGAAGATGGTTTGATATAGTACACCAAGAAATGAACCACCAATTATGCAGCCAAGAAATCATTCTGATATTTATATTCAAAAATTCCAATAAATTTCTTCACTAGAAAACCTAGACCCTAAAGGAGAAGCTGCATGAGCCATGAGGTGTGGAAAACATTTTTTCCTGATCAATTAATCTTTCTTTTTCATTTGAATCCAATTTTGTTAGATCTTTATTTTGAGCCAGAATTTCAATAGTGGCATCCAAAATTCCTTTAGAAACTCAGGGATGTAATGATGAAAAAATCCAAAAATTGCCTTCTAGATTCCAGATTATGAAATTGTTAAGTGGAATTATCCGCTTTGGGTTTCTGTGGTCTTATATTCAAATTGAGCCCTCCATCTATTTCCAGTTGTTTTAGGTTACATTCTAATATAGTATCTGAGCCAAGGATTGTTATGTTCTTCCTGCCTAACCCTATATAAGGTTGAAAACCACTTGCAAGGCTATCCATATGTAAGCCTGTTAAGCTACAGACAAGGGGAGTGTCAAGTAGTACAATCACACCTCTTCTAAGTGTTGGGAATTATTACAGGTCTTATGTTCAAGTTGGACCCACCAGCTACCGTCAATTGGATGTTTGACGAAAGTAATAAAAAATTACCAAGGAAAGGCCACAGAAAATGATGAAAATTAGAGAACAAATGGAAAATGTTGTTCACAGCAATAAACATTTATAAAATTTTCTTAAAGTCAATTGATGGGTAGCATTATTCAAGCTATCATTTGTAAATTTTAAAACAGCACATGTTTGGTTCAAAGGGATGATCTCATCTCTTATCAACATGGTTAATGCGAAGTGCCCACGCATATGAATAACATAACTTCCTTCCAGAAACTGCAGTACAAGTCTACTGGTTGTTTACCTTAACAAAGTGTAGTAATCATCATGACGTGAGGGAAGCTGGTCCTTTGCAAGCAACGCCTGGCGAAAAGCTTTGACAGCCTTTTCCTCCTCCGCATCCCTTACATCCTCGATAGAAATTGCCGTGTATTTGCAATCA
Organism: Gossypium raimondii; assembly: GCF_025698545.1. Classification (NCBI taxonomy): domain Eukaryota; kingdom Viridiplantae; phylum Streptophyta; class Magnoliopsida; order Malvales; family Malvaceae; genus Gossypium; species Gossypium raimondii. The sequence continues at coordinate 50,376,853 of NC_068575.1, forward strand.
GACACGCGTCCGCCACGCTTCTTAAGGCTATGAGTTAGCTTCGTCGAAGCAGTCATCGCTTTCTTTTTCAGAGATCTCCCTCGTCCCCTCCTCCTTTTCTCGTCTTCAGACGTCTCAATATCCAAATTCGCATCCTTGCTAAACTTCTCACTTTCTTCAAATGCAATTAACTCTCCTGGAACTTTTAAAGAAATTGAAAAACCAATCCAGGAATCACCATTTTGATCTCGAATTTGAACAAAAGTCAGTAAAATTAAACATAACTTACCAGGCATTGTAATTTTATCCTCGATCACGATCAGAATTGTATCTGCAACCAAACAGAATCTGAAAATCTCAGGAATAACAAAAGAAGTTAGTTTTACATGCTAGAAAAACTTTCAGATCTGTTCGATTCACTTTTACAGCTCGTTGTTGTTAAAAAAACGACGAAATTGACCAAAAAAAAAATCAAGCGGCAATGGACAAAAAGGACATGAATCGGCATACAGAGAGAAAAAAAAAGATTATTACTAGTCAGAAACAGGATCGAAATTAAATTACGTCAGATCCAACAACGAATATCAAAACAAACACAATTAAAAGAAGAAAAAAAATCCTTCAATGGAATCATTAATGTATCAATAAATAACAATACAGTTTATAAAAATATATATCCAAATATACCTTGAAAAAAAAACGTATTCACTTCACACGAATTGAACGAGATTAAATTCACGAAAAACGGATGATTGAATTTCTCAGATTCTCTCGTTATTCTTTATGTACGAAAATATTTTTTATATATAATAATCCAAACCATATATAAGAGGATATGAGCAAAAGCCACTACTTTAGGAGGTTACAAGGGCGGGCTTTTTCTCTCTATCGTTTTCAGAATAAAATAATTATTGGTGTTTTTTTTTTTCCTCTTTTGGGTTAGTTAGCTTGGGAACGTAGCAGAGGCGTGTCGTTGTCAAAAAAGGTTTTTTTTTCTTAGATTATTTTAAAAAGAAATCATCGTTTTCGGAGACCGAAATTGGAAGTTGAAACGTAGTAACGTAGCGTGAAACCGCCGCTTCAGCTACTCAAGTGGCGGAGATTCCGATGACGACTTAACGTTTGCTTTGGGCTTTATTCCTAAAGAGGGAGGGAAGCGGGGTTTCGACGGTTAGCTAATGGAGGATGAGATTAGAGATAGTTAGGTGCAAAGGAACAAACCCAAATGGGAAACTGATTTTCTTTTCTTTTGTGTATTTGTACTTATACACGAGGAAAACCAATAGAAAACGTTTGGCATCAAACATTTCATATGCCACGTGGGTTTAGCTTTTGTCATTTTCTTAAGTTATAATAAATCATGTGATAAAATCTCAAACTCTTCTACGATGTTAGAAATTTGTATTATTAATATATCAAATAATTATCTTATTATTTAAATGTTTTATTAAATTTGTTTCACTTATTTCAAAAAATTATTAAAATTTACTCTTTTACAAAATGTTACAGTAAGGGTGCTTATGTTATTTTATTTTATTATATGAAATCTGGAAAATATATATTTGATGGGTTTAAATTTAAATCTATATGATTTTTAACATCTCAACATTATAATTTTCACTGAAGTTTAATTTGTTTTTATATTAAATTTTAATAAATATATTTGTTATAGAACTTTTTCCCATATATCATGGCGTGTTATAATCTAATATTTAAAATTTAATTAGAACAGTGGTTAAAGTTTCCGCTTAACATTTAGACAAAAGGGTTCAAACTTCAGAATGTATCTCCTCTTCCTAATATTGCAATGATAAAATGTATTATTATTATCTTATAAATCGTTATTAGTATAACTCTTTAACAAAGTTAAGAATTTCACATACTTTTCTTATTTAATTTTATTTTTAAAATTTTATTTGTGGAATTATAATTTTGTAGATATATTGATATTATTAGATGTAATTAGAGTTGTCTATGGGTCGGGTTCGGGTTGAGCCAAGTGAAAAATTAAGGCCTATTTTCTAGGCCCAACCTATAAAATGGGCTTAAATTTTTGCCTAAATTTGACTCGGATAAAAATGTTAAAACCCGAGCCTGGTCTGTCCGCAGATATTAAAATTTTTTATATAAAAATAAATTTAAAAAATATAATACATCAAATACACTAATAACATTAAAATAAATGTTTCCCAATAAATGAAAAAATATTCTTAAATAACACTAAGATAAGTGCAACTTAGCAAGCAAATATCTCTATATTAGTGGTAAAATTAATAATAAAATAAAAGTTATACAATATCCAAACAATAACAACAAAATAGTAACAATATAATAGTGAAATGATAGCAAAACAATGAAAACACAATGGCAAAACAATAAAAAAAATAGCATCAGGTTTTTTTTTTCTTTTTGCAAATTCAGGCTAGGCCGAGCTTGGGCCAAAAAAGCTTACCCGAGACCTGACCCATTTTTCTTATCCAAACCCATTTTTCGGGCCTATATTTTTTCTTAAACCCTCCCATTTTTCAAGCAGGCCTTCAAGCTGGACCAGATGTAATGATAAGACAGTACACTTATAAGGAGAGAACTCATATTCAAACCTTAAAGATGATGAACATCAAGAATACCTTAACTCCACACACACACAAAATCAATCATCATGAAAAAAAATCAATTTTGTTTTTAAAATTACAACTTACAAATATATCACTTAATTCAACAGAATATGGCGAAATGAGTTATAGGTTTCTAATCTTATTTGTGAAAATAAAAATTTTGTGAAAAATTCTTTTGTTCTAAATTACAAGTATATTGGTGATTACAATATGTATATATATCCTTTTTAGTATGGTTTTCTTTTGGGTTTCTTTGGCAATTGTTGTATCCTTTCCCTCTAAACGTTTGTTTCTTTCTATTTTGGTTGGCACGTAGCAGATTTATAAAGGTTTATAATTCATGAGTGACAATTGTGTCAATCCATTTTCACCATCCATTGAGATTCTCTAGTTGGCCATTAGTATCTTGCTATCTTGGTTTCATTGACTGATGGCCATTAACCCTTTCACTTCTATTTCAATGAATAATCATAAAGGTAGAAACGTTAATGATTCCTCCTTTTGACACAATCTATATTTTGAAGTAAATTGCATACAACACCCCTCTATTCAGTTTGAATAAAACCAAATAACTTATTCTCTTCCACCTCTTCTCCTCCAAAGATGAACAAAAATTCAATCAAAGATTACAGTTAGCCTAAAAGCAATGAATTGAATGGTTCGTCATATGAAGACAACCTAATGCAATATTCAGTGGAAGCAAAGCTCCAACCATTAATCATTGTGGCCGTTAGAAGGGGAATTGTTATTTTATTTGATCAAGAAGATTTAGCCCTTAGCAATGCTCCTTGAGCCACTATTTGGTTGCTTATATGTATGATTTCAAATAATTTTTTATGTGGCTACTCAAAATGCTAGTAAATAGGGTATGGAATCTACATTGTCATGTCTTGGTCTTCTCTAGGAATGATACTTTTTTCGTACTAAGGTTCAATAACATCTTTGATTTGCATTTCGTCCACAAGGAGGGGTCTTGGGTGCTTGATGGTTCGCTATTAATGACGGCTAAATGGAACCCTAATATCTCCCCTAGCTTGGACTTGTTATCTTTCTTGTTGTTAGCTTTGATGTCACAAGCTTTTGATACAACAACATTTAAAATGTACAAGCTAAAGGGTCTTATTTAAGCCATAAAAACTAGGGGAAGGTTATGTCTTAGCTTTGTGAAAAAAGATAGGGATTATAAAGGTTATACATTTTCATTAAAAGACAACAATTAAATTATAGTGAATTGAGAGATCATTGGTTTGTTGGATCTGGTACCCTGAGTATAGTATATCTGTTTGTAAACTTGTAATTTTTTTGAATAGATTGGTTAATAAAACAAAATCATTGATATATTTTGTATAATTGTCCTCATATGGGTTTTGCACGAGAATTAAAATGGAAGTAAATGTTTCTCATTGGTTGTCTAATGTTTAATTGATAATAAGCGGTACTACGAGGTCGGATCGTAATACGAAAAGACAACTTATATTAGCTGATACAAAATGAGGCGAATGAATGGGGAAGCGGATCATAAAGTTTGTCAAAGTCACAGATTTGACTTAAGGCTCTAGACATTAAAAAAGAAACTTGGATTCTAACACAACCTAAAATGCAAACAAATCCAAGTTAGATAAAAATAAAGAAAAAACAATTAAAAATAAATAACTAAGATGAATAAAATAGTATAATGAAATCTAAAATTAGAATTAATAAAGAAGAAAAATAAAGAAGATAGATGGAAATATAGAACGTGGTATGTAGAAGTCCTAAGAAGTATTGGAAACATGAAGAATCCACAAATCCCTTCAAGCGGCTCTAATTTCCCCTCCAAGAAAGAAAACTTGACAAGAAAAAATTTGAAGATGATCCCCACAATCTGAAAAGATTATTAAAACTCTTCTAAAAGAAAAACTCAAAGATAATTTATTAACTTAAAAAGAAAAGTTGAATAATAATGAATTGTATGATTTGTGTACAATGTAAACACCTATATATAGGCTAGCTAAATAAATCTAAATAAAACTCTTAAGTATACTAGAATTCTAATTTAATCTAAATAAGAAGTAGTTTTAAACTAAACTTTCTTGTTAACATAAAACTCCTAAATAACTTAAAATACTTAATAATTATCAAAAATTTGAAATAAAATAATCATAAAATAATGCGAGCTGATAAAGACAATATTGAGCTCATATATAATAAAAATTAAGCTTAAAACACGAACCTAATATGAAACGTCTAGGCTTGTGGGATCGGTTGGGGTCCTTAAAGTGAAATGCCTAAACTTGTTAACATTTTCCACATGCGCTTGTCATAATAGATTGAAAGTTTAGACCCACGCACAAAATTAGTCCCTTCTAATTCATCATTACTCCAAAATCCATCATCTTGAAGCTTCAACTTTTCTTTTCGAATTTTTTTTGTGATAAAATCTTGAACGAGTAAGTTGAGTTTTGTCTTTAGCTGCTTAGATTTGGATATCGTAATTGGGCCTTGAGGGAAACTAAGCCCATCTCTATTATGGTATTTGAATTGGATTGAGTTGCTCGTACCATTAGTAGACAAACCTAAATTAGTCTAATTGAAAATAAGCAAACCGATTGAAAGACTAATATAGTGTCTATCAGGTCCAATTAGAGAGATGTTTTTTCTTGGGCATCGAAGTGGATACTCCCGGAATATAGAGACATAGATGTGATTGAATGGACTGATAGTATATCGGACTGAACCTAATAAGAATAGATCCTGAATCTGTTTATGAGTTTATTCACTTGTGGTATTCATAGTGTGACCTACCTAAATCTTGAGCGGATGACGGACTATGTATGCGTGACTCGTACACTTTGATGTAAGTAAAAGCCTAAGCTCGAATAAATAAGGAACGGAAAGCTGGTGTGTTGGGTGTACGACTTCTGCAGTATGTAGAGTTATTCACAAGAGTGAAATTCATAGCCCGAGACATGGGTAAATGATATCCTCTCGTTGGCATTACATGGTTGATGAAAAGTAAATATGGCCACAGATCGTGTTTCTTTGTGATGAATGACTTGATTACTATTTGATAGTAATTGACTTTTCATGAAGGAAGAAGTAATAGTTACCATGAGATAAAATAGAATCATATTCAAAGAACGTATACTATCCCAAAGAGATTAAGGATATCTTATGAGGGTAACACACTTATGAAAAGGTCATTGGACGATCATTGATCAAGTTGCTTTCGTAATGGTATGCTGTTAGAGAATGCTCAATCACGATACTATAGTGGAATGTCTTCGTAACTAAATAAGTTTATAATTAATAGGTGAAAAGATAAAACTTAATTATAAATCATTTGAGCATTGATCCCTCTGCTAGCTCGTTAAAACCATAAATGAATTTTATGTTGAATCAAATGAACAAGAATAGATAGAAATGATGAAGCTAGAGAAATGGGATACATTCGAAATTGAATGAGGTTTTCTCAATAAGTAAGAAAATGACCTGAGAATTAATTTTTGGTTTTTGAATTATTATTTAATTGATTAATTAAATAATTGAAGTTCAAAATATATTTAAATTATTTGGTCATTGTGAAATCCGTTGAATGTAGAAAAATTAAATATATTTTCTCATAGATTCTTTTACGGTAAAGTTGTCATGATTTTAATAGAATTAGAATTTGGTTGAGAAAACTATTTAATTGAGAAATTAAATTATTTAAATTAATTGAATAAATGATATTTAATTTGGGAAATAGAAAAACCATAAACTGGGTTAGAATAAATTATAAAGTGTTGGGTTAAAGTCCACAAAACACATATAATTGGACTCAATATAGGAGAGACCCAACTCCCTTTATATAAAATGCATGGGATGACAAACCCTAGTATTCCTAACTAGGGTTGTCGCTCCTCTCCCTAAATAATAGGGAGTTGGAGATTTTTCTATTAAAATAATATTATTTGTATTCTATCACTTCAACCAAGATTCTACCAACTCTCTTTATAAATAGATGATATTGGTAGGCTTCAAATCACACCAACAGAAAGAGAAAAACATTAGTTTCTTTGAATTTTTTTATATTGTTATTTTGGCAGAAAGTCAGAAAATAGTGGAAATTTCGTTTAAGAATAAATTCTATTTTCTAGGAATTACAATTCTACCGTTTCTACTTAGAGAGATTTACTTTCCCACTGAAAGTAAAAAAAATAATTCTGGTTCTGTGTTTGATTCGATTTGATCAAGCCCACACTCGAAGCAGTTTATGGTATAAGAATAGTGGAGAAGATCATTTGGTTGAAAGCTAGAACGACAAAGATTCACCTACCCGAAAATAAATGTACGAATTTGGTTTAGGGTTTATTGCTATAAATATTACAAATCGAGTCTATTTTCAAATTTTTAATTTTCTATTGTGAAAGAAAACCGTTTTCAAACCAGATTTTTCCAACATGATTGAGGTATATCAAAGTAGTAAAGATAAGCAATTAGGGCCAAACCACTATAAATCAAAGTATCCAAGCTATTCTCCCTTGTTCTTTTATTTTTAGAATAGTTTGTAAGAGATTTTTAAAATCCCAATTCATCCCCTCTTGGTATTTATGAACCTAACGATTGTCGATCTAAATACAAATCTGGGGTCTCCCTAATGAATACTTGATTCTTTTTATTGTAACTAGATTGGAACGAATTGCATGTAATGTATTACATATTGGTTAGAATGGAAATACCCTGGGAACGTTACATTTTTTAGGGTTCGAGGTGATATTAATCCCTAGAAACCATTTATAGTTAGGTACACGATTCAACGTGATGACAGTGCGAAGAAGTAGGCGAACTTCCATTACGAGAGGATTTGTAAAATGTGTATTATATGTGGACATCAGTAGTCACTCAAGAAATAGTTGTCATGATGTTAACCAAGAAACTAAAGACATGCTAAATGATATTAATCAAGTAGTGCTTGGGGATATGAAATTGAGTTTGATGTCAACCAAATACATCTTAGAGGTACAATCAGTGCCACTAGGAGTAAAGGCTTAATAAGATCCACTTATATGAAGTTGAGACCTAAGGTTATAGTTCGTACAAGTAGCTATCTTTTTCGAATGAGCTGTTTTAAATTTGAAGCAGATAATCAAGGTATTGATATCCAATGAAGTGTTAACAACAATGGCTCAGTAGAGTCTAATCCATCTTTGAGACGTTAATAAAAATGTGAGCAATGATAGAACACATTCAGAATAAAAGGAAGTAATTCTGTTGAATAACGACCCTTAAAATGATGAAGGTGGACAAAGAGAGATCAAAACAAATAATCGAAGAATTCATAAGATGTGGTTGGAAAGCCCTATAAGGGGAGATAAAGATAACCCACTTACCTTGATCGTGAACATTAATTTCCATTAAGTTTTGTAGAATCTTTTAAATAAGCTTTTAGACCCTATACATCAAATTAAAGTTGTTCAATCGAAGGATTCATAAGATGTTAATGACTTGCTACCCCCACCTAGTTCCCAAGCAAGGAGACAAGCCTATAAACACTAGGTAGAGAGACAACATAAGCAGGTTGGTAGGTTGCTTTTACAATTGTTGAATGTTTGGATCACCAGAACCTAGTGTTTAGAATCTAATGCATTCAGGGAAGCCATGGCCGAACCAACCAATAATGTACCCATATTCATTAGGTTATTAGACACAGATATGTGCTTTACAAATAGAGGACCAACTTTAGAGGATGATTCTAATAGGGCAGGATCTAGCAAGATGGGTTTTAGGATGGGGCTAGAAAAGGACATGAGGGTAGCGAAGTTAAACCCTAATGTTGTGAACTTTGATGTTGATGATCATTAGGAAAATTTTGGTTTTGTTTTGTTTCTGGAAAATAATGTAGTGTATAACCCACCTAACCTAGTTAATGTTGACATTATAATCACCACAAACCAGGATGACATCCAAGTGCATGACAGATTGAACGAAATCCCTTTCTTTGAATCGAAAGATATAACGAACTCTAGTAGCAATCTACAAGGGCCAATGCTTGATGATCTCGTTAGTAATGGCCTTTGGGAGGAGGGAATTTTAGATGACTCATACACACAATGTGGGATAAAAAGGTGTTATATCTTGGATTCTAAATCGTTTTATATTGAAGTGTTTACTAGTAGGTAGGAAATACAATGTGTGACTAGTTTTGTGTCGATAGAGGTGGACCAAGTTGGTAAGATGAGAACTAAAGCTCAAGGAAAGGAGACTTCACAACTGATTTGAATAGTAGATTTCCGTGAAAGAGAATCTAATGATACATGTAACGACCCAGTTTTCGATGGTGACGAAAAAGGCAATTTTGGGACCCCATTTTCGTAAATCGAGTTCGCCAATATTTAATAAAGACATTTCTAGATTTAGTGTATTAATGGATTGAAATTTGGATAGTCAATTTAGTCAAAATTATGGTTAATTAGGGTCTAGGGACTGAATTGTAACGTCCAATCGCTATAGATTTTTAATTAGTAAATGACTTAGAGACTTAAATTACATTTAACCAAAGGTTTAAAACAACAATTATATCATGTTAGATTATAAGTTAATGGATGGTGTGATTAATTAGACACTAACTTAAGTTACCTAAGGTTAATTTAGTTAAAACATAATTAATTAAGCTAAATTACAAATTAATCAAAGTATATAAGCTAATTTTTAGTGAAAAGAAAGAGATTGTCATCTCTTTCAATCAATTTTAGGCAAGAAAGAAAGAGATTGTCATCTCCTTCAATCAATTTTAGGCAAGAAGAAAACACTTGATGCCATAGCAAGAATTTCAAGCTTTTTGGCTTTAATTTCAAGCAAGCCCCTAACCATTTTTCTTTGATTTTTATGGAAATTGAATCATGAAAGCTTGATCTAGCTAACCCATGTACTAATTTGCAAAACTGTTATAGTTTTAAAAAGTAGCAATGGTTGAGAATTGAATGATTTTGGTGTTAAATTGTTAGAAATTAAGCTTAGTATATAAAAAGGACTAGATTGTAAATATTAATTGTTAGTTTCGTACAATAGGGACCAAATTGAATAAAAATATAAAATTATTATGAATTATTGTTAGGAATACAAAATAGAGGGCCCGTAATGAGTTTTGGTGAAATCATATTTTAATCTGAGGCTTTAAATTGAAAGTTATGATCGGAGTATTCGTCCGAGTTGGAGTTAGATTAATAAGGGTTGTATAATGTAATTTGGTGAATGATACTAATAAAGAATAAATGATGCTATTTGAATGATTCGTACTTAATGACGAAAATAATGTTGAAACCACACAACTGATCAAACAAATCAAATTAAATCGAGCCTTGAGGGACGAAATGGATTCAAATGAGTCGATAAACTTCAGAAATAAATGAATTATGTGATATTATAAGTGGTTACCAAATATAGGACTTATAAATGAATGTTTGATATTGGTATGTTTGAAATGTTGTTATTATAAGTATAATGATATGTCTATATGGATTGAATTGAATTAGGATGAAATGGTGTTAGTTTTGTACACTTAATATGTTTATATTGAAGATGCAAGCTTGGTAACTCCAAGTTATAAGAATATGTTTGGTATTTGCATGTAGTTATACATGTTTATTTATTAATTGATTTGCTAATGCTTATATTATATACTTGACTTATAATTGTACCACTGAGTCCTATTGCTCAGTGTAAGGTTTATTTTCTCTGTACGTAGATTCAGGTGATTTTCGAATCCCCGAGACTTGAAGTCAGCATTTAGAGAATCGTATACGACTCAAAAAAGTTTGTATATAGCAAATCAATTTGGTCTTTTGGGCATGTACCTAGGAAACTTGTGTTAAATGTTCCGAATGTTAAGTTATACGTATGGTATAGGTCTTGTTAGAGTTTTGGTCTTGTGTTGAAATAAGTTTTAATTGATGTGGAATATGTGGAATAGTTGTATGAGATATATATATATATATATGAAATTTTAGGTCACTTTTTACTTGTAAACAAGTTGATTTTGAAAGAAAGAGTGAGTCACATCGCAATGACGAACCTTTGACGTCGTGATGAGAAACAGAGCAAAGATTTTAGGTGGAAACTTCGTTGCTCAAAGTCACAATGAGCACCAAGAAGAGAGCCACGTTGCAATGACAGACTCTAGACGTCGAAACGAGACAAGACAGTGAGTTGCGTCACGACGAGGAACCCCCGACGTCGCAACGTCAACCCAAAAATTTTGAATTTTTACATTTTGGTCCTATTTCAATTTCAGGTTAGCAAAAGAGCTTCCGTGAGCTCGTATAAGTTGCGGATATGATTATGAATTATTTTATACACTTGCATGAATACATTTGATTGTTTAAATTATTGTTAATAAATGTAATTTGACCATAGTGCTTTGGCAACGAATGTGGCACCGTGTAACTCGAACCTGATGATCGGGTCGAGTAACGAGGTGTTACAGTACAGGTTTTAATGTTGTTGCTAACAAGGGAATCAATGAAGCAAAATTGAGGATGAAATTAAAAACAAAGAAAACAAAAGGAAAAGAGAAAAAAAGATTAAGCTAAATTGATATTGGTAATAGAATCTCTAGTGAAAAAGACAAAAAATTCAAATTATTGAAAATGGTGAAAATTTACAAGTTTAAAATCTTGTTGCTATTGACGAGAATTTGTAGGTTTTGTCTGAAGTTACTGCTAATGAAGTTGTTCAAACTAGTGTTAACCACTCTTTGAAGAGTAATTTTATTAAGGCTAATGTTATGTCTAAAAACTCTCGTAACGTTGTTGGTTGTGATATAGAAAGTGTTAGGAGTCAAGATAATGGGAGTAGGGTATCCCTCGATAGCCTCCCAACCATTAATGGTGATGACATTGGAATTGGTAGTGATCGACAAGTTTATTCAACGAGAAAATAAAATTAAAAGTAGAGAAGATCAAACACACAAATATTTACGTGAAAAAATTCCTCCAAAAAAAAGGACAAAAAACCACAGGCAGAGAAGATTTCACTAAATAAGCAAAAACCAAAATAGTATAAAGATGAAGATAATATCAACAAAAAACCCTAAATCCCAAAAGAACAAAGCACTCTATCTAAAACCCAAAATTTCCCAAAACACACAAAACTCTCTCAATATCAAAGTGTTGGGAAAAAAACTCTGTTTCAAAATGGTTTTCTTGTACAGTGAAAAATTAAAATTTTGAAAATCGACCTGATTTGTGATATTTATAGCAATAAACCTTAACTGAATTTGTATTTGTGTTTATAGATAAGCGGATCATTGATGTTTTTCGGCTTTCAACCAAACGATATTCGTCGTTATTCTCGTACTATGAACTGCTTCGAGTGTAGGCTCGAACCGATTTAATCAAAATACAGAACTGGAAAAAGTTTTCCTTTTAGGGTGAAAACATAAATTCTCTCTTCTTTAATAGAAACTGATAAAATTGTTATTCTAAAAAATATGTTTATAAGTTGAGAATAAATTTTCACTATTTTCTGGCAGACAATCTCTCAAAAGTTGTGTTAGTAGCTCTACTGGTGCTATCTATTTATAGGAAGAGAATGTAGAACCCTTGTAGAGTTGTAGAAGTTTATTTTAAATAGAAAAAAAACATCCTACTTAGAGTACGAGAGGGGTGATTGACTCACCCTTGTATTTCTACTAGGGTTGCCACCCATTTCATGTTATATGAGGGGTTTTGGGCATCTCTCACATCGGGTCCAATTACGAGTAATTCCTAGGCCTTTTTGACTCAGTACTCTGTAATATGATCCAATCCAATTCAGTTTTTCTATTCCCCAAAATAAACTTCACTATTTACATATTAAATAATTTTATCATCCCAAGTTTACCCCAGTAAATTTTTTGATAATTTTACCTTGATAAAATTTTGACGATTTTACCCCTAGTAAACTTTTGAGAAAATTCGTTCAATATGTGACAACTCAACATGTTCACTATGACAGAATGATTTATTTTCATTTTCGGGCTTCAAAATAGTTTAAAAACATATACTCATTCTTCCATCATTTTTAAGAAATCCTATATAGGATTGCAAATTTCCATTACATTTATTTCCAAATGATTCTATTTTTCCATTTTGGAGAAAATCAAAAATAATTCATGAATGTTTTTCATTTCTCTTTTTCTATTCATTCCATTCAATTTTATTCAAACACACAATTCGTTTATGGTTTCAACGAGCTAGCGGAGGGACCGACTGGACATATGAAGTTGAGGCTCAAATGATTTATAATTAAGTTTCATTTTTTCAGCTATTAATTATAAACTCATTTAGTCAAGAATTCACTCCACTATAGTATCGTGACTGAACTCTTCTCAACGCCATACCATTATGAAAGCAACTGCTTAGTGCTCACCCAATGATCTTGTCATTAGTGTGTTACTCTCATAAGATATCATTGGGATAATATTCGTTCTCCCAATATGTTCCTATTTTATCTCATGGTAACCATTACATCTTCCTTCATGAAAAGTCAACCACTATCAAATAATGAAGTCATCCATCACAAAGATGGATGACCTCTAGCCACGTTTACTTTTCATCAACCATGTAATGCCAATGAGCGGATATCATTTACCCATGTTTTGGGCTATGAATTCTAATGTTGTGAATGACGCTACATACTACAGAATTCGTACGCCCGACTAAACTTGTCTATGGGCCGGGCCACCCAAAAAGTTAGAAGGTTTGGGTAAAAATATAGGCCTAAAAATGGGCTTGGTCAAAAAAAGGCCCATTTAGAAAAGGAATCGAGCCTCGAGTAAGGCTTTTTTGGCCTGAACCTGGCTCTAATATGCAAAATAAAAAACTGTAGTTTTTTTAAGTTTTTGTTATTTTGTTGCTCTTTTGTTGTTTTTTTTCACTATTTTGCTACAATTTCACAATTATGTTGCTACTATTTTGTTGTTATTAGTTGGATATTATACAACTCTTGGTTTATTATTAATTTCGTTACTATTTTAGAGGCATTTGCTTGTTAAGTTGCACATATCTTAGTTTATTTAATTAATCATATATATATTTTTAAAAATTTATTTTTAATTTGTTGGAAAACATTTATTTTAATGTTTTTAGTATTTTTATGTATTATATTTTTTTAAAAAATTATATATAAAAAATTTATACGAGCCGGGCCAGGCCGAGCTCGAGTTTTAGCATTTTTATTTGGGTCAGATTTGGGCAATTTTTTAGGCCCATTTTTTGGGTCAGGATTGGCCGGGCCTAGCAAATGGGCTAAAAAAATTATTAGGCCTAGCCTGGGCCATGGACACCTATACACCCAACGCACTAGCTTTCAGTTCCTTATCTATTTGACCTCAGGCGTTTACTTACATCAAAGTGTATGAGTCACGCTTACATAGTCCGTCATCCACTCAGGATTTAAGTTTGTCACACTATGAACGTCATAAGTGAATAAATCCATAAATAGATTTGGGATCTATTCTATTTGGGTCATGTCCGATGTATTGCCAGTCCGATCAATCATATCTATGTCTCTATCTTCCCAGAGTCATTCACTCTGATGCCTAAGACAAAGTATCTCCCTAATTGGACTTGATAAACGACATACTAGTCTTTCAATTGGTTTACTCATTTTCGATTAGACTAAGCACATGTTTAGATTCGTTTACTAATACAAGTTGCCTTTTCGTATTACGATTCGACTACGTAATACCACTTAGTATTAGTTAAACATTAGACAATCAATGAGCAACATTTGCTTCCATTTTGCTTTGCGTGCAAAAACCATTTAAGGACACTAATACAAAGTATATTAATTATAATCAATTAGTTTGTTTTATTAACCAATCTATTCGAAAAATTACAAGTGTACATTGACGGAAATACTACATTGAAGGCATCAGATCTAACACAAAGATGATGAAGATTACAATTCTAGGTTATGAACGCTTTTATTGGCTAAATTTGTAGAAAAAATATGACTAAAATAACCTAGATTAATCAGAGTTTAATTAGGAGAAAAAAATCTGGTTGAATTAGGGAACACGTTGCAATGTTGCTTGCTCCTCGTCGGGATGTGGCAAATCTTCTCATTGGGACGTCATGGTTGTCTCGTCACGATGTCAGCTCGTAAATACAAGGCATACTCCACAAATCTCTAGATTGACTCATATTTTCTCATGTCTCCTTTTTTTAGCTCATCACAGGCCTATCTAAACCTTTCCAAGATACTTACCAACTCCAAACCGATGTTTGAACTTGAAAACTAAAAGACTCTTAATTTCAAATTCACTACCTAACTTGAAAGAATCAAATTTCTTAGACTAACGTCGAGTAGACTCTGACTCCGTAATTGTCGAGGAAATTGTTGCTACACCAATCACCGTTGAACCTTGAAGAACATATAAATTGTCATACTTTTGATCTCTTATCAGAATGAGAGCTCTATGAAATGCCTTAATGCTGCTTGACTCAATAATGGTTCTGCACTTTTTGGAGTCCAATATACTCAAGATGTTTTTCTCTAAGTCAGGCACATGCTTGACACCCAACAGTGTCCTTATAATCCTGTCATGCATCCTAATCTGAACGGTACCAATACCAGTTATCTTACAAAGTGAACCATTCTCCATACGCACAACTCTACCATCAATTAAACTGTATGTGGAGAACCAATCCCTGTTGGGACACATATGTAGAAAACACCCCAAATTTAGGATCTACTTGGATGGATATTGAGACCTTTCGATCGTAGACACCAAAAATCAATCATCACCCTTGTCTTCGATCGTATTAGCATCAATTACTTCATTTTTGCTACACTCAGCAACCCTCATGTTCTTATTTTTCAGTTTGAAACAATCTATACTAATGTGACCTTTCTTCTTGCAGTAGCCACCACATACCTTGTCTTGATTCCTCGATCTCGAACCAGCCATGCTTTTTGCAAAAAAATGCCTAGGGTTTTCAACCTAAACTGCTATATGAACTAAAATCATTGTCGAGTTTGTCATTACTCAACTAGTTTCCTTTCACTTCCTCGAACGAGAGCTTATCTCTTCCATAAATTAGGTTTTCCTTAAAAGACTTATATGGAGGGGACAAAGAGCACAACAATAGCATGACTTGATCCTCATCATCAATATAAACCTCAACGTTCTTTATATCATTCAAAAGAGAAATAAACTCACTGCTGTGAGCCCTAATGGAGTCATCTTCTTTCATACGAAATGTGTACATTCATTGCTTCAACATCAAACAATTAGTTAGAGACTTTGCCATATATAAGGATTCTAACTTTCTCCATAAGCTTGTTTCTCTCTTCTCAAAAAGTACCTCTTGCAACACATCATCCGTGAGGCACAATTGAATTGCAGATAAGGCCTTCTTATCAAGCTTATCCCATTCTGACTGATCTAGATTTTTAGTTTTTTCCCTGTAACGACCTTTTTCAAGTTATTCTGAATTAAAATTTTTGTCATCCGAACTTGCCATAAATTAAAATTTGTGTAGTTGTTGAACTTCTCAATATCGAACCTCATTTCCATTTCTGAACGTGTCAATTTGTGGAAGTTGAACCAGGCTCTAATACCATTTTGTTGAAGATTGACCTATTTATTCAACGAGAAAATAAAAGTAAAAGTAGAGAAGATCAAACATACAAATATTTACGTGGAAAAATTCTTCCAAAAAAAAGATAAAAAATCGCGGACAAATGAGACTTCACTAAATGAGCAAAAACCAAAAGAGCACAAAGATGGAGATAATATCAACAAACTACCCTAAATCCCAAAAGAACAAAGCACTTTGGCTCAAACCTGAAATTCCCCAAAACTCAAAAAACTCTCTCAATCTCAAAGATGATGAAGATTATTATTTTAGGTTACAACAAGCCCTTTTATAGGCTAAATTTGTAGATCACATAAAATCTAAATAGAAAATGGCTTGAATGAAATCATAAGACTATCTATGTTGTACACTTTTCTTTATTTCCTTGGGATAGAAGTTCAATTGGTCAGAGCACCGCCCTGTCAAGGCGGAAGCTGTGGGTTTGAGCCCCGTCAGTCCCGACGGATAAAATTTTTAAAATACATCAATTGATCCCTCCGTTTTCTGTCAAAGGGGATACAAATGATAGAATTTCATTCCCAACGATATCTTTATCTTTTTTTATTTATTTTTTCCTAGAATAATCAGAGTTTAATTGGGAAACAATAGCAGAGTTTAACTAGGAGAAGAAAACCTGGTTGAATTGGCAAACACATTGCCACATCGCAACATCGTCTGCTCTTAGTCGGGACATCATTCTTCATGTCAACGGGATGTGACCAATCTTCTGGTCGAGACATCGTGTTCGTCTTTTTGCGGCATCAGGTCTTCCTTATCACAATGTCGGCTTGTAAATACGAGGCACGCTCCACAAGAATGTTAGGTTTAGGTAGGTTATCCATCAACAACCTCCCAACCATCAATAATTGTATTAAGTTGGAATGTTAGAGGATTGGGTTGGCCCCTAACATCCTTTCAATGTCATCAATTGACCCATAGGTTTAAGGTTAGATGTTGTTTTTTAATGGAAACAAAAATGAAGGCCGATGAGTGTAGGAAGTAAGCCTTCAGTTGAGATTGTAATGATCTTATTGAGTTTGGTTGATTCGAAAGAGAGAAAGTACTATGTTTTGTTGAACGAAGTCTATCGTGTGTAAGGTGGAATTTATTAATAAAATCAACTTTTTCTATATATTAAAAAAATTCAAAAGCTCTTTGTTTAACTTGTATTTATGGTTATCCTAGTATCTTGGAGAGACAAGAAGTTTGGGACCTACTAGTGTCATTTGTAAAAGTAGTGTCGAGAGAATGTATTTTAATTAGAGATTTTAATAAAGTTCTAGCAAAAAGATAAACTCTCTTTTTGTACAACAAAAGAAGTAGTGGAAAAGGATGGGGAGTTCAGGCAACTAATGAGGAAGAAGTGGATTGGAGTCTATGCCCCTTTAAAAGAAATGATGGGAACATGTTTGGAGGTGTAGCTTTGGTCTAAAATTGTGAAAAGGGTTGTTTAATTATTTGCAAAAGCTTAAAGGTTTACTTAAAATTACATGTAAAAATTATTATTCTTCAACACATTTTGCTCATTCTCAAAGAATAACAAATTAAGACTTGAAACCTCATCAACAAGGAGAAGGAATATATCAATATAATTTTAAGGATGTCGAGGGTCAGATGGAAACTTTTTCAAACCTTCAAAGACATCCAATCTATGCTTGTCCAAGTTAAAATTGTTCATAATGTTTGTTAAAATAGAATATCAATAATGACAATATATCGCAAAGAAAAGTGTAAAAATAGAATTTCGTAATGATAATATATCACAAAGAAAAGATAAATAAAAATAAAGAACACACAATAATTACAAGAGGAGTAGACTATGTCTATTTATAGGCTTGTAAAACCATATTCTAATAGGAGTGTAGTAAGATTGAAACACCTTATTCAAATCAATATCAAATAGATGGAGTTTAATAAGGTTTAAAAAACCTTACTCTAAAATAAAATAAAAGAAGTATACTTCTATAGATATTTTTATTTTATTTTATTTTACCACTGTATTTTATTTAAATAAGGATTCGGGTTACTTAATTCTAACAATCTCCACCCTGACACAAATTCCCAATGAACAAGTTCTTCATCGCGAACTCTTAACGAACAAGTTCTCCACCTCTTCCATAAAACCCCTTAAGGGTTTAACTTCAACAATGAAAACCAATCAAGTCTAAGCAATGCTCAAACTTGGTTATAGGAAATGACTTAGTCATCATGTTTGTAGGATTTTCATGAGTACTAATTTTGCTCACAACAATATCACCATAAGCAATAATATCACGAACAAAATCATACCGAACATCAATGTGTTTTTGTTCTCTCATGAAACATTTGATCTTTTGTAAGGAAGATGACACTCTAACTGTCACAAAATACTGTATTGATTTGAAGGTCTTCGTTGAGTTCACTAAAGAGTCCCTTCAACCAAATAGCTTCTTTGCCAGCCTCAGTAATCGCCATGTACTCAGCTTCAGTGGTAGACAAAGTAACTATAGTTTGCAAAGTGGTTTTCCAACTGACTGTTCAACCTCTGATTGTAAACACATAACCTGTGAGAGATCTTATTCTATCAAGGTCTCCAGCAAAACCTGCATCAACATACCCAATGACTTCATCTCTAATTCTTCCAAACTGTAAGCAAACATCAGTAATACCTCGTAAGTATCTTAAAATCCACTGAACTGCTTTCTAATGTTCTTTACCAGGATTCGCCATGTATTTTCTAGTTGTACTGACTACATATGATGAATCTGGACATTAACAAACCATAGCATACATGAGAGATCCCACTGCACTAGAGTATGGAACATGTGACATGTTCTCAATCTCATCATCTGATTGTGGAGACAAAGTCGATGAAAGTCTAAAATGGGCTACTAAAGGAGTACTAAAAGGCTTAACATTCTGCATATTGAATCTGCAAAGAACTTTCTCAATGTACCCTTTCCGACTTAGGTACAATTTACTTGATTTTCTATCTTTGAAAATCTTCATACCAAGAATTTTCTTTGTTGGTCCCAAATCTTTCATCTCAAATTCTTTACTTAGTTGGGCTTTGACCTTTCTTATCTCTCATTTATCCTTCGCTGCTATCAACATGTCATCAACATAAAGGAGTAGATACACATAAGAACCATCACTGTTTTTTTTAAGTAAACACAACTGTCAAAGCTATTTCTTTTAAAATCATGAGAAGTCATAAATGAATAAAACCTCTTGTACCACTTTCTTGGTGACTATTTCAGCAAGCAAACATAACTCTCTTTTTCTGAGACTTAAAACCCTCTGGTTGTTGCATGTAAATATCCTCCTCAAGTTCTCCATGCAAAAATAAAATTTTTACATCTAACTGCTCAAGCTCCAAATCATGCATGGCCACAATACCAAGCAAAACTTGAATTAAACTATGCTTCACAACTGGGGAGAACACATCTGTAAAGTCCACTCCTAGAATTTGACTGTAACCCTTTGCAACAAGCCTTACTTTATATCTGGGTTCTTCAACTCCTGGAGCGTCCTCTTTCTTTTTAAATACCCATTTATAACGAACAACTTTTTTACCTTTAAGAAGTTTCACAATATTCCATGTTTTGTTTTTGCGGAGTGATTCCATCTCCTCTTACATAGCAAACATCCACTTTTCTGAGTCTTTACAACTAATCGCCTCAGAATAATTAGATGGCTCTTGGTTTGCATCTATATCTTCAGCCACATTTAAAGCATAAGCAACTAGATCGGCCTCGGCATACTTCTTTGAAGGTTTAATTTATTTTCTAGTTCTATTTTTGGTGATAGAGTATTGTAGTGAAGAAGCAACTCTATTCTGAATTTTTGTACTGGCTTGAGGAGTCGACTTTGTTGTAGTTTCTAGATTAATCTGATGCTCCACCTGCTTTTGATTTTCTTTGTTGGAAGAGTCTTTAAGAGAAAAGTTAGGTAGCATAGCAGTTTTATCAAAAACAACATCTCTGCTAATACAAATTTTCTATTTTCAGGACACCATAACTTATACCCTTTTACACCAGCTTTATAACCAAGAAAAACACATTTAATGAATCTCGGTTCCAATTTTCCATTATCAACATGAGCATACGCAGGACACCCAAAGATCATTAAATCAGAATAGCCAGCAGGATTACCAAACCATATCGTTCTGTTCATTCGTTCTGCAACGCCGTTTTGCTGTGGAGTATGACAAACTGTCAAGTGTCTCACGATCCCTTCTGACTTGCACAGTTTATTAAACTTATCAGAACTGAACTCTAAGCCATTTTCTGTGCGGAGGTATTTTATTTGTTTTCTCGTCTGTTTTTCAATCATAGTTTTCCAAGACTTAAATGCAGAAAACACATCGGTTTTCTACTTCAGGAAGAACACCCACACTTTTCTGGAAAAATTATCAATAAAAGTTAGCATATAATTAGCTACACCTCTCGAAGGCACTCTGGATGACCCCCACAGATCAGAATGAATATACTCCAATGTTCTCTTCGTGTTATGGATTCATGTGGTGAATCAAACTCTCTTTTGCTTCCCAAAAACGTAGTGCTCACATAACTTCAATTTACAAATTTCTTGCCCATCAAGAAGTCCTCTTTTGCTCAATTTTGTCATGCCATTCTCACTCATATGCCCTAGGTGCATATGCCAAAGTTTAGTAATATCATCATCTGAAAAGGAAGAGGATGCAACAGATGCATCACCAGTAACAGTAGAACCCTGCAAAACGTATAACTTGGCAGTCTTTCTCTACCCTTTCATCACAATGAGGGAACCTTTGGAAATCTTCAAAACCCCACTTTCAGCTGTGTATTTGTACCCTTTCGAATCAAGAGTACTCAACGAAATTAAATTTCTCTTAAATTCTAGAACATGTCATACGTCACTAAGTGTTCTGACAACTCCATCAAACATCTTAACTTTAAATGTTCCAACACCTGCAATTCTACATAAAGCATTATTTCCCATCAAAACAACACCTTTAGACATTATTTTGTAAGTTGTAAACCAATCCCGATTGGGACTCATGTGGAAGGTGCAGCCCAAATCAAGGATCCACTCCTCGCTTACTTTAGAATTATTAACAGAAGAGTTAGAAGTTCACAATCGCTGTAGTCTTCTACAACATCAGCTTTACCAGAATTTTCTAGTTGTTTTCCATTTTGATTCGCAGCCTCCCTTTTGATCTTGTTTTGTAGCTTATAACACTCAGATTTAATGTGTCATTTCTTCTTACAAAAGTTACAAGTTTTACCTCTGTTTGAAGACTTCGATCTACCCTTAGATTTACCGTAAGGATTCTGTTCCTGTGTCCTTTCACGATCATCATCGGCATCCCGATCTTGTCTTTCACGAACAATGAGACCCTCTCTCTGAGAGTCGATTTTAACCACAAGATGCTTCATCTTATCATACGAGGTTAAAGAATCATAAACCTCATCAACTGTGAGAGACTCGCGACTATATAAAATCGTATCTCTAAAGGTTAAATAAGACGAAGGGCAACGAACAAAGTAGAATCAAGCCTAAATCTTCCTTATCATACTGAACCTCCATGGCCTCTAAGTTTGAGAGAATTTCTTTAAACACTGTTAAGTGTTCGTGCACTGATGCACCTTCCTCCAAACGATGAGCATAGAGACGCTGCTTCATATGCAGCTTGCTAGTTAAAGTTTTTGACATACATATTTGTCCCAACCTCTTCCATAATCTAGCGGCGGTCTTCTCCTTCATCACATCCTGCAAAATTTTGTTAGACAAATGTAGTTGTAACTGTGTTAACGCCTTTCGATCCTTGCGCTTCTTCTCTTCCTCCATCAATGTTGAAGGCATCTTATCTACCCCTAGTAGGGCTTCCTCTAAGTCCATCTGTGCAAGAACTGTCTGCATCTTTATCTGCCATAATACGAATCTGGTGTTGTGATCCAATAGTGAAATTTCATACTTCAAATACGTCATTACTGTGATTGAGATGAACAACCCGAAAGCTTTGATACCAATTTGTAAAAAATAGAATGTCGGTAATAACAATATATCACAAAGAAAAGAGAAATAAAAATAAAGAATACACAGATTTTTATGTGGAAACCCTTTTGGGAAAAAATCACGGGCAGAGAAGAAGAAAATTTACTATGTCGAATTCGAATAATTACAAGAGGAGTAGACTATGTCTATTTATAGGCTTGTAAAACCATATTCTAATAGGAGTGTAGTAAGATTGAAACACCTTATTCTAATCAATATCAAATAGATGGAGTTTAATAAGGTTTAAAAAACCTTATTCTAAAATAAAATAAAATAAGTATAGTTCTATAAGGATTTTACTTTTATTTTATTTTACCACTGTATTTTATTTAAATAAGGATTCGGGTCACTTAATTCTAACAAAAAGAAAGAAAAATAGAATACACAGATTTTACGTGGAAACCTTTTCGGGAAAAAAACCACGGGCAGAGGAGAAGAAAATTTACTATGTCGAATTCGAATAAATACAATGAATATAGACTGCGTCTATTTATAGGTTTAGAAAATCTTATTCTAATCAACATCTAATAGAAGTAATGTAGTAAGGTTGAAACATCTTATTCAAATTAATATCAAATAAATGAAGTAAACTTTTATACGGATTCTTATTGTGGATCCCCCTATCTTGCCACTTGTATTTTATTTTAATAAGAATTTGGGTCACAACTCTAACAACGATGACCACAATCAAATACTAAATAGAGAAACAAAGAGATGAGCGAAATGTGCATCAAAAGCTCGCATATCCTTCTTATAGTCTTAATGTTTATTATCATTGTTGGTTATTGTGATTGATTTACTATGTAAAAAGAGAACTTATCAAAATGAATTTAGATAAAAATCATTTAAATTTGACAGATGAAGTTTAAACCAAAAATCATTCACAAATTTATTTCATTTCATTTATACCCCTATCAAGGATTGGGAGGTATAGAGTATGGACCATAGTTTGGTAATAATAACTAAATAAACCTAAAAAGAGTATTATAAACTTTAATTTGTTTCTCTAAACGTTGATAGAATATATTTTCATTACAATTTAGGATTTAAAGCCATACATGAATGAATAAATAAAATGTGTAAAAAAACTGAAATTACGTATTTAAGCGAGCAACGGCAATTACATATGTGGTCATAATTGTTATTGACATTTACTTTGTCAATTAATTAAGTAATTAAGGGCTAGAGACTATAAGCAGATGTGATTCACACTTTTGGGCTTCAAAGTTCAATACATGCCGACCTTTCATCTCCAAGAACATAGTGATTTAACTGTTCCAAGTTGACTTTGATTATTTATTGACACGTGTCCAACAGTGGACCGCCATACCGTAATTCCATCGACTTCTGTTATTGCGTTAATTTCCTTTAATGTAATTTCCGTATAACGTCTATTCTGGTTATTATTCTTATTTTCTGTGATGATTTTAAAGTTTTAGTTTTGGAAGTCCTACCAAGCAGTCGATATGTCCGAGTGGTTAAGGAGACAGACTTGAAATCTGTTGGGCACTGCCCGCGCAGGTTCGAACCCTGCTGTCGACGATCTTTTTAATTTTTTCCCGCCATTTTCTACTATTTAAATATATAAAATCTTATCGACCTTTGATATTTGCACTATTTTTTTCTTAAATATAAGACAATTTACACATGCAAAAATAAAATTAATCGTCAGGATAAGTTAAGATCCATTCCTTCAGCGGTAAGACTGGAGAACAAGTCAGAAACTATAAATTAGTATTACTAAATAAATTATAACACCTGTGATTATAAAAAAAAATCCATTTCAGACATTTAAAGGCATATAAGGCTGAATGGTGACTCATAATAAACTTGATATAATTTATGAAGTTGGCCAAGTTTCTTTTACCTAATCTGTTAAAAGTCCTGCATTCATACGCAATCACTAGGATAAAATAATATGAACTCGAAATTTAATTCAGTTGGTGCTTTACATTTATTAGTTACCAGATTATTATCGTCTTCTTGAAGGAGAACAACAGAACAGTTCAAATTCAGAACATGTTGGTGCTAATGTACATTTTAGCTGTTTCTGGAGGTTCAAATGGAAGATGCTTAGAGCATGAGAAGCAAGCTCTTCTTAAGTTCAAGGAAGGACTTATTGACTATGGAAACCTTGCTTCATGGGCAATTGAAAAAGATTGCTGCAGGTGGAGAGGTGTTGAGTGTGACAATCGAGCCGGTCACATCATTCGGCTTGATCTTCATCCCGTGTTCTCGCATGCCGACCATGATGACTTTACTTGGACTCCCATGGACGGTGTAATAAGCTCTTTGTTGCTCGACTTGAGGCACTTGAGTCACTTGGATCTTAGCCGGAACCAGTTTACGAAAATTCCAGGCTTCATTGGTTCACTCAAAGAGTTGGTGTACCTTAACCTATCAGGTAATAGTATAAGTGGAATTTTTCCTTACTAGCTGGGGAATCTCTCAAGATTGCTTTCTCTTGATGTAAGCAACAACAATGGTGATATGATTTCTGATAATCTCGAATGGCATTCTGGTCTTTCTTCTCTAAGAACCTTCAAACTGAGTCGAACAAATTTAACCATGGCCGTCAACTGGCTTCACTCGATTAAAGCCCATCCTTCTTTATCAAGCTTATATTTGCAGGATTGCCAATTCCCTGTGGTTGATCCTTCATCTCTGTCTCATATTAACTCTTCCAAGTCTCTTGCAGTTCTTCAGCTTATTGACAGTATTGTTCATCCTTCAACATTTCCTTTGTTGCTCAATATGAGTAATAAGCTGACTGCTCTTCATCTTTCCAAGAACCATTTGAATGGTATAATTCCAATTTCTTTTGCTCACATGGGTTCTTCATTGGGGAATCTCCGCAAATTAAGAACTTTATTGTTGAATGGGAACTATATAAATGAGCCCCTTCCTGTAATTCTTGAGAAACCGAGTGGTTGTGTCAAGGATTCCTTGCAGGTTTTGGATTTGAGTGTAAACCAAATCAAAGGGTCATTACCTGAAATTATTACAAGATTTTCATCATTGAAGGAACTGTGTCCTGACGATAACAAGTTGGATGGAGCATTGCCAGATAATGTTGGGAACTTGTCGTCCCTTGCTGTCTTGAATCTGGCAAGAAATAAACTCACAGGATCATTGCCTCAAAGTATTGGACTAATGTCCGGTCTCAAGGTTTTAGATGTTTCATCAAATTCTTTCAATGATTTCACTTCTGAAATCCACTTTTTGAAGCTATCCAAATTGAAGTTCCTCACTTTATCCTTCAACTCACTATCTTTGAACTTCAGTTCTGGTTGGATTCCTCCTTTTCAACTGAATACTATTAATTTGAGATGTAGTAAGTTAGGTCCATCATTCCCAGTTTGGCTTCAAACACAACGGAACTTCTCCCACCTCGATATCTCCAATTCAGAGATTTCAGACAACATTCCCAACTGGTTCTGGAGACTACCTTCCAACTTGCTGTTCTTAAATCTTTCCTTCAACAATCTAAGCGGGAAATTTCCAGATCTTCATTTAAGATTCAATTCCTTTCCTTCGGTGTCTTTAAGCTCGAACAAGTTTCATGGCTCTATCCCAAGATTTCTTTTCAACACAACAGTACTGAATCTTTCAAAGAACATGTTTTCAGGAACCCTGTCAACCTTTTGCTCATTTATTAATGACAATCTCGATCATGTCTATCTTTCAGACAATCAGCTATCAGGCAACCTTCCTGATTGTTGGATGAATTTCAAACAACTGGTCGTTCTCAACTTGGAAAGCAATAGTTTATCCGGCGTAATACCAAGCTCTTTTGGCTCGCTGCACAAACTTCAAACGTTATGATTGAGTAACAACAGTTTTTCCAGTGAACTACCTCCATCTTTGACAAATTGCAGGAGTTTGAAGCTATTAGACCTCGGTGAAAATCGATTTTCTGGAAATATCCTGGCATGTATGGGGGAAAACTTGTTGAGCTAGATTGTTTTGCGTCTAAGATCAAATGAATTCTCTGGTAACATACCAACAACACTTTGCAAACTGAACCATCTGCAGTTATTGAATCTGTCTCTCAACCATTTATCAAGCACAATTCCAACTTGTTTACAAAATTTGACTGCAATGACCAGGTAAGGGAGTTCAAATGCAACCATAAAGTACACAATTTTATATTCCAACACCATTTGGGACGGTAATGGTGGCACCAGTGACCATTCTGCTGCAACTTACACTGGTTATGCATCAGTTGTTTGGAAAGTGGTAGAGCAAGAATACGGGAAAACTCTTGGATTACTGAAGGTCATCGATCTATCAAGCAATAACTTGAGTGGAGAAATTCCTGGAGAATTAACAAGTCTTGTGGAGTTGATTACATTTAAACCTGTCAAGAAACTTGTTGAGTGGTATCATCCCTAAGGAAGTTGGCCAATTGAGAGCACCGGAATCTCTTGATTTGTCCACAAATAGACTTTCTGGTGAAATCCCATTGAGCTTGGCTGATTGTTCCTTTCTGAGTTGCTTGAATCTATCAAATAACAACCCGTCTGGAAAAATCCCATTGAGCACTCAACTCCAAAGCTTTCTTGTTGAATCATATATGGGAAATGTTGGGCTTTGTGGACTTCCACTCAATGCCATATGCCCTGAAGACGAGAAACAGCAAGACGGGGGTGTTGAACACAGCAATCTAGATGACGAGAAATTGTACAAAGGCTCCGGATTTTACGTAAGTTTAATTATCGGTTTCACTCTAGGCTTTTGGGGACTTTGCTGGACCTTACTGTTCAACTGGCCTGGAAAACCTGCCAGTTTCCGATTTTTTGATAATATGGTGGACTGGCTCAGCTTGAAAATGGCATTGATTGCCGCAAAAGTGAAGAGGAGACTGACAAGTTAAGGGTAAGAAGCAATTTTTACATTCATGGTGTATAGCTTTGGACTTGGTTATACTATTATGTTTGTCTGTAGGACACTCTTACATTTGCTTTGGGTTTTGTCCAGAAATGACATAAAAATGACGGGATTTGATCAAATTAATGACCAGATATTCAACAACCAAAAAGTGATAGTCAATGCAGTGGTTTTCTAGCAACGTATCAATTAACCAACAATGATGCAACTGCCAACACCTCGAATAGATACAACAATGAAATCTAATCCATTCAAATAACAAAATTGTAAGAAAAACAAGCTAGTCACTAGAAAATTCAGTACTTAACAGGCGCAAGGATGTCAAGTTGAGAACCAAGTTTCTCTTCAGCAGCCTTCTCAGCCTTCACCCTAAGCTTATTCAGCTCCTTCTTCCTCTCATATGCAACTTGAGCCCTCTCCTTCCTCTTCTTCTCAAGTTCCTTTATGGTATCGTAATGGTTCCATCCAACTTCGGATGACAAGCGACCCAACAGGCAGTACTTGTGACCCTTTAGAAGCCTCAAGACCCTAATCACATTTTCAAATATGGCAGAAAATACTTAAAAGATATCAGAGGATTAAATTACAATGAAAAAGTGGGAAACAGTAGTGGAACTTACTTAAGAGCATCAGGGATGACCATCCTTTTAACCTTATCATACGGGGAAGGAATACCCTCATAAGCTTTCAAACGAGCAAGGGCGGCCGCTCCACGCTTAGTCTTATGTGGTATCATTCTGCAAAAAATGGCATGAATCTAGTGTTTAAACTGCGTGAATCTAGGCAAACCCATTTTGCGAATGGGGTGGAATAGGTTAAGGGTAAAGAGGCGGAACTGACCCGCGAACGGTGCGCCAGAAGATCTTCGCGGGGGCACGGAAATGGATAGGACCATGAGAAGGCTTGGTGTTCATGCGTTTGCGGAGGAACCTCATGTACTTCATCTTCTGACGGACGAGTCCGCCCGACATGCAGATTTCCTCGCATCGGACAACGACGAGTTTCTGGCCGTTGAGCAACTCCTTCGCCACGATTGAAGCCAACCGTCCCAACATGTGGTGGCGGGCATCCACCACCACTCTCTTTGCGCATACCCCTGATCCCGACACCATTGTTCTTTTACCTTATTGGAGTTTCCCTTTCTTTCAATGAAGGACCCGCCGCTACTTGAAGAAGAAATATAGCGATTCCTAACTAGGGTTTTTAGGGGGTCATGTGGTACGACAAGAGTGATGGACTTCTTTCTCATGGTCTTGTTTTTGGGCTTTGAGTTGTGGGCTGAAAGGAAGAAAAGAACATGAACGACAAAATAATGGATTTTTTCCTGCGGTATAAAGACTTAAAAACCCTTTACAGATCCAAAGACTTGAAATAACACACCTGTAAGATTCAATCCGCATCAATTTCATCTTTTTATATTTTAATCCTTAAAAGAAAAATATCTCTTTCTTACTCATAAAAATATAAAATAAGATAACAAAAATGCCTCAATCCACCATAGAAAAATAATACCATAAATGAAAGAGAAAAGGCAACTAAGAAATGGGATCAAAATTGCGAACTTCCCCCAAATAGTCGAAGTAGATGTTTTAAAACTTGGGCTTGGTGAGGTGGTTCCGTGTTTGGTTTGTTGGTGGTGAATTTGGATATAATACAATAAAACCCTGTCCTCAGCTCCTCCTCACCGACCCCACGGCCAATCAAATTATTTTGGATTGACCTCACCACCCAATTAAACTCTCTCACTCAGTTTATCTTAGCTTCGCTTTGTTTTTGTAGTTTCCTGTATTATTCAACAAAACACAACGCCACTAGAGTTTAGTTTGATCAGCAACCCTCTGCTCTTCTTCTTCCTTAAACAAGCAAAACAAAAAAAAATAATTATGGGTGGAGAAGGAAAGGTCTATACTTTGGCTGAGGTTTCTCAACACAACAATGCCAAAGACTGTTGGCTTATCATTGAGGGCAAGGTACATCTTTTTGTTGGTAAAAATTTCTTGGATGATCCACTCTGGGGTTGCCTTTATGTTTTTTGGTAAAAATTAGTTTCTTTTTTCTTTTTCTTTTCTTTTTTTTTTTGCCAAAGTTGGGTGTTTTAATTCATATCTGAAGTTGCATGTTTTGACTTTTGAGTGTTCTTGGATTTAGGGAACCCTATTGCCTTTTTTTTTTTTGTCTCCCTTGTCTGTTTGATTTTTGTTAATTTTGGTTCTGATCGTGAGAAAATGTTTAAATCCCAGTGGATGGATCTCTCTTTGAAAATGTAACTGAATCTTAAACAAATCTTCAGTGTCCTTGTTATTCCTGGACTGATAACTCAGATTCAATATAAATCAACTTTAGGATCAAAAGTCAAAACCAATCTTTTGGTTAGATCTTTACTTATGATCTTTTTGATCCTTGTAATTGCTAAAGTTGCATGCAAGTATAGGCCCTCTGCTTCTCAATTCCTTGGATTTTTTAATCATTAGTTTAATCTGGATTGATTGTGTAAACATTCATATTCTGCTTCATTGCCATTATATTTAGTTCCCCCCACCCCCCAAATCAACTATTTCTGATGAATTCTGCATGATGGATTTTGCATAATGTATGCTACAACCCATCACCATTTGTCCGGTCCCAGGCTGAGCACAATACCAGTATTTTCTTCAAAGGTGTGTCTGGCTGGATGTGAGCCCAAGACCTCTTGCAAGTCACATAGGAGTCTTTCTTGCAAACACGGTACCATTTAACAATACTGGTATTGTGCACGAGAGACGGCCTGAGGCCAGTTGAATGGTGGTGGGTTGTTGTGATAATGTATTGGTAGCTTGTTATAAGTTTCATCAAGAGAGATGAGCTGTTATGTGTATTTGGTATCATATTCACTGTATTTTCATAGAGATTTAGAAATCAGTAATATTATCATCAGTTTAAAAAGAAGCGAGCAGAAAACGCCATGAGCATTAGTTTGGATTTCTCGAGTTACAAGAGGGTATGGAGTTGAAGCCTGTTTGAACTTGGCAGTAACGTGAAGCAGGATACAGTTTTAGCTATCAATCTAACCATTGATTTGATTGTTGAATCCTACTCTAGAGCTAACTATTTATTTCTTTTGATTTGGCTCCATTTTGATCTCCTAAAAATTCCTTATGTTTGAACAGGTATATGATGTGACTAAATTCTTGGAGGATCATCCTGGTGGTGATGAGGTCCTGTTGTCTGCAACAGGTTACAAATCTCACAAATTTTCTACTTGTTTCGTATAATCCAATGTGGGAATTACAGTAGAAGATGGAGAAAAGTGGTAATAACATCGGTTTAATGTTTGGCCTGGCAGGGAAAGATGCAAGTGATGATTTTGAGGATGTTGGTCATAGTAGCAGTGCTCGGGCAATGATGGATGAGTTTTACGTGGGTGACGTCGATACATCAACTATCCCAACTAAGACCAAGTACACCCCTCCCAAGCAGCCTCACTATGAGCAGGACAAGACCTCGGACTTTGTTATAAAGCTTCTCCAATTCCTCGTTCCCCTGCTGATCTTGGGATTGGCCTTCGGAGTCCGCTTCTATACCAAATCACCTGCTTAAGCATCAAGACCACAACCCAGAATGGAAAAACTTCTCAATATTATTATTATGTTAGTTTAAACGTTTGTTTGGAACTGTTACATATTGAGGGATGGTTCGAAATACTATATTTACTCGTTCTGTTTATTGACCAGTTCCCGGTGCCCCATTTTCAATGTAATATCGTCCTCTATGGCATGTACCCAGTAAAACTACCCTTTCTTTCTGGTTTGGTAATCTTCAAAATCTGTCTCTTTAAAAGCAGTAATGTTCTGTTCTTCAGTTTAGTCCATTGATTTATGAGCTAAATCCAGGTTAAATACTAGTTGTGGACGTCTAAAAGTATCCAAAATTTAACCAAATGTTGCATGAAATTGCTATCCAATATGAGGAACAAAATTCACGAAAATGGAAGACCCTAAAAAGCTTATGCACTTATGCATAAATATCAATCACCTTAGATCTTTAAATTATTTGTAGTTTGAGATTTTTGAACATGTTTTTATATTAAAATGTGTAGTTACTTTCAAGGGTTAATTTGTATTTGAATTTGACAGATTTTTGTGCCAGGTCTGAGTCTTTTCTAGGTGAGAAAAATAAAAGCAGTAATTTCCTCTTTTAACCGGCATTGTCTATATCTGGTCTGGAAAGTAGGTTGTGCAGTCAGGGTTGATGCCATACCATACACTGAATGCGACAAAATATTCCCTTAGAGCACCACGCATCTTTATCGGTTCATCTCAAATTCTCAATCATGCTGTACAAACAAACAAGCTGTCAAGTTGCTTAGTAACTAGAATTTTCATTTCTCCTAAGACCCTTCATTGATTTCATCACCATTTTGGTTTTATTACTCACCATTCTGCCACTATAAGAACAAATAAGAGCTTGCAGTGTATTCCCTCTTCCTTCCCCATTTTTGTTTTTCTTTTTGCTTTTACAAGTACATAATTTTTTTTTTTTTGGCTAATGAAGAACCAAATATGAGAGCCACAGAAGCCGAGGAAGGTCTGTTGAAGTTGGTGCATCCAGGAAGGTATGTGGAGATTCACTATGAACCCATTATTGCTTCAGAAGTGTTGAAGAGGAACCCCAGACACAGCGTGACACGACCGGACGTGTTTGAGTATCCATGGATCGTGGTCAGACCGGAGTCTGTGTTGAAACTGGGGAGAGTTTTTTACATTGTTCCTAACCTTACAATCTATAAACTGATAAAAGAGAAAGGATATACCGTCCAACCTTCCTTGCAGCAAAAGAAATCACCCAAAAGTTATGTTCAGCGGCAACTTCTCGAACAAAGCTCACCAAGCAAATCTTCTGCTGGAACAACTCCAAAGCACGAAGATTATTGCCAATCAAATTGGCAACAATTTCAAACCACTGGCTTGGAAGAGTCAAGGCTCCAGGAGCAAGCTTGTGGTGAGAGAATCAATGGACCTTCAAAGTTAGAGTCCCTTGCTGATATGATAACCAAGCACCAGAGCACTTACAAAGAGTTTATACAGATGTCAGACACAGATTCTCCATCTAAAACCGAATCCACGGGTGAAAAAGAGTGCCATGCTCATGAGGTTTGCAGTAACAAAAAAGAAGCTTCGGAACAAGATCAGGCTCTAGGGGATCAATGTGAGAAACATATTACCATTTTGAGAACTTGCTTGAGGAAACATGACAGTTCCCGGAAGTTGCTTCATTTGAAAGTTTCCTTTTACTTGTCTCCCGATAATGAGGAAAGGAAAAGAAAAGTTGCAGAATCTGAAGGTTTTATTACTTGTTGAACTTAGTAAATCAATGGATTTCTCCGAAAGTAAATAAATAAATAAAGCCCCAAAATCTTTAAACAATGTAGCTTGATTTGCACTTTGATTATGATAATTTGCTCATTTTCTTTCCCCGTGTGTTTATTCAATGATATAAAATAACAAAGCTGCTGAAAACTACTAGATTTGCCAATGACTTTGGAACAACAAAGCCCCCACTCTTGACTCTTGGTAACTCAAAGCATCACAATCATATACAATGTGGCCAAAAGAAGGAAAAAGAAGAGGTTAAAAAGCATTAACATACAAGGTTGCCAAAATCATGGCCTTAACAAATACAGGCATGTCATTTTAATTACCTAATCAGTGCTTGCACATGTCCTCTCAATCACCTTAGAATCCGTTCTGTAGGATTGCCTTGAGGGCGAACTTGATCCTCTCGAAGAACTATGTCCAAATAAGCTTAGTCCACCTATCTTCTTCGTGAAGGAGCTCATAAATTTACGAGAACTAGACTTAGCCATATCTCTCTTCATACAAACGTGTTCTTTCTCTAGATCATTTAATCTCATCCGCATCCGAGCCAGCTCAAGTTTTAGCTCCCGGTTTTCTCGCCTCAAAGATGCATAGTTGTCTTTCGGAGACATTGCTGCACTGAGTGCACTGCTGCTGATCCGCCATGATTGGTGATTTACCGGCTTGCGGTCATCATCGGCATAAGAGCAGCACAAAGCATTTCTCAGCCTTAATTGCTCGAAGTAAAGAACTTGGACTATCGATTGGAGGGGAAGTCGTTCGTTTTGTGCAGCATGTGCTCCGGCTTCTTGTGAGAGCTTTTGGAAATCAATCAACTTGCAGAGCTTCTTCTTGTCTGCATCTGGTAAACCCTGATGAGCCTGAAACATGCATTTGTTAGAAAGTTTATCAAGATAATCTCAGTAACTTATTACATGTCAGCTTGAAACAAAAGCAAACAGACGAGATGTTAAAAATGAAGATATCAGCATACATACTTTCAGGTAAATATCAATAGCTCGATATAGCCCGTCATGGATAGTACGAGCATGTGTAGGTAAAGTCTCTGCAATCGCCATGAACTTTGCAAGCTTGAGGTTTGCATCAGGAGCAATTTCAGCAAGGTAATTATCCACCAACTTTGAAACTTTAAATAATGCACCTTGTGATGGTGAATGAGGACTATCCGATTCGAAAACAGATGCATCATCCATATCATCTTCACTATCATCTTGCTGAGAAAAATTTACCAATATTCTTTGAACTGTATCAACGTCGAATAAGGTGTCACCTGCATGCCGAAAAGATGGGATCAAAAGGTCGTCAAGAGTTGCAATATCCAACTGGGAACCGATCCTCCGCTCTAGATCAAGCCTACAAGCAATACTGCAATCAAGCATCACTGCACTTCTAAGAAGTCCAAAAAGGAAAGTGATGGGAACTGCAAGTTTCTCAACAGGTAAAAGGCTGACAATCGTCTCAACCACGAGGCGTTCATGGTCAGTTGAAAGCAAATCAATTTTCGTGTGGCCAGAAGGATTCCACAAACTGGATTTCTTAGTCAGTTCCTTCTGAGCATAATTTACAAGCGACGCGCCAATACTCTCGGGACGAACACCGCGACATTTCATCGCTGTCATGACTCTTTGATACAAATCAATACGAATAACAGAAAGATCTTCTATCCACCAGTCTCCATCACATTTGGCTTGCCTGTTCATATGAAGTCTCCCTGAACTACTGTATTCTAAACGGGAGAAGCTCGATGCTATTTGCTCGGCACAAGCCTTTGAAGCTATTGCATCAATGCAACGGCTAACAATTTTCAGCTCATCTGCAAGAGGAAGTAAGTTTTCACATTGTTGTAAAACTTCAACACACATCTCCAGGTTCTTGCAAACAATACTTTCGAGATACTCTTCAGCTCGCGAGCCGAGATTATCCTTTGAAAACTCCTCAGTCATTTCAAGGTAATCAGAAACACAACAAAGCTGAGCCACATTTGATGATGTAATTTCAAAGTTAATGCCATAACAAAATTTAGCAGCCAACTCGAATGTCTCAGCACCGCCAGGTAAATTCAGTAGCTCCACTCTCGAGATATCGGAATCTCTATGTTCTGCAACTAGCTTCCTGATTCGCCCGCTTCGAGAAACAAGAGGAAACTGCATATAACAACAACAATCATCAGCATGAGAATATCCTAATTCCTATGTCCTAACATTAATCTACACAGGTAAAAGTGTGCTATTTTACTTCAATGGCAACCATATTAGTTTTCCAAATCTTCCCACCCAAGCAATGATGCTTACTCAGTTAAGCAAGTCCATATTCAGCTATATGAACTAGTACTCCCATTGAAACAACCATGAAAAAAAGTTTCAGATCTATTCAAGGCTAAGTACATTTTTCCCTAATGCTTTAGTTGCACTGTTGGAAGAATTAAAGTGCTTAGCCAATTATAGAGTCCATTTAAATCTAATCAAAATATATGAACAAATTTCAACAGTAAATCACCAAAATTACCTTGTGTAGAGCAAAAGTCCCTCCATTTACTTCTATTGTGATGTCACTTTTAACATCCCGAAAGATCCTACAATAACAGAAGCACCACTTTGAATATGCAGGAAAAAAACAGGAAGAGATAATCTAGGAATATTCATATGTAGCTTTTCACACATGCAAATCCATCATCATAGTCCCCCAAAGAAAAGAATGAACATAAATAGCTGGAAGATAAAATAACATACTAATTCTTTATATAAAAACAAGCAGAGCAAAGATTCTGAGTGGCTGAGTATGACACTCCAATCAAATGGATGATCTGGGATACAATTTTTTTTCTCAATAATTCAAAGCATAAAATAGACAAAATAAGTGAAAAAGAAAAACCATTTACATAAAAAGCAACAAAAAAGCCTGTTCTTTCAGAAAAGACTGAAACTTGAAGCAAACTACAACATCAAAGAAAATTTAGAAAAAAGAGTCCCTTTGCATCACTACAGCAAAGAGTAGCAGAGTAGCAAAGTGAGGAAAAAGAAGAGTTGCAGTAGTTAAACAAGGTGGCTGCCTAGCTATCTATGTAAAAAGATCAAAGCTTTGAAAGAAAAAACACATTAAATAAACCATGAAACTACTCAATAACAGTTCAACAATGATAGAATCAAACTTGTATACCATTCATTGCAACGCTGCCTGGAACTCTTTGCCAAAGACAGCTGGTGATGCTGCTGCTTGTCCATTGACAGAAACACTGAGTAAACCCAGAAGAGAAAAAGAAAATAAAGAACAAAAACCCTGAGAAATAGAGAACAGAGAGAGAGAAAGAGAAGAAGAGAAAAGTGTGGGGTTAATTGAGAGAGACAAAGACAGAGTCCCAGTTGTAGATTGTATCTCGTTGCTTAACTACTTTGGCCATTTTTGTCAAACTGCTGATCTTCAAACCATAGATTGCTATTGTCCAAACCAATGGGGCCTCTTTGGTGGGTCATCTTTTTGCACCCCTCCCCTATTAATCTTAACAAGTTTTTTGGCTTGTTCAAATCTACTGATATTACCGTTTTTGCTTGATTCTTTGGTTTGTTGCTTTGATGATTTTTTTTAAAGCAAAATCCAAAATAAAAAGGTGTTTTTGTATACTAATTTTTGTTTTTGTTGGATTAAAAAGTCAAAAACCTCTCTCTCTCGTTAGAAAATATGAAAAAAAGATGAGATAAAAGCGGGATGAAAGGAGGAGTTGTGACCTTCGGACATCTTTTTGATGTTTTTTGCATGCTTTTGTTTTGCTTTGCTTTCTTCTTTGTCGTCAAAAGCGTAAAATACAGTTAACATGCCTCTTCTTTTCTCTGCCTTTTCCCATCCCATATTTTAGCTTGTATACTATATTTTGGATATTTGCATTTTCACCCCATCTTGTTATGAGAATTTCATTATACCCCACTCTTTTCTGTTGTATTAGGACCGCTTAATTAGTAATCTTTGGCATTTCAAATATAAAGAGTTCCAAATTTATAGTTTTTATCGGCTTGCAATATTTTATAAGAGCCAAATTTTGTAATTAGGATTGGATTGGGATATTTGTAGATAATTAATTTGTTTTTCTACAAATTTGAATATTGTGTATTCAGATCGACAATACATTCCAAGCGAATGAAAATGTTAACTTTTGGATCACCATTATTTGAAAATACTTTAATTTTGTACATAATGGATACATATTTCAATATTAAATATTCTTTTTGGTGAATTATAAGAGTAAGATAAAACCCTATCAGTAACGCGACTAACACGACTCGAATCCAGACCGTATCTAGGACAATGAACACCCTGATTATCAGGCCAACACACGGGATTTCAATATTAAATATCTTAATCCGCTTAGTTTTGCGAATAATAGATTCATATTCAAATACTTTAAGCTATTATCCACTTTTCTTTTTAAAATTGTTATTTAAAAAAAGTTTATATGTAAAAAATAAAACCCTTAAAAATTGTATAAAAAAATTCAATTAAGCTCTTATCTTAAATTCACACTCAATTAAGTCCCTATTGTTAATAAAAATTAATTAAACTCTTTCGTTAACGATTTTCATCATGATCATATTGACCGTTAAAAAACTAATGCACCAATCGGATGGTGAGATGTGTCACTTCTAGTTTAATCTAATATTTTTCATAAAAATTATTGAAAAATCAAAAAAATTATAAAATCATTATAAAAATTTAAAATATTTAAAAATAATTAAAATTGATATAAACTTGTAAAAATTATAAAAAATTTAATAAAACTTATAAATATTATTAAAAATCTAAAAATTTTAATAAATTATGAAATTAATAAAACATATTTAAAATAAAAAGGTAAAAAAATTCTTAACAACTATAAAAAAATCATAAAAATATTAAAATTGATATAAAGTTATAATAATTATTAAAAATATCATGAAAACATAAATTGGACTGAATTAGTAGATTGGACCAATTAGATCAAAACCGACAAGGGTAACAGTCCAAAGAAAGCCATTAGATTGGTTGACTTGGAAGCCGAGCGGTTAAACTAATTCTTTTTATTTTAATATTGTATTCAATTAAACTGGATGATCAATCGAATTGGTAAACTGGTGTCCCAATCATTTCGACCATCAGTCCAATTTTGAAAACCTCGGTAAGAATAGTTCATACTTTCATGTGCTAATAGTTGAATAATGAAATTTTATAAAATCAATAGAAACAAATTCAAAATTAAGTATTTTTGGTATAGTTAGACCGATGGTCAAGCCGGTCAGGTCACTAGTTTACCAGTTCAACCGGACAGTCTAGTTTAATAAAATAAAGCATTAAAAGAAATTGGTTCAACTGCACGGCTCTTAGGGTAACCAATCTAATGGCTTTCTCTAGATTGGTACCCTTGTCGATTTCGATCTAACTAGTCCAACCGACTTGTCTGGTCCAATTCAAATTTTTACAAGTTTATATCAATTTAATATTTTTAATAATTTTTATGATTTTTTATAAATGTTTTAAGAATGTTTATACATTTTTATAAAATTTTAAATATTTATTATTAATTTTATAATTTATTAAAATTTATTAGATTTTGACCATATTTAAAGTTTTAGTACTTTTATAATTTTCATAAGCCTTTTAGATATTTTTATAATTTTTCTGATTTTTAATACTTTTATAGGAAAATATTAGATTAAATGAAAAGTCTTTTTAATGGGTAACATGATCATTGACCAAAAGACTTAATTGATTTTTTATTAACAATAGGAACTTAATTGAAAGCAAATTTAAGGTAGACATTTAATTGATTTTTCACATATTCTTAAAGATCTTTTTAACATATAGACTTTTAAAATTATTTTATACTTACTAAATATTAATATTTAACGATTTAGATATTCAACAAATAATTTAATTAATTCGTATTTGAATACAAATAATAAATAGATTTAGTGTTGAAAACAAATTTATGTAATTGAATTTGAATTTTATAAAAGTTGTAAATATTTGACAATCTTAAAAATTATCATTTAATAGTGATTTTCAATACAGTCGACCTCCATGATTGCTGCATACCTTTTTATGATTATCACAGTAGACACTATTCTTATGAATTGTGAAAATGTTAATTAACTGCCTCTATATATATATTTTTAAAACAGAGCTACTTGTCCTAATATTTTTAGTGTTCATTTTCGGCCATTATCCCACAAGTTGGAAACAAAAAGGCCAACCACCTGCTTTTACAAGGACTTCACCACAAGCATCATATATTATACACTACATTATTGAAAACAATGTGTGGTTGTCTATGAATTATATTGGGGTCCAAAAAGATGTCCGATCCAAAAAAATTGATTAAGACCTATCAACACCCACAAATCCAAAGGATATCATTGCCCTTTAGCACTGGGATAACCATGAACAATATTCCTTTGCCAATTGACTAAAAAGAAAAGCTTGCATGAGAGACAAAATGGATGGTATTTGACCCCCATTTTTTTTTAATTATTTGACCCCAAATTTGATTGCTAAAAGTAGGGACTTTTTTAGGGTTTTCTTCATCACTACCTAAACACATGTTTAGGCCATTAATTAAATACAACATCCACAAAATGAAAAGAAGTTCATTAATCGATTTTTTTTTCTTATACATACCCTTTTCTCTTAGGTTCTTTTTGTTGATTAATTTTTTCATGAGCAAGCATGTAAGAATGATAGACGATAATATAATTTGTTTTAAAATTTATTTTTAAAATAAAGTGATTTTGCCGTATAATGATATCCATTACATAAAATTCTAATTTTATTTTTACTATGTTTTCTCTTGACATGAAATATAAATGATGAATCGCTTAATGAAACTCGATCCTAGTATCCTTAGACTTTGGTAAATATTATTAGGTAATCAATTAAGTAAGGCGATTCAATATGTTTATGAAATGCTTTTGGATCTCAATACAATATTTGATTACATAATATTTTAATGTTGATACAATGTATTAACGAGGAAAGAGAAAAAGAGAAGAGGGTGATGATGCAAAGGAGATCAGTTCACTTTAACAGGCAAAGAGCCGAAAAAGGAAGAGACTAAGAGTAGAGTAAAGTGATTTGAGGATAAGGGAAGTTAGGTGCAATAGATAGGTGCTTAGGGTTGTTGAGAAATTCCAAAAGATCCCTCCTCGTTTTACAGGGTATTTATAGGGTAGAAGTCTCACGTTCAGTAATGCAACATCAACTAACAAATTTGGAACATGGTGATAAGGCCGTTTGAATGTGGGCTGTCGTCAAATGGGGTACTACTTTGACATTCTCCTTATTGAGGTGGTACCAAGTTGATAGGTCTCAGTGATCCCTTATGGACTCCTATTGGAGGTGAGTGCATTCCAGCTAAAAGCGAGTTGCCTAGAAGACAAGGAGTCCGGGTGGTTGGTCATTGGGTGATAGAAGATGGGAGATTGTTCAAGTGTTCTTTAGATACGAAACTAACCAAGTGATGCAAGGCAAAAAACCGTATGCAAGTGTTTCCCGAATAGCTTCTTGTGATGTCATGTGTCCATTTTGAGTAAGAGTATAACAATGTTCAATTTATTTATTTTAATTAAATCAATTATTAATGAAGTTAAAAAAGAGATGAATTTAGTTATAAAAAAGGTTCATCTTTTATTGGACACCCTAGTCCCTAGCTAGCTAATGGGTAGGCTTTAGGGGACCCTCTTGCATTAGAGTATGGAGAACTCCAATTCTAAAAAAGACAATGACTTGAAATATAAGCACACTAAATGCTTTACTTACCTACTGCCACCGCTTAATCCTCTAAAGATAAAGCCTAAAATCAGGCAGGAAAAAAGTAGCCAGCTGATTATTGCTGAATGCTGACCGGTCTTTGTTATGCCTAAATATTCTCCCCAAAATCCTCATTTCTTGTCTTATATACAATTAATGGTTACATTAACTTGTCTATATATTTTCAAGGAGCCTATAATTTTCCAATATAAAAAAATATTATAAATATTAAAAATTAAAATTTTCAGATGTTATTTAATAATGATTGCATAAACAAATAAATTAAGTTAGATTAAACATCAAACAAAAAGTTGGATTATATTATATTAATTAAAACGTTAAAAATGGATAAGCTTTTTTTAATTTCTCTATATTTGAAATTAATCTCTTCCTTCTCTAATTTAAAATGTAAGTTTAATTATTAACACATCGAATATTTTTATTAAATTTAAGTATATTATGTCATTACAAGACTTTTAAGTAGGTATTTTTATATCAAAATATCACATA
Organism: Gossypium raimondii; assembly: GCF_025698545.1. Lineage (NCBI taxonomy): Eukaryota > Viridiplantae > Streptophyta > Magnoliopsida > Malvales > Malvaceae > Gossypium > Gossypium raimondii. The sequence continues at coordinate 50,417,572 of NC_068575.1, forward strand.
AACAAATTTAATAATATTAACAATTAATTTTAAATTTTAAATTTTAAAAATAGATTAACTCAATTCTTAAAGATAAAAATATAAAGACTAAATTCTAATTTATGAATAATACTAATATATTATAACCTAATTCAAAACACAAGTACTCACTCTGTTTTTAATGATTCTTTTATAACTATTTTTTTCTTCGCCATAACATATTTTTTAACTTATTTAGTTTAAGAAATTTTAAGCTATATGTTATCATATTTTTGTTGAGAAAGAATCCACTCTCTTATTAGGAGAAGTCTTTAAAATGTCATTTTTTGGACAGTCGACTAAAATATCAAATAGTGAAGGTATTGTATTCGGGGTATCTATGCTTGATTTTAGCCTCAAAGTTCGTTTCCTAACTCCGAAGAGAGTACCTCAAACAGTGAAAGTATTATACCCGGAATATTTATGCTCGTTTTTATCTTTCGACTCCGAGGAGAGTCCAAAGGGATTCACGGAATTTATCGAGAGTACCTAGGGGCCACCAAGAAAATGCTTTTATCATTTGGCCTAGCCAAGTGATAACAAGTATGCTAAGGCCAAACATTTAACCCTTAATTGATGGTTCGATCCCCATAAATGCAACATGTATAAATATAATTAATATTTCTTACAATATCAATACCTCTTCCGTGAACTTACAGGTCATATATACATCAATTGGGGCACTTTCTACTAGATATAAAACCTCCGAATAAGACAAAACCTTCCATTGAGAGTTCGAGTCCTAACTCCCTTCAACAATTTTACATTTCATAATTTTTTTGGAAATTATATGTTATTGAGGATGGAGATTCAATATTTTATAAGAAGTTAATATATTGAAGGAGATGAATGGAGCTTGAAAATGTCGGATTGGATGAATGGGCCACAAATTCATATAATTTCCGTATAATATATAGTATGCACATTTATTGTCAATATATGATTGTCTAACAACTTTTTACTCACTTGCAACAATCGAGACATTCAAATAATTGTTTTTGAAGTGTAGCTTTCAAAGAAAATAAAATACATACATCTTACTAAAAATACACATAGTTGCATATATATTCACTTCCCAACCATTAAAGTATATTTATGTTTTAATAATGTTAATAACTTTTTTATATATTTCATATCCGTTTTTTGTCCATATTCGGAGTTCATGATTATTCCTATTAATAATGTCATATTTAAAGTTTAAACTTAATTTTTTCCTTGAAAGCATAATGTGCTTTATCGGTCGCCAACCACTTGTTGGTGGTAATAATATTTAAAATATAAATATTAACTTGTATGAAGTAATAGTTAAAGTTCTTATCAAACATTTAGTTGACATAGAGTCATCATATTATCATCATCTTCTACTTCTATTATTGTATAAAAAATTAAAAATATAATTCTCGAAAATTTTGATTGGTATTGAAGAAAGTAATTCCAAACTGTATTTGTATTTAAATTTAAAAGTTAAATTATACTTCTTCAATGATCTTTTATGTGTGCTTAAGATTATGAAATAACCTTTTCTATATTTTCTTTTGACAATTTGAAATTTAATTTTTTTCTCAATGAACATTAATGTTTTTGTTATTATACTCACAGAAAACAATAGATACCTTTCTTTATGTAGTAATAAAGACCAAAGTTATCAACATTGTATTTGTAAACATATTCTTTTATTATTTTAGAGTTATCAATATTTTTAAGTTTTTCATATGTTTAGTTATAGTCTCATGTCAAAATTTGAACCATATATATTAATATAAAAGAAATTATTTGGTATCTTGATTTTTTAGACTCCACAAGTAAGTTGATAAGTGTCCTTTATAGTAAAATATTTAAAATTTAAAATATATATATGTCAACTTTTAAGAGTGCTTGTGGAATTAAAGAAATTGTTAGTATTTGGTACACACGCAACCTTAAAAAATTGATACACGTCTCTTTTTTTAAATATTTTTTAATACTTTATATACTTTTATAAGACACTTGTCAACCCCTTGACGCTGCTTGTGGAGTCTAAAAACTCCATTGACAATGTACCGAATATTTGGTACACAAGCAACCTTAAAAAACTCCACCGACAATGTACCGAAATGGTTAGTATTTGGTACACAAGCAACCTTAAAAAATTGACATGTGTCTCCTTTTTTAAATATTTTTTTAATACTTTATAAACCTCTATAAGACATTTGTGAATCCCTTGACTCTTCTTATGGAGTTTAAAAACTCCATTGACAATGTACCGAATATTATTTTATAAAAAATATGTTTAAACATAAGTATAAATTTAAAATTATTAATCATGTTAAATAAACTAACCTAATAATATATTTATTTTAATGTAATTACAAAAACAAAATATTAAGCGAAGAATATTAAATTTTAATTTAAAATAATAAAAGCTTGTACACACCTATATGGACCGATCCACAACGATACATGTAGGGTACATTTGGTTCACAGAATGTAATATTACACCTTATATTCTCAAAGTCCGAAATAACATTACGTTTTATGGGTTTTCAACATTTTAGTCATCGTAATCTCATAGTCTCAAATAGTCTTAAGATGCTAAAATATAGAGTGTAACTCATGTTATATTAGATTATGTTAGTAATCTTAAATTTTGGACCAATTTATCATTTTACTTTTATTATTTTAATTCCTTTTTATATTTTTTTCGAAATAAATTTTAAGTCTAATACAAAAAAAATTGTTTATCTTAACAAGATGTCATATTTTAAAATTAAAATTATTTTATTTACTCTAAAATTTATTTATTAGTATATTAACCAAATTAATAATTATTTATAAATCTATTAAACATCATATATTTAATTATTAATAAAAATTATAATAAAATTAAGAATTATCATAAATTTATAAAATTTGAGACTAAAAATATTAAATGAACTAAATTTAGTAAAAAAAACCTATAACAATGATAATTTAGTAAAATGTATTTTAAATAATTTTACATTCCATCAATCAATACCAAAATCTTATGTGACAATTAAATAAACCAAACAAAATAATATAACATACTTCCACCTCGTAATATTAGTATTACATCCCTATAATCTTACATTCTTTAAAGGCTTAAGGGTATCAAAAGCCCTCAAACTTTTTTAGAAAAAAAGCAATTAAACCCCCCCTTTTTTTTTACACTTAATTGGTACTTGAACTTTCAAAAGATTCTCAAACTTAAATTAAAAAAAAAAGCAATTAAGCTCCTGCTTTTTCTTTTTTTTTTGCACTCAATTGAATACTTGAACTGTCAAAATGCATCAAAATGACCCTTTAACCGTTAAAGTTAAGTGCCATTAATTTTTTTTTTCAATTAAAGCCACCCTATGTCATAACCACGGCGTGACATGTGGCACAAAAAATATAATAAATAAAAATAAATAAAAGTTATAAAATTATTAAATTTTAATAAAAATATATTAAAATAATTAAAAATTAGAATAAATTTATAAAAATTGAAAAAAATTATAAAAATTTATAAAGTTATAAGAAAAATATAAAAATGTAAATAAATATAAAATTCCTAAAAAATGTAAAATTTTATATTACATTTTTACGAATTTTATATATTTTTATATTTTTCTTACGGTTTAATAAAATTTTATACTTTTATATATTTAATAATTTTTACGATTTTTATAATTTGTTTTCTAATTTTAATAATTTATATATTTTATTAAAATTTTATGTTTTTTTATAACTTTAATTGATTTTTATTTTTTCATCAGTTTTTGCCACATGTCGCACCGTGATTGTGACACGTGGTGACTTTAACTAGAAAAAAAATTAGGGGCGATTAACTTTAACGACCAAATGAACTTTTTGATACATTTTGACAATTCAAGTACCCAATTGAGTACAAAAATAAAGGGGACTTAATTACTTTCTTTTAAAAAATATAAGGAACTTTTTGATGCATTTTAAAAGTTTAAGTACCTAATTGAAAAATATAATTAATTACTTTTTTCTAAAAAAATTGAAGAATTTTAGACCCTTAAACCTTCTTTAAGCTAAACATCACTTAAACATTTACCGAAACACATAAAAAGTAAAACATAGCTTAAATTGTTTTATTCTAATTAAGATGGCAACGGTATGTACTAATCAACACTACTAATATTAATGCAATGCCGACCACCATCATCTAAACAATATTAAATGCTTTTGCCTTTGAAATTTCTGCACTTTCCTCGTGTAAGCTTAAAAGGAGCCATGGAAATTTTCAAAAAAACTATAGTCAAAAACAAAGAAATAAGAAAAAGACAACCCAAAACTTGGTGTAAGATTATCTCCTTCACCTCCACCACCCCTTTATTGGTGGGTCCTAAAAGGGTTATTATTAGGAAGGGCCGATGTGGGATCCCATTCCCATATTATTTACCTTACTTTGATATCATTTGATATGATTTCTCTCACCACTACCCACCACTTCCCCTTTCATCTTCATCTTTGTCTTCGTCACTTCACTTCATATGGTTACCAACAATTTTTTTTTTCAATTCCAAAGTCAAATGTATTCTAACTATGTCCAATAACCTTCGATAATTTTAAACACGATATATTTACATAAAATATAGTTAAAATAAAATAAAATAGAGACATGGAACATGAAATCATGTTAGTTCAGAATAAAATATATTTTATAATATTTGGTTTTGTTTTTGCATAAGAATAAATTATTGTTATATTTTAGTGTTGGAACTGAAATCTTTATTTATCTAAACTGACAAAGCTTTTACCTAAAACGATCAAATCTAAAGCTTTAATGAAGCAACAAACAAGGAAATGTAAGGAGAGGCATCAAAAAAGGTAATTAGTTTGGTGCTGAAAAGAAATATGTATTTTTTTATTACATAAAAAATTTGATGAAACAACTTTTTACCGCAGCCCCATCAACTCATCATCACTGTTTAGCACGCGTTTCGGCTTAATATTTTGATTGTAGAAGTCATTGTTTGCGAGACAATATTATAACATTGGCATCCTATGTTCCAACAATATCTTACACTGATTTGGGGCATGCAATAGTTTCTTGTAATGGAATGAAAAGTCCACTATTTATCAATTATCTAAAAATAAGAAAAGAAAATATTATGGAATGTTATAATTTTTTCTAGGGTAAACTATTTATCCTCATTTTTATTTTGATTACTCATTTAAACAACTTGTTATTTTAGTCTCTTTTTTTAAGATAAATTGTAAGTTTTAGTCAATCTACGGTTAAATACCTTTGGTCACTATGCGATCATTTTTAATTGGTGAAATAACAAATTTAATCTTTAACATTTTACACATTTTATCAATTTAATCTTAATTCTAGTAATATTTAACAAAATTTACCCACAAGTTAAACATTATTATAAAAATACATAAAATTTAAATTAAAAACATATAAAAATTGGTAGGTGAAACCAAAAATAAAATGAAATCCGTATAAAGTTTAAATTAAAATTAAAAACATATAAAATTTAAATTAAAAACATAAAATTAGTAAAAAAATACAAAAATACAAAATTGAGCTCCACACTAACATATGTTTTAAATAACCACAATTTCAACTTTCCTTTTTTTAGCGACACAGTTTCGACTTTTTTTTTTACGTGCTACATTACATTGTAATGGTGAATTCTTATAAATTTATGAAGTTATCGAATAACTTTTTCTTCAAAAAAAAATAAATTTTAAATAGTATAAAAGAGAGAGATCAAAATTGTAAATTGACCATAAACTTATAATGGCTGAAAAAAAGAAGATGGCATTGCACACGCGCAGCAATAACAAGGGTCAAACTTGTTAGGCTAATAGTCCCTCCTATCCATTCTGATTCTACAACAGGTTATAGGCTGGGCCGATTTGGATTTTCATTTTCTGGCGTAATGTAAGTAGCACCATTAGAACTTAAAAAGACAATTATTTGAGTGGCCAGCCATATGCAAACTTCTTCATACTTAATGACAAGAAAGGAAAACATAAAAGGCATTTCATATTCGTTTCCCAATATATGTAACAAGGATTTGCTCCAATTCCACACGTGCATAAAAAAATTGAGGCAAGTACTTGAGATACATCTATCTATATATATAAATAGATATTCGTAAAGATTGAACGGTGATATTAGAGTTATTGCTCAAAATCCCACACCATTAAATTAATAATATGGTATTAAGACTCGTATATGAAAATACTAAAATTTTTAGTGGGTAGGCCATGTTCTGTATACAATTACAACTTTAATATAAAAGTTGGTTTAGTAGATACGTATAAATATGGTGCAATATTGACATTCGAAGGCAATCCATATTATTCACTTGGTACGTATAGCACCCCTAATCCAGGTGCATCTTACGAAATACAACCATTGATTTGTGGTTTTCAATCTGAATTAGGGATTCAAGAGGATAGTGCAAAAGCTCCTAATGACAGTGAGGAACTTGATATGGAGGTAGAGGAATTCAGTGACCCTCAAGCTAATGAGGTTCCCGATGACGTCAAAGATGAAGAAGCGGGCAATGATTATGATGATGCCCCTTAGTCTAGGCAGCTTGCTAGTGGCATTGTTATACGGAACAAACTCTCGGCCCATATGTTAAATGTCGACCCAGCTGCAGCGCATGCACATAAGTTCTCGGGATATCCAGATATATTAACTAGCCATATGTTGATGCCAAATGTAGAATTGGAAAAGTTACGAGTAAGGCGACTTCAGTCTTGGTTGGTTGCGATGCAAGAGTAAACGTCGGGAACTAAGATTAGGCTACAAACACTCGATGCATACAACCAAGCTTACCAACTAGTGCCAGGAAAAAAAATCTTTCATCATTTATTCTGAACATTTTCCTAATTGTAAGTCGATTGTTGAAGTTGACAAAACTTGCCTTTACAAGAAATACACACAAATCCTACTTTAAAAGATTAGAAATGTGGGTGGGTGAATTTTAGTGAAAAAGGAAAACGAAAATAGAGAAAAGTAGTTGAAGTAAAATTAATGAAGAGAAAAGTTGTTTGTGATTTTATTTTCCCACTAGTTTAAAAATAGTGCTGGGCTTTTACATAGGGGATTGAAGGGGGATGGGATATTAATGGGGAAATTAAATAGGGTTTAGGTCTGTTGATTGATTCAGATTTTTGCCTCCTTCGTACCAACCCGACTTTGAAAAAAATTCTTTATCCAAATCACCCTTTAAAATGGAGATTTGGTGCCAAACATTTATACCACAGTTCAAAAAGTATTAATCTCGTAAATAATTTGGGTAATTAATTTTTAAACTTATATTATTTTAATTAAAGAGCCAACCCTATATACTTGGATAAAGAATACTTAAATTTGAAGCTTGCGAAACAGGTGTTTCGACTTTATTTAAGAAAATTACGATCAAAATTACTACAATTAAGGAAGTAACGGACATAAACAAATTGAGAGTTGATGAGCTCACAAGTTTATTGCAAACTTTTAAAATGAATCTCGATAAGATAATAAAAAATAAAGTCAAAGGCGAGAAAAATATTGTTTCTAGTTACAATTAGGAGTTACAATTAAAGGTAAATCTCCCGTAGAAGAATTGCTCATAACTTTAATAGAGCATTCAAGAAGTTGACTAAGAGGAAGAAAAAGTTTGATGCAATTACAAAACTTGCAAAGTTAGAGTGTAAGGGAGTTCTGAGAAAAAAATACAATGACATTAATGTGATGACTTTAGTTATATTCAAATTGAAGGTGCAAACATCTTGAAATATCACTGAGTTACATAATGATGAAGATATGTCATAGTTATATTAAAATTTTCTATATATTAATATATAGAAAGTATTTTAAATCGATATGATAAAGATATAAGATCGATTCAAGAACTTATATGTATGGGAAGTACAATTATATCAATAAATTCAATGTTGAATCATTAAAATATTAATTGTACAAAAGAGTGTAAATGGATCCTCCACAAAATTAAGGCAAAATGATTATTTTGCCTTCCAACTTTATATATATATAAAAATAGTCATTTTAGCCGTTTATTTAATTTTTGCTTCTTTTAGCCCTTGAATTTGTATTTTTATTAAATCACCCCAAAATAGATGGAAAAGTTAATGTTTGTTAACTTTGTTGATGTGACATACATGTAGATTGCCACTTAAATGACACATAAGCATTTAATTTTTTAAAAAATAAAATTTATATTTATATTTTTTATAATTTTAATGATTTTTAATTTAAATTTTTTAAAAATTATTTTAAAAATTAATTAAATGCTAACATGTCATCCACGTGTATGCAACGTCAGTAAAGTTAAAAAAACGTTAACTTTTCCATTTATTTTGGGATGATTTAACAAAAAAAACACAAGTTTAAGGGCTAAAAAAGACAAAAAAAAATTTACCTTAAACCCAAACCGCCTTAAACTCAATTTTAAAAAAACGACCCTAACGAATCGGGTTAGGTCAAAATCTGTTAGATTTGAGTTTTTTTGTCATTCTATTCGTTACAAAATTTTTAACTGAATCTTGATGAGATAAAAAAAAAAACAAAGTCAAAGGGAAGAAGAATATTGTTTTACAAGCTCTAACTCATCTCCCATAGAATAATTGTAAGAGCGAACGGCTCTACTATTTCAAAACTCTAATAGGACATTCAAGAAGTTAATTAGGAGGAACAAAATGCTTGATGCAAATAGAAAAGTTACAAAGTTGGTATCGAATTTACGAAAGCTTAAAATTAACTCAGTATCGAACAATGATCAATTTGAAATAAAAACGAAAAGTTAGGAAAAAACTGCAAACAGGGGTCATACGACTGTGTCCCCTAACCCTGTGGAAGGTTAAGGCTGTATGGGTCAAAAGTGTAAATATTCAAAAGATGTCACATGGCCATGTCGTCGAGCCATGTAACAGACTATGGACGTGTGCACCAAAAATCATTCAAAACTCACAAACCACATGGTTGTGCCATACACCCGTGTATAGCACATGGCCTTATGCCAGGTTGTGTAACGACTCGATAGTCATAAGTGTCAGAAAGTGCATTTTCGAGACTCTGTTCCCGTAAATCAAACTTGTAAGTGAATTTGCATGAATTAAGAGTAATTAGGTATGATAACTAAATTACATATAGGGTGAAAGTTGAATTATAGATTAAAGAATAATTAAAGGGACTAAAGAAGTAATTTTACCATTGTTCTTTAGTAGGACGACATTAAGTAAGATATTTGTAAATTTATTATATATATTATAATATGAAATCTTAAGTATTAAGTATATATATTATATAATAATAAAACAAAATTAGTAAAAGAAATAAAGAAAGACAAAAGCAAAACCAAAATTAAGAAAGAAAAAGAAAGAAAAAGAGAAAGAAACAGACACACAACGTTAGGGACTTCAAAGTTTCTAAGTTCAATTGGTTAGTCAATTTAGTCTCATTTTCTTGTAATTTATGTTTTTGAAATCCTAGAGTTAAGTATTATCCGACCCATGCTAAAATTTTAGCATTGATAGCGTTTTAAGTGTTGTTAATGTTGAATAATTTTAGTATTAGGGATTCAATTGATAGATTTTTAAACTAGAAATGAAAAAGGATTAAATTGTAGAATAAATTTTAAATTTTGAGTAATAGGAACAAATTGTGAAAAATTTGAAATTTAGGGTTTAAGTGAAAATAGGAGTTAAATTTAGTTTAAAGTGGAATTTGTATGAAAATACAGAATTAATTGTAAAGAAATAAAGTTAGTCTCGGTTTAGGGACTAAATTGAAATTTAGGCAAATATTGAGTCAAAATTTAAAATATTCAATATGAAATTAAACTGTGTTATATTGATGAATTTTAATTGTTTTAATTCTGTAGCTAACGTCATGCCGGAATCCTCGACTAAAAAGGGGAAAGATAAAGTCGACATTGAATGGCTCAAAATTCTTGGTTTGTATTTCTATAATTCGAACTAAGTCGTAAAATTATTGCATTTTGATATCTTGCATATGGTAAGTATTGGAGGTGAGAACTATTGTGTTTTACAATTGAAATGGATTGATTCGGTATGTATGAATTTATTGAATTTATGTATATATGTGATTATATAAAAATTTGATATTGGATATTAGTTATATTTGAAAATTAAAATGTAACCCTATTAACTGTATCGGGTTGAGTCAGATATAGATGGCATGCTATAGGATAGGAAGAGTTCAGTGATTTCTTCGACTTCAAGTCGATGAGGCACTAGGTGCCAATTTACTTCAGTTTAACTGATTAGACACTGGTTGTCAAATTTATATAGCGTTGGGCGCATATTACTTCGGATTATCCGATGAGGCATTGGGTGTCAAACTGGTGTGTTGGTTCGATCTGTGTATCTGTCCGACTATGTGAATTGAAAATGGGATAGTAATTTGAAACATGAAAATGAGATACATGAGTTATGTACTCCTGAATTGGATATGGAATGAATAATGTTATTGTTTAAATGATATGTGGATCAAATTGTGAAAAGCTATTATATAGCAAGTGATGAGAAGTGAATATGGTATGAAATGATGTATTCATGAATTGAGTATTGAATAACTAATACCATTGCATAAATAAATGTGGTTTGATATGTGCTTACAATTCAATTGTACATATTATATTATCTTGACATTAAATATTCAGATTATAGAAATACCACTGAGTTTTACTCAGCGTACGATTTTATTTTTCTGTGCGCAAATTTGGTACTTCACTTTTGATCGCCGATTCAGCATCCAACAACAATCCCGAACTCAAATGTGGTGATGTTTACCTTTTGTTTCGGCATGTACCTAGGGTGTCTAAATAATAGTTATTTTGTGAATTGATTGTAAATGAGGTTATACGTTTAATATTGGTTTGATATATATATAAACACGTGTTTGTTTTTGAAGTCATGTTATGGCATGGTAAATTGAACCAAATCTAGATATGTGCATGTGAATTTAAGTTACTGTTTAAGTGCTTATGAACTAGGCAAAATGGATTGAATTTGGTATGTTTATAATTTGAATTTGAATGATGCTTTGATAATATGTTTTGATAATATAAATGTAGTACCAATGAGGGTACATTGGTTAGGCACTTAGGATAATTGTTTTGACATATTTTGAATATAATTGATCGTGTTTTGAATTGGTTATACGAATGGTTTTTGAGTTGTTTAATGCCCAAGCATGTAGGAAATGGTAAATTTGTTGTTTAGTGACTTGGCCGTGTGAGACACACAGCTAGCACATGAGCGTGCGAGGCCATTTCGAAAAGGTACACAGCCTGGCACACGGGAGTGTGGTTTGGCCGTGTGACCCAAGTTAGAGAGTTACACGGGCATGGACACGGGTTGGGACACGACCGTGTGTTCCTATTTCGAATGCCCACACGGCCTAAGACACGGGCGTGTCTCTTGGCCATGTGAGTCACACAGCCTGGCCACACGGCTGTGTGAACCCTGCAGCTTTGAAAATTTTTAATGTATTTCAAAAAAAATTTTGAGTTTCTGAATTAGTCTCGACTTGTTTCTAACGCGTATTTTGGGTCTCGAGGGCTCAAATAAGGGACAATATGTATGAGTTTGATTGATTTTTGACCTGAATATTATACGATATGAAATGTTTAAAATTTTTGTCTGTTTGATCTGTAAACTCTAGTAATGCTCCCTAACCCGGATTCGACGATGATACGGGTTAGGGCTGTTACAAGTCGTGTCTCAAGTCGTGTTTTATTGGAAATGCCTTTCTATACAAGCTTTATAACCCTAAATCTCTTATGCAATATGTTGAGTATGACTCATATTTCAGTCAAATCTGAGAGATAATCTCCTAGATAAACTCTGTTTATTTGTTTCAGTCAAACTCTAATTAGTCTAAATTATTTTATTATTATTTGACCTACAAATTTAGCCTATAAATAGGCTCTTTTACAACTTTAGAAAATACACTCATTAAAATAATAGAACTCATAACACTTTTGAGAATTTTGTGTTTACGTTTTGAGGATTCTTTATTTTCGGGTTTTGGGGTTTAGTTTTTATCTCAATTTTTTGTACTCTTCGTTCTTTTGCCATTATAGTAAAATTATCTTTGCCTATGATTTTTTTATCCTCTTTGAAGGGTTTTTCTATGTTAAATTTGAGTGTTCAAATTCACAATTTCTTCCGCTATTTTTACTTGTTCGTTGCTTTTTACTTGTTTGTTGCTTAATCGAGTCGATTCCCAGCAAGTGGTATCAGAGCTAGTTCAATTTTCGTATATCAGCCCATTAAGAGATGACAACAATAAGGTTTGACATTGAGAAATTCGATGGTGTCACAAATTTCAATCTGTGGCAAGTATAGATGATGACAATTCTAGTTCAGACCAGCCTAAAAAAGGTAGTTATTGGGAAAAAGCCTGAGAATTTAGATCAGACAGAATGAGAAGAGTTTGATGAAAAGGCCCTCTCTGTAATCCAATCGTGCCTCGCGAATAATTTAAATCCACAAGATACGAGTGCTTAAGTGGCTAATTTTGCTATTTCTCTTCTTGTGTCTTTCTTTTTTTTCTCATGTTTACAAAATCACTTTTCCATTAGTGGGGGAATGTTGGTGATGCAAAAGAAAAGGATAATCCCACATTGGTTAGGAATAAGCTTTTAAAAGAGTTTATGTATAGACTTGAATCTTTCTCTTATTGAGTAATTGGAGCTAAAGGTCTAACACACGTCAAGCGCCGCCTGACACGTACATTAGTATGATATTCTATCTAGGAGATTGGGTTTTAAGCAGAACCGTCTATGATCCCTCTAATATTTCCTGGGAATTGAACCTATTATGGTTTATCTAAATTTTTTTCAGTTTATTTCCCGATTCTTTTGAGAAAAGCAATTCCAATCGTTGTTCCACCTTTTCTATTCTGGTGTACGAATATAAAAGTATTGTGTTAACCTTGGGGGGTGACGTCTGTTACTTGATTACACCGGTTAGGACAAATTTTCTTCTAAGGAAATGGTTACTTCATTTTTATTTACGTTCTATTTATTTTATCTATATTGGCAACCATCCATATTTAGAAAAGTCAAATATATGAGAATCAAAATGTTGGCACTGGAAATAAGAGACTTAAGGCACTGAAAGCGGGATTGAAATTTGGCATGAGATATTTGCAATTTTTGGTCCCTAATTGTATAGTGACTTTGCAAGTTCATCCTTGAATCTCAACTATAAATAGGCCTAACCATTTCTCATTTTCAATCATCCCCATATTTGCCATTCTCTCCTTAAGGCACTGTTCTCTCTCTTTATTTGTAAATTTTCACTTTTATTTTGGAGTGAAATATATTTGTTAGTGCCCAAGGACGTAGGAAAAATTTACTGAACCTCGTTAAAATTCTTGTGTTCTTTATTTTTTATTTTGCATATTTTGTGAGAGTGATTGTAGTGATTTATTGTGAGGTTAAATTACGATAGAGGGATATTCTGGCTAGGAAAGACCTGGTACATAAGTGATCCACCTCTCTTTCCTAGGAATTGAAATTTTACTCTTTTACACGCTTCCGCACAACAATCTAGTTAGTGCTAATGGGTTTATTTTGCAGTAGTATTATTTCCAACAGTTAGGACTGCAAAAGTTGCAACATTTTCTATGGTTGGTGGTAAAGTAGACGTTGCTAACAAATGCTAAATGGGTTAGGCGTGGTATGGCTGATGACCCAAGTTATTGTCTGTGTGGGGGTGGTGAAGAGACTATCATTCATGTTTTACGTGATTGTCCTATTACAGTTGAGACGTGGTAGAGTATTTTGCCTCGTCAGGTGACTCAGGATTCTTTCGCTACCTTTGCAAAATTGAATTATTCAAAATTTATGTCACTTCCAGGACATTGTCATGGTTGGGGTTAGTTGGTATGTGTTGTTCAGTGTTGTTCTATGGCGTTTATGGAAGCGGTGGAACCAACATGTTTTCGCTAATGGTCTGGGTTGTTTTGGTGATGTTGTCAAGGAGAGCTTGTCATGGGCAAAGAATATTATGGTTGCGAGTTTAGGAGATTAGGCTGGGGGGCATGGATATTTCAACTGGTGTTGCTTCGACCGGGGGTGTCCTATATGATTAGACTGGCTATTCGCTCATAAGGTTTAGTCAATTTATTGGCGTTGGTACAGTGTTGCAATCAAAACTATGGGCAGTTTATGATGGTCTTTGAATTGCCTAAGAGGAGGGGTATAAAAATGTGTTGAATGAGAGTGATAATTTGTTGTTGGTTCAGCTCTTAACAAAGTGTCATGCTAGAGCTAGTTTCCTTTCTTTGGTGCAAGACATTAAACGTTTATGTGCTCGTGATTGGCAAGTTTCGTTTGGGCATGTGTTTGGGGAAGCGAATAAAGTTGCAGATGTTTGCTGGTGGCGTTGTTGGGTTACAGCGTTTTACTAAACCCCCTATTACTGTTCAGGCAGCCATGGAGGATGATGTAGCTGGTGGTGCTGGGCACCGACTGGTTTGAGCCTGCTGTGTGCTGTTTCTTTAGGTGTTAGACTAGACCTTTCCATGGGTCGGGCGGCTCGGCCCGGCCCGACGGCCCGCCCGAAATATGGGAGGGTTCGGGTAAAAATATAGGCCCGAAATATGGGCTTGGGCAAAAATTTAAGCCCGTTTGGAAAACGGGCCGGGCCTTGGGCAAAATTTTTTTGGCCCGGGCCGGCCCGAGAATATATTAAATATACATATATTTTTTATTTTAAAAATATAATAGTTTTTATTTTAAGTTTGATTTACTTTCCTTTTGTGCTGCTGTGTCTTCCTCCCTTTTTTCCCCATTTCCAAAATCGACAAACACCTAAAATCCCTAACCCTATTATGCTGTCTGCTGTGCCTTCCTCCCTTTTTCTCCCATTTCCAAAATCGACAGTCTCTTCCAGTACCGATCCACCTCTACCGTCAAGACCTCCACCGATCCACCTCCAGTCGGTTTGTTTACTCCCGAATCGCCAAGTAGAAGTAAGCATACAAGAACGAGGAGTTTAGTACAGGTACGAGTTTGCTCTTCTTCTTCGTTTTCCTCGTTTTCATTCTCTTTAAGATACTTCATCTTCAGGTTACTCTTTTATTTCTTTTATCAATTACCCTTCTTCCTTGCCTGCACATTCAATTAAGCGCAACTCTTTTACTCTTTCAAAATCTGAGACATTGATTTTTTTTTCTAGAGATTGTGTTCTTAGGTATTCTGAATCAATGGTTACGATTATGTTACAAAGTTGAAACATCAGATAAATATTTATTAAAAACAACTGTTCTTTCAATGAATTTATGCATCAAAACAGCAATAACATAAATACCAAATGTAAAATAAAACGCATTAAAGCATCAAAAAGCTTACCTGAAATGCAGACTGAAAGCTCAAAAAGTCAATAAATATATGAACAAAGAAGAGAAGAAGAAGAAATAATATATGAAGGCACACAATTTAGCAGGCAGGACAAGATTGGTCCACTACTTTTGGTTTTAGGCAAAGATTAGTCCAAAGTTAATATAAAAGGGTCAAACGTGTATGAACTATGAAGTAAGCAATGGGATAACATTAGCTGACCAACCATTATAACAATAATATTAAAATCAAGAGTAGATAATGCTAAGTTCCCACTTTCTGCAGATTACCCACTCTTTTACCTCTCAAGATGATTCGCTTAATTTTAGTTACAAAACATACAGGCATGAGGTGTTTTGTTTACTTAATTTTTGTTTTATGCATGCATGATGTATTTAGTGGTTGATACTATGAAAATATTAGAGGGTAGAGTCAGTAGTGAGTCATGTCAATGGAGGATATTAATACAATTCTTCTTTTTTCTTAGAAACAGTTTGAATTAAAAATGGAAATCTAATCTAACATTCTTCATTTCTAATTGCAGTTTTCTTTCAACTTCTTTCTACTGAAGTTACACACACTTCATTTTGGGCATCCTTTTGCTGAATGTTAACCAATGTTGACTATTCTAGAACTATACCACATCGACATATAATTGCAATTCTAATCCAACAACTTACCTTTTTCGGACAAAGCGGTTAAACAAAAGTTGGTCAAAGAAAGGATAAATTCTATTCTTAGTCTTCTACTTTGTGAAAGTTATGAATTTAGTTTTTGTAAATTAATTTGATTAATTTTAGCTTGTGTGTTTTTTAATTGGTCAAATTTTGAAAAATGTACTCTTAGGCTCTTAGCTTAAAAGGTTGGAGTTAAATTAATTTGATTAATAATAAAACATCAATTTTGTTTTACTAATTAAATGTTAGATTTTGTTACAGCAATTAATACAATTAATACAATTAACAATTAATACAATTAATAATTTGATAAATTTACTAATCAAATGTTAGATTTTATTACAACAATTAATACAATTAATAATTAATAATTTGATAATTTTACTAACAATTAATTTTAATAACAATTAGTTTTAATTTCATTAAAAAATAATTTTAATTTAAAAACGGGCCGGGTCGGGCCGGGCTCGGGCCCCATATTTTTTACCCGGAACGGGCTTGGGCAAAATCTCAGGCCCATATTTCGGGCCGGGCTGGGCCCCGACCTAGTAAACGGGCTGAAAATTTTTTATTGGCCCGGCCCGGCCCGGCCCATGGACAGCTCTATGTTAGACCTCCTTTGTTTATTAAAAAAAGGTTAAAAAATCAACGAGAGAAAGAAATTTTAATAATTAAATATATAATTAATGAGCACACGGCACACCTAAAACAACATGAAGCCAAAATGGGAAATAATTTAATCTACGTTTGGAGAGAATAGTTAAAATTCCTAGCTAACATCTGTCTTATAATGGGCTTATAATATTAAAATATGCGAAGAGTTAGCGACTAATAAACACTTTGTAAACAAACAAAATAATTACTAAAGCGAAGTAAATCTTTGTGAAACTACTAAATAATCTTTGACTAAAAATCTCTGAAAATAAAAAAAAAGCATCTCAAATCAAAGCATCCCGACCAGACAAAACAATGAATCTGTCGTCGTGGTTTCGCCGCAGTGTTTCAAGGAACAGTAAAAACAACAAAAACCCACCAGATCAACCTCAACCCCACCACCAAGAACAAGAAGAATTACTTGGAATTACCCAACAATTAATCGATCATGTCAAGTCTTTTACTTTAGAAACCTTCAAGAATTTCCCTATCCAAGGTACTTTCCGTCTTTTTTTCTTTCGCTTTGGAAATTTCTAAAGAGAAAATTGGTTTGATTGAAGCTTATGGTGTTCAGATGATGGTGACATTGAAGCCCAAACTTCTTATAATGTGCGTAAAGATCTTTCTGATTGGCAAGAGCGTCATGCTGTCTTAGTGCTTTCTAAAGTGAAGGTTTGGGGTTTTTTTTTTTTTTAAACCTTTTTTCCTTCTTAATAATTTATAATTATTGTTCTATTCTTCTTCTTGTTTTCCAGGAACTTTCACAGCTTAATTATTGTTCTATTCTTCTTCTTGTTTTCCAGGAACTTTCACAGCTTAGATTCAAGTTATGCCCCCGCCATTTGAAGGAGGAAAAATTTTGGAGGATATATTTCATGCTTGTCAATAGTTACGTGGCTGAGTAAGTTTTACATTTTTTTCATGATAATTAGTAATTTAGAACAAGGAATCTGTGCATATATTGTTGCTTTGTGGATTTGAATCTGAGCTTGATTTTAGATGCCTATATGATATTGCCATTCTCTCATCAGATATATCCTTCAAACATTTGCCAACACATTCTTTGTATTGACCTTTCGTTTAGTGAAAAATTATTTCTTGAAAGAAATTCTTGAATTCTGTTTCACAATACATGCTTATTACATACATACTAGCATTTCGTGACAATGCACAAACGTATCCATTGTGTCGTTATACATGCAAATATAGAAATTACTGTCAAAGTTAGCGCCAGCTGTTCGGAGATCTAAAGCCTGTTTAAGGATGCTAGTGGAGATCTGTAGAATGTAACGCCGTGATGTGGCTTTTCTTACGTCTTCAAGATGTCCTAAGCGGATATGTGATTTTGTTTGCTAGGGTTGCACCCGAAAGTTTGAATTAGTTTTTAGGGTGCTTTTTAGTTGATTACTGATTTCTTTGCTGTCTTTAATCATGTTTGTTATGAATAGAACTGATATATCATGATTATCCTCCTATTGCACCGAAATGTATACTTTGTCTTGCACAAGTAATCATGGTAAAAAAATAGAAGATGGAAAGTTTTATTTCTTGCAATTGAGAAAATAAATATGAAAAATGAAGTTCTTGTTTGAGTCCGATTTATTTGAAATTTTAAAAAGAGATTGCATTAGTGAGACAATCTGTACCCAGTTCAATTATATATCAGTATGGATTAACTTCTTATGCCCTTATTTGTGCTATGAGAACCATATTTTTCAAACCGCGGAATTTATTTGGATAAAGAATTTCTTGGGAAAAAACAATGCCAACATTGTCAGTTTAATTGGAAATGTTATCATCTATAAACCCGAACAAGTCAGTATA
The DNA here is from genome assembly GCF_025698545.1 of Gossypium raimondii. Lineage (NCBI taxonomy): Eukaryota > Viridiplantae > Streptophyta > Magnoliopsida > Malvales > Malvaceae > Gossypium > Gossypium raimondii. The sequence continues at coordinate 50,436,101 of NC_068575.1, forward strand.
TTCTGTTGGAAATTGAAAAAAAGAAGGTGGATAGTTCTTTTTGTCCTCGTCTGTGGAGAATGGAGGAGGGGCAGCACCATTTCAAACATAGAATGGTACTCTTTTTCTTTATAGGAGGTGTTTGGCCCTTTCCAACATAGCACCATTGTTCTTTTAGTTTCCCCAAATAGCTCCATGCTTGTAAAGTTCTGTTTCCAAACAAGGTTGCTCTCCTTTTGCCTACTTGTTATGTAAGATTATTAGTTTCCATCTTAATCAAAGTTAATCCCTAATACATGTAAAACCAGATAAATCCAAGCTCAAATGCTTGTCTTTGTGTTTATCAGATACGAGCTGCATGCTATACAACGCGCTAAACTGCAAAGCATTGCTATGAAGGATGAGAAAACACCAGATACCTGTGCGTATGAAGTTGAAATGGCCGAAAGAAATCAAGCAGATAGTGTTGCACCATCAACTCCATGACCCCAATTAACAACAAAAACTGCATTGCCAAGTATGTTGTTCATTTCCAGTGGTAAAAATGACCATGTAAGTACATTTAATGTAGGTCAGGAAGTGTACAACAACTAAATTTGCATGTTGAAGAAATCCGATGATTCGCTCTCTACATAAAGATGGGTGCAAGACCCCTTTTTCTTTAGATGCATTTGAATTGTAACTCAAAACAGTTGCAGCATTTGTGTTGGCACTCTATTATATGCAGCATTTGTTGGTTTTGCCTTTCCCAGACAACAACTGTCCTTTTACTTAATTTACAAGAGATGGAAGTATGCTAGCCAAGCTCCCTTTGGTGTTGCCATGTTGATCTTTTACCTCTGATTTGGGAATTGCAAGATTAAGTAAAGAAGCAGAATAGATGGTTTAAAAAAAATATCATTTTAAGCATGTAAAATGACTGGAAGCGGAAATAACGCAGTTGTTTAGATGGTTTAGATTGTGGTACATTAGAGTTAATACCTTATAATAAATTTGTCTCCATATAAATACTAGAGAGTGTAGGGGATAGATAGATTGAACGCTGTAACTGAAAATTTATTGTTTCTCTCTTTAACATTTTACTTACATTTGTTTTAAAATTAGATTCAAATTTGTGATAGTATTATCCAAATTTAAATTTGAATTTGAATCAATTAAATTATACATGGAATATCTAAATTAATTTTAAAAACTAATGTAAATCTAAACTAAAATCAAATATATTATTCACTAAAGTAATATAAATTTAAACAATCTTTGTTTGTATTTACATCTATTAATTACAAAATAAAAATAAAATTTTTTAAATTTAGATAATAGATATTCAAGGATTAATATCCAAGTCCATTCTAAATTTGCTTTAAAATAATAATTAAAATATCTAAAATCAAATATTTTCTTAAATTACAAAATCCAAATTCACAAAATCCCCGTTTGCCATCCTTAAGATCAAGGTATCAATTTAAAGAATGGAGGCAAAAGAAGAATGGTTTAATGACAAAATCTTTGATGATAAGAATGTTGGTGGAAGATGTATTAAATTTTGAGGCTGAAATTGATGAAAGATGGCAATCACATCGTTTATACATGCATAGTGAATATTAACAATGTCCACCCGGAATAGACAAACAACTCTCTACTTATTAAGCAATGCCTCAAATGATGTGCAATTGCCACCGACTATGGCCGCTCACATACTGTTGCTTCACAAAACCACAAATTAATGCATATGCTGGAGCCACCAAAATGGGGGGTTTTTTTTTTTTTAAAGAAATGCAAGGAACCAGATTGCAGCTTAAATATGGGATCCGAATGGTACTTTACAGAACTAATTAAGGAAACACGAACTTACACGTAATTCACCGGTCCCTACCCACTAGAAAATTACTATACGGATATCATTCGACGGATACAGCACCAAGATCTTCATCCGACTCCTCATCTTCATCCTCCATGCTATCAATCTCTAAAAGCGATGCAGCTAGATTATTATTGCGAATGTACTCTTGAAAAGCACTCGATAAAGCATAAGGTACCAGTCCATTTTCCAGATTTTCCGAAGCTTCGTCAAAGGCAAAAAAAGAAGAAGAACCACGATTCAGCCGCCCATACCTTCGGACAATGTCAGCAGGCTTTATAAGCTCAAGCTTATGCTCTGGGGTGTGTCTCTGGTTGAACCTGCCTGGAAGCTTCGGTCGAGTTTTAAAGCAATCTCCACAAAGGTCAAATCCTATTTTCTCTGTGCAATCCTTGCATTGGTATCTATCCCCGATTATTGGAGACATCTGCCAGTACAAACTCAAATATTAACAAACTCATTGCAGATTTTAATTAAAACCAAAAGGAAATAAATAAATATATAAGATTAGCAAAGCTTCATATTCTGCTAAGAAACTCTTTAAATACAAATTCAAATCTACTGCAAACTTAACTATGCCTTCATAACTTGCCTTGAATAAAATTCAAGCAATATTAATATACAGCAGATAGAAGTATCAATTAGTTTAACTCTTCAAAGCAATAGAATCCTTCATCTTCATGCATTAGGTTAAGTAAAATGTTGCTTGAAATGCAGTGAACAAAATCCAACAAACACCGAGTTCTAAAGCATATAGAGAGCAACTTATCCTACGAAAGGGTCCCCTCCTCAAGAATAAAATCCTATTATTACAAATTTCCAATGCCGATAACTATCAATAGAAATTAACTAATTCATGGTAGAAAAAAAGAAGAAGAAAGGATACTAGCAAAAACAAGCATGTATATATATTTACAAATAATTTTAGTTAGGTAAAATAAAAACTAAAAGTGTTCTGAGAGGAAATAAAGGACGAAAGTTTTTAAAACTGTAGAATGGGCTATGTTATTTATAAGGATGAAATGAGAAACAGAAAAAACTAATTATGAGCAAGCATGAAACCAAACTCAATTGAACTTTTAAAGAGACTAAATTGGTGTGGCTCCAGAACACACACATACATATGCACTCATATAAGAGACAATAAGCAAAGCACTTACCCCACAAGCATCACAACCAACTCCTATATGTGTATGGGGGTGAGGCTCCCCTCCGGAGGGCAACTGGACAGGTGAGGAATCTTGTTTACCAGCTTCCGTCGAACCTAAAAATTTCAAACATAATAACTGCTCTAAAAATTGTGAACTCAAAAGTTGATGCAGCAGTATTGTAGTACGACCAGTTGGTCAGATTCTTTTCATGATCAATTTACCAACATGACTGAATAAGAAATTCTATATACATATATAATATGGATATTGAACTAGTAATGACATGCTTCAGTTTTAAGCTTAAAAAATGTGGCAATAAACCAAGCAGCACGAAAAAGGGTGGAACCAATAGTATTATACAGCTAACCACTAAATCAACGAAAATGTTAAACTTGATAAACCTAGAACAAGATGGGATCAATGGCGCATTGAGACATACAAGTAGTTGGTTTCTCATGCTTGGAAGAAACTTGTTTGAGCTGAACAGCGTCTTTTCTCAGTGCATATTCTTTGGGAAAATTAGCCGCCAAAAACTGATCAAGTGTCAAGCAGACTTTTAAAGATCCCTTTGGATGCAAACATTGACAAACTTGACACCTAAGCATCTCATCAGGAGGGATGGCTATGCAAGTTTGACAATAAACTGCCAAAGAATAAATATAAGTTATAAATATCAGAAAACTGAGGCTTAATGATGCAAATGTAAAGAAAAAAGAAGTAGTAGAGGAATACCATGGCCACAGTTAAGAACAATAGGACAAAAAAGCAATTGCTTGCAAGCAGTACAAAGCAGATCTGCAACTGAAACCTGATCATTTTCCTCCCTGGAAACACAAGACTGCTTTTGTCCAATCAGTACACTATGTTTCTCTTTGCCGGCAGAAGAATAGTCTGAAAGTGCGGAAGACTGCAACGAGCTTCTGAGGTGATTAATTTCTCCATCAGCCTCTGATTCACAAGCATGACGATTGAATTCCGGTGAGAAGTAGTCCAGTTTCTTTTCCTCATCTGTAGCAAAGATAATAAGTTTCATAATGTTGAACAGTATAGGTATAGTATTGCACTAGCTACAGTGAGAATAATCTCGAAACTATCTACAATGATTCATCCCCACCACTAAAAAGTGTGGCAACATGAGCAGATTGTTCCAATGCAAAATTGAGTCACAGATTAGCCATAGGATAACTTCATCAAATAAAATGTTCCCCTCTTAAAAGATTATGCTAAGTAGCAAAGCAAATATTTTAGTCGCCACTAAGCATAGCCATGAAAACATGAAAAATAAAAACACCAAACTTACCGAGAACCTGCACTTCTCTTTTCTTATATGTAATGGGATATAATTTTAACAGCAAGAAGTGAAGCATTTCGCAGATGCTTGGAAAGTGAGAATATGGATTTCTACAAACTGGACAATGAGACTCGTACCGAGAACTCATTGATCTATGAACACACCAGAAACACGATATATGACCACAATCTGCATATTTCGAGGGAACAAAGAAATTATTAAACTCATCAACAATAATAATTGAACATTAAAAAAATGAAATTCACAATTCTTTCTAGAAAACTAGCAAAAAGAAAAAAGAAAAAATCTTACGCAGAACGATGGGTTTGTAGAGAAGATCCCTAAAACAACATAAATGAAAAGAGAGCAGATTAGGTATTTTCCAAAAATCAAACGAAAGGATAAGATCACAAGAAACATTGAATTTATTTTATGGTAATCATAATTGCTTACAAACAAACGCAACAAACAAAATCGTCAGAAACTTGTTCAGCGTCAGGAGATTGATGATGTTCCATGGGAGAAGCTTGGAAGGAATCCATGAATTCTCTTCCAGTCCGAGATTTGGTGGGTGGGTGGGTGGGTGGGTGGGTGGCAAAACACCAAATTGAACTCCTTTATAAACTCTCACCTTTCTTTCTTCTTCTTCCTTTTTACTTTTCAAACTATTTAATTGTATTCGAAAAACGGATCGATATATATATATATATATATCAGTTAAAGATTGATATTGCTTTGATGATTTAAGTAAATTCCAAATTCTGATTAATTAACCTTTTCTAAAAAATATCAGGAAAAAAATTGAAAAACCTTTGACCGACATACTGATAATGCTGGATGTGGATATGGTCTTATTTTATTTCACAAGCTTAATCAACACAATGAATATTTAAATTATACTCAATTCTTTTTATAAGAAGTAGTACTTAAAATATACATCCGTATTTAAAATAATAGTTAAATAATATTATGTTATTTAAATTATTTCGACCGTTAAAAAATAAATTTAGCCAATCTTGATCATTTTAAAAAAAATATATTTAAAAATTTATAAACATATTAATCTCTTTTGTTATTCATTCAAGATCACTAGTGATGAAATGCTCATCAAACCGGTCCTAAAGTTGCTTGAACTGGACCGACTGATCAGACTAAGAATTAGTCAAGATATCGATTCGAAGAAGGGCATTGAACCACGAACTAGTTGAACAGGTTTTTTTATTTTATTTTAGTTTTAATCAAACCAATGTCTTGATTGATTGGATCACCGGTCCAATTCTAAAAACATTATCCAAACCCAATTTATGGCAACAAAACTCAAATTCTGGCGAGCTTCTATTCTTTAAACCTCGATTTTGATTTCAATTTCCTTCTCATCCTCAATTCAAAATCTATATATTATTTTTCTTAAAAATAACTTTTTCCATTCTTTTCTATATATTTTGTATAATATTATTAATATTAGGTGAATTTTATAATAAAAATAGATAAAATATGAAATCCAAATAAAAAAAAAGAAGTTGAATAAAAATTGGTAAGAGGATTAAAAAATCGATTAGTTAAAAAGTGCATTAAAAGAGAGAAAGAATCGTGGGGAGTGAGAGTGTAAAAAAAAAGTAAAAGTGTTACATTTGTAATGTAAATTCAGAAAAATGAAAATGAAAAAATTCATTGGAATTTGAGTTTTGTGTTTTAGATGAGTTTTTTTAATGGACTCTTGAATTTTGTATGAATATTTTTATAAATTTGTTTAAATTTTTTAAGGAAATAATAGTTTTTTTGAATTTTTAGTTAAAAATTTCAAGTGATACAAGATGAATTGTTTAGAGAATATTTTAACGAATGAGTAATTTAGGTAATAAAGTATAGTTCTAATACCACTTGTGATAAAAAAATTTAGATATCAACTTAAGAAAATGAGTGTGGTTTAAGTGACATTTTGTGATTTAAAACTATTTTATAAGTAATATCATGAGAAAAATAAAAAATATATTTAAAATATCTATAAATATAAAATTATAAAAATCAAAATAGTTGTATAAAAAATTATAAAAGAATTTAAAATTATAAACAAATTACAAAAACTTAAAAGATAATTATAAATTGTGAAAATATTAAATAATTTCCAAAAGAGAGATTTAAAATTAACCAAAATTATCAAAAATCAAAAGAATTTAAAACTTTCAAAATAATTTAGAAAGTTAAAAAAACTAAAAAATCAAAAGATAATTATGAAAAGAATCAAAAACAAATTCTTAAAATTATAAAATAAAATAATCCTTGCAAGTTTTAACCACATTCCATTCATTCAAAAGGATGTTAAAATACTTTTTTTTTTTTTGTTGGAACAAAAGAATATTAAGGTTTTGCATTGAAAAGGGCATGAATAAATTCCTTGTTTTTGTATGTGTTATCTCTGGACTGGTTTTGCTGCTTCCAATTTCATCTTTTTCATTAATGGCAGTTTTATGGGGGTGGAGGATGCCTATTTGCTTCTTATTCCCGAACATTCTTACTTTTTATTTCTGCCACCATAATATTTTTAAAATTATAATTATTCTCAATTTTGATATTATTAGTTGAGAGACGGGGTCGCATGGGCGAAGCCAGAATAATATTTTAAGGGACCGAATGAAATTTTAATTTTTTATAGTCTATATTTTTATAATTTTTAAAGAATCAAATCAAATTTTTATAATTTTAGGGGAGGCCAAAGTGTAATTTTACTTTTACTAATTTAAAATTTAAGAGCCTCAATAATAATTTTCTATTTTAGGGGAGGTCGGGGCCCCTACCAGCCCCCCTAGATTCGCCTCTGGGCCTCGATATTTTAGCATTTAAATTTGAGTCTTATTATAAACAAATGCAAATGTTGTAACAACCTGTTTTCAAATGAAATCGAACAGTGGTTTCGAGACTACAAATCCAAGTCGGAGAAAATTTTATTTTATTATTATTTTATGGTTTACAATATGATAGAAATATCGTATAAAAATTTCGTTAAGAAATTTTACCGCTTATATGTCTAATTTGATAAAGATGACTAAATTGCATAAAGTGCAAAAGTTGAATTTTAGTAGCTAAAGGGACTAAAAGCTATAGAATTTTAAATTGGAGGTCTTTATATAGCAAATAGACCATTTAGAGTAGTTAGTGGATAAGCATGATTATTCATCATTGAAATTTAATAACTTATTAAGGTTAATTTTGGAAATTTTAAAGATTTAGGTGATGATAATAATTATTTTATTATATTATCATCCATTCTCATTATCTTTACCAAAAAAAAAGATGAAAACCTTAGTCATGGAAGCTTAAGTTTTTAGGAAGTTTATTTTGCTAATTTAGATCTAGATAGACCTCGTATGAACTAGATCGAGGTAAAGAGAAAATATCGTTTAGTTGCCTCCGTATCTACATACATTTATCGAGGTAAGTTTATTCAAGATCACTAGTGATGAAATGCTCATCAAACCGGTCCTAAAGTTGCTTGAACTGGACCGATCGATCGACTAAGAATTAGTCAAGATATCGATTCAAGAAGGGCATTGAACCACGAACTAGTTGAATGGTTTTTTATTTTATTTTAGTTTTAATCAAACCAATGTCTTGATTGATTGGATCACCGGTCCAATTCTAAAACATTATCCAAACCCAATTTATGGCAACAAAACTCAAATTTCAAGAGCTTCTATTCTTTAAACCTCGATTTTGATTTCAATTTCCTTCTCATCCTCAATTCAAAATCTATATATTATTTTTCTTAAAATAACTTTTTCCATTCTTTTCTATATATTTTGTATAATATTATTAATATTAGGTGAATTTTATAATAAAAATAGATAAAATATGAAATCCAAATAAAAAAAAAGAAGTTGAATAAAAATTGGTAAGAGGATTAAAAAAATCGATTAGTTAAAAAAGTGCATTAAAAGAGAGAAAGAATCGTGGGGAGTGAGAGTGTAAAAAAAAAGTAAAAGTGTTACATTTGTAATGTAAATTCAGAAAAATGAAAATGAAAAATTCATTGGAATTTGAGTTTTGTGTTTTAGATGAGTTTTTTTAATGGACTCTTGAATTTTTGTATGAATATTTTTATAAATTTGTTTAAATTTTTTAAGGAAATAATAGTTTTTTTGAATTTTTAGTTAAAAATTTCAAGTGATACAAGATGAATTGTTTAGAGAATATTTTAACGAATGAGTAATTTAGGTAATAAAGTATAGTTCTAATACCACTTGTGATAAAAAAATTTAGATATCAACTTAAGAAAATGAGTGTGGTTTAAGTGACATTTTGTGATTTAAAACTATTTTATAAGTAATATCAGTGAGAAAAATAAAAATATATTTAAAATATCTATAAATATAAAATTATAAAAATCAAAATAGTTGTATAAAAATTATAAAAGAATTTAAAATTATAAACAAATTACAAAAACTTAAAAGATAATTATAAATTGTGAAAATATTAAATAATTTCCAAAAGAGAGATTTAAAATTAACCAAAATTATCAAAAATCAAAAGAATTTAAAACTTTCAAAATAATTTAGAAAGTTAAAAAAACTAAAAAATCAAAAGATAATTATGAAAAGAATCAAAAAACAAATTCTTAAAATTATAAAATAAAATAATCCTTGCAAGTTTTAACCACATTCCATTCATTCAAAAGGATGTTAAAATACTTTTTTTTTTTTTTTTTTGTTGGAACAAAAGAATATTAAGGTTTTGCATTGAAAAGGGCATGAATAAATTCCTTGTTTTTGTATGTGTTATCTCTGGACTGGTTTTGCTGCTTCCAATTTCATCTTTTTCATTAATGGCAGTTTTATGGGGGTGGAGGATGCCTATTTGCTTCTTATTCCCGAACATTCTTACTTTTTATTTCTGCCACCATAATATTTTTAAAATTATAATTATTCTCAATTTTGATATTATTAGTTGAGAGACGGGAAATTATGGGCTAAGCAGAATAATATTTTAAGGGACCGAATGAAATTTTAATTTTTATAGTCTATATTTTTATAATTTTTAAAGAATCAAATCAAATTTTTATAATTTTAGGGGAGGCCAAAGTGTAATTTTACTTTTACTAATTTAAAATTTAAGAGCCTCAATAATAATTTTCTATTTTAGGGGAGGTCGGGGCCCCTACCAGCCCCCCTAGATTCGCCTCTGGGGCCTCGATATTTTAGCATTTAAATTTGAGTCTTATTATAAACAAATGCAAATGTTGTAACAACCTGTTTTCAGTGAAATCGGAACAGTGGTTTCGAGACTACAAATCCGAAGTCGGAGAAAATTTTATTTTATTATTATTTTATGGTTTACAATATGATAGAAATATCGTATAAAAATTTCGTTAAGAAATTTTACCGTTTATATGTCTAATTTGATAAAGATGACTAAATTGCATAAAGTGCAAAAGTTGAATTTTAGTAGCTAAAGGGACTAAAAGCTATAGAATTTTAAATTGGAGGTCTTTATATAGCAAATAGACCATTTAGAGTAGTTAGTGGATAAGCATGATTATTCATCATTGAAATTTAATAACTTATTAAGGTTAATTTTGGAAATTTTAAAGATTTAGGTGATGATAATAATTATTTTATTATATTATCATCCATTCTCATTATCTTTACCAAAAAAAAAAAAGATGAAAACCTTAGTCATGGAAGCTTAAGTTTTTAGGAAGTTTATTTTGCTAATTTAGATCTAGATAGACCTCGTACAGAACTAGATCGAGGTAAAGAGAAAATATCAGTTTAGTTGCCTCCGTATCTACATACATTTATCGAGGTAAGTTTGTATAATTAAATTGTACATTAATATGTGCTTAATTGATTTGTTGTTTGTGAATTATACAATTGCCATGAATAAATACCGATTGTATATCTGACAATTACCGAGTCTCGTTTGAACCGTAAGAATTCGTAAGATACAAATGACAATGTCATTAGAGTTACCGATATGTGTTAGAGTAAATGTTAAAGCATTTGTTTAGTTAATAGTTGGTTGAAAAGTTCAGGTTAGTTGAAGTCGGTTGTAGTCTGTTGAGGTAGTTAAGTACGTTGCCAGTGATTTGTGTATAAATGCATGTACTGCTATTGAATTGATAGAATGAAAAAAGATGAGCATTCAGTATTCAGTTTAACATGGTATCAGTTGTTACATTTTTTTTCCTGGGGTTAGTTTCTTGAGTTTATTTGGTTTTTCATGGCGTTGCCTTCTAGTCTGTCAGCTATGTGGGAAGCCTGGTCATCTTGTTGATAGATGCTATTATAGATTTGATTCTTCATATAAGAATATAGGGTACAGACCGTCTATGCCTCTACAAGCAAATCTTTGTATGTTTTGGCCTGGTTCTCCAGTGTTACTTTGGATGCTAATTTCAGTCCGTCGTCAGGTTGGTTTGGTTCTTCTCCACCAATTAACAGCTAGCTAATCCGTTTGTTCATAATGCTTCACAATTTGGCAATTCTTCTTCAGCTGCTCCCTCGTCTCAGGCGTATCTTGCAACTCCTGCAATAGTGGCAGATAATGCATAGTATCCTAACTCAGGTGCTACTCACCACCTCACGAATTCTGCTGCTTCTGTAGGTGAAAATGTGAATTACAATGGTCCAGGTAAAGTATATGTTGGCAATGGTTCTGCTCTTCCAGTTATGCTTACTGGTCAATCATCGTTGCTAACTCGATCGCGACCTTTGATCATGCGATCCTTATTATTTGTACCTGGCATAACAAAAAAATCTGTTGTCTGTATCCAAATTTACTAGAGATAATCAAGTGATATTTGAATTTTATCCTACACAGTGCCTAGTTCGTGACCTAAAGACTAAGGAAGTTCTTGTTCGAGGCACGATGCATGATGGGCTGTACAAGTTAAGCTTGAATAATTGCTCATCAACAGTGGTGTCCTCTGACTCAGCTCAATGTTTCCATACTACGATCACAGTGCCATTGAGTATTTAGCATGCTAGATTAGGTCATCCATGTAATGAGACACTTAAGAAGGCTTTGAAACAATGTAATATACCGTTTGATGCAAATAAAGGTTTTCATTGCTGCATCTCCTGTCACTTAGGGAAGGAGCATAAGCAACCGTTTAACTTGTCTTTCTCTGAGTATGCTATGCCCTTACAACTGGTGGTTGCTGATGTTTGGGGACCAGCTCCAGTTTACTCAAATGGTTTTCAGTATTATGTTGCATTTGCTTATGCTTATTCTAGATATACCTAGGTCTATTTTCTGCAGAGAAAGTCAGAAGTTTCTAGTGTTTTTCCTCATTTTCATAGACAAGTTGAAAGAATGCTTGGGTTTAAACTTAAATCCTTGCAAATGGATAGAGGAGGAGAGTTTCAAGTGTTGAAGAGTATCTGTCTCAACAGGGAATTGTCCAACGTTTTACATGTCCATATACCTCAGAGCAAAATGGACTAGTTGAGCGCAAACATCGTCAAATTGTCGAAGTTGGTCTCTCTATACTGGCTCATGCGTCTATGCCTGTCAGCTACTAGAATGATGCTTTCAGCAGTGCTATTCATTTAATAAACCGGCTACCACCATCTCCTTTGGGTGTTTCGCCATATGAAAAGTTGTTTCAAAAGTTACTAGCATATTCATTGTTTCAAGTTTTTGGATGCCTATGTTTTCTGAATCTTCGACCTTACAACAAGTCCAAGCTGCAATATAGGTCGACGCCATGCACATTTTTGGGGTACTCTCAATGTCATCAAGGGTATAGGTGTCAAGCTAGCAACGATAGAATATATGTGCCACGTCATATGACATTTCATGAGATTGAGTTTCCTTTCAAAACTCTTAGTTCAAAGTCAGTGCATCCAACATCATCTTTGCGGTTTAGTTCCAAGCTACTTGTTGTGCCCTCAACCAGTCCAGCACATGTTGTTTCAACTGCTTCAACTACTCCAGTGCCTGCAGTCAATTTTGCTAGATCATTAAATACGAGTTCTGAGCCTCAAGTTACTTGTCCAGTGTCATCTCTAAGTGTCAGTACCAGCACTGATGGTCTGGTTCTGTTGCACCACACGTGTCACCTCCACCACCCTCTGCTCTTGTTAATTCACATGCAATGGTTATGCGTAGCAAGGCGGGTGTTCTTAAACCTAAGGTATACTTAAGTAAAACAGATTATACGACATATGAGGTCCCTATTACTATTTATGAAGTAATGCAAAAGCAATGTTGGCAAGAATCGGTTCATAAGGAGTTATAGACACTTCTCCAAAATAAGACATGGACGCTTTGCCCTCCACCTGCTCATCGGAAAATCATTGGCTGTAAATGGCTATTTAGAGTAAAAAAGAAGGCTGATGGGACAGTGGATAGGTATAAGGCACGATTGGTGGCTAAAGGATTTTCGCAGCATGCAAGTGTTGATTTTCGTGATATTTTTAGTCCAGTAGTTAAAGCAACGACTATACAAACTGTCCTTACCATTGTTGTCGTGAAGGGCTGGTCGTTAAGACAGGTTGATGTGAATAACGCTTTTCTTAATAGAGAATTAACAGAAGAAATATATATGGAACAACCACCTGGATTTGAAGTAGCTAAAGACAATGGTCAGTAATTAGTTTGTCGTTTAAACAAAGCCTTGTATAGACTAAGGCAGGCTCCTCGTGTATAGTTTCAAACACTGAAACAATATCTAGTAGAAAACTTGAGGTTTCGAGCTTCGAAAGCTGATCCTTCGTTGTTTATTCGAACCTCCTCTGGGCAGTTGCTTTTACTTATGGCTTATGTGGATGACATAGTTGTAACAGGAAGCTCGGTTGCAGATGTAGACAAAGTGATTCGACAGCTTCATGATAAGTTTGCCCTTAAAGACATGGGTCAACTCAATTTCTTCTTAGGTATTGAAGTTCAACATGTGTCTAAGGAAATTTTGCTTAGTCAAAAGAAGTATATTTCAGTGATACTTCAAAAGATAGGAATGATGATAAAGATCACACCTACACCCATGGTCAAGACTCCAAAATCGGTTCGCGCTGCATGCGATCCACCGCTTGTTGATGGTCATTTGTATCGGAGTGTTGTTGCCATGCTTTAATGCTTGTGTATTACACGTCCAGACTTAGCTTTTTGTGTTAACAAACTAAGTCAGTTTATGAACTTTCCGAGTGACACATATTGGAAGGTTGTTAAGCGAGTGTTGAGGTATTTTGTAGGGACAATAGATCATGGTTTGTTCCTCACGAATGAGATGTTTGAGCTGGTGTGTTATTCTGATACTGACTGGGCTACTTCTATTGAAGATCGACGTTCAACCACAAGGTATGTTGAGTATCTAGGGTCCAATCCGATTGCTTGGTGTTCCAAAAAGTAAGTCATTGTATCTATGTCCTCACATGAAGCAGAGTATCATAGTTTAGCTAATTGTGTGTCAGAGCTACTGTGGGTTAAATAATTGCTGGATGAAATTGGTTTGCCACATTGTCAGACACCAGTGGTCTGGTGTGATAATACTTCTATAGTCACCATGGCTGCCAATCCAACACACCATGCTAGAATGAAGCATGTAGAGATTAATCACCATTTTGTACGAGAGAAGGTACTTGATGGTGTTTTACAGGTCAACTTTGTGCCATCTATAAAGTAAGTTACTGACGTTCTCACAAAACCTCTTCCACCAACACAGTTTACTGCTTTTCGATGAGACTTGCAAGTTTGTTCTAGTGCCTTTGATGATGTTTTTTTCAAGTTTAATTTTTCCAATAAAATCGGGAGAATGTTAGAGTAAATTTTAAAGCAGTTGTTTAGTTAATAGTTGGTTAAAAAGTTCAGGTTAGTTGAAGTCGGTTGTAGTCTGTTGAGGTAGTTAAGTACGTTGCCACTGATTTGTGTATAAATGCTTGTACTGCTATTGAATTGATAGAATGTAAAAAGATAAGTATTCAGTTTAACAATTTGGTTGGGGTCCTACATGTGTTGCGGACACACCACCGCTCTCATGAGCTTCCCGATATTTAGCTCGCATGAGCTTCCCGTTATACAGCTCGCATGAGATTTCCATTATACAGCTCGCATGAGTTTCCCGTTATTCAGCTCACATGAACTTCTCGTTATTCAGCTCAGAGGAGCTTCTCGTTTACAGCTCATATGAGCATACATGAATATGAATTAACAGATTACAGTTCAGTACACCTCAAGTGTACTACCTGTGTATCTAACGATATTCTAAATGGTTAAACGGGTACAGTTCTATTATGAAATTATATGAGATCGATATGAACTATTACTGGTATATACATGAAATTCATGAAATGTGAATACTTAATGAATTCATCCATGTGTATTGAATCTTATATGTGACTTACATGGATAACATGTTAAGAATATGTGTTTAGACTTTTGGCCAAGTTGGTTTGGATGAATTAAATTGTACATTAATATGTGCTTAATTGATTTATTGTTTGTGAATTATACAATTGTCATGAATAAATAACGATTGTATATCTGACAATTACCAAGTCCCGTTTGAACCGTAGAAATTCGTAGGATACAAATGACAATGTCATTAGGGTTACCAATTTGGTTGGGGTCCTGCATGTGTTACAGACACACCACCATTCTCATGAGCTTCCCGATATTTAGCTTGCATGAGCTTCACAATATTTAGCTCTCATGAACTTCCGGATATTTAGCTCGCATGAGCTTCCCGTTATATAGCTCGCATAAGCTTCCCATTATTCAGCTCAGAGGAGCTTCCCGTTTACAGCTCGTATGAGCATACATGAATATGAATTGACGGATTACAGTTCAGCGAGTGTACTACCCATGTATCTAACGATATTCTAAATGGTTCAACGAGCACAGTTCTGTTATGAAATTATATGATATAGATATGAACTATTACTGGTATATACATGAAATTCATGAAATGTGAATACTTGATGAATTCATCCATATGTGTTGAATCTTATATGTGATTTACATGGCTAACAAGTTCAGAATATATGTTTAGACTTTTGGCCAAATTGGTTTGGATATGTTTGTATGCTTACCCTAAATGTGATTAAATGGTAAGTTAAATTATGTATTATACGAACTTACTAAGCTTAAATGCTTACTCAATGTTATTTTCCATGTTTTATAGTAATTCGGAAGCTGGTCGGAGCTATTTCACACTACCCATCAGCTCTTTTGGTACTTTTAGTAAATCAATATCGGATATAATGGCATGTATAGGTTATTTTGAGTCAATGTTGGTATATAAATGTTTTGTTGAGGCAAGTCATTTGAATGACTTGTGTTGGTATATTTTAATGTATATTTATATAAGTGACTTGTCATGTTTGATGTGTGAGTGATATGGTAGAATGAAAGAAAGTAAAATATGGTTTGAATATGCATATATGAATTTTCTCATCTAGGTAACTTGAGATACTTGGTTGACATGTTCTTAAATTGTCATTTGAGGTGCCTAAGGGCATATTGGTTGTATGTGGTAATATTTCATGTTTAAGACATGATTTTGGCTTGTTTTGAATGTCTTGTTATGGCTTATTGATATGTGAGAAATGTTCTATTTTTGTCCACACGAGCAGAGACACAAGCATGTGTCTCAGCCGTGTGTGATACGCGATAAGGTGAAACGACCGCGTGTCCCCTATATCTTTAAAATTGCGCAAGTCAGTATGCTCAACACGGCCTAGCACATGGGTGTGTGACTTAACCATGTGACCTAAGTCAGAGAGTTACACGGGCATGGACATGGGCTAGGACACTACGGTGTGTCCTTATTTCGAATGCTCACATGGCCTGAGACACGAGCGTGTCTCCTGACCGTGTGAGTCACACGGCCTGGCCACACGAGCGTGTGTCCCCTGCATCTTTGAAAAATTTTCATGTTTTCAGAAAAATGCTTTGAGTACCCAATTTAGTCCCAACTTGTTTCTAACACGTATTTTGGGCCCCGAGGGCTCGTATAAGGGACATTATGTTTGATTTTGATTGATTTCTGATATGAATGCTATATTATATGAAATGTCTGATTAATTGGTCTGTAAACTCCGGTAATACTTTGTAACTCTGTTCTAGCGACGGATTTGGATTAGGGGTGTTACAAATGTTATATATCGATTTTGTTTAAATTTATTTTGATTTTATTTAATTCTTTGTATGTTTTAATTGCTCAAAAATATATTTGTATTTATGAGTATGCTCTATGTAATAGGCTAATTTTGGCCTAATTAAAAATCAATTAAATCCAAATCATTGACCCTAAATCTTAGCCCAATTATAGTGTGGCCCAAAGTAAAAATTTTCAAAGGATAGTAGCAACCCTAGCAGATTAGCAAGATCTCACCACCGCAAGAATCGCCCATCGCCCCCATCGTTGCACCTTGCCCACGTTCAAAGAACGGTTCCATCACCCCACGACGCAATCACCCACGATCAACGATCCCTTGTGTCTATTATGCACGTTCGTTCTACAAACGAACCACGAACAACAAGATATACACGCAAAGAAAACAATTGTAAAGGTTTTGAGTAAAGGCTATATAAAAGCCAATCGAATCATTAAAGAGGTGGGCAAAATATTGTATGAAAAAGTTAAAGAAAATACGAAAAAGAAAATACAAGAAAAGAATAAATGATTTTGAAGGTGACGGCTTCTTGTTTTTTTCCTTTTGTTCTTTTACTATTTTCATTTTATTTTTTTGTTTTGCTTTCGTTTCTAAAAAATAAAGAAAGGGAGTTAAGGAAATTTACCGGCGTGGCATCGTTGAAGCTCCTTTATTTCGTCGCCATTGGAGCAGGGAAAGAGTTTTTCAGAGGGAGAGCAAGACGGCAGTATCAAAGAAAGAAAGAAAATGAGTTTTAGGGTTTAAAAATGGGGATTTTATTTGGTTTTAAGTTGATGGGTTATTTATAATTTGGGCCCTTCATGTTTTTATGGTTTTCAAAATCACTGTTTTTTTATTATTTTCAAATTTTCCCATGAAACATTATTAATGTTTTGATTTAAATCAATATTGCGCAGTGCTTTAGATGGTTTGGGTAAATTATTTTTTGGGTCCTTCCCTTGGTTGCGCGTGTTTGAATTACTCCCTTTCTTGCTTTTATTTTCAAATTCGGCTCATAAATTCTGTTTGGCTTTTAAATTTAGTCCTTAATTTGTTTCTTTTAGTTTTTTTTATATTGTTTATATTATTCATTAGTATAATTATTACTATATTATTATTATTGCACGTATATATTTGTGCATATATATGTAAATATGTGTATATTCTAAATGCTTTAAATATATATGTAGTACGTATATATTTTATTATCATATCATTTTATATTTATAGTTTATATATATTTTATATACATTCATATTTTTTATAATATTTATATTTTCATGTTTTAAAATTTATATGTTCATACATTTTTATAAAATGTACATATATTTTGCATTCTTTTCAAGGTTTATTATAAATATTTTCCATTTTTAAATACATTATACTTATACATTTTTTAAAATATATTAATATATTTTATATGTATTTTATCATTGTTTTATTTTTATGATTTATGCATTTTCTCTCATATCCATGTACATATTTGCAAAATTCGCTTATACATTATGCTTATGTATACACGTAATTTAAATTAAAATATTTGTTCCATATTTCATTGACATTTTTAATACATTTTTAAATACATTTTGATTTTGTCAAAACATTAAAATTATTTTTATGATTCAAAGATTTTCAAAATAAAAACGATATTCAAAGTTAGGGATTTTCGAGGAAAATTGAGTCCTAACGTATTGGGTTCCGATTTTCTTTGTTAATTCCAAATAACCGAGAATATTCGTTATTTAAAATATATAAACAAAAATCATTTTCGGGAATTCAATGTGTTATGTCCTAACGCACTGGGCATGACATATTGCTTTCTCGAAATGAAGATTTTCTTTAAAAAATTAATTAAAAAGCGATATTCAAAATTCGGGGATATTGAGAATTTGTACCCTAACGTATTGGGTCTCAATTTCTTCGCATGACTTGAATAATTGATTATCCTTTTCAGATTTCAAAATTTGAGTTTAACAAAATCTTTTTAATTTTTGACACCAAGATATTAAATAATCAATTTGGTACCGATTTTGGGCGTTACGAGGGTGCTAACCCTTCCTCGTGCGTAACTGACTCCCGAACTCGTTCTCTCAAATTTCGTAGACCAGAATAATTTTTAAGGTGGGCCGATCACACCTCAATAAGGGATCGGTGGCGACTCCAATTTTTTGTTTTTAAAGTCGACAACTAAATTTTTGTTTTCAAAAAATGGTTTCGACACTCTATTTGTAATAAAAATTTAAAATAAAGGTTTGAATTTAATAACCAACTCGATCATTTTTCCACTTATCCAACTCATTATTCTTCCATTCTAACTTCTTTTTTCTTCTAGAAGAGATAATTTGGTGTAATATATACATTAAATTTGAATTGTGCTTCATATATAAATGAAATTTTGATTTTGATTCAACTGTACACACATTTAAAGAAATGAATGTATACATTTATTTTCATATCGATTAATATAATTATTTGTGTATAAAATATATCAATGTAAAATGATGTTAATTAGATAATATTGTTAGTGATTTGTGAAAATTGAATCAAATCAAAATTTCATGTATAAATCGTACCAAATCAAAACTCATATATGACATTGCAGATTAAATCAAAGTTCATGTATAGTTTTGATATTTATTACTCATATTTTTTACCATTATTTTTATCTTTTATATTTTTAATAAAATTTCAATTATTTTTACATTCTCTTATATATATATATATTTCCATATCTTTAATAACTTAAAAAAAAATTATTCCAGCTTAATTTTCTACCCATCTTGTTTTAAGGTTAAGTACTAAAAGACCTTGTAAAATAACAATCAATACAACTCGAAATTAACTTTATGTCCAAATGTCTAGCAGTTCATTAAAAGATGCTAGGATAGTTAATGCGTAAAAATTATAATAAAAATCTAAAACCTTCTTTTACTTACTAAAATATATTAAAATTTAATTTTTAAATAATATGAATAATAGTAACTCTAAAATTTTAAAAGATGAGAACTTCCATAAATTTAATAAAAAAATTCAATCAACTCATTTTAACTTGCATTTGTTTATTGAAATTTTATACAACACAACTATGGCATAAAAATAAAATAAAATATTTTTACACTAAATATAATTAAAATTCTATAATAAAACATATTTTCAAAACACAAATATAGATATATCATAGGATCAATTTGGAACACCTCCACTTAACCAGATTAATCATTTACTTGGACTATTTTTTTAATTTTTAAATGTTCTTCTCTTTTTCTCTTTTTGAGTTTTGTTATTATTGCTATTTGGAATTTTTTTATGAATTTCTAGAATTTCCAATTTAAAATGTTCAAGTATTTACATGACATTTAAAACCAACCAAAACCTTCGAGGAAAAACAAAGTTAATTTCAATAACTCAATAATTCATAAACTTAATTTTTTTCTCATTACTTTGCAGAGTACTTAAAATGTATTACACGACTCATTTTATCAGTATAGAAAACACATGAAAGTAGCTTAAGGGCACATTAATTAATGTAATTGCAAATATAGGAGGATGATTTTCTGAATAAGAATAATATTGCCTAAAAAAGCGCCAAAAATGAACAAAAAAACAGAAAATTTTCTGCTCTAACTCAAAGCAGAGAAGCTACCCATAGCAGAATTATGAAGAGGATTCCAGAATAAATTACACACCATACCATATTTATACATACCATTTCCATGGGACTGGAAGCAATGCTGTTTTTTTTTCTCCTATTTCTATTGTTCTATTTCCATAGCTTAACAGAGCCGTCATGACTTGCTGTCGCAACAATTCCTCCGACAGGTGATTGTGCGAGTGCCGAAATTATATTCTCATGAGCTGGAATTGTCATGCTCTTGTTCTCAGCCATGTTCCACAACTCCAAAGACTGTGGCCCCATTGAGAAAAACAAGATGCAGAAAATTAGCTGCAGATGAACATGAAAGTAACTTCTATTTTTTTCATTTGTCGATAAGAGCTATACTGAAGTGGCATATAATTGGTATTAAGTCCATAAACTCGGTTATTAGCGTGTATCAAAAAGAGAGAACTTTATAATCAATCAGTGAATTTATACATAAACTAGATAATAAATACTAGTTTTACAGGCTAAAATATGGGGAGGTAGCCATGTTGATTTGAACCTTACCACTCATTGAGAAAACATAACTATTTTTTATTATGACCTTAAATATACCTCCATAAATGGAAATGGAAACCATAATTATAACTCAAAGAATTACCGAGATTCCTCCAATCACCAAAAGAGTGGAATAACTTGGATGAAATACACAAGAGTGGAACTGGTTCCCACCAGAACTGAGTTCTTGAATGCACTCCCCTGTAGCCACCGACCATAGTTTTACCAAGTCATGACTCACGGATGCCAAATAATCTCCATTCACATCCCAGCATATATAGTTTACAATTTCCGAATGCCCCTGCTATTAAAGGGAAACAAGGAAGAGATGTATATTACTAATGTAGTACTGAAGCTATTAATAGGGATGAATCTTGGCTGTTAATGAAAATGGAAGATGATCTGACATCATGCCAAGGCCATTACTGGAGCAGTAAAAGTATACAAGCAATACCTGAAATGTTAATATTTGCCTATCGGTTTCCACGTCAAAGATAGACACTACTTTATCTGAAGCTGCTGCCAGAAAATGTCCAAGTCTTGGTTGAAATCTCACTTGGGCCATACCTCCCTGCATCAGGATGATGAATATTGAACAAAAAGAACTGAACAAATAAAATATAATGCACCATAAGAGAGTATAAAGGAATAGAATAGTGAGTAACTAACCTTGGACATCCTCATGCATGAGAATAAATTAAGATTCCAGTAGTGTATTTCATTGTCGTTATCACAAAAACAAAATAATTCAGTCTTCCTGGGGTGGAAATCAAGGGACATCACAGGTGAAGAGTGGCCATTGTATGCTTGCACACAATAGCTTGGCTGCAACAATGAACTAAGTATGTTAATCACAGTAGAATAGAAAGAATTTTCATGCATGCTTCAAAAAAAAAAAAAAAGAACAGGTATATGCCAGAAAATTGACAACCAAGTCAGAGAGCATAGAGTAGCAAAAGTAGCAAGAAAAGCAGAAGATTACATTAGCTGCATCCCATATTCGCACTGATTTATCAACTGAAGCTGTTGCCAACTGAGTTGAATTTGGTCTGAAGCGAACATCTGTAATAACCAATTTGTGTTCTCCCGGACTACTCACTGTTTGAAGGGTATCCATATTCCAAAGCACCACCTAATGGGAAAAAATGCCCATCACCATGTGATAAGTATTCTTCAACCTTTTTTTCCCAAACATACTCCACTAGTAGAATAAATTAACCAAACAGAGGTGATTGCCAACCCACCTTACAAATTACCTACTAGAACAATGAAGGTTATGTCATCTAATTCACTTCTCTCGAGTAACTTTATGTAGTCAAATAGTTCAGAAAACTTTTGCCACAATGGCTAATCAGGTTTATCAATATATTTGTCCCAAGTGACCTCAATTTTGTGTTATTTCGAATCCATTGGACTTAATCAAGTTTTCTCCCATTGTTTTCACAGAGTGAATTTCCAAACAATATACCGAGGTATTAAACTTGAGACCTCGTTTTTTATTCACTAGGTGTTACATTTATAAACATAATACTGAAGGAAAGGGTTGGAAAATTGGAAGTCGTCAAATACCTTCTTGTCATGCCCAGAACTAGCCAAGAACTTCCCATCCGAAGAAAAATGACAGCAAGTAACTTTGCTATTTCTGGTCCGTATACAACCAACCTCAGCAAAAGTGAAACCTGAAATGGAGAATTTGGGGTCAGAATACAAAAAAGAAAAATCCAACAATAGGTAAAGACTAAAGACAGAAGATAGATAAGGCTTACCTTTAACAGACTCCTTTTGGTGCTCATTAGGACTTTGTTTAACTGTACCATAGATGCCCCTCACATCACTTCCATCATGCGAAAGTAGCGTCTCCGTATTTTCATCCAAAGGATCAAACCTTTCTATGTCTTCCTGCAAAAAGAAAAGATGTTATTAGTAGTTTCAGTATTTTTAACTTTTACACTAAAGCAAGTGTTGAAGAAATACATATTGACCCAACTATTAGCTCAACCTAACAAACAAGTTGCATGCCATCACATGACAATAAGATTTTGATGTCTGAGCTGAAAGGTAAAATTATCACTTGGAGTTATTAAACGATCATCTCATCCATTGCTAGAAAAAATACAGATAATATCCTAGGCAAAGCATGCTTATGCTTTGCATGTACATAACTGAGTACGTTTCTGTTGCACACTTTGAAAGTCATTTCAAAGCCTGTGGATTGCCTACCAATAGATTTGAAGATGATGAAAGGTGCGCTGTTGAATCTTCCCCACAAATCATGCTTTTAGAAGCATTATTGACATGCTGCAGACTAGATGCCGTAGTTATTGCATCACCAGGCAGGTGAGTTGATGGAGGTGAATTTGGTGAAGGGCCAACTGTGTTTCCTGTTCCAGTGCTGTTAGCTGCTCCAGAAGAAGAGGGTTGTTTCCTTTTTCTGTTATTCTACAATGTAATGAATCGTCATATGAGTTAGTTTAAACAGAATTTAAAGATTTTAAGAAAAATCCATCTAAAAAATGCATGCTTTAGTTGGGAGTCATATTGTAGTTTCTAAAAGATTCTTTCCTGTAAAGTATCAGTTCAGCTCATGAATGAAGGATCCTTTAATTAATTCTCATTGAAGTACAACCTGATGCAGTTGCTGTGATGGCTGCTGCTGTTGCAACTGCTCCTGTTGTTGAGAGGAAGAATGTGACATTTGACTCATCTTCTTCTGTTAATCACCCAGCAAAAGTTACATGAGACACAAGGCATATACAATAGTCCATATTAACAGAGACTGACTACCGTAAATCATCAGAACGAAAGCAACTCCAGCATAATGATTAAAGAGTTACAAACATCAATATAACCCAACAGGTAAAAGCAGGATTTAATAAAAGCATGTCAGTATACCCCAAGTTACTGGTGCTTGTCTCACACAACACTTATAGATCTGGAACATGCATGTGATCCTCATTTCATATTTGGAAATTTAGGAAAAAAATCCTTTCAATAACATGATGTAGCTTCTCTGTTTCTGGAAATAGTAAAACTCAATTTTCATGAGTAGCCTTCTGGTATCAGGAATATGTTCAAACCTTTGGAGAACTTGAATGCACAGGGGAGCATGTGGATCCATTGTTTCTAGCAGATTGACCATCTTTTGCATTCAAGTTGCCCCTAGACAATTGACCAAACCTACAAGGGTCTGTGTTCCCAAAGTTTGCTGAATTTCCAAGGTTGCCTTGTATCTGAGCCTGTGCCAAGACATTATGTTGTTGAGAAGCCAAAAGAAATTGATTTTGGGTCTGCAGATTAGGCTTTTGCATTTGTATGCCCAAACTTGGTCTTAACTGATCAATGCCCTATAAAGTTTAGCAAAATCCAACTAAGTCTGATGTATCTAAGTACAGAACAAGGACAGGAAAAGGTCAGTGGAACTTACAGTTAGAGGCCAACCCCTTAATGAAAGACTAGAGACACCTTGATTCAGTCCTGAGGGCAGTCAGTAGAGGTATACAGGTTAAAAGCAGGAACAAGTTGTCAAAAATGCTCCGGAAAATCCAAAATCTTTTACTACTACTACAAAGAAACTCCCAAGAAAAATAATATCCTAGAACAGTTAGCAAAGGTTACTGCTACTATGAGCATGCAGAGTATCTCAGCTTAATATAACTGCTAGATGCATTTTTGTCTCACATTTGCTGTAATTTTCACCCCTAGCTAAATCATGAGTTTTAATCTTTCTTGTCACCACTCAGACTCAGCAAAGCCAATCTTCATGTATACAGCTTCCCAAAATTCAATGGCAGCATTGTTGGTCTAACAAGCTTGATTGCAATTAAAGCTCTAAATTTACTGCCTAGAAAATCCAGCAACAAATATAAAAGCTAAGATGTCTGATAATATGCTACCTCCCATGATCACCTTCTAAATTTAACATCTAATCTAGGTGTACCATACAATAAAATCAAGGAAAATAAAAACTATACATCATTAACGTAGAAAGATGAAACTATATTATCAAACTTGTTTTTCCATTGAGAAAGTCAGGTATCTTTATGAGCACCTCCTAGTCCTGATTTAGGCTGTAAAATTGCCTGCCCATAGATGGATGAGGGATCCATAGGTAAGCTTTTCTGATTTCCACCGAAATTAACTTCACTTTTGATATCCTAGAAATCCAAACATAGTACATTTCAAGTTAGAGAAGAAATGATAAAAGTTAACAAGAGTACTAAAAAAAGGATACAAATAACATTATCTCAGAAGATCAAAAGCAGATGACCTGGGCAGTTGCAGTGGCTAGTGGTGTTTGTGATTGGATTTGTTGCAAAGCTGCTGACTTATTTCCACGGCTACTTTGCACCAACTGGCTGTATATACAAAACGTGACATCATAGAGATCTAAACTGTAAACTAGGAAACCAAATGCTCACTAGGATCAGTTTTTCATACCTATGAGGATTGGCCTGTGTTTTCAGAAGGGCCATTCTATTAGCATCTATAAGTGCTGATGATGTCTCTGAATCTACAGACTGAGGGTTTTTCACACGTTCTTCATACAGTTTCATGGCCAAGATACTTGCTGATGGATGTCCCATCATTCCTTCAGAGTTAGTATTTACAGAACCACCAAGAGCAGGATGATTGGGATCCCTTCGTTGTAACTGAACATTGCGGTGCTGCATTAGTTGCAGCTGCTGCATTTGTAGTTGCTGCTGTTCCCTTGCTTTTATTTGTTGTGCCTGTTTTTTAATTAAAAGCACACTCACATATAAACATGCATACAGATAAAAAGAGTACACGATGAGATAAAGCAACCAGGTAAATGTATGGAATACTTTATACAACAAAATAGAGGTACCTCTATATAAGCTGCAGCAGCAACAGAATGTTTCTCATTTGTTCTAGCAATAAATATGTCCCAGAAGACAGACCACCATTCGAACAGAAATCCACCAGGTGCGTCAATAGCTGCAGAAAAAAATTACATCTCGAGATAAAGCTTATGATACAAGGAAAATAGGCAATAGTCCCACTGGATTAGATAATTCAACAAGATAGTAAAAGAGCAAAAGCACTATGAGACAACACAATCGCCTGAATGAGTTTGGCATGCATCATAAAAGCATCGTCAAAGAATCAGACTCTAACAATATTTGCAGTTTCGATTACTGTATGCTATAAATAAACGAATTTGCTTGCGAAAATTACCTACTGGATCTGTCGCAACCTTTCCTTCGGTCATAAAAGCTTTTGCAGAAGCATGCAACTTTCTTTTCAACATATAATCATGAATATACACATCAAGCCTGTAGCACGAACCAAAAAAACGCAAAAATCACGATAATTACTGCTTAAAGCTACCGAAAGGCAGTAACCAAGTTCAAAATTAGTTAACCTAATAATCAACAAAAGTTTTTAACTACAAATTTATAACCAGTCTTACATCTTGTCAGCTTCCCAATTACTCTGTGCCATTTTCTTTTCCTGCAAAACAAAAAAAGCTACTAAATTCCATTGCTTTAGATCTTTCCTTAACAAATTATAATCTAAAGGAAAACGTAACTTTAAGAAGTAGAATATTAAAAAACTCATCAAACAAATGAAGAGGAAAGAATTCAACTATAGTCAGCGTGCGTTTACTTCAACAGAATTTTACGATCTCTTCTCTTTAAAAAAAAAACTTCAAACTGTTTTTATTAATTTTTTCTCAGCTTTCTTAGCAACCAAACAAATCAAAACTAGAAATTCAGAAAACGCAGTCCTTAAATAACCGAATAAATCATTACCGGTGAAATGGATCAATGCTTAAACAAAATTTCAACAAGATCTCCACTGCACTTACTGTAATTCAATCTAAACAATTTAAAGAATAAAAAATCAAATTTAGCAATAAAAAACAATAAAAAATTAAGGCCGTTTTTTTTTTTGGTGACACTGACTGAATAATGCAGAGCTTAAAGTGATTGGAACTGAAAACAGATACAAGCTTGCAGAGC
This sequence comes from Gossypium raimondii, assembly GCF_025698545.1. Classification (NCBI taxonomy): domain Eukaryota; kingdom Viridiplantae; phylum Streptophyta; class Magnoliopsida; order Malvales; family Malvaceae; genus Gossypium; species Gossypium raimondii. Next base: position 50,462,612 of record NC_068575.1, read on the forward strand.
TTGTATTTTTTATTTTTTATTTTGAATTATTTCAACAGACGACAAGAACAAATTTCTTTCTTCAAAAGGAATTTTGTTTTTGAACGATTGTTTTGAGTGTAACTGAAGTAGAACAGCTCGAACTTTAACAGTAGAAGAGGGAGAAAAAAGGTTTTTTTTTTTTTTTTTTTTCAGAATCAGCGAGGCAACACATGGATTAAAAAGGAAAAGAGCTTATTCTGAAGAAGCTTTTGCTGCGGTTCGTGTTCAGATTCTGTTTCGTTTATATAGAGTTTCTGGTTCGGTATTTGGTTCGGAATTTGAAAGTAGATCTTTCGTTGGTTCGGTGGGCCGCTCGGTCCCGGTTTGATGAGTGGTTATATGTCGAGCAAGGGTGTATGGTGAAATGCTTGTTAGGAGAATGATGTGGACTTAAGTAAGGGTGCAAGTTGTTGGAGGTTTAACGAGTGGCATTAGGATGTAAATTTTGGAGGGTTTGTGGGATTTTTTGCCACGTATGGAAAATAATTAAAATAAAATGCTAAAAATGATAAAATATGAATTTATATTTCATACAATATTAGTAAATGAGATTACAATCCATTATTAAAAATTTTAAGGGGAAAGAGTTGAATGAGCGGCAGAGGAGACGGTGGTGTGGCGATCTCTTTCGAAACCTTTTATTCGAGTAAATTTTTATGTAGATTTCTACAAGGAGTTGGAGGTAGCGAGTATGAGGATTATCATTAGAAATAACATTGGTTTGATAATGAGAGCAACTTGCCTGGAATAGATATGTACCGAATGCGTTGGCGACGAAGGCGTTGGCTAGTACCTAGGCTCTCAGATTTGCTCAAGAGTTAGGATTTTGGGCAATTAAGGTTGAGGGAGATTTCTTGGTGGTTGTAATGAAGCTCCGAGCGACATGCATTGATCGCTTGAAAATTAATAACCACATATGGGAAGCAAAACAGATTGTGTTTGGTTTTGAGATATGTAAATTTTAACATATTAAGAGAGGAGGCATCAAGTCACTCACCTGTTGGCTAAAGAGGAGTCCTGCCAAAAACATGATATTTGGTGGGTGGAGGATGGCCCAGCGGTGATTCAAGGACTAGTGGAGAAAGAAGTCCACTCTTCAAGTCAATTGAGCTCCATCAATACGACGACGGGAGAGGCTAGAAGATCCAATCATAACAAACAAGGTTAGATTGCTTCAAATCGAAGCGATTCAATACCGATTTTGGATATTTGAAGTGGTTTATGACATGTGTGAGTTGTGAGAGGAAAGAAAAGTTTTTGTTTTCTTAGATAACTGAGAGTTACAATTATTTTTATTATTTAATAACTTTTTTAGTAATAAATGCATGTAAGGTAAAAAAAAAATTAAAAATAAATTTATTAATTTTATTTTAATGATATATCATCATCTAGTTATAGTGTATAAAATTATACCATCAAATATTAACTCTATAAATATATCAAATATTATAAAACATACATTAATAATATTATATAATATTACAAAGTATGATTTTTTTTAAAATTATATGATGTGGCTATTTTGTAATAAGTAAATACTCTTTTGTCTTTTATATTAAATTAATGCTACCCCACTATTTGTTTAAGTTTATATAGTACAATATCAATCAATATTTTCATGTTAAAAGAATATTCAACAAAAATAACTAAACGTCTTGCATTTGAATCTAAACAATTATTTATCTAGATTTATTGGATAAAAATACTAGGTTGTTTATATATTATTATTTTGAAATTAAAAGTATAAAAATTTAAAATTTAAAATATATAAATTGATAAAAAGTTTACACCAATAATGAACTAGGCAGAATTTTCCAAATACAAATGTATTTGAATAATTATTGGCCCTGATTCATTTTAGACATGTTTTAGTAATCTTTTATACTTTTAAAAATTATAAAATTTTAGTTGTTTATATATTTATATAATTTTTAAAAATGGTTATCTCTCATATTCATAAAATTAATAAGTTTATTTTAAAAATGGCTTTTCGGTTTTTCATTCTTTAAAATTCCGTTAAATTTGTTGTAACTAAAAATCCTAAATTTGGAATCGTGACAGTGAATTTGCGTCAGATCAGAGAAAAACCATTTAATTTTATTACTATTACCATATTATATTTTCAAAAAGCGCAATTTGGAATTTTTGGAAAGTAAAGCCAAATACAAGTTCGCTGGCCATAGTGGGTTTTCTTTGCCACGTATGACCAACCGTTACCGTCTCTAAACAGTAATTAAATACGTGTAGAAAAATGAGTGGATAGTAATTTCTAGAAGGTGATAGAAGACCGCGAACCCGAACTCCGAGATCGTTATAGAGAATCCAAACCCGACCGCCCACCTATAAAAAAAGCTCTCACGTTCAGTTCCCAGTCTCGCGCAACGGGCCGGAAGGGAAAAGAACATAACTTACCGTGATTCCGCTCTTTCCTCTCAGGTACGCTTCTCCGTACTGTTTCCTTCCCAAACCATTTTCAAATTTCAAACACTTATTTACCAGATAGTTGTGTTTTCGGTTTGAAATTGAGGAATTTGACTATATATTTATTTGTTTGGGGTCGTTCGATTCGATATTGTGGTATTTTAGATCCTGTGTTTGCAATGTGCGGTAAATGTTGATTTCCTGATCTGCAATGAGGGAATTCTGGAGTGATTGTGAAATATAAATCCATTTGAATTATCTCGAGTGAAATTCTAGGGCTTTTAATTTAAGATGTGTGATTATCTGCGTAAGTAGCTATTTTAGGTCTAAAATTTTGAATTTTTCGTAGAAAAATACGGGATATTTGCCTTTGCATAACACGAATGAATGTATTGAGATCTTTGTTAAAATGGCACTTGAAAATTTATTTGATCTACGGAAAGCCTTGAGAAGCAAAGTCATATATTTGTTCTTCATTGGATGATATAAACAGTTCTTTGCTTGTAAATTTGTCTCACTGGTCTGTTTGGACAGGTCATCTTCCTCAGTTCTGTTCGAGGGTGCAATAATTCTTTTTCTTCTCTTTCTACCAAGAGCTATCACATTGAACTGCAGGGATGGCTGAGGTATCGAATTCTCCTCATTTATTTCGACTTATGTTTGATTCTTTCCTTTGCTCTGTTATATTTTCTTTGCCTTTTAGCACCTATTTTTACAGTATGCTTTTTGAGGATTTTATTTGGCTTGGTAAATGTTTTGTCGAAGTCTGTGGACTAATAGTGACTTCGAACCGGTGACAGGAGGGTCAAAAAGTTATCTTGAATGTGTACGACTTGAGCCAAGGACTTGCTCGGCAGCTTTCAATGACCTTATTAGGGAAGCCTATTGAGGGAATATGGTAAGCATTTAGTTTGAAGGGGAAAGAAATTTGTCATGTCTTTTTTCACAAAAGCTACGGATTGTTTCAATGAACTGTGTACTGTAAATATACAATCCACGCATAAGCTCACTTTAATATTGTTAAATAAGTAAAAAGAACTCCAAATTTAATGGAGTCGGTGAATAAACAAATAGAGCCTCCATCTACTGGAAAGTTTAGAAGCATATATTATAAACTAGTAAACAACTTAAATTAATAAACTAATTCCTTGTATGGGAAGAACCTATTTTTCATACTATTTATCGAACTTTGACTAAAAATTCCTTTCATTATTCATAGGAGTTTGTAGGTAGTTTTTTTTATTTTACCCGTTTTATGCTGTTGAGTCCGGCAGTTTTTCATCTTTATCTGATTTTGGCTTGTAACCTGTTGCATCTTCATTTCAATATCAGATATGTTGGGCCTTGGTAGTGAATGTTAGCATTTTTTTTTTTCTCACCTTATTTTCTTAACTCAGGCTTGAAACTTATGTTTCGATGGTTTGTACATACTCTTTCCCTCTTTTTCAGTTGAGTTATTTTACTTATCTTTGTCACATGAAGTCTTCTATTTCCCATTGCAGACTTGGAAATTGAATGGGGTTTACAGTTGCATTGCTTGATGCACATTTTCTTACTTGGGTTTATTAAATTCTGTTTGCTTGATAGGCACACTGGAGTTGTGGTTTATGGCAATGAATACTATTTTGGCGGAGGAATCCAACATTCTCCTGCTGGGACGACACCATATGGGACACCAATTAGAGTGATCGATTTAGGAGTCACTCATGTGCCTAAGGATGTGTTTGAGATGTATTTGCAGGAGATTAGTCCCCGCTACACTGCTGAGACCTATAGTTTGCTCACCCACAATTGCAACAACTTCAGTAATGAGGTTGGCCAATTTTTAGTTGGTTCCAACATTCCGGACTATATTTTGCAGCTACCTAATGAAGTTATGAGCAGTCCGATGGGTGCACTTTTAAGTAAGTCATCATCTACCTTTGAGTTTTACTTCATTCATTGTATCTGTTTGATGAAGCCCCGAGGCAGATATGCTGTTGGGACATCTTAACCCTTTTCGTGTTAATCATAGTAGATTATAGTGGTTAGTATTTTCCCTAAACGGGATTGGCTTACTAGTACCTTCCATCCAGTATTGTGATTTTTTATTTCCTTGAATGAAACTTCTCATCTTGCCCGAAAATTGCTAAACTAACATGCTTGATAGTTGATAGGATAAAATTGTATTCCATGATGAATGTGATCCATTTCTTTTTGGTCTTTTCCTCCTCACAAGAGGCATAGTAAATATACCTGGACCTCCCAACCACAGTTTTTGTTTTCAGCAAAAACAGATGCTTCCTTTTCTTTCATGGTCTAATTGAATGGTTTCTGGAACCAGACTTGTTAACTGTTGTGCCTCGTCAATGAACATTGCTGGTTAGTTCAAAGTTTTAGGAGCTACTTTTCAGGTTATGGAGTATGCGTAGGATTGTATTAAATTTGTCTTTTCATCCTCCTCGAATTATGAAACTTTATCTAATACAAGTTTGTTTATACAGTGCCCATGATACAGAATCTGGAGACAACTTTGAGGGCTGGTGCTGTTCCTCAAGTACCCCAATTCAGGCCTTCTGTGTCTGCTCAGTCATCCCAGTCCACAACCATCAGTGTGAACGGGTCCTCCATTAGTAGTCAGCCAAAAGAGGTAGACAATAAGGTGAAAGATGGGGAGCAACCAAAATCTGAAGAAGTCAAGACATCAGAAAAGACAGTACCACCTTCTAAACCAACCGGCACACAGGAAAAATCAAAAAACAATGGAGCTGCAGCAGACCCTCTTGGAGATGCTCGAGCCAAGGTCCAAGAGGAGATAACCCGTGAATTTGCCGCAATCATGGCGAGTGGAACATTGCGAGCTAGTGAGGCAGCAGCACTAGCAACTAGGAAGGTGATGCAGAAATATGGACACTTGAATGTTGCTATGCAACAAAGTTAGCAGCAGAAAAAAAAAAGGAATTTTTTTTTGTAAGTCCTGCATTTACCTTTGGGAATCTGGATCTGGCCAAAAATGAAATCATTTTATGATAACTATTCAACTTGTTTTTGAAAAATGACTTGAATTTTCCTAAATTAAATGATTGGAATTGTGAAGATCTCAAAGACAGTAAGGTTTGCTTGCACTGTATTGCATACAACAAACAAATTTGTTGGGACTTTGCTGGGCGCCCTGTTACTATGAGTAGCGCAGTAGTTTCCAGCTATATAAACGATATCCAGTGGACTTGTGTGTCTAATGGAATAAATCTAAACATTTTTTAAATAAGAATCAGAACTTATAGGCCAACCTGTGTTGTTAAAACGTAAATTATACATAAACTAATTTACCAAGGTAAGTACAAAAAAAATTACAAAAATAAATACTAGAATATTTTAATTTAAATTTTAATAAATATATTTTTATTTAAAACTATATATTTTAAAGAAATCTAAAAAAGGTTAGATTTTCAATTGATGAGAAGTTAATAAATAATAGAGATTAATTAAGAAAATAACGATACTGTACACTAGCTGAAAATTGAAACAATATAATATTTAAAAATATTTATAACATAAAAGGTAATTAATAAAATAAAAGATTTTAAAGTTTCCAGATAAAGATTTTTTAACGAAGTTATATGTAGTGGACTCTTTTCTTAATTGAAATAGTTATAAGTTCTTGAAATAAATAAATTAAATTTTCCTAAATTTATATAATATCACATATCTATATTAGTTTTTCCATATTTGTTTGAAGTTAACTCATGGAATTAACTTATTCAACTTTTTCATTAACAGTATGGATATTGGTAATTCATTTAGTGATTGGATTTAGATATAATAACATATAAATGATATGTTCCGGTAATCATCATAATGTCAGAAATTTTAATAAATTAAATTCAATTATAGTTTTCTAAACAAGTACATGATTAAATTTAGGATAAATATTAAACTTATACATTAACTTTAATACAATTTGCAATCTTATATAGTAACTTTAATTTTGGTTTAATTTTCATATTTCACTAATTTCATTATCTATATGGTGCAATTTTCACCTAATAAATTTATTAAGATTTTTCCCCAAATTTTTTTAATCTAGATAAAATAATTTAAATTTATTTGTTTGTTTTTAACTTAATAAAATATCATGTAAGCAATTTACACATGACTTAAAGGAAAATTGTGTCTCATAGATAGGTTAGTGAAATGTGAAAATTAAACTAAAATTAAAGTTTGATGTATACAAATGTACCAAATTAAATTTGAAGTTGATGTTCAATATTGCAAATTGTATCGAAGTTATTTTATACAACAACAATAGTATTTTAATTTAGAACATAAACTTCATTTTTTAAAATATAATTATTTGTTATTTTACTAATTTAGTTTAAATTATTTAAAAAACAATTTTCAATACATTTTGATATACTAAATATTTAGCCAAGTAATTATTATAAATTATTTATATTAATTTTAACTAAATTGCATAGGATTTTAATTAACCAATAATGTCAAAAGAATATATATTTAATGTTAGAAAGGGTATAGCTCAACCAGAAATGCTAAGTAATAAAAATAAATTGCATAGTTAACTTTATTAATAATCGTAATGTTAAATACTTTATTAGACAAATTACTTGTTAGAAAAGAAAATTTTCAAGTATTATGAATACATTTTTATAATAATTAATGTTTTTTAATTTAAATTATATAATTACGTAATTATAATTTATACTATAAAAAATACAAATTACAGTCTTCTTATCAACCAGTATGAAGAACTAAAATTCTTTATGGTAATCACCGCCTATAAATTACCAATCAGCAGAATATAGAAAATGTAAACAACAGCCCATAGGATGGTTCAACAGAAGAGAGGGGCATAGCTTTTCTTTGCTTGGCTTTCAATCTTCAATAACCCTATTTCCTTGTTGATCTGAATTTTTTAATTATCATACTAAACACACCAAAATGTTACTACTTTTTAATTACGATAAACATGATACATTTTGGATTGATCTGTGAGAGTCAAAAGATTAAGTTCACTCTCGACATATCAGGGACTCACTAAAATCCACATCATCCAATTTAAACGTAACATCATAAAACAATGATCAATTCTCCCCAAAATTTATTTTTTAATAAAAAAATAAAAGGACTAAATTCATTTAAATGGGAATAGAGAGGACTAAATCAGTAGTATTATAATAGTAAAGATTCAAATTTTAACCTAAGAAAACAATATAGGCTCAAAATAATTACCTTGTGGTAACTTTACAGCAGCAACTGGAATAACAACAACAATGACGCGTTAGTCAATAGGAATTGTTTCTTGGAGAGGCAATGGTGTATGCTCTTGATTAGCTAAAGTAATATTTTCATTCTCTAATTCAATTGTAGTTTCTTTATATCTACAAAAAACATCAGAAGGGATGTTGATTCCCGCGAAACCAATCATCACGGCCACAGCTCCCAGGTAATCCATGAGATGAGGAGCGTTGCCGATTATCGTATCGACGATGGCTGCCAATGGCACTTGAATAGTAAGACCAGCCGTTGCTACTGTTGTTGTGGTAAGAAGAACAGCTTTCGCCCATAAATAATCACTCAGCACATTGTCCAACAAACCTATGCATGATGAAGACATGAATCAGGTATGGGCATCATAGTGCAAAAGACAGTTAATCTGCTAGGAGAGAGAATCGATAATAGTGGTAAAATGAAATTTGTATCGCTTTATCAAGGAAGTCAAATGAAATGATCCATCAAGCTGCCTTTTATATCTAAATGCATACATGATTGTTTTCTGCAACATGTGCAGGTTCCTATGATGTTGTGCAGTCATGAAAGGCAGCGAGGAACATGAGATTATGGCAAAGTTTTGATATGGCATACAGCCACATTTATTCTTCTTTTTCCGATTATGCCTACTTTTAAATGATTAAGACTTGAAACAACAATATAATTCAGGGATGTATAAGAAAGTCAATACCCTATGTAACTTGAATATTATTTATGCACAAACAGTGTCAATACGCTCTTTACATAATTTCGAGCCATCAGTGTCGCAATGTGATTGACAATGAGGACTTAAGCCGTTCGTGCACAAACAGTTTCATATCCAACCAATTCTTAGAACATTAGTGCAAGTTAAGCACAGTTTTCCACACAATAAATGCTCTGTGCCCCATCAGCTCCCATATAAATTATAAACGAGCAGTTTGGAAAGGAGAAATCCATAAAAAGGTTCTCAAAAGGAAGGATGATGACAAAAAGGTAAGCAAACCCCATAAAGGCACTAATATTTCCTAGTATACAAACAAATCTGACAAGGCATCACCTTAAAAAACAGTGAAATACAACCTAGCCAATAAACACCAAGCAAAAATGTCACCTACATATGCAGATACATAAAGTCATGCACCTTTTCCTATATATGCAGACAAATTAGGTAGATAAATTTAATAATTTCATCAGTTAAGAGAAAAAAAGTAACTGAAAGACAAAGTAAAATACAAACCTTTTCCTATAATCAGGCCAAACTGCTTCCAGGATAATGTGTTGAGAGACTCTAGCTTGGTGACATTGAGTATAAGAGCCACGGGAAGGAATATTAATACATTGAAAAGCCCTAGAAATCCCAGGAATTGTGCCATGCTGGCATGACCACTCTTTTCATCATTATCAGGCAACTGTTTACGAATAAGTGTAACGTATATAGCATAGAAAGCAGCGGAGAGAAGAGCCAGAATGTCTCCAAGAACAGGGTTTGAAGCAATTATTCTTAGATTCTTGGAGTTACTTGAGTCACCCAAGCTGACAATAATGGTTCCTGCCATGCAAAGGAGGACACTTACAAGCTTTATCCAAGTGAACTTCTCACCCAAGAATGCCAAAGATACCAAAAACGTGAAAAGGCTGGACGCACTACTTAAGATGGTGTTAGACTGCAGACAACAAATGAAAGTAAATTATCCGACAAACATGTGTAAAACCTGAACAAATACAAACATTGAGAACATGCATTATGCTTACTGTTACAGTAGTATACTTCAATGAGAGATTAAAAGTCAGTTGAGCAAGAAACCAAAATGGGCTTATTGACAGGCTAACTTTAGCCACTCTAGTACGTGTCCATCGCCCTTTTGCATCTAAGCCCATGTCAGCAACTTCACCTTGTTCAGGCAAAGTCTTAATATGCTCAATGGAATCATTTTCCGATTGTGAACCATCTGGGATCTCGTGACTAATTTCTCCTTCTTCCGCAAGTGAGAATCGACTTGATCCATCCTCTCTTGTACCTAAAACACCCTCTGCAAGAAGGATAGCTTGCTCTGATCCTCCCAACTCTTGTAAATGACTTCGTCTATTTCTCCAGAACATTAAACTTCCACAATTATCTTCCACATACCGTCCAATTTCAACCAAGGGAATGTAAAGAAGGAATAAGGCATTGCAAATGTATGTTATAAGAAATGGTGAAACACCTGCATCAACAACAGACTGTACCACAAAACTAGCAGAAATCCATATAGACGCGACGGCCAATATGTAAAACAAACCTAAGCCCCACCTCCAAGCTTCACTTTTCATTTCTCTCGAAGTCATTTATGGATCAAACTACCTCCCAAAGTCACAATCATTCCAGAAAATAGATCAAAAACCAATCACCGAACTTCAAATTCTAGATTCCCCATAGAGGAGGGAGCTCTTGAAAATGTAATATCCAAATATCAATAATTCACATAAAATTCGAAGCTTGCCTGGAAAAAAAAACAAAAAAGAAAAGAAAATAAGCAAACCGTGGGGAAGATTGCAACAGAATGTAATTCTAAGGTTAAAATCACATTAAGAAAAAACAAAATAATAGAGATTAAAAGGAGAACCCATTCGCAAGTTCGTCAAATCTGGGTGAGTAATTATCCAATCATGCCAGCAAAATTAGAAATACAGATTAGAACTAACATCAAAATGCAATCAATTCTTTTTTAGAAAAAGGAAATGATAATCCTAACAAATAAGATGCGGAACAATAATTTACCTGCCCCCCCCCCCCAAGAATCGAATGCTTTATATATATATATATGTTCTATATTTTCAGTGTCTAACAGATTTGCTTCTATCCCACTTCCCAGGTTTTCTGATTCTGAATTGTTTTTCAGATTCAGTTGTATAGAAGAAGAATGATTGTCGAGAACCAAACAGGGAGCTTCTGGCCCAATTTATTAGGTCTTTGTGGCCCAAACTAAGATTTTTGTCTTCTCTTGATCCTTTGATCTCTCTTTTTACATTCGTCGGTTTTGTTGATCTCGAATCTTTATAACAAAAATGTCAAACAGTGAGCTGGTTGAAAATCTTTTTCAACCCCGCCACTATCTTGCTTTATTATTTTCTTTTGGTTAAATTCGTTTATTAGTCCCTATGCTTTGAGAAAGTTATAGATTTAGTCAGTGTACTTTCCAAATCAGCGAATTTTAGTTTTGTACTTTTTGAAATTTGTAATTTTAGTTTTAATCCAAATAATATCAGTTAAATCTGTTTGATTAAATTCAATTGCTAGCCTTGCACTATGCGTACATTTGTAGGTTTAGTCTATATTCTCAAATTGAATCATTCTAAGTCCTTATACTTTTCAAAATTGAAATTTTGATTTTGATGCAAGTGATAGTAATTAACCTATTAGTTAGATTTTAGTGATTAATATGTGAAAATAACAAGTTGACATAGCATTACATATATGATAATAAGTTTAGCGCGTCGATTTTGGAAATAACAGAAATTAACTTAATGAATTTAACAATTATCATTTGGTAAGGACTGAAATTTTAAATTCTGAAAAGTACGTGGACTAAAATAAACAAATTAAAGTATAGAAATTAAATCTGTAACTTTCACAAAAGTGCAGGGACTGATAACAGAATTTAACCTTCTCTTATTTTATTTTATTTTATGTTTTTAGGCTAAAACACCTTTAAAAACTACTATTAATTAAAATAACCAATTAAATTTCTTAGGTAATGGAACCCGTGATTGATTATATTGACGTTAAAATAAATTATCAAATCAATCAGATAATGACATTAGATTTAGGTGTAATATAATATTTTCTCATAAAAATCATTGAAAATTATAAAAACCAAAACAAAATTAAAAATTATTAATATTTAAAATATTTAAAGAAAAATTTTAAGTTATATAAACTTATAAAAATAAAACTTATAAATATTATAAAATATTAAAATTTAAAAATTCTAATCAGTTATAAAAATATATAAAATTAACAAAACATATTTAAATTTTTAATAAAAATATAAAACCATAAAATATTATAAAATGTATTAAAATTAACATAAAATTATAAAAAGACTATAAAACTTAAACCAAAATTTACAAGAGTATCAACCCGTAAAAGCTATTAGACTGAATATTCAAGTCCGAGTCCAACTATATTTTGATCGGATCTAATCTTTTATCCAAACTCATTTTTTATACCTAATATTTTTATTTAAAGCATCTCAAATTTCATGCAAAAGTTGGGAGTTTGGATGGATAATATGGCTAATAAACAGATTTACTGCAAAGTAAAGGTTTATTATATATTTATATATCTCAAATTTATAAATTTTGTTACACTGTGTGCATGATCACAAAAATACAGTATAAAATAAAACAGCAGAATTAAACAATAGTATTTTACAGTAGTATTATGCACTCCTCGTGTTTGTATGAATGTCTGCGAAAATTTTACAGCGATGCGCTATGAGTTTGCGCCGAATTGTGTTCTGAATTTGAACCCCACTCGATGGCTTCCGCAACAGCTCGTTGTCGTTCTGCCCTGCTATCTTCACCATAACTTCCACTCTCTGAAAATGAATATCCTGCTTTATCGTCGGATTCCTTGTAAGCAGCGGCGTTCATGTTGGCATCTGGATCATTTCCGAGGCAACTCAGAGCAGTCACCACGTCGCTAATCAAGGGGCGCACCTCACCTTCCTCTTGCAGGCACATGGCCGCCACTGCCAAGGCTTGTTGCAAGCCTCTTGCGGGGAAATTGCCTTCCAAGAGTGGATCAGCGAGTTCCGAGAACTTGCTTGGTTCCTTGAACATTGGTTGAGCCTGGTAATGGTTAAAGATTAGACTGAGAAAGAACCAAAAAGACATTGATTGTTGAAAGAAACATGAGGGTAGATGTTGTGAAAAAAAAGAGTTAGCTTTACCCATGAAACTAGATTCTGTTCATTGTTTGGCCTCGTGGTGTCAATGGCTCTCCTTCCAGTGATTAACTCCAACAAGACGACTCCGAAACCGTAAACATCGGATTTCACGGTTAACTGACCTGTTCTTTGATACTCCGGAGCACAATATCCGTATGTTCCCATGACCCTGGAAGATACATGTGTTTTGTCCCCTTGAGGTCCGAGTTTGGCTAACCCAAAATCAGAGAGTTTGGCATTGTACTCATGATCCAGCAAGATGTTGGCGGATTTCAGATCGCGGTAGATGACCGGGGGATTGGCCTTGTCATGTAAATATTCCAAGCCTTTAGCAGCACCTCGTGCTATTTTCATTCTGGCATACCAGTCTAATGGCTTCTGACTCGGGCTAATATCTGAAGTTCCAAAGGTAAAACATCCATAAATGCATCCCCTTCTTATGAAAGTCATATGATCCAACAGAAAAACTAAGGAAAAAAGAAGAAAGAAAGGAAGTATACCAAGTAGATGATCATCTAAAGATCCCAATGGCATGTACTCGTAAACCAGAAGCCTCTGATCACCATCGGAACAATATCCGATAAGATTGACTAGGTTAGGATGGTGCAACAAGCTTAGCATCAAAACCTCAACAAGGAATTCTCTATTCCCTTGCAATCCATTCCTGTCAAGCTGCTTTACGGCTACTACCTAAAATGAAGTAAACCCAATGTGACCAAAAGAAAAAAACCAATGATATTTCAATGAAAGGCATGGAAGAACTATGCATTACCTGGCCAGTTTTTTCAAGTTTTCCCTTGTAAACTCGACCGAATCCACCTTCCCCTATCAAGCATTCTTTTCTGAAGTTTCGGGTCGCGGCTGCCAATTCACGGAAGGTGAAAGTTTCCACCGCGATGTTATTGTTACCATTGTCTTTAGTGCCATCGGCAGTAGTCTTTGCAGGTTCGGTTGCTGTGGTCTTTGGTTTAGGAATATTCTCTGCCGAAAAAAAGAAAGATCATACATTAAAATTATGTATGATTATCATCATAATGCATGAAAGGCTTATTCGTGGAATGTGACATTACCAGGGGGATGTTGCTGGGGAAGAAAAGCTTCAGTTGTAGCATTATCACCAGCCTGATTATTTTTGGTGGAACTATTTTGCCTTTTAGCTGCCTTTTTTTCTGAAGAAAAACATGAAAAACAATTCATTTTTCTTTGGATTCTTAATCAAACAACTCCTTTGCTTAACCCTTTTTTAAAATGTTTACAAAGCTATTGAATCTCAAACTTGGTGAGGTAACCCCATGGAGGTGCTGCTATTTAATCACAAAAATGCCTCTAAAACATTTTCTATAACAACCTGGATTAATGTTATAACATCTTATCCTATGATAACTCCTAACAAATAAAAAAAGAAGAAAAAACTAAAGCTTCCTAAATAAAAATAAGAAAAAATCTAACCTAGACTAGTAACAAATTAACTATACAAGGTTCGAGGGAAAAAATCTCAGATCAAAGGGAAAAAAAAAAAAAAAAACCTTCATGAAACAGTGGGGTGAATGAAAGAAATAGTGACCTTAGAATTGAAACAAAAACAAGCAAAAATGTTCTTAGTACTGTTATGTATTGTTGGTTAGAAATGAAACGGTTAAAAGAAGCTTGTAATTTTATGTAGGTCCGTGGAAAATGGAGACAAATGTGGGATCATTTTTTTTTTTTGTCTGTGTGGACATTATATCGGACATATTATGTAATAAAATCTTTCAGCCTTGAAGCAAAGATAGAGAGTGACCAGCAATGGCATGCATCTCGTGTTAGGACATAAAGGGGCTGTAACACCTTTATACCCAGCTCGAGTGCTAAGTCAAATATAGGAATGTCACATTTAAGCACCGAAATAACTCCAATTAAATTCAATTATTTAAACTCTTTTTCGATCTAATTTTAACTCTTGTCTCTTTAATCTCTTCAATTTTTCCTCAACTTTCTTCATTTCTAACTCCAATTTCCTTCTTCCAATGTAATATTCTAGCTCTCTAGTATTTTTATTTCACTCCTACTTTTAGGTGACTGAAAACTTTAAAAGAATTTGAGAGAAAAATAAGTTTCATGATAAATGACCAAATTGTTAAAAATAAAAACCATAACCAACGTGAGAAGCAATAGATGGATGGAGAAATTTTTACATTTTCTTTAAAAATATCTTAATTAATTATTAAAATATCTTATAAAATAATAAAACATTCGACCAATCAAATTTCAACACATTTCATCCTCAATTATTGGTATTGACCATTTTACCTTCATGTTTTTAAAATTCCATCCTTGAGTCACTACTCACTTTTGGTAAATTTTAAATTTTGGTGTTCTTATTTCTATACTTATTCAATTTAGTCCTTGCAGACAATTCAATGTCATAAAAATTGGATTACTTTCATTATTGGTCATTTAACTTACTCATTTTTAAACTTTGACCCCTCAAATCTTGAATATTACACTTAAGCCATAATTTTTTTACATATTTATAGTTTAGTCCTTTCTTTAAATTAATGAATCACAACATGCTTCTTAATTCTTTTTTTTTCTTGGTATCTGTAACAGCCCAATTTTGACCCTAATCGGAACAGTGGTTTCGGGACCACAAATCCGAATTAAAAAAAATATTTTAATATTATTTTGTGTGTTTATGATGTGTGAATTTAATTGTGTGAAATTTTCGTGTTTTAATTTTGTCGTTTGAGAGATTGATTAAAGAAAATGGCTTAATCGCGTAAAATGAAAATTTAGGGGTTAAATCTAAAGGTACCAAATTGTTGTTGTCTTTATTAAATGGAGGATTTATGATGTAATAAGGCCAAAATATAGTTAGTGGGTGGCAAAGTACAAGTATAGCCTTATATAAATATAAGTATATATATATTTATATAAAGGTTAATAAAGTAAACTAATTATTAATGTTAGTACATGTTTAACATATTAAAATTAAAGCATTATTTCTCCATCTTTTGGCCGAAACTAAGAACAAAGAAGATTGTTTAAAAGCTTTAGTATATTCGGCACTTGCAAGCTTGATTGAGGTATGAATTTTGTTTGTTTTTTTGATAATTTTTACGTTTTTGAGATCGTTGCTTTGAATACTTCAAAACCCATGCCTTAATTTTGTGAATTGTTGATGATTTTGAAATGTGCCATTGATGAATGTTTGAGTTTCATGATTTTAGTTGATGAAATATGAAATATAATTTTTAGATTAACATGTTTTGTCTTTGAATTTTTGGTGAATTTGAGTAATTAGGGCTAAATTGAGAAAATAAATTTTTGAAGGACTATAATGTGAAATAAATGAAATGCATGAGCTTGTATAGACACTAGGAATATTCGGCCCTTAAGGAGTGTAGTCAAAATTGGTGTATTTTGTGTTTTGAGCAAAAAGGATTAAATTGTAAAAAGTGTGAAATTTTAGGGGCAAAATTGTGATTTGCCCATTCATGTATTTTTAGGGTAAATTGAATAGAATGGTGTTTAAATAAGCTTAATTTGAATATTTTTAGATCAAGAATTAAAGAAATCGAATTTGGATCGGGGAAAGACAAAAGTGGTCGAGTAGCCGATTTAGCAGTCGACGACATCCGAGGTAAGTTGATAAGCATTTAAATGTTGTTAAATTCAAGTATATATAAATGATAAGTGATAAATTAAATTATTTATATGTTATATGTTTTGGCCGAAAATTATTATTAAGATAGGAATTTTCTTTTGAGTTCAATTCGATCGATAATCAACGCCTAAAAGCCCCGTACGAACCCTAGGAATAGATAGGATACTTATGTCATGACATAGGACTCCGATATGTGTTTTCGTGTAAGACCACGTCTGGGACGTCGGCATCGACTTGTGTTTTTGTGTAAGACCCTGTCTGGGACGGTGGCATCGGTATGTGATTACATGTAAGACCACGTCTGGGACGTTGGCATTGTACTAGCTTTTTAATTATCCGTGTATCCTTTTTAATTCCGAACGGTTCAACGGGCAATGTTAAGTGAAGACCGAATGTGAAATCGAAATAATAATAGTGTTCAGGTATGTATTTATATCATGCTATGAACAGGGATTTAAATAACGGTCCGTTACCGAAATAGCGGCCGTTATATAGCGGTAGCGGCGCCGTCAAAACCGCAATTGCTGAAAATAGCGGAGAAGCGAGTCACACCGATAGCGGTGGATCACGGCCGCAATTTAACGGTAACGACCAATTGCGGCAATAACGGGCCGCTATTCCGTTATTTCCGTTAACGACAAATTAAAAAAAATCATCTCCTCTAAACAAAATCAATGAAACAACAAACACAGTTCAATCAAAAAAAGGAAAAAGAACAAAGAACAAAGAACAAAGAAGATAACGGGAAAAAGAACAAAAAACAAAAAAGAGGAGGTATGCCTGGAAATGGAGCTCCCTGAGGGCCTGAGTACGCTGAAGAACAAAGAAGATACGATTAGCTATGTGAACCAGACTAGAAAGAACCAGGAGAGGAAGAATGGAAGGAAGAAAGCTTCAAAACAATAAGAAAATGGAACGGTTCGGAAGGAAAAGTTTTGAAAAAGGAAATGGTCAAATTGAAAATGAAATGACGGGATTATGGGAAGAAGAGAGGGCAGATTTCAGCTGATTGGGCAAGGAATCGGTGCCTTTTTTTAGGATTATATCTAGATTTTTTTTACTTTAAAAATATTTAGATTTTTTTACTTTGGGCCATCTACTTTGGGCCTTTTTTAGAATTTTTGTAATTTTGTTCTATTAATAAAAGCCCAATATGATGTTATTAAAAAAAAGAAAAATGAAGTCTAAATAAACCGCAAAAAGCAATCAAAGTCCAAATATTTAAAACTCTAAAAATCATAAAAAATGATTTTTTATAATTATATTTATAATTCTTATGTTTTATAATAAGTTGTGCAAATTTTAAAAATATTCACGACCGCGATATCCGCAGTAACCGCAATAGCGTCCGTTATGTCCGCGACCGCAACAAACGCGACGCGACCGAAAACGCGACCGCGACCGTAATTTAAATCCCTGGCTATGAAATTAAGGTAAGTTGTATATTGAATTGATGATACAAAGTTATTTGATATATGAACAATATGTGAGCATGTTTGTGCTTATAAGTCATTGGTAGTTTGGATTATTATTGTAGTTTTTTTTTAAATTATATTTTGATAAGTATACAATAATTGGAGTATTTGTGCATTAAGCTATTAAAGTTAAATGTTTATTTACATTTGATTTGGTTGGTTTAATATTAATGTTAAAATGAATAATGTTTGCTTATGACTTACTAAGCTTAAATAGCTTACTGTGTGTATGTCGTTCTTCGTTTTATAGATTTTGGAAGTTGGTTACGAGCTCGGGGATCGTCAGAGAAGATTATCACACTATCGACTCCTCTCGGTATTTTGTAAATTTTGAATTCGATCTTATGGCATGTATAGCGTAGCTGAAATGCTTGAATTTAGATTATGTAATATTAAGCCATGCGAAAATGGCTTAATTTTCTTGTTTGTGTTCGGTTTTGGGCTGAATTACGGTTTAAGCATACTTTAATCATGGATTAGTATTTTATGGTTAGTATTTATATGGTAATGTATATATATATGTGCATGGTGATTTCATTCAAGTGTTTCGGTAATTATGTGGTTGAAGTAATTAAGTTGTTATATTCATTAAGATAAGTAATGTTAAGTTAAGTGTCTAGGTTATGTATTATATATGAAATATATATATGATTTGGTTGGATTTAGTAGTTAAGTGAATATAGGGATGATTTATAAATTGAAGTATGCTTGTAAATGTTGGTGATAAATTACGTTTGGCTTATTGATAGAGTAAATGAATGTATATGCTGTCAAATTTTGATGTACAAATGCAGTCCAATTATATATGTATATGCTGTCAATTTTTGATGTATAAGGCAGTCCAATTATATATGTATATGCTGTCAATTTTGACGTATAAATGCAGTCCAATTATATATATATATATGCTGTCAAATTTTGATGTACAAATGCAGTCCAAATATATATGTATATGCTGTCAATTTTGATGTATAAATGCAGTCCAATTATATATGTATATGCTGTCAATTTTGATGTATAAATGCAGTCCAATTTTGTATATATGCTGTCCAAATTTTGGTGTGAAAATGCTATTTAGTTTGGTATATAAATGCTGTTCAAATTGATGTATAATAGTTGTCCAAATAGGGTGTACCACCTATCTTGTAATATGTAGTATAGTTAGAAACTTGAAATGAAATATGTATACAAATATATGTTTGGATATATGCTTGGATTTTGATATATAATCATATATGTTTGGAAATGTTTTAAGAATTTGAATGATATTAAATTTTGATAAGGTAAATGATGATGATATGGTTGAAATTTTGAGACATGGTTAGTATATGTAATTTGATTTATGATGCATGTTTGATTTTAATTGGTTATGTGTTTATATATATATATATGTATATATATATGTGGAATGAAATTTCGTGGTTGAGTTAGTATAATTAAAAAAAAAATTGAGTTGGGTTTTGATCTGTAATGCCTCGTAACTCTAATCCGGCAACGGAATCGAGTTGGGGTGTTATAGTATCGTTCAAACTTTCTTTTATCATCTTTACATCATTTTCTCACTTTACCGAAAAATCAATTATACACCATTCAATTTAATACTACTTTTATATTATATTGATTTTAGAGTTCTTACAAGGGATTCATGATTTTGAAGGTTGTAAGCTTAACATGGCTTTTTTTTTTGAGTAATTTGTAGTTAATTGATCCAACAAGTCTTTTGATGAAAAAAAAACCCAATTTTCTTTTTAAAAACTTAAATAAAAATTTGATTGATCCATCTTCTATCTTACAAGGACAATGTTGCAGAACCGATCACCCTAATTATTCCAGAAAGTCATTGGTATTTTCCAGTCTTCATAAAAAAAACACAATGAAAGATAATTTTCCTTCCATTTTTCTTCATACCAAACAGTGAATTTTCCAGAGAGATGATAAAGAATTACAGGTGCAAAAAAATATGAAGAGATTATTGCTTAAATTTCCAAACCAAAATTATATGGTAAATTACAACAATATGGCAGCATCAACAATCATGGCCTTCAGTTCAAGGATACATCAATATTAAGGGAGGAGTCTGTTAAGACAATGTCCTTTGAGTTATCAGCTTTTGGGTGATCTTGAGAATTCAACTTTATTCTTACATGCAAAGGTTTTATGAAAAAGAGATCTCTCAAATCTCTGTTAGATTTTAGCAAGAACTTGGTGCAAGATTTGCCATCAAACCTTTCATTTTCCTTAGGGTTCAAAATATTTGCTATCCTTGCTGCAAATTTCTCTTGATCGTTGTCATCTTGTAAAGCATGATTTCTTCTAAGTTTTAGATATAGTGCTGCATAAATTATAACCTGTGTGGCGATAGGAAAAGAACAAAATCAGTCTTGTCGTATCTTGGCTGAACAACATAAAAGACCGTATAAGCTTTGCATCAATCACTAGAAGAGGCGGAGAGAGTAAATATACCTCGCTTGTTCCGGGGCTTGTATTAACAACACAATCAATATGCATCCTCTCATCTTCAGGATTTGTGTCCATAGTAGCATTCTCATCCTCGACTACCAGTTTTGATTCAGGTGCCCAAAAGGCAAGGTTGTCGAGTTCATCATACCATTGTTGAGCAACACCAACCTGCATAAACCCAATAACTGAATTAAGCTCATTATCAGTTATTACACAACTAGACATGGAAAATTACATGAATGCAAGGTGAAAACCTTCTCTGAGGATCCTGCGACATTCTCTACCACCGATAACTGAGTAGCAGCGCCCCTTGCTTGGCACCATATGCAACTTTCATGCAAAGGTTCCACAAGTTCAGTGTCTGTGGGGATGTCTATGCTTAACCGGATGTCAACCCTACCTGTTAGAGAACCCATTTTAGGCATAGAAAAAAGAACCAAACAATGGCACGCAAGCATCTATTCCAGTGCATGATAGTTTAAGCTAACTTCACTTTCTTTTTCAGTTGTATCATGAAACATTTGGTGACAAGAAAGGGGAATAGCTGGTTAAGGTGCCCTACTGCATGCTAAAAAGGTAGCTCGAGCAACAGCATCAGATAAAACAAAATACTTTTGGCTTGTTTGTTGAATTGTTACATGGTCTTAAATTTCAAGGGGACTCAAATTCTAATTATTTAAGCCCTGTTAATCAACCATACATGCTGACATTTGTAAGTATTCACTTTTGACATGTTATTACGATGATGCCATGCATGGTCCACCCATTACCATAAGGTTGCTAAATAATGAAAGGTTCCCATTTTTTTTACTTGAAATACAGACTACAAGTTTGGCCATAATTTCTTCCAAATGAACATTCTAACAAAGAAAAATGAATAAACAAGTCTTGTGTCCATATTCTAGAGATCAGTTGCTCCAAAGCCCTTAATGTTCATAGGAGGAGATAATAAGTTATGTCAGTTAGAGCCAGACGTAAAATGGATTTAATTCTTGACATTTGACACAAGAAAGAAATGCAGCTATACATCTAAGCACCTTAGAAACAACCAAGAGAAGCATGGAACTGAAAAAGAAGTCTTAGTTTCATAATTCAGTGCTGACAACGTGAGCCACAATAGTACATAATACATCTTGTGCATTTACTTGGAAGGAAGAACCAAAAAGAAAATAATATACAGCGACCAAAAACAAAACCATATAATCAGCATCATAACTGAACACCAAGTTATGGAGGGCAGATTGATTATTATTACATTTAGTATTTTTATCTTATGGATATGAGGGAAGGGGTGGATTCAAACATTTTTCAAAAAGCTTGAGGATCATGCACCAGCCACTGAGTCAAATACTCTGGTCATCGAAAGAGAAATAGCAACTAAACATTATTTGTGCAAGGGAATGCAGAGAGCAAGATATTAACTGTAGCCAGTAAACTACCTGGCAACAAACTGAATTGCTGAATATGATCGGTTTGTCTGACAGAAAGTCCAGTGGCACTATCAATAAGCCAAGAAAAGTGAAAAGATCAGAGGTGTTAGAATGAAATAAAGTTCTCACTTAAACTACAGAAAATAGAAGAATACTGTCATTATGCAGGGCATGCAAGACATTAATAACTTGGCACCAATCCATCAATGTGAGAACAAAAAAAAAGTGAAAAAATTGAAAGAGGGAAGCGGATAAAAGATCAAAGGAATTCAGGGAGAACACGTCCAGCTTTACGAAGGAAAAAAATACTCACACAGCATAAAAGCTTTCCAGAGGGAAGGACAGCCAATAAGGTAGTTCAAGCATCCCGAGATTAGAAAACTGGAAACTTGAACTGATTCCAGATTCTCTATTTAGTTTAAGAACTCCCTGACTCACTTGAAATACACATTAAGAAATGAGTAAGACTTGAAAACCTCAGAATACATCTGATTAAAGAGGCAAAACATAAAGCAGACGCAAAAATGGAGTACCAGTGTCACACATGATTATGTGATTTTCGAATGTTGTAACGCATGATATGAGACCAGCATATGGAAGGCCCTCTCGTGCTAAGTTGGCATCTCTTTGCTGTTGCAACAGATAATCTGGCATCTTTTTCAAGAGGGACACTTTCTCCAAGATGAAGTGTCTGCAGAACTCCAAAGTATTTGGAAATCCTTCATAGAAATGAGAGAAGAAATATTAGATGGACTGAACTGATTAAAACACAAATAATAAACATATAGAAAAGTAACTTTAAACCTTTGACAACTTCTTTAACCTCTCCCAATTCAAAATCCATAACCCATAATGTTTCAAAGCTGCAAAAGGATATCACTGTTAAGTAGAATTATAGGCATCAGTTATGCAGCCTACTGATTGAAGACATTTACAATATAAATAATAACAAGGATTGGTGGTGGAGTACTGTTAGCAAGTCATATTGCTAGCTTGGCACCAGAAGAAAGATTATTTTTGTTACCTTGAAGTTATAACAGCACATAAGCAACTAATGAAACTATAAAAATCAATAAACAAATCAAAAGTAAAAGCCAAGAAGAATTTGCTTGACAACCATGGAGCTTTAAGGAGTATGATAAGAATTCTAGGGAAAGAATACCCAGAGTGTTGATAAGAGAAATAGAATAAGAATATACTTCAAAAAAAAAAAAAGTAGAATAAGAAGATTTACCTTCGACTGATAATTAAAAAATTATCCTCAGTCTTTATCAGATGCCAAGGACACATTAGTGAAGGGGAATCATGCTCTTCAAATTTCACATCATCATCGCTGGTAAAACCCAGCTTACTCCTTATCCAGGTCCACAAACCAGTACTTTTCTTGTGGATGCTAGATGTCGGATAAACTGTTTCCAAAACCCTCCTTTCCAAATCAGCTCTCCTGATGGCATGATTCTTAACAGAAAGGACGAAACCAAAAATATCAATTAAAACCTACTTAAAATACCACCGGCATATGACATGCTACTAGACAAATTGCCAAAAGATTATATAACAAGAAATCCAACCAGCACAAAGAAGGTAAGTAACAAAGTTCCGAGTGACTATAGGATAGAACTGCAAAGAATTCATATCTTATTTTCAATCTATGTTTATCTAGAAATAAGCACGTAACAAAGGATACCTAATGGTTAGAGCCTAAAATGCACACTACATATCAAGAGAGTGACAAGCATTAAATTGAAACTTCGTTTCTTTCCATAATCATAACCCCTCTTATAGCATAGAGATTTTTAAACCCCAAGACCTTAGTGCCTCAAATATAAGATGCAATGCAAAATCATGTTAAGATCCTAAGACCATACCTCCGAATCTACAATATAAAGGCAATCTTCAGTTTCATGATAAAAGGAAGCAGCTGGGCGAAGCAGCTTTGCTGACTCGAATTCACCATCCTCAAAACCTGGGCAAGAACCAATCTGACATATAAAAAATTTAAGTTTGAATCTAAACTGTTTGTCTTTTATTTCAGCTTATATAAAAGGAGAAAATTATTGAATAAAGGATAACAAGTATATGAGAAATCTTTGAACCTAAATTTCACATCACCAGCCAGAAGTTATTACTAGTTCATTAAGCAAAAAACTTATGTTTTGTCTTTTGGAGACTATTCAACAGGTATACTAGGTCCAAGAATAATCAACTGCCAAAAAGATGTTGTCCTGACCTATTTCAGTTCATTGATGTTAAGTAGCCAAAACGGATAAAAGAATCTGTTTGAATTCCCCCCCCTCTACCCAATTGTCCGGCATTCTATTTCTACTTGTTGCAGATATACTAAATTTATCTCTCAAATATTACATAGTTGAGAATAATCACCAGCCAAAGATAGGAACTTAAAACAGTGACTGCAACTTATAAGTTTAAGTGCTTACACAGTCTAAAATCTTCCCATCACCATCAAATATAATTATCCGATGATGATTGCTGTCAGAAAGGAACAAGCGCTTGCCACTTTCATCAGTTGAGATGCATGCTGTAAAAGAACAAAAGCTTTGAGAATACTGCATTTTTCATTTCATCCCATCACTCTAAACTAAAGGGACAAGCCATTACTATTCTTGAAAATGATATTAACTAGATCGGTACTCAATTAATCATTCAGTTTTAGATAAACCAAAGTTCTTGAATTGAGCAGAGCTTTATCTCATTATTTATTCAAATTCATTTGGCCCCCTTACAAAATTTGCTGAAAAGCTGAAATACCATATGGAAAACCGCAAGAAATAGTGCCATAAAAGACCTATACCAGGGAAGTAAAGAAGTAAATTCTGCAGGACAGTGCAAAAATGGGGTTCCTTAATGATCTCAGCTTCTTTTGACCACGAACTTTTATGAAGTGCAATATTATTGACATGGTATTGTACACTTAACTCTTCAATGGCTGCAAAGGAAGCAGAATCAAAGATAAGAAAGGTAGATGTAAGTGTACATACATGCATGGAAATTGAGTACCAACATGTGCACATGCAAGTGCATAAATATCTAGTTGATAATCACTTTGAGAAGACATAAAACTCAAAGAGAGGGGGACGGTTGTACAAGCCATGAAAGAAGAAATGTTCCGACATGGTAACAACCACATTGGAAGGAAGAGCATGTCAAGATGTAGGAGCTTAGGGCATACAAACAGTCATATAGGAGGAGAGAAGAAGAAAATAAGGGGGGATAGAGAACAATTTAGGACAATGCATTTATAGGTCCACCATCTCATTTTCATGCTTTATAAGTTATCTACAATGTAATCATATACATATTCTGTTGGTCATAATTATTGAAGCAACTAATCCAGATCAAATACTTAAAAGAAAAGGCTTCAACATTTTTTTCAAGTGAAAAACATTAACAAGTAAATAAAATAATTGATAAACAACAAAATACAACTGATAATATCAGTCGAGCAGTACTCAGGATAAAGCGTTGAAAGGGAAGGCAACCATCCTAACTCCAATAGATAGCCAACTTTTATCAGTTATCCCTCAAAAGATTGCTTCAATGTGCAAATCAAGAAGCTCAAAGCTCACATTAACAAGCCCAAATTCAAAAGTTATCCCTCAAATGCTTGCTTTTCAAATGTGCAAAATAAGCTCAAATGATTGCGTCAATGTGCAAATTAAGAAGCTCGAAGCTCGCTAATTATACTAAGAAGTTTGTAGTTTAAATGGTGTAAAATTTGTATAAGAAGAAATGTTTTGGTTGTTCTAAAATGTAATAGAAACAGAAGCAATAACTTCAATCCTGATGAAAGATCCTTAGTGTAAAAACGTCTACATCAAAGTGAATAGATTTGCTGTTTCATCTGAATAATAAACATACCTTTGTTAAGCATTGCTATATCCAGGTCCTTCTCATGGAAAACTAGAGAGTTCTTAAAATCTTTAGACAAAATGAAGCATGCCTCCTCTGTCAACTAAATACGTAGAGAGAAAAAGAAATTTTAATCAATCTCCTTGATGAACATATAATGTCGAGAAATAGAACAGAACAGAAAGTTGTGAAGAAAAGAAATTAGTCAACCATGGTAGACAAATTGTAATTTCTAAACCATGTTTAAAATCATAAAGGCAACACAAAATAGTATGCTGATAAATGGTACTACAGCTTTAAAAATTCATGAAATAGTTTGAGAGTAATTCATGGCAAAAGATCCATGCTTGATTATGTTGTAGTCTGAAGTTACACTGAGTTGTCAATGGAAGATCGGAAAAGTGCTCTACTCTACTTTGACACCTTTCCTTTTTTTTTCTCTATTTCAAATGCTTTCTAATAAATTTATCACTTGTTATAATGTATAAATACATATAAGGAGGAGTTCGCAGAAAATAGCATCTTATAAGCTAAGATTGACGTATGTTGAATGTCAGCAGAAAAGAGAAGAAGAAGAAGAAGAAGAAGAAGAAGATCTCACTGATTCCTTCTGAGCAACTGAGGGAACCGTATTTTATGGCAATGACTTAATTGTGAGAATATGTTTTCAAGTAAAATTCAACTCTTACAAGATTATGGGAAAGGATTTTATTCATGGAATGTATGGCTTTGCTGCTATATAGTCTTAAATAGTTCCATTTTAAAAGTGTACCTTAGAAAAGTTTTTGTTTGAAAACAAAACAGGAAAACTAATGTATTCTTCCATTATCAACTGAATAAGTTGACTTCGATCATCAGCAGAGCAAACTGAAATGCAATCCTGGAAACCAATAACCTGTATCGAAGGGAACCTACAACAGCAAAGCATGAACTTTTTTTCTCACATGAAGAAAAAAAATTAATATTCGAGAAGCTTAGAGAAAAAAATTATCCACTCTCTCTCTCCCTACCTCTGCTGAAGCAACTTCACTTTTTCGAATATAACAGCTGGATTGCATCCTACTTTCTCTGAATTCTGAAAGAATCTTCCAGCAACAACTATAAAAGTCCCGTCCTTCTTCAAAAATTCTTTGTTTTCATCAACTTTATTCAACCAGCAATGGTTTGGACCTAAATCGAAGACGTATCAGTAAGTTAACATCAATTCGAAGAAACAAAAACAAAGTAGTAGGTTTGAATACCTTGAAGCTGATCAAGAGCAGATTTAAGGAAAGACAATAATTGGGTTTCAGAAAGAGAAACTTGAGATAGTTGTGAAGTTGTTGAATGCCTGAAAGAGACTGTCTTTGGTAAATTAGGATAGTCAGAGTTACCCAAATCTTGAAACTAATGTTACATTAAGATCATAAGTCATAATCTGGTCATTTTAAAATATTTAAAAAAAAAAAAAGGATTACCTGAAAACCTCTCGGAAGATCTAGTGTCAATTCCATTGCATTGCTGAAGCAAATGACTCGATGAGGAAGCTACTGAGTTGAGTAATCGTCTAGACGGCTGATAATGATAGCCTAATTTGACAACAAACATAAATTTAACCAAAATATAATTAATTTAATAAAAAAAAGAATCCAGGAAAGGGTACTAAACTACATATATAAGACCTGAGGATAAATGGGGCAAAAAGCTTGAGAATTTCCTGAGATGACGGTGTCTCAAAGACATTTTCTAAGAAAATTTTGCAGGATAGTAAAATGGGATTTCGGAATTTAACGAGTTGAAAACTTTCCCCTTTATTTTTTTCTTTTTGTCTTTTTTTCCTGCAATTCTAAACTGGAAATCTGGAGTTAAGAAATAGAATGAAGACCGGATGAGGGTTTTCAGACTCCGGGTAGGGTTTTAGCTATCCGTTTGCCATCCGGGGTTCAGTGGAACTGTGGAAAATGTAAACGGGTCGGGCCAATTTACATTAGGCCTTGCACCGTAAACCCATTAAACTATATCTTTTCGGCCTTTCTTTGTTTTGAGCTCTTAACAAGCCAGAAGTAATTATATGTTATTCTAATTGATTGTTAACAAGGGGGAGTACCTCTAACCTAGAAAACACATGTGACAACATTGCATGGCTTAAGTTTTGTGGTGATTAGATTTCTCTAATTTTCGGTAATTCAGTTTGATCAAGTTGTTGTCAAAACTCATTTTCATTTGGCTTTTCATTATATTTATTTATTCAAGTCAAAAATATTTTTACTGTCACAATGGTTAAGATTTGATGACTTTTAAAGCATTTCGATTGAAAGTATCATAAACATGTGCTTAGATTTCTTTTTGCTCTCACTTATCGAAGTAATTAATTCGAGTAATGGAGACTCGTTTTCTCTTTTAAAAGATTATAAATTTTATTAATGTTTTAAGATTTTGATTTGTTAGAGATTGAATTGTTGGATTTTAGGGGATATTTGTCCTTGTAATTATTATTTTTTTATGAAGTTAATATTTGATAAAAGTTAAGTGAATAAAAAAGCATATGATTGGGTAGTTCAAGAAGGGAGAAAAATGATGAGGAAATAATTCAAGACTTTTAAGCATCTCAACTTTCTCGAGTTATGTGTAGGACAAGACAAAAGCAATGTTTCAATGACACTATGACACTGATTTGTTTGTAAATATGTCTGATTTGACACTGTTGCCATTTTTTGCCCAAGCAATTTCCCCCAATAAACAGGAATGGAAGCAAAGGGAAACCTGTGCACTGTCACACTCATCATTGTATAAGGTTAAAATCTGCTGTTAATACTTGTACTTTTGTATGGTAAAAGTTAAAAATTCAATCCCCTATTTTTTTAATTTAAAAATTTTAATTCAATTATTATGGTTGTAGGTAGTCTTCTCAAAATGTGTCAATTTAACAGTGTTATACATTATACCATACGAGGGTAGCCTAATCAAAATTCTAAATTAATAAATTTTGATAAAAGAATATTTATGATTGTAATGACTTAATTGAGATTTTTAAATAAAAAAAGTAAGAGGACTTAACTTTTAACTCTTTTTTAATATAATAATTAAATCTCAAATGTTGTCGAATAACAACATATTTTAACCTTTATATAATTGTTTTCGAAAGCACCTTTATATAATTTAAATATTTAAATTAATTGTAGTAATTAAATAGATCAAGTTAGAGTTTAGATTTTCTTTTATAAAATCAAGTCTGTTTCATATCTATTTTATTATCAATAAAATTTAATCTTTTAGGGTATGTGATGGTTTTTAAGCCAAAGAAAGAAACACACCAAGGAGTCTCACTTCACTTAAGCTTATAGATCAATAGAAAAATACTATAAAAGGAGATCCATATCCACCAAGTAATAATCATAGGAAAAACATGAATTTAATTTAATTAATAAAAGGGTAAACTATCAAAATAGTCACTTTTCTTTCTCTCGATTATATTTTAGTCACTTATGTTCAAAAATATAGGGACCAATTGTATAATTTAATCTAAATTTTTTATCTGAAATGATGATTTAACATGCTACGTCAGCTTACTATTACGTTGTTAACGACAATTAACACTCAGTGACTAAAATGATACAACACGATAACGCAAGTGACTAAAATGTAACGTGAGGGAAACAAAAATGACTATTTTAGCAGTTTACCCTTAATAAAAATGAGTAACATTATCATTTAATAAAACCATACAAGAAATCAAAGTAAATAAGTAAACCAATCATCATCATCATCATCATCTATATAGATCATGAAATAAATACCATACGTCATACATGCAGAAAAAATGTATAGTATCTCTCTTAAATCTTAATATACATATCTTAAAAAAAAAAAAAGGAAAAATAAATAACCAAAATAATGTCCATGATCATAAGGATGACGGCAAAGGTAACAAATTCCTCTCACAAAAGACAAGCAATATATCAATGGCGGAACTCATAAAGATATTCAAAACAAATTAACATTAACTCTCTTGACGTAGGTCTCGCCGCCTATCATATCTTCAACCAACCAATAATTTATTACCTATTGGAAATAGGGTTTGGACCGCTGGGAACTTCGTGAGCTTCGCCTCCAATCTGTCTACGTGATGATGATGAAGAAGAAGTGTGAGGGTTTGGGGATTGGTTGATTTCCATGGTGGAAGATGTGGGTGATGAGTTTATGGGGTTTGAATTAGGGTTAAAGATAAGAAGGGAAATGAAGAAAAGGGTGAGGAAGATGATGAAAAACTGGGATTTTGCATTGGTTTTTGAGTGTGTTGATGATGGAGGTTTAATTGCTGCTGCCATATAAAATATTAAACAAAGGAAATGAGCAACCCTCCCCATAAGAGTACACAAGGGTTCAATATCCATGAACCAGCTAAGCTAGCACTTGAAGGAGAATGGGGGGAGAGAAAAGAGAAAGGAACCCAAATCAGTGAAAAATCTGAGAAAGCAAAGCAAATGGAAAAGAGAAAGAGAAAGAAAAGAAGCTTCACCAATGGTGAATGGAAAGTAAGTTTTGAAATTCTATACAAATTTATTAGAAGAACCCAAGTTAAAGAAAGGAGGAATTTATATGAGAGATGTTGGAATATGGGTGATGAATTTTGTTTAGTTTATCAAATTTAGTAATGATAATATAAGGACTATGAGAGAAAATTTTAGATTTCACAATAATATTGGAAAGAGTGATTAAATTAATAAAATAATAAAAATTATGGAGAAATTTTTGTTTACATTATTGTAAGTAATCCAACCGTTAAATTTATTAATATAATGATATTTATTATTATCTAAAATATTTTTATATATTAATATGTATTAAATGATTGACAGTTTTTATATAAAATAAGTAGTTAAAATTTTAAATTTATATCAAATTTTACAATTTATTATTTTATTAAAATATAATTATGAAAATAAATAGCATTAATATAACATACTTTCTTAATAATGATTTGAGTCCTCAGTCCAACTTGGATCCTAACTCTTTGATGAAAGTGGGAGACTTGTGGGAAAATAATTGAAAATTCCCTCATTAAAGCTTGGATAAAAAAGTTTAATATGTTGATGAGATAAAATATTGGTAAACATATCAAATAGTCAGGTGTCGGAAATTTAATTATCCTTTCATCAAAACAATAAAAAGAGGAAATTGGGTTAAAAACATATATACTATTAGAAATGCAACAGTTGGTAATTAATTTGGTCCTGCCCTGCAAATCGAATAAATTAATGAATCATGTAAGATATATGGAAAGTGGCTCACAAATAACAAAGGAATGGAGGGGGAGACTTTTCAGTTTCCCAATAAATCTTATTTTGACTTGATGAACCCTAAGCAGGGTAAAATATATGATAATTATCTTCATTCCTTGCTTGCTTTCTTCTGCAAAAATCTGGGGTTTACTTTTTCTTTTTCGTTAATAATAATATAATTTTTACTTTTTCTTTTAAATTTCAGACATGATCACACACTCTCGATGTTCACATCAAGACACATTAGTAATAAATTATAAATATATTTTTAATTATTTTTATGGAAACATTTTTAATTGTTATAGTTATGTTTTGTATTTTTTTTATCAACTCGATCAAAAATAAACTTAATAAACAAAATAATAAAACTACACATCCGTTTTGTATCCATACCATACTTTTTCGGGGTTTGCTCATCTCAAGTATATTCTCCTGTAGTCTTAAAAGAGAGTGATGGCAAAGGCGTTCAAAGTAGTGCTGATCTGAAACAACAAAAAGAAAAGTGAAAAGGGGCTACACCAGTCAGGTGGAAAGCAAAACAAAGGGTGAATGTTTGAATCCAAATATTCTTTGTTTAATACTTTAATTTTTGTTTTTAATGTTTTCTTAATGGAATTAAGAGGAGAGAACGGAAAGGGGCAATGTTTACTTGTTTTGAGCCAACTACAATATACAATTGATGTGAGATTTAATACCCTTTGAGGCTATTCCCTTATTTCTACTTTAATGAACCCTACATGAAAAAATAAAAACAGATCGTATTTGCTATTGGTTAAAAGTATAGATAGAAAGCTAAGGAATATTTTACATAAGCATGGAAGGATATTCAGATGTCATGTTGATCATAAATTTGCAAGATTGATTAAATCAAAGAGTAAGTGAGTAAATGTAGGAAATTAAGATGAAAATAATCAAACAAAACATTGATGAAACGAAACAACCATAAATCAAGGGACTGCATGGGATGCCATTGCCATGCAGGCAAGAATGATGCCAAAAGTCAATGTTGTCTGTGGACCTTGAAAATTTTAAAACCTTATATTTAGTTGCTCCTTTTTGCTGAGTGACAATAAATCAGGAATGATTTCAACATCTTAAAGGTAAGCAGTATGGAATTTAGAAACAAATCCAAGAACATACTGTTCTGATCATTAATGTCAACAAATTGAGCTCAGCTCTCAACCTCCATATCTCACTCTGCCTTTATTTTTTATTATTATTGTCTTTCGTATCTTTAAGTATCAATGTGAGTGAGTTATTTATCATGAAACTAAAAGATAGAGTTTCAGCAACATATCAAGGTCATTCAAATATTAAATCATGGACGTCTACAGAAATTTTTAGTGGCAATTATTGACCAAATTAATAATCAAGGAAAGAGAAAAAGATACATAATAATGGGGTCAATGTGAGTGAGCATTATTGACAAACAATGAGGCAAAATTATCAGCTAGGAAGCAGTGTTATCAACTAATTAAAATATTCCTGAAGACTTACTCCACCAGTGGTTCATTCGACATAATAAATTTATTGTTAAAAAAGTTAAATCTAAAAGTTTCTATATTTAAATCTTGAGATGAACATAATTATTCATTGGGTATAAAATACACCACAAAGGGAATATATGTTTGTAGGTTGGAAATAAAAGAAATAACTATGAGTATGATATTCAAATCTGAAACAATATTAGATATCTTAAAAGTGTAAATCATTGGTTTAGGAATGTAATGTTAGGAAGAAATGATTGATAAAGGGTTACACTATTGAGAAGATAAAGAGCATTCGTACCAGAAGCAGGGGACAAATGCTTTATCTTTGATGCATGCTTGATGCCAAGTGATATTCATGACCTTCCCTGATAATTGATAAAAATTAAATCCACAAATGCTTTATCTTTGATGCAACCAATCTCGGTCTCAGACAGCATTCCTCACTAATTTCATAATATTTCATGGTTGTTCAATGCTAGTTCACAAAAAGGTTGCATGGATATAAGTAAGATTATACAATAGTAAGGGTAAAAAAAAAGCCTCTCCAACCAGTAAAAACCTAGAACAAATATGTGTTCATCTTGATTGAGCAAGTACAGCTCTAGGCCCTAATCTCATTAACCCTAGTTTTTCTCAGTAACAGATCTCCTTACCAGGGAAAGCTTAATTCAGAGTTTCAGATTGTGAACTGGACACCATGAATTCACTAATGTATAATGAGAAGTGATGGTAGGGCAAAAGAGAGAAATTATCTTCTGAAATGTACATTTTTACTTTTGCCCATCTTTTCAAAAGTATTAGTCTCTGTGCCAGTCACTTCCACATGCCTGTGCTCCCACCATTTCCTTCAGGAACATTAAAAATTCAACAGACATGCAAAATCGGAGTCTATCAAGCATGAAACAATGATGTAATTAAATAGATTAAATTATATAATTCTTAACCTGTATCTTTAATTAAATCAATTAGCATTTACTGCAAAAGCAGTTGAGGAACTTTACCTAGCTTAACTAAACACCTATAGTTGGAGCCTAAGGGTGGGCACAACTGGCTCAATAGCGCCAGTTACTAAGTGGAACCTCAACCAAATCTTGAAAATTCTCTCAACTTATTGAGGCATACCATCTATTCCGAATTTTGACTTCAGTAAGACTGCCCAAGGTGCATGTGTGCATCGAAAAAGACTGAAACTCAAATACAAACACAACTCACTTCACATATGAGCACACGCAAAAAGCAATTTGATGAACAGATATGGTTCTAAAGCTAGGGTGGGTTCTATCCACAAACCAAAAGCACAAATTCCACAATAAATGGAAATGAAACCATCTCGTTAAAATCACACATTAAAAATCAATAAAAAGTGTTCTTAACATAGAACTAAAACAGCTTCTCAAAATTTATTGACGAAAAGATTTAGAGAAGCATCAGGCTGCACCAAGGCAAAAAAAAAAAAAAAAACTTTCCAGAGTAACAATGCACAGACCATATTCCTCTGGACTGCTACAACAAGCAAAAATCAATATAATAGAAAATTGTAATAAACAGCAAAAGTAATGTACCGTTTACATCTCACTTCCATCTAAGGGACTGCCTAATTCCCGTATATATGAGTCCTAATGACCTCCCAATCAAGCAAACTAGAAAAAATGAGATTGCATTGCTAACTTTGTCGATGACAACTCTAACCATAGGCAAGCTAATGTCAGAGAACTCGAGGAACAAGCTGAAATAGTACCTCCTGTAACAAAGAGAATATCATATTAAAAACTATATCCAAGTTCACAAACATTAAGAATCAGAAAATATCTGAAACCTGCAGCAAGATCATAAAACACAAATTCATGGTATTCAGTTTGATCTAAATGAAGAAATATAGATTTTCTTAATCCTTGTGTATATTTAACCAATCATTACCGTTATATTTACATGTAAAAAAGAGTGGAAGAACCTTTTACTCATTTGACCATGCATCTTCTCTCCCTAAAAATCACACCTTAACTTTAGAAGGAACTACTGTTCTATGAAGATTCGGTAAAAGTAGAATAATAAACTTTAGGCATGGCAATTCACTGATTTGCCAAGTTACACATTTACAGTGAGGTCACAAGGTTTTCAATGTTCACTTATCATAGATAGAACAGACCAAATTGAGGAACATTTTTTGAGCTGAGGCATTAAAACAAAATCCATATATGGAAATGCTGACAAGCACTGACACCACAGCTAACAAGACATATTTTTGCATTCATGTATCTACAACAGTATGCTTTCATCAAGGTAACAGCCTTTGCCACCATCTAAAAACAACCGTTATTTCATGCCATCCTATTGCAGTTGTCCTTGTCATTGGAAAGGCTAGGAATTAATAATGAAGAAGAAATCACCACTTCAGAATTTTTTTTATCCACACCATGAATCCAGTCCACCAGATGTTTGGTTTCACAGTTTTTATAATTGCCCACACTATCTGAGATAATAAAAGGCATTCAAGCACAAATCCAGTGCAGTAGAGCTAATTTTAAGTGATTCAGGACAAAATTATATAAGTGGGGCATATCCAAGCCACAGAAATTAAAAATGACAATAACATAAGAGCCATAGTGTTGCTTCATATCTAACCAATTTCAGAGTTATTCCAAGATAATCTAAATCCACTAAAGTTCAGTTAATAACAATGGAATCAAGCAAAGAAAAATATTTATGGCCAAAAAGTTATGGAAAACATACCACCCTACCAAGGCTCTTAATTCCTTGGTGCGTTTTACAGACATAGAGAAATGGCTTATCACAACATATTGCAATGAAGTAAGCACACTTTCGTTTTCTCTTAGCATAAGCTTCTTCCACCAACTAGAAGTTTCAGCATAATCACTACTTTTTTCCTCAATGAGTTGGCTCTTAAGTGTGTAGAGGTCAAAGCGATCCTCATACATTGACACAATAGCCTCCAGATTTTGATACAACCACTGGTTTAAAGCCACCTGTTAACAAGCATATGCTTTAAAACCTTGATGAAATATAACCAGAAGTCTTGATATTCAGTGCAAAAATCTGTAGTGCGTTAAGATTAACAAATTAAAATCTTCACATATTGCATATATCCTTATTATCCCATTAACCAAACATCGCTGTATTATTTCACTGAAGAACAATACACATTTATGACATGCACTGATATGACATGAAAGCTTTAAATTCCTAGGCTCCATTTAATTTCTGAAAATAGTTTCTGTTTTTATTTTCTATTTTCATTTTCTATTTCTTAAATTGAAAAACACATTTGCTAAATAGAAATAATTCTTTTGAATAATGAAAATATGAAAACACATTTGATACCTATCTTCTTATAATAAAAATATGAGAATAAACCATTCAAAATATATATATGAGAATAAAATTTTAAAAATCCTACATTTAAACAAACTTGAACCAGGGTTGATATTTAAAATCATCGAAAAAGAATAGAATTGTGTTTTTATGGACTTGAACCAAGGTCAATTCATTAATTAAATTTGAAGTTAAAAGCTCCCTTTATTTTCAACTTTTTTCAATTTTTCAAAGCATTTCCAGTGAAAACATATTGAAGTTCCACATATTTTCATTTTTCAAAAATCCTTTTAAAAATTTTCAACTAAACACATTTTTTTTATTGTTCTCCATTTTCTCATAAAATGAAAACGGCCTTTTTTTTCCTGAAACTAAAAGAAGCCTTAGTCTTTCAAATATGACAAACAATTCCCTCCTCACTACATCACTGATCTAAAATGAGAACAGAAAATAGACACCATTGAAGTGTTCCAACTTTAGAAATATGTCATGTTAGCTTTATAGTTGCATCTGGATATACATATTCAGAGACATAACGTGAATCAATTTTATAGTATGTATCCATGAGGAGCTTGAAATACATGCAAAAGAGGTAAGGCCGGATAAAAGATAAAAAGCCTTGATGATTTCTGCCATAAGCAATATCATAGGCCTGCACTATGTCAACATGCTCAATCAGTCGATCCATCAAACCTCACAATGAGAACCTCATTCTTTTACTTCCAGAAAAGCAGAAGTAATATGCTAACGAACATAATGAGTTAAAGACAAAAATGTGCTACCACTAACTCAAAAAGGGAAACAGCCATACCTCATTACGCAACCTTTGGAGTGCACGAGTAGATAAATTACAGATGGCTAAACCCAGATCATTCACTTCATCAGACAAATTGCCATCAACAGAAATAAGGTCCAAATAAGTGCTTGCTATCCCATCTGCTATAGTTATCACCAGATCTTCCAATATGGAATCCCCATATAAAGTAAACAAGCTTTGGTCGTAACAACAACCTTTCCTACAAAATAGATAAATGAACAAATAAGTTTCCCAACAAATATTAAATATGTTTTGACAATAGAATCAAATTAAATTAAAAGAAAAAGCAGATGTCAAAGCCTAAATATATTGTAGCCAAGAGCAAGTTATCCTCCGACAATATATAACATTTAGCAGCAAACATTTATGAATTCAGCAACCATCAGAGATAGATATCATTTTGTTGCTGGCATTATTATTCTGCTAATTGCCAAGTGATGATGATACCAGACACAATTATAGGTTCTTTAATAATCCTACTTTGGACAACCATAAGTTACCTCCATTCAGTTCCTTATCTGGAAACAACTATAGTATGTAAACCAAGTAAGGTCACGTTAACAGCCATATGATTAGGGTCCGTACCATAGTCAACCAATGGATTGGTCAAGGGAATATAGCCTACTTGTTAGAATCATATCTATTAAGATTTTAAACTTCCGAAAAAGTAAAGGGATGAAACAGGAGTAATCAAGCTTTTGGAAAGAAAGATAAGGTAGGAGAAACTGGATATTGGGGGACTAAACATATGCGTAGTTTTCCAAGTCGATTAAACATCTTCTACTTTACAAAGTCCAATAGTTTAGGGATCCAAAACTTTGGAAAGTTCAAACATTTGTGTTCCAAAAGTTTCTCTTAATACATGATATAAAGGGCAATTCTAGCCATCTAAATCCCACATCTTAGAAACAATCCAGCCTCCTTTATTCTGAACCACCTTGTGTACATACATATGTTAGTACATTCAGAACTTGTCATTACTCTCAATTTACATATTAGGAAAATTGACGCATAAAAAATTACTAAAAGTTGTTTCCAAAGAGAAAGAAACATGTAACAAGATAACGAATGCAACAAGTGATAAGATTAGTAACTTAGAAGTTTTATGCAGTGCACTAAAAGCAACTATTAGAAATTCATATCATACAAAGTTCTTGTAATCTTTAAAGATATAAAACACATTAACAATAATCTTCGAACATACTGTAATAAGCACACACATGAAACAGAGAAAGTGACAGTTTATTTACCTTAGAGAACCAAATCTAAGAAAATACAACAATTCTGCATACAGGTTTTTCTTCCCAGACTTTGTAATATTTTGTAAAACTGTGTTGTCTCCATTTAACTTCTCAGTTATCAAAGAAACAAGTTCCTGTCAGGAAAGGGAAAGAAAAGGATGTCTCATTCTAACAAGCTAGCAGCAAAACAAACCATACAGTTACAATGAGATTTTTGAAGTACCATATTATTGCTTTGAAGTCCAAGTTCCTTTTTCAGCCAAGCAAAGCATGCTGGCTTACAGGAATTTTGAATAATTCTAGAAAAGGCTATCAACCAATCATCTATATTGCCGGTATCAGAAGTAACAACATTGTTTTTTACCTGAAAAAACACAATTTGGGACCTTGAAGCAAATACAAACTTAATACACAAGAAAATTGAAATTCAACCAACCATGCATGCATTAGGAATTTTACTAGAAAAGGCCTGAGACATTTCTATTTAATAAGACCAAAAACATAACTTTATTAAAAGGTCCATACTATAGTGTTTCCTTATTGTGAACCCAGAAAATGATCATAAGATGATCCCTTATTAGCACAAGTTGGCATCTTTGGATTTAGAAACTCAACTTTTCAGAGCAACAGTAAGTTTTCTCGTGCAAACACGAATCTATTTCAAGGTCTGTGGATGCAACAAACAACTCAATAACTCACTCATTATCACCTTATCAGATATCTAAATATAAGAGCTTTTTTTTTCCCTCAAGGTCATAGATTTGTTAGTCCTAAATTAGAACTCAAAAAACAAGACGTGCCATAAGTTTTTGGCAAACAAAGAATTTTGTCTTATACATTGACATCTAAAAGACCTTTTCTTTCTGTATATATATGATGCAAAGCAAGAATGATTTCACAATATTTAACTAAAACATGCAGTTTCTTTGGAAATAATGAACTTATATGAACTAAAGTCAGCGTAAGGAAATAAGAAAAATAGCTACAGACAAAGGAACCAATAGAGACAGTGCCTGCCTCTTCCTCAAGTTGCTGAAGAGAAGCCCAAAGCAATCTTATCTTTGGACCTTCAGATAAAGCGTACAAACTCAAGGGTCGTTTTGCGCGTTGCTGCTCATCAAAGACTACATTTCTGAAATCATTCTCACTTTCAATGACATCTAGAGAATCTAAAATTTTTCCTCTTACTACATCCCAGACAGGCTTCAAATTATTTTGATCACTGTTTGTCCTGGCACTGCATTTAAAAAGTAAATGTCCTCAACAAATGAGATAAACATGGCATACGCATGCCAAAGAGCTGCAATAAAGTATTAAATGAAAAAGAAATACAGGCACTACTGTTTGGTGAACCATGTGTAAGGGCAACACTCATAGGATTATAAATATTTGATGCGCTTACCCTTACCTCCCAGAAGAGGTTGAACCTTGGGGAAAGGAATCATTGTCCGCTATGCTCTTTGGAGATGTGGAACTGGACTTTTGGACAGGAACTACTCCAGCCACATACGTGAGAAATATACCAGTCATCAAGAGTAATTGATCCCCGAAAGTTACCCAATCAGAGGCTGTTATACTATCAGAATCCACTAATGACCCCACGCTAGTAGACCTCAAGGGAGTTTCCATGAAGCAGGGACTTACTTTCAGATTTGAGAAAAATGGATTATCAACCTTCCATTTTCTCCATGTTGAAAGCCATAACACTTTACAGCTCCCATAGGAAAACTTGCTACAAATAAAGCAACAAATGCGATAATGAGGTTATAATTCCAATGGTTATCGCAATGTCTAACAGCAGAGAGAATATTAAGCATGTGATTTTACACTCATTCGAAGTTAAAAACATAGCATTGCGCCATAACAATATCTACCAGTTTGACCAAGTACACGCTTCCCAAATTCTGAAACGTAGTGAATCTTTAGAAACTTCATAAACTTCTTACAATCAAATAAGAAACCGCATAATAATAAAGGATGAAGAAGCTCACTACAATCTGAAACTCCAATTGTTATTCAAGAAAAATCATGAACAACCCCCTCCTCAATATATTATCAGATTGAGTTGACTAACCTTAGCGGCGTCCTGAAATTGGAATTCCGATTCACAAATCCTCTCTGCCTAAGAAAACTTGGGTGCAAATGCAGCTTGATGCATGACGGTGAAGCCACGTATTCCGCCATTTGATTAAAATAAACCAAAAAAAAAAAAGCGCGGTATCCACCGAAGCAATCACCACATTTCCTCTAGCATTTACGGAATGAATTTTACACGAAAGGGGAGGGCATTGAAGTGAGAGCAATGTGGCGGTTAGGGTTTAGGGTTTACTTTAACCAACGTAAAATAAAATAATAGGTGGGGAATGGTGTTTGCTTCGTGTGCTTTGAATGCAGACAGGGGGGTGGAAGGAGAGGTGTGAAAGAA
Organism: Gossypium raimondii; assembly: GCF_025698545.1. NCBI lineage: Eukaryota > Viridiplantae > Streptophyta > Magnoliopsida > Malvales > Malvaceae > Gossypium > Gossypium raimondii. Next base: position 50,502,680 of record NC_068575.1, read on the forward strand.
AAGAGGGGGAACAAAATAAAATAAAATGATAAATAGATAGATTGGAAATGTGCGACTCTAGTTCTATCCGTCTCGCTCCTTTTTTTTTTTTTTTACTTATTTTGCCAGCCTAGATTGACTTGGCTCGGCTCGTCACAAATGTATTATATTTTTAGGCTTAATTTATAATTTCACCCTTAAAAGTATATTTATTTCTTTGTTTTGGTACCTAAATTTCTTTTATAATTTAATACCTCAAGTATTCTAATGTTATATTTTTAGTCCCTATTTTAAGGTTACAAAAACACTTGAACTCTTTTATAAAATATATTTTTATCAAATATGTATAGACCTTAAAAATTATAAAATGAAAATAAATATATATACAAATTCATAAATATGCATATAATTTTATAAAATTATAAAATGGAAATAAACTATGATATACTGAACTTTAAAATAAATATATATAAATTTAAAAAAATACTAAATATTTTTTGTTTTTTTACTTAAAAATATATTTACTAAATTGAATTAAAATTTTACCTTTTGGGGTCAAAATGCAAATTATTCATTTACTAATTTATAATTTTATAAAATATAAAGGGGCTAATGTTATATTTTTTTCATTTTAAAGGGATCTTGGCTCCTACTAGTTCCTTTTGTGCTGCCATTGGGTGCTAATGTATAGTATGGACTAATGTCACGGGACTAGAACTTTAGTCTGACAACCGTGTGGTCTTAGGTGATTTCTTTGCTTCAAATCTACCTAAATCAGCCTAACACTCGAAAAGTAAAAATTATCCTGAAAATTTTCTAAGGCACTGAAAAATATAGCAGAAGCGAACTCAAAATAAAAAGAAACAAGATATTTGAAAAATCACACAAAGTGTTTGAGTAAATGTCCTCAAATATATTTTTTAACTATCAATAAGATAATTACAAATGAAATGGAGGCATCTATTTATAGTTGAGTTCCCCTAAATACAACAGTACAAATTGAGTTACATCAACGATCAAGATTAAAGCCTATTTACAATTAAGAGTCCTAAAGGATTTAAATTCTATACAATCTTATCCCTTTGTAATTTACATTATTTACTCTAGTAACTTTAATTTTGCTAGAGTCCATCCTGATTGCTATAACTAAGCTATCAAATACTACAGTACAAAATAGAACAGTTACGGACCTTTATTAGACAATGCAAATCGAAAATATTATATATCATAATATAAGTCCTTCAAAATAAATTTAAATATTTCCCAAGCTTAATACAAGCTTACATGAGCTCTAAAGTCGACCCGGGATCGAACAATGACCAAATTGCAAAGTTTAAAAAATACAGGATTGATGTCATGACGAGTTTTCTCCACGTCATGACGTCGCCAAACAGTATGTCACATCATGACATCGGACCACTTGATGCCAAGACGTCCCAATATGTTGATCGACGTTGTGACGAGGGAAGATCAACATCGAGACGTCACAATCTGCCAATTCCATGTCAAAACACTTCCAAAACATAAAACATTCTAATATCCAATATGTCTTATAGGATACCATTTTCACAACAGAGCTATGTATACCATTACATGTAATCAACCATTCAATTTCTCAATTCAAACATGCTCATCCATGCATCTATAAGTACTAAACATATATATTCCAACATGTTATATTATTCATGCCAATCACAACTTTCATTCCATTCATCTTAACAAACTAGTTCATGCATACTTCACTTGCTTTGATTTCCAAGCCATACATGTAAACCAAAATGACATCCAATTTTTAAACATAAGCAATTTAGCATGAGTGTTTATGACAAATATGTTTCAAAATATACTTAACATTACAAATAACATAACACTCCTAAACACATGCCACATATAGCCAAGTTTAAACGATCAAAAGTCTACCAAATTAGGAGATGGATGTGTGAACTCCTCGAGAATCCCATCAACACGCTCCACAAATCAAAATCTACATGAAAAAAAGAAAAGCATCGGAGTAAGCATTACGAAATGCTTAGTAAGATCATATGTATGTAAACGGTTATCTTAATTCATATAACAAGTATATATGTTAAACTAATGTGTATAACTCAATATACCTAACATATCAAAACGCAATCACAATAAGGTGAGTTTGATTCACGTTCAATCATATAACATTTCAACTACTAAGCATATCAATTGATATTCTTGAAATTCAATTCTTTTACCTTTCAATCACATATGTATACTCAAACTCAAGGGTGAAACTATAAAAAAATTTTAGGGGGGCAAAATTAAATTGTAATTTTTACAATAGAAAAAATGCAATTTCACCATTTTAATAGACTACATCTTTATAAATTTTAAAGGATTAAATTAGAATTTTATATTTAGGGGGTAAAGTACAATTTTACCTTTACTAATTTTAAATTTTAAAAATTTTAAGGGGCCATATGAAAAAAATTTCATTTTAGGGGAGCTGGTGCCCCTGCTAGTCCCCTTAGTTTCACCACTGCTCAAACTTGTCATTAAGTCATACACTTGCCACATTTGATCATTAAGTTTATAACATGCAATCTAGTTTCCACGCTTTACACCTTGTAAGTTATTCGATGAAGCATCGTAAAAGAACTCGAATACACTAGTACTAATCACATATGATGTTCGTCCGAGCTAATCACATCCATTTGTGTTAGGTTACCCGTCCGGGATAAACATTTTAATGACACGTCAAATAACTTGGCCAAAGCTATAAAGTACAGATCAAGTTACCCGTTTGGGTTGAAATTTTAAAATGACCTCAAACTTGTCATTAAGTCACACACTTGCCACATTTGATCATTAAGTTCATAACATGCAATCTAATTTCCAAACTTCACATATTGTAAGTTACCCAATGAAACATCATAAAGGAACTCAAATACACTGGTACTAATCACATCCGATGCTCGTTTGAGCTAATCATATCCATTTGTGTCAGGTTACCCATCCGGACTAAACCTTTTAAATGACACGTCAAATAACTTGACTAAAGTTGTAATCATATCCATTTGTGTCAGGTTACCCATTTGGGCCGAACCTTTAAAACTACTTCAAGTTGCTCGTTCGAGCTGAATATATATTAGTGCTAGGTTACCAGTTTAGGATAAACATTTATTGACATATCAAATAGTTAGCCAAAGCTGTATATACATGTAAGGCTACATGTCTGGGCTAAAACTTTAAAACCACATCAAGTTACTTGTCCAAGCTAAACCTATGTCACATGTATCTTTGAGTCCGTAATAAATGTTAGATCTCGGAATCATCGAAAATCAACTTGTAACCATGTGTGTGATACATTTACGAAGTTTCATTGGGGTAATTCCATCATGTAAGTTCATATTTAATCATTTTTTCAATTTAGTCAAAATATCACCATTTTGTGCCAAGTTACAATTAATTCAAGGTTTAACAAAACATACATAGATTCACAATATAACATTCATTATGATTTAAACATAATCACCATATGAACTTACTTGGTAAAAACAATAATCAGTAAAGTATCAGGAATTAATTCGCAATTTTCTCTTTTTGGAAGATCCTTTAATTGGTTTAAATCCTGATCTAAATTATAATTTAATTCAATTATCAACTCAATTTCATTTATTGGATATTCCTTCAAGTTTTATATTTTATTCATTTTGGTCCTTAAAATCAATTTACCATTTACTTTTGTTTTTTGAATTTAGATTTTTTTAGATTTTAAAATTAAGATCCATTTGTTACTGTTGATTTTAAAATTAATGAATCTGAATTTAATAAAATAAATTTAATAATGTTAATAATTAAATCTAAATTTTAAAATCTAAAAAGTAAAAAGACTAAATTCTAAATTTAAAAAAATATAAGGAGTTACAGCATATTATAACCTTATTATTATCTTCCCCAAACCCTAAACCTTATTTAGCTAGTTAGCTGCTGCTACAACTTTCCATCAAAATCTTTGAACTTTGCGACAATGGTGAAGAGGAGCAAAAGTAAGCAAAGCCCAATTCGCTCTGTTATTCATTTATTTCTTTAACCCTCTAAGTGTCGGTTTTAAAATTCTGGTCATATAATTCTTGCAGAGAGCAAGAGCAAGCGAGTTTCACTGAAGCAAAAGTACAAGGTTATAAGAAAAGTAAAAGAACACCATAAGAAGAAAGCTAAAGAAGCCAAAAAGTCGGGATTGAAGCATAAGCGGAAGGTTGAGAAGGATCCTGGAATCCCCAATGATTGGCCTTTCAAGGAACAAGAGCTCAAAGCTCTCGAAGCTCGTCGAGCTCGGGCGCTCGAAGAACTGGAGCAAAAGAAAGCTGCCCGCAAGGAGAGGGTATTGCTACAATGCCTTCTTAAAAAAAATCATTATTGTAAAAAGAACTCTCTTTATTGGTTTTACCACTGTCTTGGTTATTGGATAGTGTTTTGGTTGGAAATTTTAAACGATAGTGTGGCCTGAGGCAAATTGTTGTCATAGTCTCTATAGGATGACCTTTAACTTTGCCATTTTTATTTGATTGACTTAATAATGGTTATTAATATGGTGAATTCTTTACTGCTATGAAGCTGCTTACCTTATAAATTATAATATATTGGACCTTTATGATTTTTCAGGCTAAAAAGAGGAAGATGGGTTTACTAGAGGATGATGAAAAAGAATTAAGTATAGAAGAGGTGAAGGGAATTGATGTTTCTACTGGAATTGTAAATGCCCGGGGTAAGTTGATATTAAGGTGGAGATTGATACATTGTCGGTGGATGGTTCCTATTTTTAATGTGTCATTTTTTTTTACAGATAACTCAGATAGAGCTTTCTACAAGGAGTTGGTTAAGGTAATTGAAGCATCAGATGTCATTCTGGAAGTCCTTGATGCTAGAGATCCGCTTGGTACCCGTTGTGTCGACATGGAAACGATGGTGATGAAATCAGGCCCTGATAAGCACCTAGTATTACTTTTGAATAAGATTGGTAAGTTCTTTATTCATACATCTTGTGGTAAATATCATGGCATAACTTTTGTTTGATTATTTCTTTTCCGTGTTCCTTTAAGTTTTCTGCCTTGACTGTTTTTAATGAAAACTTGTTTTTTCAGATCTTGTTCCTCGAGAAGCTGTTGAAAAGTGGCTCAAATATCTTAGGGAAGAGTTACCGGCTGTTGCCTTTAAGTGCAGCACTCAAGAGCAGAGGTCAAATTTAGGGTGGAAATCTTCTAAAGCAATGAAGCCTAGTAATCTTCTGCAAACCAGCGACTGTCTTGGAGCAGAAACTCTCATTAAATTGTTGAAAAATTACTCAAGAAGTCATGAGGTGATTCTAGTTGTTTTTCTGACCACAATGTTGATACTTGATTTCATGCTTGTCTGATTTATCTTCCTGTTCAGATTCTTGTTGGAGTTTGAATCTCTTGTTGTTTTCATACAAATATTCATCTCGTTGCATACTTTGTTTTTGCAGATAAAGAAGTCCATAACTGTCGGTGTTATTGGCCTGCCTAATGTTGGCAAGAGCAGCCTAATTAACAGCTTGAAAAGATGCCACGTTGTCAATGTTGGTGCTACTCCAGGGTTGACGAGATCAATGCAAGAGGTTCAATTGGACAAGAATGTAAATTTATTGGACTGTCCTGGTGTTGTTATGCTTAAATCTAGTGGAAATGATGCATCAATAGCTCTTCGAAACTGCAAAAGAATAGAAAAGTTGGATGATCCGGTTGCTCCAGGTAATTCAACCTGTGAATTTCATGTTTCATGTATATGACTACGACTTCCATGGGATCGAGTCATAGTTTAGGTGATATGAGAGCTGAGTTGGGATGTTTAACTTATACTGCATTGGTCAAGTAGTTCTGTATTTAGGCGTAGTTTTGGTGGAGCGTCTATTTAATATTATAGTTTAATTAGAAGAAAACAAAATAGACTTCCTTCAACATTTCTTGAAAGGAAATATCACTGGCATCAAGATTTCCTACCATGTTAAGATTGACCGAGTGCACTTAAATCATTTTATTTCAACTACTGGACGGAATTTTAACTTGTCTTGCCAGAATCTAGTTAGCAATACTAATTTGTAATATTCCTTTTGTCAACAACACAGTGAAAGAGATTCTCAAGCTTTGTCCAGAGCGACTGTTGGTGACAATATACAAGATCCCGGGCTTTGAATCAGTTGATGAATTCCTTCAGAATGTAGCCACTGTAAGGGGTAAGCTCAAAAAAGGTGGTATTGTGGATGTCGAAGCTGCTGCAAGGATCATTTTGCACGATTGGAATGAAGGTATGCATGCCATTTATCATTTTTCTTCTCTCTCTATTTCCATCTCAATTTGCTAGAAAATCAAGTTAACCCATTGCTATCCGCTTGGCATGCTTCAGGTAAAATTCCCTATTACACCATGCCCCCGGGCCGAAATCAAGAAGAGCCTTCGGAGGCAAGGATTGTCACAGAACTTGGAAAAGAGTTCAATGTTGATGAGGTTTACAACACAGAATCTTCATTCATTGGAAGCCTCAAGTCAGCAGATGATTTTCATTCTGTTCAAGTCCCCCCTAGCCACCCTCTCAACTTCGATGAGACTATACTAGAGGTTTGTGATTGCCCTTTTCTAAGTTCTATATGGGTATGACCAATAAGCATATGCGAAGTGGCTGGTGGTCTGGTTACCACATGTTAAAAGTTCTAATAACTTGAACTTATCATGTCATGCTTATACAAATCTGTTGGGTTTTTGGTTCATCTCAGGACAATGCGCGGCCTTTGCCATCAACTGAAGTTGATGAAAGCCAAGAAATTATATCCGATGAGCCAATGGCTTCAGAAGAACATGATGCTGAAAAAGCCAAGTCAAAATCTACTACAAGCAAGCAAAACGAGAAGTTATATGCAGTAGAAGGTATGTTTAACCCAAAAATGAAGAGGGCAGAGAATAAGAGAAAGAAAAAAGCCAAAAATAAATCAACATTAGGGGGTGATGCCATGGATGATGAAGGCGACTATGACTTTGGTGTGGATTATGTGAAGGGGAAGGGTCAAAATACTTGTGGGGTGCCAATGTCAGGTATTGAAGTTGATGAGTAGTAAGAAACTAAACATACCTGGAAATCTCAAAATGCTTCATCATTTCATTTATTTTATTGACTGTCTAATTCAGCTCAATTGAAGCAAGATGTAAGAAATTTTGTTTAATGCTGTCTCTTCTTAATGTCTTTATTTGAATGTTTGTTTTCCACAAACTAATAGTGAATTAATATGATTAACAACCTTATTTATTGTAGAGGGATACGCCCTTAAATTTCATGGGTTTATTGCACCAAAGGTGTTCGCATTATGATTTAGATTTTAAATTCACATCTAAACTTCAAATTGTACCAAATAGTTTTGTTAGGCTGACGATTGGACTAATAATAAAACAATTAAAAATCTAAGATGTATAATATAATTAATCCCGATTTTTTAAGAAGCGAATATTGTTTTTTAAAATTAAATCGAATTTTAAATATTAAAATACACGTTATATTATTTTAAAAATGTTAGATTTTGTCAGTCTTATTGTATAATTTATAAATAATAACCCACATAAAAGGAAGAAAAAAAAACGGAAAAAAATTATTTAAGCTAGTAACAGGAAGAGCATAACACTGACACAAAGCCAAAGCTATTAGATCAAATCTCCAAATATTCCAATTTCAAAACCCAGACCGCGTGGCATAGCCGTAAATTTCCACACACAATAGATGCCTAAAAAAATAAATAGAAAAATGGGGGAAAGAAACAAGTCACGCTACCTTGCTTTTCATCTAAGCGAAAAGGGAAAAGGAAACAACTCTCCTTCCTTCCGACGATAAAAACCCTTCCCCTTCCTCTTGCTCTTCATTTCAATTCATTCTTCCTTAGTCAAAGGACTGTGATGGGGCAACAATCGCTGATCTACGCCTTCGTGGCACGAGGCACCGTCGTTTTAGCCGATTACACCGAGTTCTCCGGCAACTTCACCTCCATTGCTTCTCAGTGCCTCCAGAAACTTCCTGCTTCCAACAACAAGTTCACTTACAACTGCGACGGCCATACCTTTAACTATCTCGTTGATAACGGCTTTAGTAATCTCCTCTCTTTCTCCTCTGTTTTTTATTCTTTTTTTTCCCCCCTTTTGTTCATTTCGTTTGTTTATCTATCTCTGATCCGTATTTTTACTGCTTATTTGATCCGGCGAGGAAGTTCTTTTAGTTGTAGCTGTTGTCGATCCATTTTTTGTTAGCTGCTTCCGCTTTTTTTTATTTCTTATTTTTCCTTGGTAATGATTTCGAGAAGGTGATTCTGGATTAAGTTATGTGAAATTTCTTAGGCTATTAAAAATAGTTGTGTTCTGCGTAACTTAGTGCGCCTGAAAGGGGAAAGGCGGTAGAATCAGTTACGTTATTTCTATTTTAAGAGAAGAGTTGGTTATGTGCCAAAAATGAAATGTGCATTTATTCATTAATTAATTCAATACATTGGTTTAACTTTTAATTGAAACTTTCCAAAACTGAGTAGGAGTAACAACTAAAAGGTTGAAATGTTTTGAATGAATTAAATCTGTGTATAGATCTTGTGACAAAGGTGCTCTTAGCCTATATTACTTGAACTCGGGTGTCAATGTTATGCGTTTGACACAAGTATCTTAAGTTTTTTCCAATGTATTTGAAGAATTTTGCAGGGTTTTATTCTCGTTCCCATGTTGGGATAATGTGTTGAATGTAGGTTTTGGACAAGAACACTTAATAAAAATGATGTAAAATAATAAATAACATTAATTGCATTCAGATGCCAAAGCAAATACTAATACATTTTGAATAACTTTTTAAATTAAGAACTTACTTGAACCCTTATAAGAAACCGGAACCAATAATTTACGTTATAATGAAAGATAATGTATGAATGTGTTTTATATTTTAATAATTTGCTTATCTTAGCAAAATATGATTTTAATTTTGCTCATTCCTAGCAAAAGTCAGTACCAGTAAAGCTAGTAACAAAAACAATAACCAAATCTAGACTATATGAAATCTCTGCTTTGATCTTCTTTTTAAGTCAACTCATTCATAATCTCTAGATTACCTGTATGAGTTGGGGCTGAGTGATCTGAAACTTGCTTGGTTCTGATTCACCTTTTTGGTTCAAACAGTTTCCTGAATTTGCTTTTTCTCAATTTATGGTATGTTCGAGTCCAAAGTTCCATAGCTATTTACTACTATCATCAATGTAAGCCATCCTTGCTTTCCCTTAAACTTAGTTAAGTATATTGGAAAATCTAGTGGTCAGAACAAAGTTTGATTCAAATGTTTAGCATTTTCCATGGTTTAACTAATGACATGTCCAGATACTTTTCTTCTGTGTGTGTATCTTTTAAAGAGTTCGTAACATATTATGTAATTGTAGAAGAATAGGCATGTTTGGCCCTTTAAGGTTGGCTTATACATTGAAAACGGTTGACTTATACATTGAAAACCTGAAATCTCAGGCGGTCATTTCAAAGGTGCATTTTTGTGCTTGCATGATTTTTACTGTTTCTTCATAGCTTGTGCTGCATCATCTGTTATCAAATATGGCTACATCAGTCCTTCCTTGAATTAACATTTCTTACACTTTTCAGCTTACTGTGTGGTTGCTGTTGAATCTGCTGGGCGACAGGTGCCAATTGCCTTTCTTGAGAGAATTAAGGAGGATTTTACCAAGAGATATGGTGGAGGAAAAGCTGCAGCTGCTCCTGCAAACAGCTTGAGCAAGGAGTTTGGGTATTCTCTTTTCTTTGGCCATCAAATGGAATATATTCGTTGTCATGAAGTGCATTGATGCTATGCTTTTGTTATTGTTCTTATAGGCCAAAGTTGAAGGAGCATATGCAGTATTGCATTGATCATCCAGAGGAGGTTAGTAAGATTGCCAAAGTGAAAGCTCAAGTTTCAGAAGTCAAAGGAGTTATGATGGAAAACATTGAGAAGGTAATTGTTGTTATCTTTTTGCCTTATGCACATATAATATGGAGTGCAATGTAATGGCTTTAAGTGGGTAAGGAATCTAGCTTCACGAATTTCTAGATCATGAATACGAATTGTTGGCATGCTTTTCTGATTTTCATTAAAAATTAACTTTGCAGGTTCTGGACCGTGGTGAAAAAATTGAGCTTTTGGTGGATAAATCAGAAAATCTTCGCTCCCAGGTCAGTAAATTTATATCATATTGTTTAAAATTTGAAACCATTGGCAGTGTTCTTAAAAACTGCATTAGATCAAAAATAGGGCATTATTGGGGCTTGTGACTGGTAAAACCATGCTAACCTCGGACAGGAAAATAAACTACCAGCATGTATCTTAAAATTTTGTTTTCTAAAGCTGTACTGGGTAGACCATAAATAAGGCATATTATTTGCATGAAATAAAGTACTAAAACACATTTTAAGATGATTGCTTATTCACCCAATTGTTCAGTTCTTTCATAAAAGTATTTAGCAATACTAGTTCCCAAAATTTGAAGGGTCCAGCTGAATGCTTCAACTTGAAAAACCTGAGACTTCCTTTACATAAATTTCCTACTATTAATTCAAAGAGGTTATACTTGGTTTAAAATCGGTATTTGTTGTTTGAACGTTTTTAGGCACAAGATTTCAGGCAGCAGGGAACCCAGATGAGGAGAAAGATGTGGTTACAGAACATGAAAATAAAGCTGATCGTGCTCGGGATTCTGATCGCCTTGGTTCTCATCATCGTACTGTCTGTCTGTCATGGCTTCAACTGTTGATGAATCGTTCAGTTGCTATATTCTATTCATTTGCCCACTCATTGATCGGTGTTGTAGCTGTCACCAGTAATATTGATGCTCCTCATAGTTAGTAGTTACAGTTTTCTTTAATTCCACGTCCTTTTCTGCTGTAGCCTAATATCAGAAGACTCTCTGCATATATACTGAGATTCGAACTATGAAAATTGAATTTTGAAATATATAAAAATATCAAATAAGGTACTTTCAGGTGATCTTGTTAGGGACATGTTGTTGAAGCTCATGGATTAGTGGTTTGCTCTTTGTTAATTTTGCCTTTAAATTAATACATACTGTTCCAGTCTTATATCAGTACAAATACATACTGTTCCAGTCTTAAATCGGTACTAAAATTGCAGTGTGTTTTAGGTTGTCGCCCATTTCGATCAAATTTTGATTTGTAATATTTTATATCAACTTTTAATATTTTTTTATTTTAACCATTTTAATTATTTTATAGTTACATTTAAAATTAATAATTATTAAATTAAATTATTGATCTTAATTACTAATTTTAAAATTTAAATTTAGATGTAAATATGTTTATATGAATTTAATTAAGATATATTTGTATTATATAATTTATTTTTACCAAAATAATATATAATCTATTAAAAATTAAAATTAGAATATAAAAATAAAAAATTTAAATGTATATATTATTTATCAAGAGACTCCAAATATATATGAAAAATAGATAAACTTAAAAAATTTTATACATAATTTATCAAGACAAACAAACAGTACACGTATTGATACAATATTGATTCTTGGGAACCAAATACAGTTATTTACAGCATAATTTATTCCTACGAGTACTGCTCCAACTATATAAAAAGCACAAATCACCACTCGCCCAAGAACAAATCTTATCTATCGTGTTAACCTAACAAGCCAATTGATCTCTAAATGAGGAGATCTCTTCAAAAATGGGCAGTCTCTTTGATCTACCAGGGGCATATGCATTCATTAACAGCTCAAGCCCATTGAAAAACTCATCATCAAGTCCCACAATATCAGACAACTCCAAAGGTGGCTGAATGGCTTTAACTTCCATTAACAATTCCCGAGCTTTATTCTTGGCTTTATCGTCCTCTGAACCTGGAATTTTACCTTGCAATACATCTCCAAGGACCGAACCTGCATCATCAAACCTGCCTTGTTTGATCAAGCAAAGACCCAAGTTGCAGGCCTTGTTGGCATCCGGATCGATCATCTGTGCTTTTCTATAAATCACCTCTGCCGTCAAGTAGTTCGATTTCTGCATGTAAGCCCACCCCAGATTTCCCTGTCATGCAAACGTGGAGGCCTTCGTCACCAATTAATTTTACTAACAACCTATGTAGAGAAAGTCAAAATGATACCAGTAATCTTGAAATTTCTTGCTTAACAGAAACTTGAAACTTCTTCCCATGGGAGCGAGCTGTCTTGGTTGGTTTTCCATTGAACACCTCTCCCTGGTATATTAATCTCAACTTTCTTTTTAATAATTCAATTTGCTCGTCTAATCTACCACATTTCTACCAAATTCATTTATGATCATTCATCAATGTCATTGTATACGTACTGAATATGATGACAAGCCAACCACGCATTGAAAATTTGTGGAATAAAAATGTATATACACACACCTTGTACAAGTCGATGAGAACATTGTCAAGTGACTCCTGTGCTTGTTTTGAGCAACGAGACCTGAAAGACTTGATAGCCTCAATGGCTTCTTCGCTTCGGTCGAGTTGCTTCATCACCACGGCCATGTCCTTTAGTGCACTGTCCACTCTATCCCCAGCATTTATCGCCTTCCAAAATAATACTATTGCTGCTTCTGGATTCTTTTCTATCAGCTGCAACATTCAAGCCATACTTTAGAATTACGCAGTTCGAACCTCTCAAGATATAATAGTAGAAAAGGCTCACTATATACTAACACAAACTCGTAAAAGAGAACATTAAGTAATATAAGAACTACACAACAAACTCGATCGAACTCTGAGCTGCCAAGTTTAAAACATGAAATCGAAAATTCCTTGGTTGTAACAATACTATTTTGAGTAATTATGAGTCAAAATTTTCAATATAAATAAAATGTGATTTATAAGTGTCAGTGGAGAAGGTAGTAGGAGACTGAAGAAAATTTAAAAGACGGATGTATTGAGAGATATTAATCCGAGGAATAGACTAAATTGTAATGTTTTACAAAATATTTGGGTCAAAGTGAGAAATTAAAAATAAAAAGTATTAAATTGAATTAATGGTGAAATATGTGAGGACATGAAGAACAATTTTACTAGTGAAAAATCTAGGAATAATGATGATGGATAGATTTTTATGAATAAATTATAATATTGTATTATTATTGATATTACTATTATTAAATTTTATTATTATAATAATGATGATATTTTAAAAGAAAGATGGATAAGATTCCCCATCATCTTCTTCTCTTACATGTTAAAAGCATTTAGAAAGAATTTTTTTTTACAATTTAGTCCTCTATCATCATTAAAGGCCCTTTCAAGCTTGAAATCACTAAATTTTTACAGAAACCTTAGCTAAATAAAGTTGGCTATAATCTAATAAGCTTAGTTTCCAAGCTAGAAGTGGAGTATTCATGTGTGAAGAGGAGAAAATGTAAATATTGTGAGGAACTAAGGTTTTAAGGTAATATTTTCATGATTTAATATATTGATTTAAGTTTTAAGGTTTTAAACTAAACATGAGAATCACGAGGAACTAAGGTTTTAAGATAATATACTTATACTTATTTGAGCATGAAAATGTTATGAAATAAGTATATTGATTTCTCATGTTTTATGGAATTGCTATGAATTGAAGAAAAGACAAGGAAGAAGATGGAAGGAGTGTAGACAAGGGAGAAAAAGTAGATAAAGTTTGAAAAAAACCATAGCCTAATAAATATTTGTAAGTACTCTAAAATTCTTCTTACTTAAGTTTTTGAAATTTTATACTAAAGTAAATGTTAATGTCATGAATTTGAGTATTTGTAACTTAATAAATATGCGAATAATTCAAGAAAGTAGTAAATGAATATGGTTATTGTTGATGTGAATATATGTGTGGAGAAAAGGATTAAATTGTAAAAATGTTGAAAAGTTATATAGGACTATGAAATTATCAAACTTGTTTGTGTTTGTAATGAATATTTGGTTTATAATGATATTTAAGCTCTTGTAGATGGTATGCCATTGAGAACTCCTTAGCGTGTTGGTGAATTTAGCACTTCGGTGCTCATGTTTTAACACTATTACTGTTCGTGATAATCTAACACTTATATCCTCGTGTACTATATGACTATATTTCGTATATCTTTCTTGTTCATTCAAATCTGCAATGAACAAAGTGATAAATGAATGATAATGTATGAAGAAAATGTGATAAATGAAATGATGTTATTTCACTTTATTGCCATGTCATCGTATCTTTAAGTGATTTTTAGTAATGTTTATTATGTTTATCATTTTAGTACTTATTTACCGATATACTATATTGAATAAAGGTAAGTTGGAATTTTAAGTACTTACTAATCACTTTGAAGGCAAATTTTGAAGTGACAATCCTCCTCCTCATCTCATCCTCAAGTAAGGAGTGACTTGTATGGAACTTAAATATTGATAATAGATTGACATATACATAGAACTAGAACCATATGAATTTTTATTGTGAAGTAATTAGGTGGTTCCAAAACTATGTTGAGCATGCCTAACATTATTTTGTGCCTTGGAAGGATATATTTAGGTGCTATATGAAGTTTTTGAATGTTAATTTAATTGAGTCCTAAAAATGTTTAAATATGTTATAAAATGTTTGAAAATAGTTTTGATTTATTTTAAGTATTTAAGTTATGTTTTGGATAATCTGTCTTTGGTCTCGCGCAATCCAACTTTTAGTGTTGCAATATTAGAGTCAATAGAGTAATATGTCTCCGGTATCGCATCATTAGTCATAAAAGTAATCTATTCTCGGTGTTGCAACATTAAGAGATCAATGTCACGACATCAGTCAGTGTTGTGACACCTATTTTCTAGTATTGCAACTTTAACCTTCTTTAACTTGTTTTAAAGCCTCAATTTAACTTTATTTATAACCAGACTCCAAAAAAATTTAGAAATGACTTAAATAACTTCAAAAGAGCTTATGATAAAACAAAGTTTTAAAATTGACGATCGAATTAAGTTGACATTAATGTTCAAATGTGACACCCCTTACTCATGATGTAAGGGTACTTTTGAGTGGGTGAGAGGTGTTATATGAAACCTAGTAGCATGCTACTAAATAATTTACCCTTGAGATTTCAATTTAGGCCAAAGGTTCATTTACTGTATACACTTGGCTCCCTATATTATAAACTGTGTGTGTGTCAACATCATGAGAGGGTTTGATTGAAGCCTTTTGAAGTGACAGAAGAAGAACGAAGAAATGGTGACTAATTATTCTATATCGGATCTATCTCTCCAAAGAAAGACAGTAGTTTCAACGCTAAGAAATACTCCAGAATTTTGGACCAAACACAAAGGGATAAGTACGATAATATCTTCATTCATCATCTATAAAGTTATTATGTTCATTAAATTAGTTTTATGTAAGAAAGAGGAGTAAGATTTCATAAATAGATCGACATATTAATTATAACATTTTCTTTTCTTCCTTACTAACTTTCTTCAATTATTAGGTTATTTAAGATTTAAAAAGTAAATTAAGTTTTTTTTCAAAATTTAATAAAAACATAAATATAACTTTTAAAAGAAATTAAATAAACATAAATTGGTTATTTGAACTTCAACAGAAGATTTGTAGATCTGCAGACAGTTTTTAGATCTCGAAGAAAACCGAAAAGGAAGACAAAACAAAGTCAACTGTTCATTGAGACGCTGCTATTAACCTTGTTGATTAGAGAAGAAAATTCATGGTGATCGATCTCCATGCAATATATATAATCATCACTTGAGTATGCGTGCATGCAGCTATGGTGCAGATCTTAGTTTTTTTTTTTTCATGAGATATACCATTAATATTCCTTGTTCTCTTCGTATTACAAACTTTTCTTACCATTTTTTTCCCGGAAAAAAAGAAGAGAAAATAAAAGAATTAACAGCTGGCTACTTTATCCTTCAAACAACTAATTAATCCATAAAAAAGGAGCTGCAATTAATCCATAAAAACAACGATATTAAATGGATATATATGTTATACGCAATTCGTCGTCAAAATTATCTTCATTAGCTTAATGCCAAGTATATTAACAAAACTTCAACAAAAAATAAGAAGAAATACGAATATTTTCCGGGTGCAAAAAAGGTTGTAACAGAGCTGAAGAAGCTCTAATGGTTTTTTTTTTTTCCAAAACAAAAGAAACTAATTAAGAAAATTAACGAAGTGAAGAAGAAGAAGAAGAAGAAGAAGAAGAAGAAGAAGAGCAAATCAAATCAATTCAAAGAAAATCAAAGCAAAGCAAAATAAACAGAAGGAAATTAGAGAGAGACCTGAGCATGTTTGGCTTTAACATAAGGAGAATCACCGTGAGGAACTTTATGAATAACATGATAAAGATCTTCTTCATTACTTGAGCTGCTACTGTTCTTCTTCATCTTCTTCATCATGGCGGTTCTCATTATCCTCATCTGCTGGTTGTGATTGTTGTTGGAACTGATGGAGTTCATGGTTGGCTCCCACCCCTTTTTTCTCCTTCAATCTTACGTTTCTATTTTTTCCTTCTATATACAGTGTGAAGGTTTGGTTAAATGAAAAGATCATGTACCTAGATGACTTTGCCGCTATGTTCTTAATTTACAACGCAACTTTTCCTACGACAAAACTGACTGCCACGTCCTTCTTTTAATTGCTGAAGGGAGCCACGCGCCACTTCACCCAAACGCAGTCAAATCCATCTAATTTTTATATATATATTTAACGTGCATGATGTCATTTTTAAATTTCACAATACCAATAATATTTAATATTAATAAAGTTATAAAAAACATATATTCATAATTTATAGCATTCAACTAATTATTGATTTTCTTTTCTCTCATTACTCGCTTTCACCAATTATTTTTCCGTTTGACCATCATAATATGAATATTTGTATCACTAACAATCAATCAATAGTGAAATCAAAAAAAATTTTTAAAACGATAAAATTAAATTGTAATTTATACGATAGTAAAATATAATTTTAAAGAATTAAATAAAAATTTTATTATTTTAAAAGGGTTAAAGTATAATTTTATTTTTACTAAAATTGTCAAAATAGAAAAAAATTCATTTTAAGGGGGCGTGGCCCTTGCCAGCTCCCTAGATTCTCCCTTGCTAACAATAATGCTATCTTGTCCACAAAAGAAAAGATCAATAATATTTTTTTAACAATTTTATTAAAAGTTTTAGTCATATTTTTTTGACACAATGTTTAGAATTATCCATAACCGCTCCCAACCCAAAACTAAAATGATAATGCGCTTTAGTGCATTCAAACCCATGTCCTCTTGCATTAGTAACAATATCCATACTAATCAAATTAAGACTCAATCGACAACAATAATATTATCTATACTATATATAGATTATTGAAATTAAATTTATTATAATAATATTTCTATCTTATTATTTTTATAAAAATTAAATAAAACAATTGAAAATCACCACTTAAAAAATTGAATGCTTAAAATTAAACCAAAACTAATAAAAATTAATTCACAAGTATCATACTACTTGACATAATAAAAACTCTACTAGGTTTAATATGATGAAATATGTCTTAAATATTATTTTTGAAAGATTATATGTATATTAACTTTTAAAGCTATAAGTATTATTATCTTCATAAATTTTATAACTTTCATTAATTCGTGATACTAATTTAATTAAAGGTTTAAATAATAATATAGAGTATATATATACGATGTGGGTGATAAAAATATTTATTTTTTAAATTTACTTAATAATTATTATTGGTGCAATCACTACACCAAAAATTGTTTATAAACTTATTAAACATGTATTCAATTTTAGATATGTTATTTTTAATTTTTAATTTTAAATTTTAATAAAGTATGAATAAACAAAATATCATCAAAACAATAATTATTTAACAAAATAAATTAAAAGAAATTCAACTGAGTTGATCACGGATTATAACCATGATTATAGAATAGATATTAAAAATAAAACCAAGTACATCAGGACTGAATAATGGACCAAAGATAATAAATTATGAATGTAGCCATTTTTCCGGACTGTGTTCATTAACATGAATGCTCTTGTTTTCTTTAGGTACAATATTATCGTTTCTCTTGAGAAAGACGACATTAAGAAACAAGACAAACAATAAAAATGAACAATCTCAGTATTTTCATTCTACTTTTTGTTCGATGTTTGACTTATGTTAGCTGTGCTAGCTTTACCTGACCGTCTTTTTAGACCGACGTTGAGCCCAACTTACTGGATATTATAACAAACTAATATCAATTTCTTTTTTTTTTTTGAAGGAACAAACTAATTTAAATTATTTTACACAATAATTATCAATTATTTATAACACATTATTTTTTATGATTATGAAGAGTTCGGAATTTATAATTATCCATTCTAAAAATATTGTTTTTAAAGTTTGACATTTATTGTGCAACTTTGCACCAACACTTTGATATTTAATGTACAATTTTGAAATTAATTAATTAATTTTATATATAGAAAATATATTTAGTACATGTAAATTAAAAAAAATCATAGGATGACATGTGGTTGCAGGGTACAATAAAAAATAATAAAAAGAAAAAAAACACTTAGTAATTTTTTAACTCGACTTATGAAATTAAGAAAAGGTGCATTACTAACCATGATGTGTAACATGGTGGTTACTTATCTTGTCTCTTAATAATGTGGTTAGAGGTTCAATCTCCACTTGTGAGGATGAAGCACATTTTGTTAGTTCAATTAATCAAGAGGGAGAGGTGAAATGGCTTTTAAAAAGAGAGTATAGAAAAATGAACATAGAAAAATAAAGCTCACAAGTGTATGAAAGAAAAATATGAAAGTATTTGGCACGAAGGTTGTTGATTCATCTTTTTGCTTGAATATTTTTTCTAATTGTTGCAGGACCTTTAAAAGCTAATATTTATATCCTCTAATTTATTTCCAACCGTTGTGATTGTTGAGAAAATAAATAGAGCCATTGGGGATGAAAATATCAGATCATTAAATTTACCTGTAACAAAAAGTATCGATACTTTTTCTATGAGTATCAATATTAATAGCATTTAATACCTGATTCAGTGACTGTTAAAGTTAGTTTACAATGATACCAAAGATGATTTATCGATACCGGTAAAAAGTATCGATATATTTTAATGGGTATCGATACTTTTTCATTGTTCGAAAGATCATAAAACATAATGCAAAATGATATCAATATAAACAATGGTATCGATAAAATTCAAAAGGTATTGATATATTTTGAAAGGTATCGATACATATTGTTTTTGTTCAATTTTTATTCAATTCAATGAGCAAATTTGGCATCGATAAAAATGGTATCGATAAAAGTCATATTGGTATCGATACTTCTTGTAGGGAGCAGTTTTCAATTGATTTAAGATTGTTTCAATCAAGTTCAAGAATTTAAAATCGTTTTGAACTTTGATCAAAATATTCTAAGTGTTCAAAACATTTTCTAAGATGTTTGAAAGTCTTGAATAATTTTATGCTTTGAACTTAATAATTTCTTTGTTAAAATAATTTTTATTCAAAAATATTTTTTGTTTGTTATATCAAAATAATTTATCAAATAATTCATGATAATATGATTTGAAATTAAAAGCAAAAGAAAAATAGAAAATATTGTTGAAGAAGTTGCAATCAAGATAGCCAAATTAGGGTTAATAAGTTGTGATTCATACAGACAGTTTAGAGGTGGTCAATGTTTTTCAAGATAGACAAATGACGGATTCAACCTCGGCTTTGATGAGAAGAACTTATTAACTACTACAAACTATGGATTAATGGAGCATCAGACACGTACCAAGAAAGAGAAATCAAGTGGTTGATTGCATAGTTAAGAAGATTTCTATAGGATAATTGAAGTGCAAGTATTTGAAGATGAACCTAAGCAGCTTGAAGCAGGATTATATGCCGATAAAGTTAATGGTTTTTAGTATATGATGGTTTAATTTAATTTTTTCTGCATTATTTTTCACACCAAAAAAAAAGTTATGTTTTAGGGTCAAAGATGTTTTAGGATAAAATAATCACAAATCTGGCATTACCATGCTAAAACGTTTTTCTTTTCCTGTAATAACATCAGTGAAGATAGACCAAAAGTTTTTACTAGTTTAAGCCTTGTGTTGGTTTGGTTTTCCCTGCATATTTCTTTTCTTTTGAAATCAAACAAGCTGGGTTTTATTTACTAATTGCTTAAAACAATACAAACAAAAAATAGCCTAACAGATAGATCGACGGGCCTACCATGAAAATAATAAGACTAACACCTAACCCATAGCCAGAAAAGAAAATAGATTTGAAAAAAAACCAAAGGATATGATTTTCCTACCCAACCACATTTAATGCAGAAACCGCGCTTTCAAATCAACACTTTTCAAAAAGTAGACGGTTTCGGCTTCCAAGGAACCAAACCCCATTTCCAATCTGACGTTCCTCGTCCCTTTTAATTCCCTGCACACCCCATTTCAGTCTGGTTCACGCTGTCTCTCCGCCTCCATTCTCCGCACGGTGAAGTAGGGGACTCCTCCATACATGTAAGTTGGTTCCTCTCTTTTTAGACTCATATTAGCTAAAACATGGGCTAGTTGATTTGCTACATTGTTTGTGTGTTTGAATCGAATCCATCCAAACTGTTGTGAAATCTGATGAATATCTCTGATATGAACCCCAATCTCTGATCTATCTATTTGATCTGATTGACATATCTTAATGATAGTTAATGCATTACCTTCTATTATTACCTTTGACCACCCTATTTTTGTACTTGTTTTCACTGTCCATAAGCATGCAATGGCTTCCGCAGCAAAAGGCGAGCCAACATTCGGGTGAAAAACTGCTCGTGAAACCAGAACCTCACCATGGGAGTTTCTTGCTACTATGCCAGAGCACGATCTAAAGCTCTCTTTCTCAAAGGCACCATCAAAATTGATTTTAACAATCGATCCAGTTGGGGGTCTCTATTTGGCCTTCGTTCTACTCCTAATATACTGCCTAACCTCCGTATCATCTAGTTCCCTCAAATACCAGCCAATAGTATCTGAGATATCCTTTCCAGACTTTTGCTTTCTCTCATGTACTGTTTTATTTCTTTCAGACCAAAGAGTCCATAGAGCACATCCAAACATTCGACTCTGATGTTGAGAGCTTTCCGCAAAAACTCAAGTAGGCCAATCCAAGTACTCCAAATCTGGCCTATTCAAAACCTAGATTACTCCTAAACAGGTCCAGACTTCTATTGATGTAGGACACTTTTTAAAGACATGGTCCACAGACTCCAATTCTCCCCCACACCGAGGACATCCTATATTCACCACCAATTTTCTTTGTCTCAAATTTGGGAAAATAGGAATAAATTTTCTTGCAATTTTCTAGATTGTAATTTTCACTTTAGCTGGTAGCTGTAAGTTCCACAGCTTCTTATAGAAAGCTTCAGTAGCGGTCTGTAATGCATTAAAATTAGGGCCAAAGTTGCTTACTTGTAATAGTTTATAAGCACTGCGGATAAAGAATTCACCCAACGGTTCGCCTTGCCACACCACTAGGTCGTCATGACGCTCCTTTTCCAAGGGAATCTGTAATATCCTGCCCGCATCTCTTTCCGAGAAGGTATTGAAAATTACTTCCCATTTCCATTCTCTGCTAGTTTTATCAATCAAATCTGCAACAAAAGATACATCATGACTTTGCATGTTATCACATAATCGATATTCAACTGAAGCTGGAATCTAAGCATGCTCGGAAATTAAAATATTGTCCCCCGAACCAACCTTCCATCCAAAACCATCTTGCAAAAGACCTCTTGCTACCCATATACTCTTCCACGAATAGGATGGTTGGTTCCCTAAACATGCGTTTAAAAAATCAGAATCAGCAAAATATTTTGCTTTTAACACGCAAGTTAATAAAGAATCAAGACGATTTATCAACTGCCATCCTTGATTTTAGGGGTGAGTAAAATTCGATTCGACTCGAAAAAATTAAAAAAAAATTTGAATTTCGAGTTCGAATCGAGTTGAGTTTTCGAATTCGAATAATTCAAATAATTCAAATAATTCGAATATTAAATTATAATATTTTACATTTTTATCCCTATGTCCCAAATCTTTTTACTTTTCCCTTAAAACTTTTACTCCTTTCTACTTTTGTTCAAAACTTTTACTCCCCTCCCCTCTCAACCCCCAATTTACCCAAAATTTATTTCCCATCAAAATTTTATTCTTCCATTTATTTTTTTTCAAAATTTTACTCTCAAAAACTCTCAAAACTTTTTATTTTCTCCCAAAATTTTTACTCTTTCCCACTTTTCCCTAAAACTTTTATTCCATTCTCATCCCACCTCCCATTTATCCCAAACCCTCCCCCCCTAATTTTTTTTTAAATATTTTTCTTCCAAAATTTTACTCTTCCTGTTTACTTTCCCTCAAACTTTTATTCCTCAAAATTTTTTATTTTTCCCCTAAATTTTTACTTCTCACCCTTTACTCTCAAATAAAAATCAAAATTATCCAAAAAATCACTAAACATAAATAGTAATAATTTTATTTATATCTACTATTTATATTATTAAATTAAATTTTACATTTTATATTATTTATATTATTGAATTATTTAGTCATATTGAATATTTATATTAAAATTGAATTATTAATTATGCCATAAAATATTCATGTTAAAATTTTATATTGGTATCAATTTCATATTTTATTTATAAAATAACTTTTATTAAAAATCATATTTTAAAGTTAATATATATTTTTAATTCTAAAATGCATAGTGACAAGAATCTGAAGATAATTGAAATAACTAAGCAAGCAAAGAAGCTAATCAATATATAAAAAATTAATAAATAAATTATGAAGTGATGAAAGTTAATAAAAAATTTGATTAAGGTGGACAAATTTTATTACGATGGGTGACAATGGTTACAAGGACCTAAAATTATTTTTTAAAATTTAACTCGAACAAATATATTCGATTCGATTCGAATTCCATTTCACTCGACTCGATTCGAGAAAACTTTAAATAAAGTTAGGATGATAAAATGAGATTCGAAAATTCGATTAACTCGAAAATTTTCGATTCGATTCGATCGAATGCTCATTCCTACTTGTTTTGCCAATAGGGCAATATTGAATTTCTCAAAGCTGTGAAAACCCATACCTCCATCTTCTTTCAACTCACATAGCCGAGACCATTCACACCAATGTATTCCTTTTTTTTCCTGTCCCTTTTGCTATCAGAACCGTGCCATGATACTATTTAATTCCCTACATAAAGTTTTGAGTAGTAAGAAACATGCCATAAGTTGGATTGGTTTGCAATACCAACTTTATAAAAACTTCCTTACCCCTTCGAGACATGAACTTCAAATTCCATCCATCGATCTTCTTCTTGAACCTATCTTTCAAGAGCTGAAATGCTACTTTCTTCCGTCTCCTCACCATGTTAGGTAAGCCCAGGTACCTCTCAAGATCATTTGAATACTAAACTCCCAACCTTTTCGAAATCAACACTCAAATTTCTTTTGGGGTATTTGAGCTATAGTAAACCGTTGATTTGTCTTAATTCACACATTGGTCTGAACACGATTTATATTCCTTCAAAATACCCTTCAAAACTTGAATTCCTCTCTCATTTGCTTCACCGAAAAGGACATAGTCATCGGCAAAAAGTAAATGCGAAATTTGAGGGCCTCGTCTACTAGTTTCTGCCCCTTTAATCAAACCCTCCTGCAAAGCCATGCGCATAAGGGTAGAAAGACCCTTATTGCAAATCAGAAATAAGAAATGGCTTAATGGGTCTCCTTGTCTAAGCCCCATAAAAGGCCGAAAAAACTCACCCATTTTTCCTTTATTGCTCACTGAATATGACACTGTGGAGGCACATTTCATGATAAGGTCCACTCACCTTACATCAAAACCCATACGTTCCATCTTTGCCTTTATAGAGCCTCATTCCACTCGATCATGGCCTTACTCATATCTAATTTCAATGCCATAAAACCCTTGCTCCCTTTTCTTTTCTGACAAAACATATGGAATATTTCATAAGCAAGTAACACGTCAGAAATCAAACGCCCTGGTACAAAAAGACTTTGGGCTTTATTAATACACAGGTCCAACACCTACTGAAAACGGTTTGCTATTGCATTAGCTACCATTTTATAGACAACACTACAATGACTTATAGGTCTGAAGTTTACCATGTTTTTTGGATGCAACACTTGGGGATGAGTACTATATTTGTTAATATGTTCCAACTCCAGTCTTTCATTCAAGACTCTCAACGCGGAATGAGGTTACATCCTCTCCCACAATATGTCAACGTTTCTAAAAAAATAAGGCCAGAAAACCATCAACCCCGAGGCTTTTGTCGGTCCTATACTTTTTAAAGCAACATAGATTTCCTCTACCATATATCGAGCAGTAAGCATCATATTCAAATCATCCAAAATGCATTGATCAACTCCCAATAAAAGAATATATGTAATAAAAGAATATATGTTTTTATGTAACCATCTACCATCAGTCATTTCATAATATGGCTTAATTATTTCTTTTTTCATCCACAACTACTCTGTACTTTTGGTCTCCATTAATTGAATCATCAAAATTAGTCATACATTTAAAAGTTTGAAGGGTATATATCCATTTTAAGACTCAAATTGTTGGGCTAATATGCAGAGTAAAGCTGCTAATTAATAAAGGACTTAGGTGCCTTGTGTATAGTTGAACTTTCATATTATAGTTCCATTAAGGTATTATATGTTTGCTTTTATTTATTTTTCTTTATCTATGTTTCTTTCATATTTTTAAGAGGAATAGAAAAGCAATATATATATATATATATATTTGTAAAAGTTTTACTTTTCTTTCTAATTACATGTAGTTATTAAATAAGTTTTTTTTACCAAATGTAATATAGTATGTAAGATAGTAGATATATCAAATTATCGGCTAAATGTAGTAATATGATATTAATGGCTCTGTTAAACCAAATTAGGAAAAATATAAAATTCCCACGGATAATCGGTCCATGCAGCTTTAAGCAAAAGTTCCATGGTAAAGTTGCTACAGGTAGTAGCTATGCTTTCCCTTCGATTGATTCGATAGCCTTAATGGGAATGTCCTTGAATTACTCCTAGATGGGCAGAAGAGAAAATGAGAGAGACAAATATATACATCCAAGGAATAAAGAAATCATATTATATATATATAAACATGATAGGGTATTTGAGATTTGGCAAAACCATAAGGGTAACTTCAATTACAGCACAAATCATATAAACCCATCATCATCATCATCATCATCTTGCCCTTGGCTAAATGCGAAAAAAAACCCAACAAAACTACCCCTACCCTCTCATCCATATAATGCAGAAACAAACACATTACCACTGCTTAATAGTGCTGGAGATTTTAAGCCACAATCTCACGCTATTAGAAACTGAACTACTTCCATAATTTCCCACTGGCCAAGGCAAGCAAGCATCTAGCTAAAGGGGGTAAAAACACAAACTTTATCCGTCTTTGATTATGCTTCAGTAGCCACCACCCCTCGAGCGACCACCACCACCCATCCTCCCACGGCCACGGCTAAAGCCTCTACCACCTCCACCTCTACCTCTTTCATAACCAGCACCTGCCGCAGTAAAACAGCCAAATGAATTTTTTACAGCAATTTGAGATTCATTCATCAATGATTCTATTCTGCATCTACAACTTATTTCAGTAAGATTTTGGCTACTTTGATAGGTGCAACTGCCATGCTCTCATAACCAAGTTATAACAAGCAAAAGCCACCATTCCAAATTAAAAGATTATTGGTACTATCATTGTGAATTTCCTTTGAATTCTACATTACAACTAACATCTAAACTAGACATTCTTTTGCTTGATCTACTCTCAAAACTTTGTTCTACATTCCTTATATTGTAGGCAATATTATTTATATTCAAAGGAGTGAAAATCGACAACGGGTTGGTTGATGAGTACAGATGAGGAAGGAGCAAGGAAACCCAAGTTCACAAATTTAAGACAAGGAACCTTCACCTATGAACTGTTTTTATTTTAGCATATAAAACTTCTCAAAGTTATAAAATACCACTCCTTCAATAAGCTATTAAAAAGTATACTTACCACGATAACCCCAACCTCTTCCTCGCCCTCCACCTCTGCCCCAGTTTGAATATCCACCATTATCTATAAGAAATAAGTGAAGTATAAAGTATAGTCTAACTAAAGCGCAAATTTTTGCTTCACAAATGTAAAAGTTCAAAGAAAAATGTCAATAATTATCATAAAACTACTCAAAATCCATATATTATACCTTGATAATTTCCATAGCCACCCCTGCCCCAACTCCGCCCCCTCCCTCTGCCTCTACCACGACCCCTACCTCGGCCATATGAATCTACATTTAAAGTACAGGAAATGAGTTGAGCTTGAAATGAACAGAGTTCTTAGAGAACAGTTGCAGAACTACTAGTTCAAGAAAACACCTTCATTAACAGCATTATATGGGATGCGACCTTGTTTTGGCAGTTGCTGCTGCTGATAATGATATTGTGGCTTTGGTTGTTCAGCATAATGTGGAGCTTGATACCTGGAGTCACACAATTCAAATCATACCAGCGAAGACTTGTCTCAATCAAACAAGCAACATAAAAAATAATTCTGCATCACAGGCTATTAAAACATGTAAGAACTGGCATCTAGTGTTATATCAAACCCCATCTAAGCATAATATTAAAAATCTAAGCTTCCCTGGTTTCATTTCCCTGAACTTGTAATACAATTGGCTACCAACAGACATCTCATCAATTTACCATCCCATTGTTGAAAAAAAAAAAGCACAAAAAAATACAAGACAATTTAGCCTACCCAACAGAGTTTTTGTTTAGTTCTCTGGTTGACAAGGTAATAGATATCATTGAGACATGGCGAGTCATCTCCACACTGCAAACAAGATAAGAAATACTCATATGTATTAAGTATAAACTCGACACATCGTAAATAGGGGTAAAGTAGGAGACTTACGGAACAAGGCCCTCTTCAATAGGCTCCCACACATCAGTTATGCTCACCGAGCTAATGGAAGTATCTTGATGCAAGCGAGGAATCCGTTTCTGTTTCACAATGCAATTCAGTAATCACGAAAAGTGGCAAAACACAATGCAGGGGTGATCAGTAAGGACATCACAACCTTTAAAATCTCGGCAATGGCTACTGTCTTACTGATTGCCTGTCCCATTGCTTTCAAGACAATTTCCTTCACATGCTTGTCCTAAAAACACATCATCGAAACACTTGAATACAAACAACGAATATAAAAAAAAGGTGCACCACTGGCAGAATAGTCTAATAAAGCTATTATTCAGAGTGAATCAACATAAAAATAGAATAGGCAAAAAGCAATAGAAACCAGCTTCAAAGAAAAGGTAGCAGAGTCACATAAAAAGAAAATTCGATGTTTAAGATTTGATTTCTTCCATATTTAGCTAAGTATATGCTGACAACTAATACCAACTCATCAATAGTAATGGACTAATAGAATGCTAAAAAATTCTAACCCCAAATTTTATATTAGCTAAAAATAGCACACAAGAATAGAGCAGCTATTAGCTAAAAATTGTATCAAATAGCTTTATTCATAACAACAGGATAGAACCCATTGAATAGAATAGGGATTGAACACAAACAACTCTGATAAACAAAGATACGCAATGCAATCATTTTTCTCAAAATCAGGAAAAAGAAAACCCAAAACTATCGAGCAACTAACACTTAAAGATACCGACGTCAAATCCCTAAACCAAAAACTCATAAAAGAAAAAGCAAGTCCAAAAAGAAAGCTATGGAGGCAAATAAATCCATAGAAGAAAGCTACTCAAAACAAGAAGAGAAACCCACGAGCAGGAAATGCCAAGAAACAAAAATGACAACAAGAATGAAGGTAAGTGGAAAAAAGGGGTGAAGATAAAGAGGGAGGGAACCTGAAGAAGAGCAATAGCATAGTTGATGTAGTTCCGAATAGCACCTTGGGAAGTGATTCGGATCTCATTCTCGTTAATGGGTGATTCAGGCTTTGGCTTCTCTACTTTCTGGTATCTATCCATTGGTTGTTGATGGTGGAATAGTGGTGAAGCAGTGAGAAGAAGAAGAAGAAGAAGAAGAACAAGAAGAAGGAAAACCCCTGATTTAAACCCTAACCAGTAGCAGAAGGAAACAAAACAGCGAATCCCTTTTTTCTTCTTCCGTGGCCTTGCTTAATCTTTAGCTAATTTTCTCCTTCTCGGGTTTTTATTGGGTTGGGGTTTGCTCTGGTTTTATGCAGAGAATAACCTTTTATTTTTTACACTCGCTACAGGGAAGCGAGTTGCATACACGAACGGCTTAGATTGGTTGATACTATGTGGCCCCTAACCTTCGGGCCCAAGCTTTCTTTTGCTTTTTTTTTTTTTAGCTTGAATATATTTTCTTGGAAATCAAGAAATGAAGAGTAAAGTAACCCAAAACAAAATTTTAATAAAATGTTTTAGAATTTTCTTTCTTCTATGACTAAATTGGGTTGGGTAGGATTATTGTATCACATTACTATAATGTATGATCAGGTTGAATTTGTTTATATTTATAAATGGTTAATTTATATTTATTTTAGATTTATCCATAATTTTTAATTTCTTTTAAAAATTTATCTATAATTTCTATGTTTTTTCATTAAAAGAAATTTGGTCAACAAGAAAATTCAATAAGAACAATTACAAATAGATTCTGCCTGCTAGGATTTTTGTTCATTAATGTCTGCAAAAAGAATGCAGGCCATTCAATAATCCTAACTTTACTTGAGAGGAAAAGATTTAAGCTCAACCATTACTCCATAAAAAGTAATTTATTCATACAATTCACATTTCAAATTCTGACAGAGAAAAGAAGCACAAATCTATTTCAGAACAACAATTTCAATACATAGACACCAACATAATAGTTAACTGAATGAGAGGATCGATTTTGAGGGATTATCGATCGAAAGAAGAAACTAAAGCATCCACAAAACACTCTGTGACCTTATTTCCTTGTGAGACTCTGCAAATAAAAAGCTAACAATGTTTTTCAAAAGACTATTTAGATGCAAGAGCTGGCAGATGAAGAACTGTACAGTAGCAGGCATCTTCAAGCTCATCTCAGCATGAAAGCATGATTCTGTTTTGCAACCACAATTTGTGGGGTTCTTGATAATCTGTTGTTGGACTTGCCTTTGAGCAAGCTGCGGAAAGATGCAATGTAATGTCAGTAACATCAAGCATTAGACCAGCATAATTCAGCACAAATTGCAAGCATTTGGTAATTGACGACATACTTGGTGTATTTATTTCAGTACTATCTTTTACTCTTTTGGTTAACTGAAGGTCAGTTATTGAAGTAGAACAGTTGACTGATCAGCAAGCATAGGCATCCTTGGCTGTAGCACAACTAATCAACTGCAAGATTGCCTAGGTTCAATAGGTACCTTAATTTGCAACCATCATGGTAATATGCAAAACCACCTCTTATAACTAAAATGACTAACAGTGCATCAATGGCATTGCTATCCTATCTTCACACTAAAGGACTTGGCATGTGACACACAAACAACTATGGAATATGATGATGTGATGTTAAGTAAGTGCATGACAACCAAAAACGGAAGTAAAGGAATTACAGAGCAGTGTACAAATTCAAAAACTTCTTAACCCAGATATGCAAAAAGCAAGTGGCTGAGATGCGAATAGCTAGTGAAACAAAGGTTCGATTATGTCGGTGCTATTAGGAATGAATTGTAAGATGAAGAATGAATTACTGAACAATGACAGATAAAAAGGATAGTTATGGGTTTTAACCCACCAAAAGAACTCTTTGGACATTATTTGCACTTAAGACCAATAACCCAGGTTTTGTTAGCATCTTGTGCTCAAAAAATTGCCCCAAGGATGCAACAGAACCTTCCAAATGAAGTCAAGACATCCAGTTTATCCTAGAGCTGGATACAATTCATCCACCAATGACAAACTACAAAAACTGATAGATTCAATCGAGATCACAATCAGTATAAATTCAATCACACTAGAGACTGACCTGTTAAATTCAAAACCATGATAATTCTGATAAAATACCAATGCTTGAATAAAATGCAATACATCAAGCATAAAAGGAAGATAAAAGGAAAAGAAATTCAAGGTTCAAACTTACCAAGGTGATACATAGCTTGTGCCACCCCCATCATCTTATTGTTGGGGGAAAGAATGAGTTAGAGAAACGGTGGAACAAAAGCTAATGACTTTATGGAATTTGTTAACAGGTAATGGCAACCGAGGCACTCTCCTCCAACTGCATTTCCCATTTTCAGCACTGATTTCGCAAAGACATGATGGGTACTTTTGGTGATACTCTTCATTGAATACATATATAAGATTCCCCATTCCAACGCATTTCAAGCTTGCAAAATTTTCATCTTCCTCGCTTTCTACCAAGCTGTGTAACAAGCTCTGCGGCATGATCGAAATCTCGCTGAATTCCAATGTAGTTTCATCGATTTTCCAGAGATTAAACGACGGTCCCCGTGGCGCGTTGCACATCCCGGCCAAAACAAGCATGTCGTTGCACGGAATCAAAAAGGAAAAAATGACCCCTGGTGGCCTGAGAGTTTGAACCTCACTCCAAACGCGGTTTCGTAAATCAAAAGAAGATACAAAGCAAGAGTAGATCCCAGAGACGTAGAATTTGCCCTTGAACAAAGCTGATGAAAGAGATTGGCTTGAGTTCCCGGACCTGAAATCAGCCGGCAAAGCGGGGCAAAGCTCCCAAGAATCACGATTCGGGTCATATATTTCAACAGCCAACCTGTCTTCGATATCAACCAAGCCACCAATGAACCTGACTCCACCGACGACGATGAATTTGAAGCCGAACCCACCGGAGGAACCATCGTAGAAGACACCCAAAAGAGGGTTAAGCCTGGAGAACTTCAAGGGCGAGGTGAAACGCCAGGCGGATTTGAGAACTGGGGTGTAGCTGAAATTGGGAGTGGTGGTGAAAAAGAAGCCATTGGAGCCGAGGAAAGCAGAGGAGGAAGAGGGGTCATCAAGGCGAGGGAGAAGAAACCAGGCGTTGGACAAAGGGTCGAAGGCGAAAGACTGGTTGTTCCGAGAAGAAGTGTTGTGGAGACCGAAGAGGAAGAACCAAGGGTAGGAAAGGCAAGGGGAAGTAAAAGAAGGGGAGGAAATAAGAGAATTCCAGAGCTTGCAAACGGCGGAAGCACGGAGGAGGGAAGGGAGAGGAAGGGAAGAGAAGATGAGTTGGGTGAGATCGAGGCTGAGGGAGTTGATGTTGGGTTCTTTAGGGTTGTGGTCTGACATCGAAGGGAGGAAGAAGAACGAAAGGTAGTTGGAACTTGGAAATGAGAGACTGAGAGGTGGGTGAAAGAACGTGGTTTTCGAAGGAAATGAGAAGAAAAAGAGGAAAAAGAGTATTAAAGTTAAAATATGCGGTTAGTACATTCACTTCTATAGAGTGTTTTAAAAGTTATAAATTTAACCTTTTTATTTTTTCAATTTAAAAATCTTAGTCTGATCATTATCATTATTTGTTATTTTTGACCTTTGGTTAAAATTTATTAACTTATCGTATTTATTTTCTGTCAACCATATACTATGCCTTAAGAAGAAAATTTAATCAAAATTTCAAGTTGATACATTTTAACAAAAATACTTATGATTTTAATGATTGAACTGATATTTTAATAAAAAAAGTAGAATTAGTTTTAATTTTTTCAATACATGGATTAAATCTTAAATTTTGTTAAAGTGTAGGGACCGACAACATATTTTAACCGATAATTCATTATGGTTTTGGAATTTGGAAAATAAAATTGCCATTTTGGATGAAAATTTTATAAGTTTAGTTCATTATGGTATTTAAATTTAATTTTATATATTTTTAAATTTACAATTACAATTATAAATTATATATACTCAAATTAATTATAATTAAAATAAAGTAGGTTAAATTATACAAATGGTTACTTAATTATATCCGTGTTCTGTTTGGTCACTCGTAGTTAGATTGATAATGAAAGCCTTTTTCTTACTAGTATAATAGCTCATTTAATCCTCAATACTTACATATTCTATCAATTTGATCTTAATTCTAAAAATTTAATAAATTTAACCCTTCACAATGACAAACTCTATTAATTTGATCCTCAAACTTCCTAACCAAAGTTTTTAACTTTTAAAATAGAAACATTCCATATTTATTAATTATTTTATACTATTCAGTACATAACCCTTTAAGAAACATTCTATGTCAATATGCATTATTTTTCCTTTTGCCAAAAATATTAAATTTTTCGTTTATATTTTCTTAAATTCCTGTTTTTGGAGACTTTTACAAATAGATACTTAACTGCTAGGAAATCAAGCTACAATCACTTACAGGTTTATTTTTTCATATCTTTTTTTCTTAAACAATCTTATTATATGTTCTGATCATTTTTTTTTACATAATGCCTAGAACTACTCATAGCATCTCCCCAACCCATAAATAGGAGGATAATGCGCTTCAACGCTCTCGAACTCATATTTTTCTGCATTGACAATAATGCCTATGTCAATCAAGTTAAAACTCAAATATTCACCACGAGTATAACAATTATTCACCCATTTTTAATTAGTTTATTAGGTATCCAAACAGTAAATTGAGCCAGTTATTAGCCTATCCAAGCAAAAGTTTGGAAAAAAGGAAAAAAAAAATCTAACTTATCTGACTTGACGTGAATAATGTTTAAATACTACATCACTATTTTTTTTATTTTCTTTAATAATCTGGTCATATCTGTTATTTTTTAGATAATGTTTAAAATTATCCATATTTTTTCTCAACACTTAAATAGGAGGATAATGCGTTTCAACGCACTCAAACTCACATCTTCCTACATTGACAACAATGCCCGTACCAATGAAGTTATTAATTTTTTATTTTTATATATAAAGAATAATATTTACATCGGTATTTCAGATATATTAAATATAAAAATTGAATTAACATAAAAAAAATCAGGTCAGTTAAAGCACTGATATAGATTAAGAGAAAATAAAGTTGGAAATTTGTCACTTAGAAATGAACTCAGTTTACTTGAAAAGAGAAAAGAAATGGGTTGGTGTGAAACCAAAAGAAAATGACTAATTGAGTAAGTAGTGACAAAAATAAATTTATTTTATAAAGTAAATTGTATTATTTTAACTGTGTTTTATTATTTTATATATTTTACATAAAGAAAATAGCAAAGTATTTGAGCCTAAACCTTTATCATTTTTAATAATATTTATATCTTATTTTTTCTAAGTAATATTTATATTTACCATTCATCCAAAGTTTTCATTTGTTTTTTATCAATTTTTTTATAAATATATTTGTTACTAAATTTTATTTTAAGGTGTACTCTACATAATATTTGCAATTCTTCCTAATAAAAAAAATAGAAAATACCATTTTCTTCTTTGATTTTTAGGCAGGAAGAGAGTATACTAAGCAATTTTTCTCGGGAAACAAATGAGCATAAGACTTGTTGTTAAGAGTGGTTATAACTACAAAACCACGTATGATTCGCAGGAATGGAATAGATAGTAATGAAAAAGTTATTCGGTAGGAATGAAATAGTGACGTAATAAGCACCTTAACAACCCCTATAAGTACCCTCTCAATCAATGAGGGAGGGATCTTTTGGCCTCTTCAACAACCTTTGAGCACTTGTCATATTCAGCCTCATTCTTAGCCTTCTGCTTGTCCTCTTCAGCTCTTCGCCTTTTAAGGTGAATCGGCCTCCATAACACCACCACATCCTCCTCCCTGTCATCCTCGTGGTACACTGTATTAACAAAATAACAGAGGTAGGTTTAGTTGAATGATAAAGTATAAATATCGAAACTTATAGAGGTTTGGATTCAAATGCTATTATGTGTATATTTTTATTTTTATTTAAAAGATATAGAATGACAAAAGCACCTTCAAATAATACAATATACTTTGTAAGTTAAAAATATTTTCGTCATAATTCAACTAAGTTAGTGTTTGATTGACTTATGACATCAACAATATCAAATGATGAATATATAGTATAATTATTTAAAGATTTGGTTGGAACTAATTTAGATTGGAAATAGTTTGCTGAAAGCCGCTTGTGTGGTCAACATGTTGGTAAAAGCACCATAGAGGTCATTGTACTAGGAGTTAGGTTGTATTTGACCCTTTCTACCAAAAAATGGATAAATTAATCTTTGCACATTAGATCAAAGAGTAAATTAATTTTTTTTTGTTAAAGATTTCATCAATTTATACTGTTCAAGATTGACGTAGTTGATAGAATAACCAAATAGCGACACGTGGTGTGCCACGTTTACCTCATACTGATGTACAAAGATCAATTTTTAACATTAAAAATGGAATGAATTTTTAATAGAATGACAGTTTGCTATTTGATTTAATATATAGAAAATAATTTATCTATTTTTTGAATAAAAAGAATAAAATACAATTTAACTCTCAATACAACGGGCTGTGTGCTTTTACGTCAACATGTTTTGTCACCTTGGATACAAATTTTGTCATAATCAAATTAACAAACAAATTGAATGTTTTTATAATAATAAACCTAACAATCAAGGAAATTACAAAATGTGTGGCCTGTCAGTGGCAAACGCCTTACCAGGCATGCAATATTTGACCCAACTCTACAAACCAACCCACTCAGGGAGTCCAAGTCCAAACTGTCTGTCCATATTCCATAATTGGGTTTTTAATAGATTATCATATTTATTTTTGGATATAATTTAGATGATTGTTTTAGAGTTTATCCACCCTAATTCTTTGGGAATTAATAATGTAATGTAGGAAAAAAAAATCATATATTTTATGTTTAAATATCCTTTTAAAGAATCACATTTAAATATTTACTCGATTTTAAAAAGATTAAAAATATTAAAGATAAATATTGAAAATCAAATTGAAACAGAACGAGGTAAGATGGGAATGAATATAATCAACATTCATAGAGGTGGTAATGATTTTCAAGATTATACATCCATATTAGAGCGAGACGGATGGTAGTGTAAAGTGTGCCAACTATGGAGCGGTGATGGATTTAATGACATTCGTCTCATCTTGCTCCATCACCATCCCTAGTCTTAATATTGCATTCAATATTCGTTGATGTTTTGTTTTAATAATTAAGTAAAAAAACTAAAATTAAAGAAAAAAAAGAGACAACATTAAACCGATGAAAAGATGATAAAACATTAGATTACATGTGAATTGATCTGATAGAGACATAGTAAAGAAATAGAATGTAAATATGATATTGTAAAATTTTAAAGATTACTGTACTGAAAATATTATTATGCAAACAAATTTGTAGTTAAAAGTTTAAATAATCAATATTTATAATTTGAGTAATTGAGTTGAATGAGTAATCTATGTTATGAAGAAACATTGCTTGTGACAAAGGCATGAACTAACGAGACACAGAGATACAGTGCCTATATTAAGCTTAAAAAGCCTGTTTTTTAACAGTAGATGGCTTTAACTTCGTGCGATGGAAAATGGATTGAAGTCAGCTTGGGCACGTAGGTCAATATTGTTGAGTAATCTTCGATGTTACATTTCAGATCCATAGCACTGATATTTCCACATCTAACTGGATAATGTCTAAAATATCTCAACAAATAACCAATCAACTTTAATTAATCAAATCTAAGCCTATACCAATGGAGTATTTCTTTTCTTTTCCTTTTTACACTCCCCCCAAAAGAAAATTTTCAGCTTCTGCCTACCATCACCTTCTCTTTATCTCATATCGTCACAGCTCAAGCACCACAACTGTGTCCACAATAACATACAAACATAATTAAGTGACTTGGAACACCATAAGAATACATACACACACATATATATACATATATATATGTAAGTCTTACATTCAGAGTCTGTAGTTATCCAATTCCCTCTCCTGCTACAACAACGGTTTAAGCCATGCATAGGAGTTGAATTCAATGATAATATATTGCAGGTTTCATCATTTCTCAACGAAGAAGTCACTGTGATTCCAGAATAGGCTGAGGAAGTAGTGGAGGAGCTCTGGACATCCCACCTAAAGCTTATCTTAGGTGACTCATTGCTCAATTGATCATGATCACCCGACACTCCTTTCATTGCTTCACGGCTCCTAAACTGTAAAACCTGTCAACAATTTGAACTCTTTTAAACTACACAATCCTAAAACAAATGAAGATTTAGAAGACAAGCTTTTTCATTTACCTTTCTGCCGATGAACTTCCCGCCTAATTTCTCCGGTTTCTTAGCAGCGGCCCATCTCAACAGCTCCTTCATTCTAGACATGGTTTTGGTTTTGTCCCCTTTAACCTTTTCTTTCTTTTCAATGGTGTTGCATTGGTCATTTTCCGCCGGGGGTTCACTTAACGGTAAAACGACCTTGTCCCCTGTACGAGTACCTGAATCCGACTTTGGACTAACACCGAACCCTGTAGCGATATCTTGTTTCTTCTTCATCTTCATGGATTGAGCCCAATGCTGTTGTTGTCCTCTATGAGAAGAGCTCCTCACTCTACTCAAATAGATAGTACTATAGAAGCAGGCCCTTGCAACATCTCTATTGCATGGAAATATGATTGGCTTAAAGTACTTATTAAACTTCTTACTTTTTGATCTTCTATGCTTTGAGAAAACTATGTCTTTGGATTTTTCTTCCTGATCTGCAAACAATTGGAAACAATATTAGACTCATTTTCAGACATTAACATATATGGTTAATTGGTTATAGTTGACAAGATATATATATATATATATATATACACACACACATTTTTGCTTACCTCTAGTATTTTCCCTTCCTTGTTCATGTGCTACCTTAAAGAGCCATTGAAGGATCTGCTATATATAAATTCACAAATGAAGGATATATAAGGTCGAGGACAATGCTATGCTGAATATCTTGTTGAATTGCTAATGAACCAGCTCACCTGCATTTGTATTTTGCTTGATATTTTGTCTTTGAAGGGGAACTGAATAAATTATATAGTATTGGAAATGAGTGAAACTCTACTTTGTTTCAGCAAAATCTTGGTCAAAATGGACAGCTCTGAGAGATCTATGTGGTGCTGTCAGTATTGCTTGAGATTCCTGTACTAAAAAAAAAATGAAGCACTTGTGAAGATGAAGACAAAAAGAAATTTGAGAAAGGTGAGTGAGTGTTTTGAGGAAGATGATGATGAGACAACCAAGCAGTGAGTGGGGAAGGGTTGGCTTGAGATCCATAGTAACATGGGGGAGTAGTATTATATAACATATGCTCATATGATGAATTTAAGAGGGAGATAAGTATTAATTTAAGAACCAGACCTGGTGGCTTTTGTCTTTGCCATACACTTGTAATCCCGTGGTTGGTCGGTCCCCGGTGGTCCTGATATCTTGGCCTGAAATGGATTATCAGTTAAGATCAGGGACTCAAAATCATCATATTAGGCCAATAATGCATTTAAGAGCCAAACTAAGCCAAACAGCAGATTTTGGTTATAATTTGTGATGGATTCTTCATTGTAACAGCATGTTTGTATATACCCCCATGAAT
The DNA here is from genome assembly GCF_025698545.1 of Gossypium raimondii. NCBI lineage: Eukaryota > Viridiplantae > Streptophyta > Magnoliopsida > Malvales > Malvaceae > Gossypium > Gossypium raimondii. The sequence continues at coordinate 50,540,379 of NC_068575.1, forward strand.
GAAGGTTTTTAAACAGCAATGTGTACCAAAGGAACATGTAATGTCAGAATAAATGTAAATGTTTATTCCAGAAACAGTGTAAGCATGTGAGCAAACAGATATTTTAGGACACTTGAAAATCCGGTGGGGACAAAGACAATGACCCCAGTTTTTGTCTCACATGGCAAGGTAAAGAAGAGATGCCACATAGGGCCATAGTAGTTAGTTGTTCATGTTAATGTAATAATATGATGTTACAAGAAATTTGAGGCCAATCTTTGCACGACTTTCAACCTCTCTAATTATCATTTTCCTTTCTCACAGGGAAAGGAGGAGGGGGACTTGTCTTACAAAATTTTGATGGAAGATGGGGTGAATCGACGTGTCACTGTGTTCACCATTGCCTAAATTGGGTTTTCGTTTCAAGTGTTCCTATATTTATGTTGGGAGAAGAATGCAGATGAGAGTGAATCGAGGAAGCAAAGGGATAACGTACATCATGGAATGTCTAGATATATTCTAGAACCTTTCACCTTTTTTATATAATTCAGTGATAAACTTGCATGGATTTCAAGTTGATTGATATAAGATTTTGTGTTTAATCTCTCATTGTAATATAATTGTTCATTTATATAAAAAAATCCAAAAATTTCAATAATGGGGAAGAAGATCATGTTTTGGACTTGTCTTACAAAACTAGAAACTAGACAAAATACAACTTTCTGCCAAACATTTGATAGCAAAATCGTTGCCAACGTAATGTCAAAACAGGAAGAAGACACGAAAAAGATAGTTGGTGAAATCTTGAAATAGTCGATGAGCTATGAATACAAGAAAACTTGGACCCAGAAATCCAAAATTGGAGCCTGTTGGGCCAACTGAGCCTGTTTGATCTTATAAAGTTGTTTTCACTAGGATATTTTAGTCATTATAAAAGATTGTAGCCCTTTAAGGAAGAAAACAGTGTTGACAAATTAAGCTTCAAAATTGGAGCTTTTTTCTTCTTCTTCGATTATTTTTCGCCGGAACTCTCTTAAAAAGCAATGGCAAACAATCCCTCGCAGCTTCTTCCGTCAGGTGACTTTTTTTACCCCTTTCTGGTTTTTTCCTTCACTTTCTCGAGAAAATCAGACAGAATATCAATTTGGGTTTCTGGTTTTTTTTTCCTCTGCAGAGTTGATAGATAGGTGCATAGGGTCCAAAATATGGGTGATAATGAAAGGGGACAAGGAGCTCGTGGGTACTCTTAGAGGCTTCGATGTTTACGTCAACATGGTCCTCGAAGATGTCACTGAATAGTAAAGTTCTTTCTTCCTTCTTTTCTTCTTTGAAGGTTTAGATTTAGATATTTCAGCTCAGACTTTCCCTGCAATGTTTGACTTTGTTCTGTATTCTAGGGTTTCTCACTAGAGAAAAATGGGCTACGAAATTAATGAGAAAGATATCAAGTTGTCTGGGCATTATTAGTTGTCATGTTTGTATCAGTACTTTGGGTAACCTCTATTTTCCCCTTAAATTACTTAAGAGTTCAAACTTTAAGGTCAGGTTGAAGCAAATTTCCCATGATTTGAAGCTTTACTTTTCATCTTCTGGTTCAAATGTTGAAATTATTTGGAATCTGCAAAAAGTGAGTATGGCTTTTAAATTTGGGATAGAGTAGGTTTTCTACTCTCTTTTTTCTATGCCAATTGATACCTTGTGGTGGAATTAAGGTTTTTCAGTCACCATTTTCGTTACTGTTAATGTTGTGTCAGTAAGAATCCTCATTGTTGAAGGGACATGTTGAGAAATAATTGTTTTGGTCTGAAAATCCGCTTGCTTTGCCAGCCGCATGGCTCCTTTTTTTCATTTATGTTTCGTCCTGATTGATCTTCATAGTGGTTCGCATATCCTTTTACTAGGTGGTGATGGTTATTTCTTTTGAGAGTGACAAGATGTTTGGTTTGCTTTTTCTCACATTGACTTGAAAACAATAGTGCTATACAAGAATATGCATAATATATATTTCATTTGACTTTAATGACTTAGTAACATGTCTGCCTCATGCTCGACCGCGTGCATAAGTGATTCTCGAGTGTTTGCCCCCCTTAAATAGGATATCCCTCATAGAATGTGCTGATGTTATTTGCTTCTATGCTTCTTTTTTGCATATTACAGTGAGATCACCACTGAAGGAAGACGGATCACAAAGCTTGATCAAATTTTGCTTAATGGAAACAACATCGCCATTGTAAGATTTTGTTTACACAATTTGGATTACCAGAAACCAAAGGCCACAGATTATAACGGTTTCAAATTTCTTATACTATTTCATTTTGTGCAATGCAGTTGGTCCCAGGAGGCTCACCTGATCCCGAATGAAAGTGTTAGCTCCTCCATGTTTCTTTTAATGTTATTAATTCCTGGCCATATTCTCAGTTTTAGTGAGAAATCTGGTGCAGAACTTAATTAGTTAACTTGGATCACTGTAAGATTCTCGAAATTTGGTGGTAGGGCAGAGTTGGCAACATTTACTGTCATGGTTAATGATTGATTGTGCTTATCATAACATTTCAAATGCTTTTAGGTCTAATGTCACTTTATTGGTCCATCATCCTTGTTAACTAGTATTATATTTGCTTAGACGGATTTAGCCTTAAGAATCAAGAAGAGCCAGGTTTGGCATTGTTGCAGTTAAGCGCATTGATGCAATTAAAGAATAGTATGCTTTTCCTTAAGCATGGGGTCTCAATGCTTCTGCATTCTGGGGGATATTCTTTGGCAAATAAGTACATGTTTTAGGTCAAATTTTGCTATTGGTCTCGTAAGTTGTGGATTTATTTCATTTTTTTAATTTTATCATTTTTAGTCCCTATGTTTCTTAAATTTGAAATTTTAATCTTGACTCAAAACGGTAATTAAAAGGGTAAACTACCAAAATAGTCACATTTGTTTACCTCATATTATATTTTTGTTACTTATGTTTATATTTTAGTCACTGAGCTGTTAATTGCCGTTAACGGTGTAACGGTAAGTTGAATTGACACGTCAAATCATCATTTCAAACAAAAATTTTATATTAAATTATACAATTGGTCTTCATATTTTTTCGTTTTGAGTAATTTAATTTTTTATTTTATGTTCTTTTGAACTTTTTTTTTTCATTCTCTTATGATTCTCTCTTTGTTTTCCTTCCTTCTCTATTTCTTTAATGTATTAAATAACAAATAAATATAAAAAGGTTGGTCTTAAAATACAAACTAAGCTTTAATAATGCAAGCAACAGAAAAGAACTCTCTAAATCCTTAAATGAAATGTATCATAAGTAATATTAATATAGAATAAATTATTGTGAAAACAAAGGTAACCCCCCAAAAATAGGTAATAAAGAAACTCAAGATATTATCTTCCTTTCCAAAATTAAATCAACTTTTTTCCTTCCCATTTTCTTAGACTTTCTCAGCATCCAAACACCCAAAAAAGGTTAACGTAAAAAATCACAAAAAAAAAAAACTTGCCAACGATTTTAGCGAGGGTTTTGATATAACAATCAATTATTTCCTACTTAGTAGCTTTTTCTTCACTGAGTTTATCCGTAACGATAAGTCAATGCTTATGATCACAATTTGAAAATAATTGGATCATTTCAGTTGGCAGCTGGTCGCTGAAGTTCGACCCAAAGTTGAGCAGAGGGTAAGAGGAGTTTTCGGAGCGATTGACGCGGCACCGGATGGAGGTGAAACGCGTCGGGGTGAGAGGGAGACATTGGACGACGTGAGAAAGAGGTGTAAGAGGGTGATGAGAGAAGTGGGGGGAAGTGATGGGAGGAGGATGAGTGATGGATTTGGTGGATATGAGGCATTTGGGTAGGAAAAAGGATAGAGTAAGGTGACGTGTGTGTCATGAACCACAGTTCAAAACCCGTGACCATTGTACAAAATGCATCTTATGGAGGTCTATCATTTAGATAAAGATCATTTGACCCACGAGAGTTGGCCCGATTCAAAGAGCTGTTGAAGAAGTCTGTCCGTTTAAAGCTTGAGTGACCCAATGATGCAGATATGGAAAGTTAGGCTACATTGGTAAATAGGGAAACTAATCTTAGAAGATGGATAGGAATAGTATCTTGTAAGATTAGATATGATTTGATTATGTAATCTTGTAAATCTCTTGATTAAAGGGATATGCTTAATCTCGTTTGTCGATGTAACTTGATTTAGACAGTCGATTTAGGGGAGTTTAACTATAAATAAAAAGCATCCTCTTCACTTATAAATCATCCATTCATCCCTTGTATTTTTTGAGAAATTAATACAATTGAGAGTATTTACTCAAACACTTCTCGTGCATAAATTTTCTGTGGCTATTCTATTCTTTTGAGTCTTCTTTTGATTCGTGTTGCTTCCACTATATAAATTGGTGCATTGGAAAAATTATTTGTGACTACTTACTTTGTGGTGGTTAGGCTGACTTAGGCATGTTTGGAATGAAATGATCGCCTAAAATCGCATGAATTGCGAGACTAAAGTTCTAGCCCCGTGACAGTGGTATTCGAGCCTGGGTTGCGAAGGCACCGTCGAGATGTCGAAAGAAGTTGCTGATCAGAATGAGTCAAAGGAGACCCATTGGTGGGCCAAAAAACTAATTCTATTAAAGGAAAAGTTGTCGGCTGTAAAGGAACGAGTGGCTAATCTCGAGGAGCCCATGAAGACGTGAAGGAATCACTCGAGGACTGGCTGGAACAATCTAGGGACTATGTGTAACACCCCCTAACCCCAAACCGTCACCGGAACAAGGTTATGGAGTATTACCAGACATATCGGATAACTTATAACTAATTTACAATTAAATAACAGATATAGCATACTTGTATCAAATATGTCATATTAGTTCCATTTCATACTTAACCAATTTAAACATCATTCTACAACCGTAATAACAAAACTTTTATTCTTAACCTATACATCACCTAGGTACATGCCACATTATCAAACAAAGGTACATAACTAAAATTTCTCTGAGTTCGGGATTGCTCTGGATACTGGACCGGATACTGGCTTTCTACTAACCTGCGCACGGAGACAACCGCACGCTGAGTATAGAAATACTCAGTGGTATTACCATAATTCAAATTAATAACATTAATCGATAAATTATATACATTTAAATTTATGTCTACAATTATTCAATACATTTTCTCGTACTTTAAATCAACCTGATAATTAATAACAATAAGCAATATTTCAAATCTTGTATTTAGTTGTATTCATACCTTATTTCACTATCTCAATTCTATTGGATTTTTCGACATCTCATTCTAATAATTCATTCCAATTCATACAAATTCAATCAATTTATCAACTCATTCATTATCATTTCTATTTATATTCAATTTATACTTTTCAATCTTTTAATAATCAAATTAAACATTTAGACCAACATGTTTCAATAATAATAATAACTTATTTTATAAAATTTGTATTCAAATTAACTCATACACTATTTCTTAATTCAATTTATACCATTAATCTTTCAATAAACATTTAATACATTAAATCAACTTGTTTCAACAACAGTAATAATAATAACTATCTTTTAATTCGATTCGTTCAGTTATAAACAATTTTACACTTATAATCTTTTAACACTCAATTGATACATTAAATCCATAAATAAATTTCAATAACTTGTATTCAATTAAATTCACATATTATTTCACTATTTCAAATTTTTTAATTTTCACTTCTCATTTCTCAACAATAGCTACTTTAATTTGCTTTTCTTCACTTAGATTTTACATTATCTCATACTACCAAACCAGTTCATGAACTATATCATTATCTATTTCTTGAACCCATGGTTCATACATTTCATTACAATTATCACTACTAATAAACATTTCAATCTTTTAATATTATCAATTATTTATATATATAAATATCATTCTTATTTCTTTATTTCAAATTTCACTTTTCACATATACTATATCATTCGAGATTAGTTTTATCAGTAATTTATTTCATTTGCCTCTATTAACTTGACTCGGACTCACAGAGATACGCGAATTCCACCCAAACACACCGAATATCCAACCAAAACACACCGAAATAAATATAAACCCTCCATAACACAATCGATATATCATATCCTCCCAAACACACCAATAAGGCATTAAATGCCTCTTCGGATAAACCGAAGCATATAATAACATAATCATCTTCGGCCGAGCTACAAATCTCCTCATCACATCACAAATCCTATGGCATGCCATTTGTATCCAATCTAGTCCGATAAGTTAATAGGGTATTCGAATCACATTTCAATTCAATCACTTTCTCATACTTTCAATTCCAATTTAATCACAATTTAATTCAATACATTTTCACCTTTCAATCAAGATACCATCAAATGCTCATACCTATTCATACTTCATTTTAATTTCATTCAATTCACATACAATTCAATATCATTTAATTCAATATCGATATTCACCTTATTTTTATTTACTAAACATATTATTTAAAATTCAACAATAATTACTATTAATAAATTCAATGCCAATATGTATTTTTCATTTAATTCAATCATGATTCTTACCTCAATTTGCTTATCATGTATATTAATTTAAATTTTAACAATTAATAATTAAATTCGAATTATGGTAATACTAACCGTAAATTTTCTCGAGTCACTCCTTGATCACCTTCCCCTTTCCTTTCTCGGCAATGACTCTTGCACGACATTAGCTACGTAATTAAACAATTAAAAATTATTAATACACAATTTCATCAAAACATTTCCATTTATACCTAAACTTTACCTAAATTCTAATTTAATCCATTATCAATACTAATTTTATTTTCCCAATCTAACTCCATATTCTCTCTTAATTCTTACCATAAACTCATTTTAACTCTTCATTTTCACCATAAATCCCTAATTTCGGGATTCTTTCAATTTAGTCTCTAGTATTCAAAACTTACACTTTATTTTACAATTAAATCATTTACTAACTTCTAACTTGAAATTCAATCAATTTAACCCTAATTCTTTCATTTATTCAACATAATCAATGTCTAGAAATATAATATCTTCCCAAATTTCAACATAAACCATGAAATATTTTGCTCTAGAACTCCAAAAACTCAAAAATTATAAGAAAATAACTTAATTTGAGTTACCAATTGAGCTTGAAACATTGAAACCCCAAATTTTCTTTCTTTCCTTCCCTTTTTCTTTTTCTTTCCTTTCTTCCCTGTTTTCGTTTGCCTATTCTGTTTCCATTTCTCTTTTTCTATCTTTTATTTCTTTTATTAAATTAGTTTAATATAATAACAATAAAATAATAATATAATATTTCTTACTTAAATAATATGTAAGTATGTAATCATTACTTATTTCATTCTTCCACATGTCATCATATACACCATGCATTTGTCAACAATTTTATTTATTTGGAATATAATATATAATATAATTAATATAATTTACAATATAATAAAATAATAGTATACTTCAAAAAATCTCAGATTTTATCATGCATATGCCGCCTCATTTATGGGACTTGGCATATTTACCTATTTAGTCCTTTTAACTTTTCTTTAATCTATAATTAAACTTTTATCCTTGTTGCAATTTAGTCCTTTTAATCAATTAACCATCGGAACATTAAAATTTCTTAACAACTTTAATACTACCCTAATGACACTCTGTAAATATTTATAAAAATATTTACGGCTCAGTTTATAATATCCAGGTCTCGATACCTCGTTTTGACCCAATTTACCTAATACTTTCTTTTAAATCACAAAATTCACTAATTCAAAAATATTTCTAAAATCACGCTTAACTTATAATTATTAATTACTACATTTTTTTAACTTTTTCATCGAATTTAGTGATCTCAAATCACTGTTCTGACACTACTGAAAATTGGGCTGTTACACTATGTGATGATGTCTCTTGATTCCAATGTGGAAAATGTATAAGAGTTGTTAAATTACACTAGGAATAAGCTGACGGAGAAGAATGATGCTCTCGAGGCTATGATGATGGCTTTGAAGAAAGAAACAATGGCTACGACGAAAGCTTTGAGCACAATAATAGATGAGCTCAATGGAGAGCTTGCCTTGTGTCCAGCAGTCGTGAGTAATAGAGTGTCGAGTGTAGCATTCAATTGTGAGGTAGATGTCCCGAAGCCGAAAGAGTTTACGGGGACAAGGTCTGCATGCGATGTGGGCAATTTCTTGTGGAGAATGGAGCACTACTTTCGTGTGCCAAAGGCATCATGGAGGATGTGATTAAAGTAAACACTAATTCCATGTTTCTTATTGATATTGCGCTTTTTTGGTAGTGAGACAGGTCCGCAGATAAAAGGCATAGTGAGATTAAGACGTGAGAAGAGTTCTATCATAAATTAAATGGGCAGTTTTATCCAGAATTTACCGAGGAAGCTCGAGAAAAGTTATGATGGCTTACGCAACGAGGCACAGTGGGGGAGTATGTTCGAGAGTTTAAGGAACTCATGCTCCAAATTTCAGACGTAACCGAGATTGAAGCGTTTCTTGCTTTCAAGAATGGGTTAAAGTCGTGGGTCAAACAAATTGAAACGAAGAGGTGTCTAAGAGTTGTCGAAAGCTATGACGGTAGTGGAGTCCATGGTCAAGCTGGGTCTAGGAAAAGACAAGTTTGAGTCTTCCAAGTCCGAGGAAATGGGTGTATATGAAGGGAACCACAAGGAAGATAATGGCAATGGCAACGACAATGGTGGTAATAGGAAACTATGAGTTGGGAAGAGGAAACCCAACAAAAATAAGAGCAATATCAAATACTTTCTTTTCGACGATTCATATATGTTGAAGAAATGTCCGAAGAAATTCGTGCTTTCTGAGAATGACAAGTCTAAAGGTAAAGTCGTGAGACTTGGGTCCAGCGCAAAGAGTGCCGAAGCTAAAGAGCCCGAAAATGAGAAGAAGCTAGTGGAGTGTTTCTTGTGTCATGGCTGCATAGGTTGTGAAAATGTCCGAAAAAGTCTACTATCAAATAGGATGATGGGTTAGACAAAGTGCCCAAGAAACTTGGTTTGAGTGCAAGGGGTGTCGAATCCAAGAGGTCAAAGTGGAGCAAGAAGAAGCCAGTGAAATACTTTTTGTGTGGTTGTTCGTATGAGTTGTGGAACTGTCCAAAGTAATTCAAGTTCGTCGTGGTCAAGGAAAAGACAACATCGAAGCTTGTTGAGTCATCGAAAGGGCTTTCACCCAAGGAAGAGGTGATTCTGACGTCAGACTTAAAGGAAGAAGTAGTGATGGAAACATTGAAGCTAGGACCAATGAGGCTCAATTCGATGAAAACAACAGAGTTTGCTGAGTGGCGAGGTTTTCACCCAAGGAAGAGGTGAGTTATGCATTGGACTTAGAGGAAGAAGTAGTGATGCAAACTTTGAATCTAGGATCAATGAGGCTCATTTCTGTTGATTCATTAGATGAGCTACCACCAATAGGTGAGATCAGTTGTGCATCAGACTTTGTGAAAGTGGTGATGCAAACTAAAAAGTTGACTAGAGTAAATGTTGTGAGTAAGTTACATTTCGAACACTTTGGTAGTGTTTTGCATTCTAACTTGTTGGCTGGGCAAGAACATAGTGGCCCTTTCAAAGTTCTTAAGCGAGAAGGGCGAGAGACTGTGGACATGCCGAAGCTAGTGGTGAGAATCAAAAGGATTCCGATCAAAGCGAGTCAAACTGTGGGCAAGTGAGAGCCGTGGCTTCTTACCGACGAGATGTACCAACGAGTGAGACGATTCGAGTTAAGAGGCGATGAAAGTCGAGGCAAAAGTTTCGAAGGAAGGGACGACTCGATAGTGAGGTTAGTCGGGAATGAGCCAAGGTGACGAAAGAGTTCCGAGGCGAATCAAGTCAGCGTCATTTCGAAGGCGCAATGAGGGTGTTGCAAGAATAGGTAGGAAGAATGTCACGGGTCACAGTTCAAAGTCCGTGGCCATCACACAAAATGCATCCCATGGATGTCTATCGTTTAAATGGGGATCATTTGACCCACGTGAGCGGGCCTGATTCAAAGAGCTGTTGAAGAAGTCTATCCGTTTGAAGCCTGGGTGGCCTAATGATGCAAATATGGAAAGTTAGGCTACATTGGTAAATAGGGAAACTAATATTAGAAGATGGATGAGAATAATATCTTGTAAGATTAGATATGATTTGATTATGTGATCTTGTAAATCCCTTGATTGTAGGGATAGACTTAATCTCGTCCATTGATGTGATTTGATCTAGATCGTTGGTTTTGGGGGGATCAACTATAAATAAAAAGTCTCCCTCTCACTTCTAAATCATACATTCATCCATTGTATTCTTGTATTCTTTGAGAAAGTAATACAATTGGAAGCATTTACTCAAACACATCTATTGCATAAGTTTTCTGGGGCTATTTTGTTCTTTTGAGCTTTCTTTTGATTTGTGTTGCTTCTGCTATATAAATTGGTGCCTTGAAGAAATTCTTTGTGAATCCTCACTTTGTAGTGTTTAGACTGACTTAGGCGTGTTTGGAACGAATGGATCGCCTAAAGTCGTACGGATTACGAGATTAAAGTTCCAGCTCTGTGACACATGAGGGTGGATGTAGCGGCACGTGTAAGGGTTTGTGCCATGGTGAGTGAGAGATTGAATTTGATGAGAGTCGATAGTGTAAGAAAGTATAAGTTGAGAGAGGGTTTGTGCTATCCTATTTGATACATTAAAAGAATTGGGGAAGGGAGGAAAACAGAGAGAGAAACAAAAGAGAATGAAAAAAAAAGTTAAAAGAACATAAAAGAAAAAAATTAAATTGCTTAAAACAAAAAATATAGAGATTAGTTGTATAATTTAACCTACAATTTTGTTTGAAATTATGAATTAACGTGCCACATCGGTTTATCATTACACGCTTAGTAACAATTAACATAAGTAACTAAAATGTAACCCGAGGTAAATAAAAGTGACTATTTTGATAATTTACTCTAATTAAAATATTATAACTTTTTTGGGAGTATTATATGAAAATAATAAATTAATACAATATTATGTTTGTTGAATAAGATTTTGATTTTAGAATTTGAAAAGTAATGAAATTGAAATGATAAATATAGATATTCAAATAACTTGTAAACTTTATTTTGATTTTTCAATATGAAAGCTTTGACAACTCACAAACAACTATCCAATCATGGGAAAATGGAAAGTCATATATTTAATACAAATTGTAAGGTAGCAACAAGCATATCTATGGAGCATCCTTTGATATAAGGTCCTTAGTTTTTGACAGCTCGAGCATTGCAGAGTTCATCAACACAGTCTCCCCTTTCAAAAACAGCTGCTGCCCCCATTCCAGTTCCTGCAATCACAAACACTCTAACTATTACCTTTCTTAACCAGATAAAGACAGAAAAAGGAACCAGTCTACACGTTTCAGTTCAATTGTTAACGGCAAATGAAGTCAAATCACTGATTGCAAAAACAATTACAAGCTACAGTTGACCATGTTATCCCATTAAAGGCAACTAAGCCTCACTCCATTGGGTGCTGCCATTAAACTTGTTCCGATTCTTTACTTGGACTAAGGAGGGAGGGAGGGAGGGTACCTATGCACATTGAGATCACTCCAAACCGACAGTCCTTCCCACGACGCTTCATCTCGTACAACAGAGTTCCAACACAGCGAGCACCTGATACAAAAAAAAAAAAAAACGATATATATCATAAATTAATACCAGACCCTCCTCAAGATCAAGCTTATCCTCTGGAAAGGTTTGAACAGGTAATGTAGTATTTGTTCAGACGTACATGTGTTTGAAGAGTATCATACATACACACAAATTCATCATAGGTGTGCATTTTGGATTCTTCGTACTTTTCATTGTTTGCTTTTCATGTATTTATTTATTACAAATTGTGAAATTTGTACCTGTAACACCCAAAGGATGCCCAAGGGCTATTGCACCTCCATTAACATTGACCTTTTCACGATCAAGCCCCAGTTTCTTACAAGAGTATACGAACTGAGATGCAAATGCCTGATGAAAATAAAAATACATATTGCGTACTTAGAAAAGAAAGAAAAATTCAAATGAAATTAATCTTCAACATGAAATTAACTAAAAAAAAATCTACTACCTCATTGATCTCAAACAAGTCTATATCATCAATCTCAAGACCTGCAGACTTGACTGCAGCTGGTATAGCAACAGCAGGACCGATGCCCATCACAGCAGGATCTACACCAACAGCAGCAAAGCTTCTACAAAATGGAGCATAGGAAAGCAGAGTGAGGACCTCATCCTTTTAAGCTAACATATGAGTAGAAAAGATAACTGATTATCAAGTGCAGCAAATATTCCTTCTCCTTTTCTTAAAAGGCTTTTAATCTCTAAATTCGGTAAACTTGATAGGCACTGCGGGGTTATTTACTTATTGTCTATTTTTTACCCCTCAAAGCCATAGCTTCTTTAACTGTTCTTTTGCAGTCAAGTGACAGAAGTCTAGAACCATATCATCAGTGATCTCTACTACTATTTCGGTAAATGAATGCAAAATGGAGCCATCATCTACCTGGTCACTAAAAGATAATGTAGAATAGCTAAGATAAATGAGCCAAACTCAACTTGGAGCAGTTTTCATTACCTGAAAACACCAAGGATTGGAAGTCCTTTTTGCAGCGCCAAACTTCGCTTCATAAGTAGGACCGCTCCTGCACCATCACTCACTTGGCTAGCATTTCCTAAGAAAAAAATTGGAACACAAGTTTTCATTCAATTACATAATGTTCTTGTCAGAGTTTTTTTTCACAAATTTCATCCGTATATACCAGCAGTTGTGGTTCCATCCTTCTTAAATGCAGGCTTTAACTTGGCTAGACCGGCCGTGTTTGTGTCTGGGCGGATACCATCATCCACCGAAATTGTGACTGCCTTCTCTTCTCCAGTTTTAGGATCCACAATCTTTGCAGATTAACAATGTGAGTTAATGAAATATCATAAAAACACTAAACCGGAATAATTTACTACCTGAAATTACCTTCGTGGATACAGGGACAATTTCTTCTTTGAATTTACCAGATGCTGTTGCAGCAGCAGCACGTCTATGAGATTCGACCTATATTATTTTTACAAAGGCGTTTCAGACAAAACAAAGATTTAAGTTTACATAGGTAGGTAATGGTATATTCTAAAGGAAAACCAAAGAACTTACGGCAGCCTGGTCTTGCTCTTGACGTGTCACACCATAGCGTTGTGCGACATTTTCAGAAGTAATGCCCATAGGAAGAAGACAATCCCGGGCTTGGGCAAAGCTCTTTACCTGTAAAAATAAATGCAGTTGCATATTAAGACGTTAATGTAAAACATATCCAAAATAGTGAAAACAAGCTATGTGTTTTATATACCTTCGGGTTAACCTTGCTTTGATCAGGAGCACTACCATTAGTTGTCATGCTCTCAAGTCCAGCACCAATGCCTACATTGAAAACCAAGAAGGTTAATACGGGATCCGAGGTGAAGGTCGCTCGAATTAAATCTTTCTTAGCATTCAAATATGTAGATCAGATAAAGCATCGTTACCAATATCATAAAATCCTGCTTTTATGCAAGCAGCAACATCGGCAACTGCTTGCAGGCCCGATGAACATTGCCTGTTGACAGTTCTAATAGGCACCGTATCTGGTTGTAACAGGTAACTATGTTAGCAACATTTACATACAAAACAGGCATAGTTAACAAATGGAATTCAATGAAAACAAACAGTTAAAATCTCGAAAAAGACGACGGATTTGAAAGAATAACTATACCAGGGAAACCAGCATAGAATGCTGCCATCCTACACTCCATTGCTCTTTGTGAACCAGGTGCCAACACTGTACCAACAACTATATCCCCCACTTCACTTGGGTTCAGCTTTGTTCTATCAATCACAGCCTGCATCGAGACTTAACTTAAGATGGGAAGCAAAAGGAATGTGATTTCAAAGACAACTGAACTTAAAAAAGCCAAGGGCATTTAACCCTTAAAACAGGGGCAAGCAAATCATCTGCAAGTGTATCTTTGAAGCCTCCACGCTTTGCTTTGCAAATTGCAGTGCGACATGCCCTGTGTAACAACGATTTCCCCCTCTTTAATACCAAAATTAATCGATCAAAGAAACACATAAAATATGGATTTTTTTTTTCCTACTAATTCCTTTGGATTAAAAAAAAGAGAGTATTAATTTGGATAACATGATATAGATTATTAGAATAGTAAATAACTTACGCAACAATCACAACATCATCCCCAAAAGCAGCCGTCCGGTGATAGGCAGCGCTATCCCCCGCCGCGCAGTTTGAAGGCTGATCAAACGAAAACAAAACCACTTTCAGAATAATAGAAAGAACCAAAAAATTCCAAAGAAAGAAGAAGATGAGGCATACAAACAGAATAGCAGCAGATGATTGATGAGATTGAGAAGAGGGTTGTAAATGATTAAGCAAAACTTGTTGTCTGTTGATTGCTTTCTCCATTTTTCTATCAGAGTCTTTCCCTTCTTTTCTCTCAAATCCTTTCACTTCGGTTACTTACTTTCCTCTCCAATGGAAATGCAATAATGGGTTAATATAATACTAATAACTTAAATACCGTATATTGTCTGTTTCAGTGACTTTGGGGGCAGGTTGGGTCAACATTTTTAGCAGCCTTCCAAAATTGCAAGCCATCCAACAACCAATAAGAATTTGGGATCTTAGCTTAAGTTTGCTTATCAATTTTGGTTCTTTTAATTTTAATTTTATCTCTAGCTTGGCTTTGTTTGAACATTGAAATTATCCACGTTTTTTTCAATTGGACGGAAGGGAGGGATATTTTTTATTAGGAACTAAATTATTGGTTTTTTCATTAAATTATTCAAAAATTTTCATTTCAAAAATTTTCGTTTAAATAATTGCACTGTTAAAATTGATGCTTGTTAACCGGTAAGGTAATTAAAAGAAAAAGGTTATGGTTGAATGAAGAAAGAGAGGGTATTTAGGTTTGGTTAGATATCTCTTTGGAGAAAAGTAAAATGGTTAGAGAAGAAGGGATCAGCATGTAGTGTCTATGAGCTATTTGCATGGTCCCTTTGCTACGTGTCTTAAGATTGTTGACGTGGAAATTTAATTTGATACTCTCAACAGTACAGTGATGTGACATCTTAGGATGAGATATGTTAGGATAACTAGTAATCAATTACTTTAGGCCTCAATGTAGTCCTCATATAGCCTTAGTGGAGATGCATAGTTCTAAAGCTCGCTAAGCTATGGTTCGCGAACCAGTTATAAGGTTCGGAGTATCTTTGGTTCCATTGGGATACACCTGTCAAGCTCTTCATGGGTGCTCTATGAGGTTCACTACACAAGGTATAACAATTGTTATATGGCTTTATCTGTTTGCATTGTCTACACCAATCAAAAGCTTTCTTTCCCCTCCTGTTCTACAGTTTAGGTTTTTTATGAAACAACTTCAAACATCACGAATCTACGAACCAAATGTCAAATAACTTTTTTTTCTTCAATCTCCGACGCTAACCGTGAAATGGACTTGGATCTAAGATATGTTCTTCTACTCGTCGATGGATACTAATCCATTGTACCGATCATTGAATCGTTCAATGACTTAAATAAAAACTTTTGAATAGTTTAGTGACCAAATTGTAACTTGTTTTAGTTAAGTGACCAAAATAAAAACTTACCCATGGTTTAATGACTAATGGTGTAATTTACCCTTTTATTATTGAATAAATTTATTGTCTTCTATCCATTTCTCTTATATTTTAGGGGTAATATATCATTTAGTACTTAAATTTGGCTTTGATTTTCAATTTGGTACCTTAATTTTTTCCCAATTTGGTATTTGATTTTGGCTTCAATATCAATTTGGTACCCATACTAAAGGGCATCATAGGACCCAATAAATGTTTGACATGTGGCTCTAGTGAAAAGAAATACTCGATTAGGAAAAAAAAGAGCTTAAATACTAAATTAAACATTAAAGTCAAACTCAATTACTTAACGAGCTAAAAAAATTTAAGTATCAAATTGAATATTGAAATCAAATTTAGATACCAAATAGTAAATTAACCATTTATTTTATTTTGAGATTGATGTGGACTTGCTCATTATTATTATTTAATGATCAAGACAACTTACGATTCAAAAAATCATCCCTCAAGTGTCAATTATTGTTATATAAAAATGCATTACAATTAAAAAATCTTACTATAATCCCAACTTGAAAATAAAAACAATACTACTATAACGTAAGAATAATGTTTCTCGCAAGCAAAAGTTTTTTTCAAAAAAAAAAAATGTGGTCGGAGAAGGACTCTCCGTGTAAGAAAACGTGAAAAAAAAATCCATTTGTCCTGGAGTCAGCCGAATATTACTAGCAAACAAATATATCTTATTTTTAATTTATTTATATACGACTACAGAGTTATATTTAATAATTTAAATATCTAAATTTATATATTGGAGCAAAATTTGTAAATATGAAAAGGCTTAATATAATATTTGGCATATCTTAATATTTATACTTTTTAGGGTCTAATTTGGTATCTAATCTTTTTTATTGAATTTGGTACTTGTCAAGCATTTTAAAATTACTCTAATATACTAACAATGTTATTTTTTGAGGTAGCAAAAATAATCAATGTATGATCGACATATAATGATTATATGATATTTTTGTATTTTATATGTTCAATTATTTTAGTTTTATTTAATTATTTATTTTATTAATTGAAAAATAAGTTTCTTTTTAATTTGAAATTTTAAAAATATTTTTTCTTATTTATTATTAATTAGTTAAGCATAGCTCAATATCTATTTTTAACATGAATTTCCTTTAATCTTGACAAAAAAAATTAACACCGTTAGTGTTTTATGTAAATTTTATAATATTTAATAAATTTAAGTACCAAATTGAACCTAAAAAAGTTTAGATAATAAATTAGGAAAAAGGGTACCAAGTTCGGTACCAAATTGTGACAAAAAATTAGATACTAAATTTAAAAAAAATCAAATATCAAATATCAAGCATATAAAATTGACATTAAATAACATTTTCCTCGGCGAAAATGAACGGAAATGTGAATAAATATTGTGATCTTAAATTAAATTGGAATCGATTTGGTAATGAGTTGGTTTAGATTTGAGTTATGCGGTCTCATCGAAAATGGGTTTCAAATTTTATTTGATTTTGTTTATATTTATAAATAGTTAACTCAAGTTTATTTTAAACTTGTTCATATTATTTTAATTTTTAAAATATGTTATTTTTAATTTGTTTATTTTAATAATTTAAATATTATTTTATTAAATTTTGAGATAAATATCAAAACCATACATGAATTTTGATCCAATGTGTAATATCATATATGAACTTTGATTTTGTGCAATTTTATACATAAAATCTTAATTTGATTCAATTTTCACAAATCACTAACAACATGTCAACATTATTGAATTAACATAATTTTACATTGATATATTGCATACACAAATAATTATATTAATCCAATATGGAAATAAATGAATGTATTCATTTTTTAAATGTGTACAATTGAATCAAAACCCAAGTTACATGTCTAGATATGAACCACGATTCAAATTTCATGTGTATAATTGCACCAAATCAAAATTTATATATAAATTTGATATTTATCTCTTAAAACTTTAAACATAAATGATAAATCTAACATCTTAGAATTATTTGTTTGTTATTCCGGTAAGGTTTTAGGATTTAGGTTTTTTAGGTTAATTTTAGTAAATTTTAGGAATTTTAAATTATTTTATTTCATTTATGTTTTCAATAATTTATTAGTGTTAAATCAGACTCATTTCAAGTGATTCTTACCCAATGTAGGTCTGACAAAATATGGAGAAAGAATAGTTTGAGATAGGCAATTAAAGTAGATTTTCACTCCTGCTAAAAATTTTTTCACCCCAACAAACGCAATTAGATAGCTCTCCAGTCCAACGAACACAGAGAAAAGTTTGTTCACTGGAGTAACGCAACTAGATGTGTCCATGGTCTAGGCTGTGTCGAGGCCCATTTCCAAAAAAAATTGCAAGCCTAGACCCACCCAAAAGCCCATTTTATTATTAAAAATTAAGAAAAAATATATTGTAATTGATATTTTATGTACTTTTATAATTAAATTTAAATTCTAAAAATATTTTATTATTTAAATTAAATTTGGGCCGACTTGAAGTGCGAAAATCCTTGTCCAGACCGAACTTGACTCAGGTCAAGCTTACTGGGCCAGGCGGGCTACCTAACCCTTGGACATGTCTAGGCGCAACTACCTGAACAATTTTCAAGAGTTGCGATTTTTAGGGATCATAATAGGAAAAAAGAGACCTAAACTCAAGGGAGGAGAGGAGAAAAAGAGAAGCCGCCAAAGTCTTCAAGCATCAAGAATCAACAGATTTCATGGATTTTCTTCTTGTTTCCTTTTTCTATGACTAGCTATTGTTTTTATTTCATGGTGTTTTTCATTTTTCTTCATGAACGAAGTTCTCTTTTCTAGGATTGAAATGAATTCCGTGTTTAGTTAATTAAATAAATTTTTATTTCCATATCTTTTTATTCTTAACAGATATTTGATTATTTATTCATTCATGTTCTTTATTGATAATAGTCGACCAACTATTTATCGACAAAACTTAAAGAAATCGAAGAGAACTTTTTGTTTTAGGTCTAAAATGAATAACTCTTGATCTAAATTAGATGTGCCAATTCATGATTCGTAATTATGACAAGAATATGCTTGATTACCTTGAGTAACCATAATTGGAGTTTATTCTTAATCAAATTGGTCTAAATTGTTGGTATAGAAATATAGCTCAACAGTTAGATTAAATTAATTTTTAATTGCTTGAAAAGAATTAAGGAAAATTTAGTACCCATGTTAATAATCAACTCTATTAAAGTAAGTTGGGTGAAGATAGAACAATTATCTAATACATTAGATGAAATCGTAATCCTAAATTTTTATTATTGATTGATTATTTTGTTTTAATTTGTTGTCTCATTTTGTTTATTAAACTTAGTTAAGAAATTTTATTATCGACTTATTCGGATGTGTATTAGAGTAATATTTAGTGATTAGCGTTATAATTAGTAACAACTCAGTATAGGAATGATATTTTATACTACTTGGATACATATACTTGCATGTGCGAAATTCGACCAACAAAAAACAAATTAACATATTACTTAATATTTACATTATAGTATTATATATTATTATTTACAACATTTAATATAAATTTTATGTTTTATTTTATTTTTATTGTATGCAACCTCTTTTTTTTATTTCATGATATTAATCCAATTGTAAAAATATCTCTCCGATTATTCTCAATTTTGATATTAAGCAAATTGATCTTTAAAAAAATTAGAACAATTTAATCTCTATTAATTTTAAAAATGAGTAACTAAAAAGATTAATCGCGATCCATTCTAAATATTTTTAATTAATGTAATAATAAATTTAGTCCTCGATAATGTATAACCAAGGTTATAAAAACCCAGATCATCTCCTACCTTAGAGACACTTAAGCAGCTCGATAAAGCCCAACTCATATGCCTCACTCACCCCCCAAAAACCAACTAGTCACCGAATTTAATTCATCACAAAGACATTGAGGTAAGAGGAATAGTTGTTAGTAGTTTGCAAAGTTAGTAACTTTACATTGTAAAGAGATATATAATATAAAAGATTTAAATATCAATTTTTTATGATTTGTATAATTGAGTCAGGTGCTTAGCCCACGTAATATGTGGGTTTGGTGCAACAATATTATCTCATAACTTCTTTAAAAAAGTTCAAATGTGATCATATTATCACGTAATTTTCTTAATTAGTTCAAATCAACAAACATAATATCATTTTCTACCTTAGTTTATATCATATTTCCTACCTTTATTTTTCATGCCTTACGGGCTTCTTTTCCGTCACGAGAAAGAAGGCCACCTTACCAAAAGTATTAGACTTAGACGTATCCAGCGGCAACCCCAAATAGGCATTCATCTGATTATTAAGAGAGCCAATTAAACTCACCAACTCCTATCGATGGGATAATATAGTATTAATATCAACAGGATACAAAATATAGTTTACCATTAAGTCACCTCTCTCACTTACATTTACTCTGTAAATATGTTGTGGTTTGGTTTTGTACTTGCTTCCACCATGAATGTCTTGATGCTTGGTTGAGAATTTGAGACATAGTGGAGATACTACCACTTGAACAGAATAGTTGATATAGGCTCCATTGGTATGTACAATATGGTGATACTCATAACACTATTCTTCTCCACTTTGCTATACTTCTCTAGATTTCCATTCATTATTGCAATATTAATGGAAGATTTTTCTAGTCAAAGGGGCACATTTACATTTGCTATTAAAAGCTTGAAAGAGATTCAACTGTAATTTTACATCTTGTCTTTTGCAACTGTTAATAGCTCAAGCTCAAACTCCATTTGTGAATTTAGAAAAAACCCAATTTAACATATTACTAAACTTGGGATGGGCTGCTCTCCTGGACTGGTTTATTCCCTTTTCCCTATTTGCAGGTTGACTTTTGGACTTTCTTTTTGTGTAAAATTATTAGGGAAAAAAATAAAAATATAAAACAAATGTTAGGCATATGGGCGGACCAATCATGTAGTAGAAGCAATGAAGGATAAATAGTATACGTGTCTGCATATAAGCCGCTTGGTTACTCAATTAGCTGGTGCCACTTCTTAGCAATGATATAATAGGTAGAGAAAGAAGAGGGGCCTGCCTTTTAATGTGCTCCATCGGCTTACAATAGAGTTGTAAAACATCTGCACATGCCACATTATCCCCATCTGCATATATTATGTTATCTATTGTTATTTTATCCAATTCTAAACCTCAATTATATATGTTTGCAGGCATAATTACAGATCAGCCATGAAACAACCAAGGGATGTTTAACACACATATACCATTTGTTTGAATTAAGTGACCCAGATTCTTATTTAAATAAAATACAGGGGTAAAATAAAATAAAAGTAAAATCCCTATAGAACTACACTTCTTTTATTTTATTTTAGAATAAGATTTTTAAACCTTATTAAACTCTATCTATTTGATATTAATTAGAATAAAGTGTTTCAATCTTACTACACTCCTATTAGAATATGGTTTTACAAGCCTATAAATAGACATAACCTACTCCTTTTGTAATTATTGAATTCGACATAGTGATTTTTTCTTTTATTTTATTTTAAAATAAGGTTTTAAAACCTTATTAAACTCTATCTATTTGATATTGATTAGAATAAGGTGTTTTAATCTTACTACATTCCTATTAGAATATGGTTTTACAAGCCTACAAATAGACATAATCTACTCCTCTTGTAATTATTCGAATTCGACATAGTAAATTTTATTCTCCTCTGCCCGTGGTTTTTTATTGAAAGGGTTTCCATGTAAAAATTTGTGTGTTCTTTATTTTTATTTCTCTTTTCTTTGCGAAATATTGTCATTACCGACATTTTATTTTTACACCATACAATATATGGAAGAGTTACTAAATCACTAAAACTTAACTGCTTAAGGACTTCCTACCAAAAAAAAAAATTTAAAATATGCCATGAATTTTTCCACATTTTGAATATTTAAAATTTAGTGATTATATTTTTATTTCCAAGAATCTAGCTTTTTACTTTTCAAATTTTAAGATTCAGGTTTAACTGTTAACACTATTTTTTTGTTAAATTTATTGGTGAGAAATTTTGAAAGAAAAGAAAAAGATTCACTTGATAGTAGAGTTGATCATGAGCTTGATTCGGGTCGGGCCAGTGCAAAAATTAATGTTGATCTCGAAAAATTGGCCTAAAATTTTGCATAAGCCCAACTTGGATAAAAATGTTAAACCTGAGCCCGACATAGCCCACTCGTATTAATGTTTTTAGATTATTTTTTATATAAAAATAAATTTTAAAAATATAATACATCAAATAGACTAAAAACATTAATATTTCCTAACAAATTGAAAATACATATAAAAAGAAGTTTTTATACTTAATAATACTAACATAGTTGAAACTTAACAAGCAAATGCCTTTAAAATAGTAGCAAAATTAATAATAAAACAAGAGTTATACTAGAGGTGCTCATGGGCCGGGCCGGGCCGGGTTCGGTCCGGGACCTTGAAAAATTTCGGCCCGGGTCCTAGGCCCAGGCCCGGCCCAAAATATGGGCCTGAAATTTTGCCCAGGCCCGTCCCGGGAAAAAATCATAAGCCCGGGCCCGGCCCGGCCCATTTTTTAATAAATACTAAAAAATTATTTTAAAAATTAAAAAAAAGTATTTTAAAAATATTTTAAAATTAAAAAGTATTTTAAAAATATTTTAAAATTAAAAAATAAAAAATATTTTAAAAATATTTTAAAATTAAAAAAATTTAAAAAATAAATATATTTATTATATCGGGTCAGGCCGGGCCCAGGCCAAAAAAGTGGTGCTCGAGGCCCGGCCTGTTTTCTAAACGGGCCTTGTTTTTTTGCCCAAGCCCATATTTCAGGCCTATATTTTTACCCAAACCCTCCCATATTTCGGGCGGGCTGTCGAGCCGGGCCGGGCCGCACGGCCCATGAGCACCTCTAAGTTATACAATATCCAAACAATAATAACAAAATAGTATCAATATAATAACGAAATGGTAACAAAACAACATAACAACAACAAACAATAGAAACTTTTTTTTTGTCAAATTCAAGCCAGGCCAGGACCAAAAAAGTCCTACTCGAGACTCGACTCGTTTCCTAAATGAGCATTTTTTTGTCCAAACCCATTTTCAGGGCATATATATTTCCTCAAATCCTCCCACTTTTTAGACAAACCTTCAAGCTTAGGCGGGTGACCTTACCTATAATCAAGTCTACTTAATAGTCATATAATTAAAAGAAACAACATTATAATAAACTTTGACTTAACAAAAAAATTGTATTAATAATTAGGCAACTTTAAAAATTAAATTTTAAGTTTTCAAAAAATATAAAAATTTATGACATATGTAGTACGTAAAAGAAATCGTCTAGTATTATAGTCCATAAATGAGAACAATAAAAGAGTTTAATTTAAGTACGATTTTGATACTAAGGTTATATATATATATCTATGATGCAATGCAAGATGAGGTATGACTTGTATTTTGGCCGACCCAAATCTTTTAAGCAGCAAATTAAGCAATCCCAATATTATTCATATGCTTAGATACCTCATTAGACCCTCTGCTAACTACTGGCCTACGTGCTGGGATGAAATGTAATCTGCCAAATACCTTGCATTTGGATAATATTGCAGTATTTTTGTTTGTTTATTTATTTATTTTATGTATCTTATAATAGAGAGATACCCAACTGTCACACCCTACGGTGTCGGTCCATTTTTTCATTCATATTATTCTTATATTTATATAGTTTGGAGAACATATTCTTCTTCTTTTAACTTCACCTCTATCTCTCCTTTTTCTTTTATGAAAATCTATTACAAAATGTCAAATCCCTTGATTTCTCATTTATCCACCAAAAATAAAACAAATACAAAAAATTCCCAGAGTTGATCATCAAACGTTATATATATATATATATATATATATATTGATATTAGTCTCATTATAAATTTTTATCATTAGAGATGTTCACATTTCGGTTAAAATCAAAATAATTGAACGAACCGATTTAATTCGATTAATCAGCCGCTGGCTGAATTTAGTTCGGTCGGAGGTCAATTAATGATTTTTTAAAATTTTAGTTATCGGTTAATTCGATTCGAAATAAGGTAATTAACAGAATTAACCAATTAATAGTGTTTGGTTGTTAAATTTCAGGACTTATCTAGTGTTTCTAATGTCTTATTTGTTATTTTCAACTCCATTTAAAGTTTTTTGAACTATTAAATAATAGAAAAAGAACCTTAGTAATGTATTTTTATATGTTTTATATTTTTTTAACCAAAAAAATAAAAACATATAAATTTCGGTTAAGTTGGTTAACCGATTGAATTAGCCAAAATATTTCGATTCGGTTAATGTATTAAAAAAAACTTCGGTTTGGTTAACAGTTAAAGATTTTTACATTTCGAGTAATTTGGTTAATAGTAATTCTGTTCGGGTATTAACCGAATCGATCGTTTGAACACCCCTACTTATCATATCTACTTTTTTTTTGATATAATGTCTAAAACCACCCATAGCCCCTCCCTAACCCTTAAATATGAGGATAATGCGCTTCAATGTACTCGAACTCACGTCTTCCTACACTAACAATAATATTAATATCAATCGAATTAAAGCTCAATTCACAATCTTAAAATTGTTAAATACGTGCAGACAACTATATTTTGTACTAAGAAAATAAAAACCCATAATTAGGGAAAATGATAATTAAGTGTTGTTCTCGAAGTCCAATGTTTGTTCATATCTTTCTGCTGAATGTTTTTGTTTCTTCTAAGAATAAAATTAAGTTTCCCTCATCATGCCTCAATCATGAGGTTTAATTCCCAATTTTCCAGGAAAAAAATGTAAATAAACTTAGCAGATTTATTAATGTTGGAAATTTTATTTTCTTTAGCATCAAATTATTGTATGAAGTATATTATATAAAAATATATCCATTGCAGGCTGCAAAGCTTACTTATTGGATGGAATAATTAACCATGTTAAAAATCAAGTATTGGCTTATTCATTTTTGCATAATTTGAGCTAAAAACAGAGACCATCACATGGGTGGGTGCATTACATCTAACTTCTTCTCTGTTTTTTTTTCCCCCCAACTTTTTGTTTAAACACATTATTATAACCTTATTATTGAAGGAATGATTGGGTATTTCATTAGTTGTAATTCCAACTCATACATCAACAATGGAGGGTTTACACTAGACCTGATTATAAGCCGGGTTATCTTTCCATACTTAAAGGTTTGTCTGAAAAGTGGGAGGATTTGAAAAAAAAAATTATAGACCCGAAAAATGAACTTGGACAAAATATAAGGCACGTTTTCTAAATTGGTCGGGCCTCGAGTAGGATTTTTTGGCTCGAACCCTGGGTCAGCTCGAATAAGCCTAAACTTTTTTCCCCTACTGTTTTGTTACAATTTTGCTATTATATTGCTATTATTTTCTTGTTATTGTTTGGATATTGTATTGCTCTTGTTTTATTATTAATGTTGTTATTATTTTAGAGACATTTAATTGCTAAGTTGCAACTATCTTAGTGTTATTTAAGTATAAAAACTTTTTTAAATTGTATTTTCAATTTGTTAGGAAACATTTATTTTAATGTTTGTAGTGTATTTAATATATTATATTTTTTAAAATTTGTTTTTATATAAAAAAATATTCTAGAAACATTTAATACTGGTGGACCAGGTTGAGCTCAAGTTTAGAATTTTTAATCTGAGCTGAGCTTGGATAGAATTTTAAGCCCATTTTTTAGACCAAATCAAACCCGAACCTAAAAAGTAAACTTAAAATTTTACTTCGACTCGAGGCATGATTAAGTATAATTTACACCACAACATTTCACCATCAAATATCCACCATTGAAATTGGCAAAACATCAATGGTCTTCTTCCTCTTTTTTGGCTATCAACAACTATAATTTTGAAGAAAAAAAAAATATCTTAAACCCATTTAGCATTGCTCCAAATTCCATTTCCAAAAAGATTATGATAGTTGGTAATGAATAATACAATTATCAAACATAATGGTTTTCACCATAGGCTTGACTTCATTGAACAAACAAAACATGGAGAAAGTGGAACCATTTGGTTGGGAGATTATGAACCACTTTGGTAAATCCCTTCCTAATTGCTTCATGAAAACAACATCTCACTTATAAAATATCTTCATTCCAAATTTAGTTCAACTGTTGATTTCCTTCATGTTCAATTCACTTTCTTCCTTACCAAACACATTAACTTATGTTTGTTTATTTAATGTGGTAATGTCAAAAACAAGACTTGTGAAAGCAACATTTGTTGTGGAGAACAAAACATGTTTTGATAAGTGGGTTTTAAATTCTTTGATATGAAGTGTGAACTTGTTTATTTAAAGGTGTGGCAAAATAAATGAGAGAACATGATGGCATGCTTCCCACCATTTGTTTAAAGAACAAATGAGCAGAAAAAAAAGTCAAAACAAGGTTAGGCTTCCTTTTATTCAACATTATAATCCATATATAATGAGCACTAACTCAAATAAATAAACTTTTTTATTCATTCTTGCAACGTCATTTATATCTATATTTTTTTCTACAAATTTATGTATGTTCAATTAAAGCAATAGGTTTCATTTATTAGGCAGGCTTTAATTAGAATATGGGTACCAATTTTTCACTAGCTAAAGTTTTGTAGTAGTCAACATTGGTCACACTTTTTTTGGGTTATTGATTTGGCATCATCGTGATATACTGTGATTTGGTGTAGTTATATACTAGAAATTTGATTTTAGTATTTTGTGAAAATTAAATAAAATTAAATGTCAATATATAAAATCGTATAAAATCAAAATTTTTATGGTTGGCTCTCTAAGGATTAAGATTCAAGCCTTTCTAAAATTGTCTAGTAATCATCAAATATATTAAAATAATATGGTAAAAATTCTAAAAAGTTTTGAGTAAAAATCAAAAAAATCAATTAAACCTTTTATTATCGAAAGTCATTGTTGATCAACTTAATCGTAAATAATTAAACGTGACATATTATGTAAATAATTAAGTATATTGACTTAATATGCCACATTAGCTTATACTTGATAAAAACTAAAATTATAATAAAAAGAAAATTACTAAAAGTACACATTACACAATTTAAACCAAATCTTTGCTTTTCACATAATTTTTAATAAATACAATATTTTTACATTATTTTTTCGTCTACCATATATAATTTAGTATTTAATATTTAAAATTTATTTTATGAACTGTCCTTATCACATATCTTATTTAATTATGTACAATTTTAATCATGCAAACCTCTCTTCCCATGGCTGAAATTATGCAAACATTTTAGCCTATAATTTTGATTCTCATACTGGATATACATACATACATACATACATAGATAACCATTTTTAAAGAGAAATTCATTATTATTTTTCTATGTTTTCATGTGTGTTGGGTATAAAACATTTGTTCAAGAAATTAAAATATGAGTCCTAACTAATAGTCTATAAATAAAAGTTTAAAATTTTTATTTTCACCAACTTATTTATTAGTAAATTAGAAACTAAAATTTTAATGATAAATTGAAAACAATTATGATACGTGCATGAAGGGCTGTCCATGCAAGTTCTTGACTGACTCCCGCTCACTCTCTGCTTTATCCTACTTTTTATATATATATTCCTTTGTACGTTAAATTACTTCTATAATCTTTTGGATAATTAAATATTTTATTTCAAAACCCAAAAAAGAAATAAACGTCTACTACGTCTTTTTTATACGAATAACCTAAAAAGGTTAATTAATTAAGATAATGATTTAGACCAAAATTTATTTAAGAAAATATCCTTATTTTTACAGTAACAGTTGGGGCCATCTCAACAACCGGCGGCACCACCCACTTTCCCCTCAATCTTCAGCTTTTAAAAAAAATTCTAGTGTCGCCACCGTATCAAGTGGCACCTGTATATATTTTTCAATATACTCGTGAAAAAAACAAGTAATCATGGTGGAAAAAGGAAAGAATTTTTTTTTTAAACCGGCGGCACTGGCCAATTTTTTTTTAAATATCCATATTTTCAGATGCACATCGGAAGAGAAAATACAAAAAAAAAATATTTTTATGGGTGTCGTTGGTGTATCAGGCTACCCGGTGAGAATTTAAAAAAAAAGTGAAACAGAAAAAAACAGTTGAAATAGAAAAAAATCGAAAAAAAAAATAAGGGGGAGCTTGTGACCGATACTTGTTTTATAGGTTGTTATTGTTTTTTTGGCTTGTCATTGACACCATTAGTGGATGAAATATTATTTCAAAAAAAAATAATCTTAGATAAGAAGAGAGTGGGAAATAAAGATATGAGAGAAAGATAGAAGGAGAACACTCGCCCCCAAAAATAAGGCGTTAGGTTTATAAATAAAAATTATTGTGCATTTTTTTGAGAGTTAATTGTATTAAACATTATCAAACAATGGCCCTAATTTTAAATTAGTCTCTGATTTTTAAATTATTTTAATTACATTCTCAAACTATCGAGATTATATCAATTAAGTCATTTCGTTACTAAAATCCTTAATTTACCTATTAAATGATCGCCGGATCTTATGGGACATAATTTAAAATGAAAATTTTATGAAAAAGAATATTGTAAAAATAGACGTTTTAAAAATGTTAGTTTTGAGGTTTTCAAAGCTTTTATAGATATTTTTTACCGTTCACTCTTTCTCTTTCTTTTTTCTTTTAAAAGTCATGTGACAACGTTCTATTGTTCTTTAAATTTTTCATTTTAAATTTAGCTACATAATATTTGACGTGTTATTTAATGGTTAAATTTATAGTTTTAATAACGAAAGGACCTAATTGATATAACATCAATAATTGAGGGTTGTAATAGAATAATTTGAGACAGACAGTGCTCAATATATACCAAATTCAATAAAATGGCATAAATTTATGTTTATTTCAATTTATAATGACATAGAATTGCATTGTTTCCTTTTTTCATTAATTTACATGTTTTTTTTGTATCACCCAAAATTTGCAATGTCAATTAGTTTCATTTTCCTCCTAATTAAATTATATATATATATTAATGCACTAAAATAAAATAAAAAGAGTATAATAAATTGGTTTGACTTGATTCATTTTACAAGGCGTGTTGTGAGTTCAATGGCATGTTCTCTTTTCAATTTTACAACTAGGATAACATGTACACTTGTTTACACCATGTGCTATTGTGCTTGTTTTTATTCCTATGCTTATGTTTTCTAAAAAAAAAAAAAGAGTGCTTCTGTGAAAATGTGAATATTAAAACAATTATTTTTAAAAAAATTTACTTGAGGAGATGCGATCTTGGCATTTTTGGCTCTTTGAGTCTCTTATAACATTTTTAATTTTTTAAATAATAAAAATTATATATATATATGTCAGTGTCTCTATTGATTTTTTTAAAATTTATCCAAATATTAAAACAATTCTTTAAATTTAAAACGATTTTTATTAATTATTTATATTATTATTTAAATCTATTAATAGGCAAATCAATCAAGTGGTATTTTGTTTTTAAACATAGAATTTCTTATACCAATTGATCTAATAATTTTGGCGTTTATGGTAGCGTTAAACATCTTGAATATCTAATCACAGAGTTAGGTGAGATGACAAGGATCTTTTTAACCTTAACCAATAATTGGGGGTTCGATCCTCGGTCAGAGTATGGAGCAACTTTAAAACTCATGACCCAGCATCTACTTCTTGATGGACTTACAAGATGTAGAGGGTTAGTTACTGGACTCGCTTCGGTAAATACCTTAAGAAATAATAAAAAATAAAACATCTTGAGCATGCCTTATGTACCTCAAGTTGCTTGAGATAAAAATATTGCGATTAATAATTTATGTATTTGAGGGATTTGAAATGTTCTGATCATATTTGTTCTTTTTGACACAATGCCTAAAACTATCCATAGCCCCTTTCCAACCTATAAATAGGAGGATACTCGAACTCATGTCCTCCTTCATTGGTAATAATGCCCATACCAATCGAGTTAAGACTTAATCAGCATACACAATTAATAATTTTATGTTTTTTAGCAGCAAGAAATTTTAAAGAAAAAATAACTCTAACTTTTAGGATATTCTTAGGTTTTTTTTTTCTTAGCAATTATTTAAGCTTCAGTAAAATTTCTAAAACAATTATCATTGTAATGAAAGCATATTAAATGGAAAAAGAATTATATATTTAATAATTTTTACAATACATAATGAAAAAAAGGGTTAAAATTAAATTATTTAATTTAGTGCATATAATGTATTAAAATTTGATTGAAATTTACATATAATTGGATGATTTATTTTCATATATTATATTATATTTTAATTTTCATTCACAAACAAAAATCATTAGCGAAATTAATAGTAGCACGTCAACTCGGAAAACAATAATGAAGGGAAAAAACACCAGGGTTTTGTACGGTAATACAGTCTTTCAATTTGAAGCGTACCCCGTACGGTATTTAAGGAAGGACATCTCTGTCCATTGACGCTTTTCTATTATTCCTACGCTTACCTATTATATTTAGTTATCCTTCCACGTCGACCATGTGGCCACCTGGCTTCCGCCCTAAAGCGAGTATAATACTCCACCGTCAACTGCGAGTACGTAATGTAATCATCCAATGATAATTCAAGAAATATGACGTGGAAAAATTGGACCCTAGGGGGACCAGCTGAAGTGTCAGTGGATGAAAAGGCAGTGGCACGTGAGCGACCGACACATCGACACGTGGTGGCGTTAAATTTCTTTTCAGTTAGTGGCGGTTAGGGAGGTTAAAAATATTTAAACGATTTTGGGTTAATTTTACTTAACCAAGATTTAACGGCGTTTTACGATCCAACGTTATTATTATTATTTTTTCTTTTCGGTCTCTCTCGCTTTCCCTATAAAAGAGATTGCGCCACTCCAGTTTTTTTCAATTGACTCCAAATTTCATTTTCTTTCCTTTTCTGTTTTTCCATTTCTTCCAAACAGAAATTTTTTTAAAACACAGAGCACTGTTTCATAGGGAGGAAGAGAGATTCAGCAATGGAGATTTCTCGGAGATTCTTCTTCTCTTCGTTTACGTTGCTACTTGTTATGTTGTTCGTTTGTGTCAATGGCTCAGCAGAGAAAACAGAGCTGAACTCAAGGTACATTTTCCATTTTCTCGGGAAACAATCAGCTAACTTCGAGTTCTCTCTGTTTCCAGTCCAAGGGAAAAGCACTTTCAAATGCAAATTTAGCTAGCCAAGCTATATATACACATACATGGTGCAACTGGTTTTTGAATTTTCATCGTGTTTGTAATTGCAGGCTTGCTGAAGGAAACAAATTGCAGGGCTTGAAGAACTCATCAACGGCAGACGGGTAAGCAAAATTATTTGGGAAGTTTATAAGCCATTGAGATTGGATCTTATAGATCATATCTAGAATCAGATGATCAACCAACTTACTTATCTAACCTAAACATAAAAAAAAAAAAAAAAACTAAACAAAACACCCTTTGAATTCATTGCATTTGCAGTTTTAAACTTTGTTCTATATTTATTTTCAGGTTGGATGATGATAAATGGAAAAATGAGCACGCAGTCGACAATCCTGAAGAAATTGCTTCAATGGTTGATATGTGAGTCTCTTTATCTGATCTACAACAGATTGGATCAGCTCAACTTTGTAACTCAGTACTTCTGCATAATTATCAAATTCTTAGTCTTTTATCATTTCAGTTTCACATGATAATTTAATCAATTCCTAAATATAATTAAATATTTAGGATTTCATTAATGCTTGTCGTAATAGTTAGTTCTTTGAGAACTGATAAGACCCTCGATTCCACATGAATAGTCCCTTAATTGGTTCTCCCCCCCCCCCCCCCACTTGCCAAAACCTGTAGTTTCAGACAAGTCCTTTTCACTTGTCTGTCTTCCCCGGCCTTGTTTTTCTTACTTGGCTAGTCAAAAATGTCCTTTCACCTAACATGATCCAGTCAAAAAACAAAGGGTTGTTCTTGTTCCTTTTTCAGCTTCTCCCCATGTTCAGTTTACTTAGGGAAACAATTAAATCTGGATTATATTTAGAGTCCAACTTGAACTTACTTTTTGTTCATGCAATCACGTAGTGTTTAATAATTATTTTTCCTATGGAATTGATTCTACTTGGGGAATCCATTGCCATGTTCTTCACTGTTAAAAAATTTACTCTCTGTCACACTGGGCCTACTTTTATTTTGTTTATCTAGTTAGCCAGGTGAAGCACATGCCCATGTCCCGAGATCTGCGCATCTCGTTCTTAATTTATTATTTTGTTGTCATGTTATTCCTTCCTTATCGAAGTATAATTCCAAGAACATCAAGCTTTTATATTAAATTTGCCTACTCACACCAAGTTCGGCCATTGGTCTTTACGACTTGCATATATTGCCATTATACCAATATCTTTGTCCTTCATCCCCCATCTCTTTTGAACAATGGCAGACGATTAGATTTAAACTCAGCTGAGTTGAACTATTTGTTCCCCTTTTGCCAGCCTGTCAAAGGAGGCATGGAATGAGATTGATTGAGCCCACAAATCAGAGATCTGCTTCCTGCCCTTTTTATTTCAATGCATGCAGAAGAAAAAAATGGCTAAATTCTTCATTGATCTACCACAGCTATATAGCTGACAAAAAAAACTAGCTGTATTTACTGACACTAGGATCCCTACGTATTCAATGTTTTGATTTGCTTTTGCCCCCTCCCACCGACCCACTCTGGGCTCTAATATTTTTAGTTCCCACCTTATCATTTTACAATTAGGACAATATGGTCCATCAATCCGATATTATACACAGATTTGTTCACTCAAAATATATGTGTAAGTCTTAAATATATATCAGCTTAAATCTTTAGAGTTTCTCGATGTGCAGCTAAAAGAAATATGATCAACTCATTTAATTTTGTCACAATAAATTTCCATCATTAAATCTGGTTCCAATTAAGTAATGATGATGATAATGATGATGGTGTTTTTTTTTGGGATGTTTTCAGGACCATAAAAAATAGTACAGCAAGGAGAAACTTGGGATATTTCTCGTGTGGAACAGGGAATCCAATCGATGACTGTTGGAGATGTGACCGGCGATGGTATCGTAGGAGAAGACGCCTTGCAAGCTGCGGCATTGGGTTTGGACGCAATGCTATTGGTGGTCGTGATGGAAGGTACTATGTTGTGACTGACCCTGGCGATGATAACCCTGTGAACCCCAAACCAGGAACCCTCCGCCATGCTGTTATCCAAGACAGGCCTCTTTGGATCGTGTTCAAGCGTGACATGGTGATCACGTTGAAGCAGGAGCTGATAATGAACAGTTTTAAGACGATTGATGCTCGGGGCGTCAACGTGCATATCGCTTACGGGGCCTGTATCACCATCCAGTTTGTCACCAACATTATCATCCATGGACTCCACATTCATAATTGCAAGCCCACAGGCAACGCCATGGTCCGTAGCTCCCCTTCTCATTACGGATGGAGAACCATGGCTGACGGTGACGGCATTTCAATTTTCGGGTCGAGTCACATCTGGATCGACCACAACTCGCTGTCTAATTGTGCCGATGGACTTATCGATGCTGTAATGGGATCCACTGCGATCACAATCTCAAACAACTACTTCACCCATCACAATGAGGTCAGAATTCAGAATAAGATAGATTCCCTCGTACATCTTTAGGTAAATTCATGCTATAGAAAGGACTTAAATTAATTCATTGAATCTAATTTTGATGACAGGTTATGCTGTTGGGACATAGTGACTCTTATGTAAGAGACAAGCAGATGCAAGTCACCATTGCTTATAATCATTTCGGTGAGGGCCTTATCCAGAGAATGCCAAGGTAAAAAAACTTTCATAGTGCTATGTAATTTTAAATAACTTATTTCCATTTCGTAAAATTGACTTGGCCATCTTTACCAAATGTTGCAGGTGTAGACACGGATATTTCCATGTCGTAAACAATGACTACACGCACTGGGAAATGTATGCAATTGGTGGAAGTGCAAATCCCACCATTAACAGCCAAGGCAACCGTTACCTTGCCCCTGTTAATCCCTTTGCTAAGGAGGTGACAAAGAGAGTGGACACATATAGTGATGAATGGAAACATTGGAATTGGAGGTCGGAGGGAGACCTGTTGTTGAATGGAGCTTATTTCACTCCATCAGGTGCTGGAAGAGCCGCCAGCTACGCCAGGGCCTCGAGCTTGAGCGCCAAGTCGTCTTTCTTGGTCGGCACCCTTACTTCAAATGCAGGTGCCCTTGCCTGCCGCCCAGGCCGCATGTGCTAATGCTCATCAATCCCCAACCAAAAATCCAAGCGAAACAAGATGAAAAACAACTCATTTTTCTTCCCACATAAATATAATATTATATATCGTTTAATATAGTACGTAGTATTCCCTGAGTTTTTTTCTGCTTAATCAATCCTTTTGACAAGTGTACAAAAAAGTCCATAGAAATTGTCATGTACCTCTGCCTCATACACAACAATTTCACTTGTCATAAAACGCCATTGATCGACCTCGGCCTCTTTATGGTGCCGTAGTGTTGTTCATTTCTTTGTTGCTTCTCTTTGTAATTATGTATTTCGCTTTAACAGTTTCCCCCTGCTTTCCCTCTTTGGTCCCTTGTATTCTTGTCTCTTTGATGAATTTAGCCAGCAAGTATATTGCATAAGTATAAAGTTTCACATACGCTTCGAATTTGTGATTAAAAGAAGAATCCACACTAGGCCTTTTAGGTGATCAGTTGTAATGAATTACATAAACCCTAGTAAAATTTTTTGAATTTCCACCCAAGAAAAATATAACCTTTTTCTCAAGAAACATTAAGTCATAAATCAAGCACTACCACTTCTTTCCTACTTGACAAGCAGATATTAATAGCAGTAAGGCAAATGAAAGGTGATAATTTGATGAAAAATAAAAAAACTTTGACAAACAAAAGCTCAAAATGGGGTGCCAACTTCACTCCTTGTTTCTGAAGGGCTATATAAAGCGGATCTGTTCCTTGGTCTATTGTCTTCCAGCTGCTTCACAACTTCATCCATGGTGGGTCTCACTGAAGCTACCGGAGCACAACATCCCATTGCAAGCTTTAGTGCTTGAACTAACCCGTCTTCCATCGGACTTCGGATACCTTTCAACACTTCTACGTCGAAAACCTCCATTGTTGTCTCTTCCAAAACTGCTGCTTTCACAATCGAAGGCAAATCCCCAACATCGTTGCTTCTTGCATTTTTCCCAGGCTTCTTGCCTATCAAAATCTCCAATAACAGTATCCCAAATGCATAAACGTCAGTTCTGGTGTTGCATTTCTTCATGCTTTGAAGTTCCGGTGCTTTGTAACCTTCGGTCTTTGCGAGGGCAACCATTTCATCGGCCACAGCCGGAATCATTAGCTTGTCGAGTCCATATTCGGTGAGCCTGGCTACAAAGAAGTCATCTACAAGCACATTTTTGGACCTAACATTCCCATGGGTGATCGGCATCTCGAGACCTGTATGAAGATGTGCTAATCCTTTGGCTATCCCCAATGCGATTTTGTGCCGTCGAGCCCAATTTAGAACTGGCTTTCCTGCTCTTGATTCTGCATTTAGACACAAACATGAGATAAGAATTCGATGAATTCACAATCAAAGACCACTATACACCAAAGATTCACAAAACAAATTACTTCAACATTTTACAGATAAAGGTTAAATCAATATGAATTGACATATTACTATTGCTGCAGATTTTGAAAGCTCGAAATATGCATACCATGTAAAAAGTCATGTAGGCTTCTATTTGGAAGATAGTCATAAATTAGAAGCTTCTCCCCTCTTTTCCCCTGATAGAATGCTCTCAGTGGAACCAAATTCTCATGTCTAACCTTCCCCAGCTGCTTTATGACAGGCAGACATGAACTCCTGTCCTTACAACTGCCTTCCCTCAACAACCTCAATGCTATATTTCCACCATCAGCAAGCTTTGCCTTATAAACAGTCCCATAATTTGTCTTCTCCATGACTTGACCAGTTGCATTCAGTACATCCTCTAATGTCAAATGCTCCCCGCCTTGGAACAAAATAAGCTTGCTCTCACTGACAACTCCCCCGACCCCGTTTTCATCCCCCTCTCCTTCTTCCAGTTCCTCCTCACTGTCTCCATTGCTGCTCCTCTTCCTGTTTTGCATATAGCCAATGAACAATGATGCCAAAACTACCACTCCAGTCATTAGACCAATCACAATGCCAGCAATTGCACCTGGACTCAGCTGTGACCTGCCACTACAACTATTCAAAGGCAACCCACATAGCCCTGGATTGTTCCCTTCGAAAGCCTCCGGGCCAAACTTTCTTTCACCAAAAACAGGCAACATTCCAGTGAAGTTATTGTGGGAAAGGTTTAATTTTCCCAGGTTTAAAGTGGCCAAACTCTGTGGAATTTGACCTGAAAGCAAGTTACTCGAAAGATCAAGCTCTTTAAGAGCTTGAAACCTAGTTACAAACTCTGGGAAATCCCCTAAAAATTTGTTGTTACCTAAATCAAGGGACTGCAAATTCTTACAAGTGGAGTTTGGTAATGCAGGTTCAGGGAGAGACCCAGATAGTGAATTACCATGAAGCTTAAGAGAAACAAGTCTCTCACACAAGTTCCAGATGGAAGGAGCTAAAACCCCAGTGAGCAAGTTGTCACTCAAATCAATATCGGATAGTGAAGAGCTGTAACCAAGTTCAAGTGGAATAGTCCCACTCAGTGAGTTAATGTTAAGGTAAAGACTTTGAAGCATAGAGAACTCCCCAAGCTCTCTAGGTAAAGAACCAGTAAGGTTAGCAGAGGGGAGCTGAAGTGAAACAAGGTGTAAAGATGGGTCCTTGGAAAGAGAGAGGTTAGTCCATTGTGGTGAAGAAAGGTCAGTGCAAGAAAGAGGAGTCCCATTGGAGAAGACCCATTTAAGTCCTCTCCACTGGCAAAGAGGAACCGAAGAGTTCCATGAAGATAAAAGCAAGTTCTCAGTGTTACCTTGCAATGAAGCTTTAATCTTTCCCAACAGAAGCTCAACATCCGGTGAAGAAGAAGATGAAGATAGGCCTTTGGCCAACACAAAAAAGAAGAAAATGCAAACACAGTAAAGTTTGAACACCTCCATGAAAGTACCAGATAGAGGAAGAGAGAGAGAGAGAGAGAGAGGAAAAATAAAAGAAAAAAGAAGGTGCAAAGATCAATGTTGTTTTGTGGAGCTTTTCAATGAGAGAAAGAGAGGTTTTCTTTTTGGGAAAGCTGACAGAGTGTTGAGTATTTTGACTATTAATAAACGGTCATGATTCCACCACCCGAGCTCTATAGAATTTCAAACTCGTATAGTATAGTATAGTATAGTCATCACCATTAATCAAAAGATTGCATCATAACATAGTGAAGGAGAGATACACCTGAACTCAGAAACAACACCCATAGTAAAAATCTACATTTTTATATTTATACTTTAGTTTTTACTAATTCCCAATTTATATACATATTTTAATCTTCATTTTGCATTCTTTAAGAAGGAAGGTTTTCTATGCAGAAAACACTGGACACCACCACCAAGCCTTGTCCTTTATTCCATATATAAGTTTCCATGGCAGGTCCAAATTGTTGTTTCTCTTTTCATTAGTCCAAGGACATGGAAAAGAGGCAAATTGTTGAGAGTGCATTGCTATTGATGCAAGTGGAAATGTAGTTTATGTATTTTTTTGGTGAGCCCAAGATGATTGCTTGTGGGTCACTTAGCAAAAGCATGGCTAAGTATGAGTTTAATAGTGGTAGTTTTGTTGCAGTGGACTCAGTTTTTATGTCCTAATCCATTAGGATTTACAGGGAATTTCTCCAAAAAAAAAAAAAAGATATATTTAAACAATCCTAATTCCTAAGTAATAATGATCGCCATCCATTTTTTAATAATGCAGCTTAAATAAATGCATGCGAACTTTGCAGAATTTTACTCTTTTAAAAATGTCTAAGATATAACGTTGGTTTAAATTATGGGTAATTTCAAAAGTTATAAAATATATTTTTTTCTTTATAAAACAACTTTGAAGGTTAGTAATATACAAATCAAAATTAGAACAGCTTTTTCTCACCATTAAATCAACTTAAATTTAAGATATATTCTTTTATTTATCAATAGATATTGTTCTACTATACCGTTTATTAAGTTATTGCTTGAAACTCGTCGATCGAACTGTTAATGAAAAAGACTTAACAGTCCA
This sequence comes from Gossypium raimondii, assembly GCF_025698545.1. Classification (NCBI taxonomy): domain Eukaryota; kingdom Viridiplantae; phylum Streptophyta; class Magnoliopsida; order Malvales; family Malvaceae; genus Gossypium; species Gossypium raimondii. The sequence continues at coordinate 50,578,401 of NC_068575.1, forward strand.
ATAGTTTAAATAAAAGCTTTTGACTAACTCAAAGATATTTTATAATAGGAATAATGGAAAGCAAATATTATAGATTTTGAAACATTATACAAATAATTGAAGGTTTTTCTTTTTAGCATTAAATGGGGCCTCCAATTATGTCCTTTTAGAAATAAATTCCTACTATAGAAAAGAAGAAGAAAAAAAGGGTAGGGTTTTTTATGCGAAAAAAAGGGAGGGTTTATTTGAAAGTTTGAAGAGAAAAAAGAAATAGGGAATTACCAACATTTCACTATTCAAATTCACGCTGCCCTTTAAACAATCATTCATTTTCATCTACCATCACTCTTTCTTCTATTATTCTTTTTTCTTTCTTTTTATATAAATAATCTTTCACCTTTTCTTTTTTCACTCTCCACAGCAGAAGGGTATTTTTGTTTTGCTGAAACTAGGTTTCAGAGAGAGTGAAACCAATTGTAAGGAAATTGAAATTTAAGGTTGAAAACACATGACACCTTTGTTGAGCATGATGGAGACATAGTAATGGCCATTTATTCATGCCCAATGACCTTGTCCTCAAACTACCCTTTTTAAGTCGGTTGGTTAAAGCCTTTCAAGGGGGCCATACCAAGTATTATTATTTTAGATTTTCAGTAATATTACAACACCTCCCTCAATTTTAATTTTGTGCTTTGGAGTATCGTAATTAATATCTTACTTTGCAATCGCATTTCTTAAACATGCGCACTAATGATGTTCTTCACACTATTTACGTTAGAGGTGAGGGTCTGAAATTATTTTGAGTTTAATTAAAAAATTAAAATTTTATTAAAACGAATATATATGAATTTAAAATTTTATATATTTGAAATTTTTTCAAAATAAAATAATTATAATTTAGTATTATAATTTTTTAAATATATAAATTTCGAATTTTCGAAAATTATTTTAAATTTTTTTGTTCAGAGATCAATTTGCTCATTTTCAGAATTAACAGTGGTCAAAAAGTATTTACATCAATTTGTTATTCGAACTCGAATGACTTGACTTGATTAAGTTGAAATTCAAATTCTTTTTTTAACTTTTTTGAATCAATTCAAGTTTTACTCACCTTAATTTAGGGTTTGGGAGTTAGGTTATTGTAAAACATGGAATGTCAAATTCAACATGTTAGACATTTGAGCAATTGCCAATACGGTGAAGCACATATTTAGCCCTTGAAATGAAGAACATGTTGGTAACAAGGCAACGAGATTTGCAGTCATGTTTCTTCAAAAATTTTGATTCAAATCAGAGATAACTAATTATTTAATGCTACCACTAAAGAAGTTATTAGTATATACTTAAAACCACATAAATGGGGAATGGAGGAGGGGTGTCACCAGTAGTCCTTGCAAGAACATAAACCATTCTCAAAATGGTGAAAACGCCTTCGATCCCTAACAATTATTTCGCGTTTGTAGATCTTCGAGATTAGTTTTATCCAAGAGTGACAATCATCGCATACACGGAGGTTCTTCACTATCCCAAGCGGTGTTCCAGGGTTTGTGCTGATTAAGCCAAATGCAATGGCAATCCTTTCACTGTGATAGTATAGTGTGCTTTCTTTTTCTTCCTCATCGTCGATGTTGAGCAAAACTTGCGAGGTATCAGGCTTATATCCTACCAACCTCATTTGCTCGGCAATTTCGAGTAGCATTGAATGAATCTCTTTAGCTCTGGGGTGGGAATCATCTTCCACAAGAAACTGATGAACAATTCCATCTAGCTCAATCCAACTGCATCCAGGGTCTTTCCTTACATTCATCTCATTCATTTTTAACCTCACCCTTGCAACTGATTCCCAATCTCTAGAAGCAGCATATATATTTGACAATGCCACGTAAGCTCCGCTATCACGAGGAGCCATATTCATCAAAATCTGTGCAACACGGTCTCCCATCTCTATATTCCCATGCATCTTACAGGCACCTAACAAGGCCTTCCATGTCACATCATCGGGTTTTATTGGCATGTTCAATATAAACTCTTCAGCTTCTTTAAGTAGCCCAGCACGGCCTAATAGATCAACCATACATCCATAATGTTCAAGCCTAGGTTCAAAGTCAACCTCATTGACAATATGATTGAAAAATAAACGCCCCTCTTCTACTAACCCTGCATGGCTACAAGCAGTCAAGATACCTATGTAGACAACACCACTAGGAGTTACCCCCTCACGTTCCATCCTTGAAAAATAATCAAGAGCATCCTTCGCTCTACCATGGATTGCGAGACCCCCGATTATCGCACTCCATGTAATTGTATTCGGTTTACTTATCCTGTTAAAGACCTGAACTGCTTTCTCAATGCTCCCGCACTTAGCATACATATCAATCAATGCAGAGCCAAGCACATCATCGATCACAATGTCATTCCTCTCAGCATACAAATGCACCCATTTCCCCAACTCAAGTGCCCCAATTCTTGAAATTGCAGAAAGAACGCTCACCAAAGTCACGTAATTAGGCCTCACTTTCCCCATTTGCATCAAACGAAACATCTCAATTGCTTCCATAAAATATCCATTTTGGGCGTATCCGGAAATCATCACATTCCATGAAATTACACTTCTTTGAGACATTTTATCAAACAATTCCCTAGCAGCCGTTAAATCCCCAATTCTGATATACCCATCGATCATCACATTCCATAAAACAATATTACCCTCTATTCTCCTCTTATCATTTACTAATTTGCCATCATTTTCAAATTCAACCATCATTTTGTTAAGCAGAAACTGAGCTTTCTCCATGGCTCCACACATAACATACATTCTTACAAGATTGCTCGCAACAAACTCATCTTTTTCAAACCCAAATTTCACAGCTAAACCATGAACCTGTTCCCCTTCTAGAAGCTTCCCAGTTCTAGCACAGGCCTTAAAAACCGAAGGAAAAGTAAATCTGTTAGGCAAAACGGTCCCGTCGGTGAGCATTTCAGTGAATAAAAGCAATGCTTCTAGCGGTTCATTCGTTTCATCGTTTTCATCAGATTCCGTTAGAGCTCGGATGACTGTGTTCCAAGAAAAACAGTTAGGTTCGCTCATTTGGCGGAAAACCTTGCGGGCGTAGCCGATGTCACGGTGAGCGGAAAGGGAGCAGAATTTGAGAATTTCGGCTGCGGCTAAAGGGTCGTGGATTTGGCCTGTTTTGAGGAAGAGGGCGTGGACTTGGTGAAGTTCTCTCATGGTTTTGCATCTTGTGATTTGTGGGAAGAGCGATGAAGGGTGGGTAGGTGATCCAGCGGTGGCGGCGATTGTTGTTGGGTTCATCCAGGCGGTTCACATGTGGAGGCTTCTGAAGCTGTGGATGGGGTTTATTTTGGGTGGTGGAGGAGGGGAGGTTTCTTCCAAGGATATGGCGGGTTTAGGTGAATACAGTTGTAACACTAACCAATGGAAGTGTGCCATGTCATTTTTCATCTTCTACTTATACTAATTTAGCTGTAAAAAATTTAAAACATTATATTTTAACAAATCATATATTATTACCATAAACATAAATATTATTTATCTTGATATTATTAATTATTTAAATAAAATGTTTAAAATAAATTCCATTTTCCTCAATTACATTCAAAATTAATTAAAATGTTAGAAACATTAAAAGGATGATAGTTGTAAAACTATTTAATAAGATAATTAAACCACAAGATTAGCTTTTACATGCAAAATTAGGTATATATGTCGGTTTAAAAAATAATTTAGTGTTTTAAGTCGTTTTATTTAAAAATTAGATAAATAGATCGATTTGAGGAGAAGTGGCAAAAACATTTTTTTTGGTGATGTGGCAAAAAAGGTGAAGATGCGCTTTGCAGAATGCACTTTAAGTGAAAACGCGTCCTACGTAGCGTATTTTCACCCTCTCTCTTGCCATGCCACCTGAAAACGTTTTTTTTGTAAAAAATAATAATAAATTAACAATTAGGCTAAATTTTGAAAACTTGAGAATCCTGGGATAAAATTTACATCCCATCTTTTTCGTGGTAGAACAGAAATATTATTTGTTAAACTAAGCTTTATTTTATAATATGTTTTGATATAACAAATTGAAGTGTTTTTAATTAAAGTTAAAGTTGAACAAAATTGGACAAAATTGATAAAATCAAGTTAAAATGGTTTCAATTGAGTTAAACATTTTCAATCATGTTAAAACTATTTTAAACAAGTCAATTTTGCTTTAGGGCCTAAGTATAGATAGTTTTCAAGATATCGATACCCATTCTAAAATCAATATCAAATTGACATTATGTTTTCAATTTACACAAAAAGTATTGATACATTTTACCAAGTTTCGATAATTTATTTTTGGTATAGTTGTAAACTAATTTCAACAGTCACTGAATCAGGCATTAACTATTAATAGTATCGATACTCGTAAAAAAAGTATCGATACCTTTTGTTGTAGGTGAATTTAATGATCTGGTATTTTCATCCTCAACGGCTCTATTAACTTTCACAACAACCCCAACAGTTGGAAATGTATTAAAGGGTATAAATATCATGTTCTAAAGGTCCTACAACAAGGAGAGAGATCATCAAGCTTAAAGATCAATCAAAACAACATTAGTGCTTAATTCTTTCATATTCTTCTTGTAAATACTTATGAGCTTTCATTGTATTCATTTAGCTCAAGTGTTATTCTTTGTATTTATGCTTAATTGGCAAACACATCAATCTTGTAAGGATTACTTCTTAGTTTGCTATTTTTTGTTTTCTTTGAGAATGTTGAGTCTTAAGTTTTAAGTAGAAACCTTAAGGGAGTTGCAATCTTAAGATTTTGGGTAGAAATCTTAAGAGAGATTGTAAGGTTAAACATTGTCGTTGTTAAATTAGTGAATTTGGGAAAATCTTTAGTTATGGAAAGTTAAGGTAGTAGAGTAGGCAATTAGGGCTGAACCACTATAAATTGTTGTGTTCTTTATTGCACATTATTTCATTGCTTTCACAAATTTTCTTAAGGCCAATTCACCCCCTCTTGGTGATTTCGAGTTGATCTTTTAAGCTAACATTATCTTTAAAAACTTTTTAGAAAAACTCTTCTTGTTAGATTTCTACCCAACATTTTAAAATATGTTTCATATTTGGTGGTAAAGTTTCCTACAAAATGAAGATTGATATGGAGAAGTTTTCATAATTAAATTTCAAGCCGAAGATTTGCATAAGGACAAGATTGTTGATGTTAAAAATTTGAAGTTCAAAAATCAACCTAACAAAGTATTTATTTTAAGCATGTTTAAATTTGGCTAATGAGTATTTATTTTTCTGTATAATGTTTTCTTTTTAAGCATGTGAAATAGGTTTTTTTGGTGAAGATGGGTAGATGAATTAGAGTCGTTATTTATTATGATAGTCAAATTTGTGACACCAAAATTGGGGTTGTTTTTGTATCAACCCAATCTACATAATTGGCTTTCAACCAGAGCATCAAATTGAATGAGTTTCTATCAATAATTATAAGTAAAGTCTTGACTTCAAGCCAGAGGAGAGTTTTGAGCTTGAAATATAGATATTTAACGTTAAATATCTATATATGATATAATTGAGCTCAAATGAGACATGGATGTTGAGTTAATGCTCGATACACATTGCTCTACTAGAAATGTTATACTAGAGTTATATGTCCAGTTTGTCAATGTCGGGGAAGGTGGTTCAAGTTTGGCAACAGTTCCAGTTAATTTGCTTCGGGAACAGAAAGTAGAAAGTTCAACCACACGGTTGTGCGATGATTTCATGGCGTTGTTACAAAGCTCATATCAGGGGATTCTAGAATCATCAATGGGAAGGCATTCCTCAATTTAAAATTTGGCGTACGATTGGGGTTTGCTGGTAACACGAACATAGAGACCCTGACACAACATTCTATGAGTGTTTTTTTATTTAAACTTTAAAAAGTCGATGTTCTATGCTAGAAACATTTATACGGACATCCCATCAAGTTACATGGGTGGGCAATCAATAAATAATATTGGTTTTAACGCAGGGTTGACGAAAATGGATGATGTTTTCCCTACAACCTGCACTAGTGAAGGGACATCCAAACCTAGACATGAAACTGCAACTGGGGTTGATAACGAAGAGAAAGCTAAAACCAATGATGATTTAATACGGTAGCCCGGATTAGATGGTTTAGAAATTGTATTATTTTCTGAACTAGAGGTCTTTCATATTAAACCAAAGGGGAGTGATTCTGAAAGTGAAGGTCCGGACAATGCTAAAGGAACCCAACCAGATTTTATGGCATATGTGTAACAACCGGATTTTTCAGTGGTGTCGAAAATAGTGGTTTCGAGGCCACCAAATCTAGCGAGTAAGTTTTAAATATTATTATTTAATATTTATAAGTCAAATATGATTTTAAAAAGGTTTTTGATTTGATAATTTATGTTTTATAATGATTTATTAGGTTCAAGTGGTAAGACCCTAAGGTCAACTGGTTTTAGAAAGTGAGGTATCGAGACCTCATTTCTATAAACAGAACTGTAAATATTTTTATAAATATTTAAGGAGTGTCATTAAGGTGGTATTAAAGTTTCGTTGAAAAATTTTAACATTTCGATAGTTAATTAATTAAAATGACTAAATCATAAAAGATGTAAAATTTAGTCACTATTTGATTTGAGTGATTAAATGGTTTATTGAATAAGGAAAAGGGACTTAAATGGTAATTAGACCATTCAAGCATTGGTGGACGTTAGTGGGCTTTTAAATTGTTAAAGTTTGATTATATTTATAAGGGTAAAATAGTAAATTATTAAATATGTATAATATAACAAAAACATGATAAAAATTCATTATCATCTTCTTCATTTTAAAAACCACCACCGAAACTCGAAAGGAGAAGAAAACATTTGGCCAACTTTGGTTTGGTGATTTGGTAAGCAAACTTTACTCGTTTTTAATAATTTTTATGTTTTTGAGATCGTTGCAACTAGGTCCAACTAACCCGTACCTTCGTTTCTGATTCTGTTAAAAATTTTGGAAGTTTCCATTGATAAATATTAGATTTTTTTTTTATGAATAACATGGATTTGGAGCTTTGATTGTGTTGTGTGATGATTTTGTAAAGTGATTTTTGTTAAATATTGATTTTAGGATTAAATTGTAAAAATGTCAAAATATTAGGGTTTGATAGTAAATTTTAGGTTTATTAGAGGTTGTATGAGGACCTAGAATATTTGGATAGATTATTAATTTGAGAAAATTAGTTAATTTGATAGATTAACTAATTAAGGGATTAAATTGTAAAAGTTTGGGGTAATTCGTAAATTTGAAAAATAAAAGTGTATTAATTGTAAAATGGATTGGAAATGAAATATATGCTAATAAATGGGTAATTTTATATTTTATATCAAGATCTCATAGATACTGTGGAAAAGGAAAAATAGCGAATAGTCCCTAAACTTCTGCAATTACTACAATTAGTCCAGTTAAGTTTGTACGGTTAAAATTTAACATTTGTATAAATTTATGATTGGTATTATGTATATATTCTATTGTTGGAAATGAATTATTGTTTGAATTATAATATTGAATTAGATATTCGATTTGAATTGAACGCGAGATTTGAGTACATTCATGATTTGGTGTATGACGGGGGTTTGGAGTGGTGATGTTATTAGAGGGAGATATCAGCATTTTACCCAAGTAAACTGAGGTTCAGCATTTGTTGCGAACTCTCGTGTTTTACTTTCTGTTTGGCGTGATAGGTTGGATCAGCTCTTACGAGCTTCTATTTAGCTTACGAGCTTCTGTTCAGCTTTCGAGTTTCTATTGGTGTACTCGGGAGGACCAGCTCTTATGAGATTCTGTTGACAATGTACTCTTATCTGTAAGTCGTTCTTCGAATGGAAAAATCTCAGTAAGGTGATTTATTTAATGAATTTGAAAGACATGTTATTTATTTTTGTATTGATTTGAATATAGATGTATTTATCGATTGAAGTTGTGAATGACAGAGAGTTGTCATGTATGGTTTTTTTATTATTATTTGATTTATTATAGTTAGTTCGATAAGTTTTTTGGTTTATCTTGTCAAACTTACTAAGCTTCATTAAGCTTACTTGTGTTGTTTAATGTCATTGTAGATTTTCGAAAGATTGGACGATCAGCTCAGCACTAAAGTCACACTATCCAGTTTATCTCGATAGTTTTTGAAACGTTAAATTCAGATTATATGGCATGTATAGGCTCTTATGCTATTTTGGTTAATGTTTGACTTATGTAAATGCTATGAATGATATTTTGTGCAAATAACTAATTTGCAAAGGGTATGAGAATGAGGTATAGTTGTTATGCTAGTATGCGTGAATTACATATATTTGATTTGTTGTGGTTGTGGTAACTTTGCTAGGTATTTTGATTTGGTATTGCTTGAATGAGTTGATGAATTGAATTAATATGTATTTTGAGATTAAATTGGATATAATTGTGGTACCAATGAGGGTACATTGGTTAGACACATATTAGGTTGGTTTTGATGTGTTTTTTACTCGATTAATGTCATTTTGATTTTGTATTTTGGTTAGTATTTGAGTTTCTTAAGGTTCAAGTAATTCGATTATGTTTGTATTAATGTATTATTTGAATGATTTACTATTTCGTTGTCATGTAATACTCCGTAACCCTATTCCAGTGACGAATACAGGTTAAGGGTGTTACAATATGAGCCTCCACCCCACATGCTTAATGTTGACATTGATGCTGAAGATGGGTTAGAATTTCCAAAACTTACTCATAGAAGACCAAGCAATGCTAGTTCTTCTACAATTTTCGACGATTTACAAGTTGGAATGAAATTTTCCTCCAAAGATGATGTTGTTGCAGTGAAGCGGTATAGCAAAAAGCATGGGGTCAACTTTCATGTTACAAAATCGTGAGCCAAAAATATGAGCCGAAGTGTGCAATGCGTGATGGTAGATATCCGTGGAAAATCATGGCATTTGTGAGAAATAAGGCGGGGTTCATTGTCTTACCTATGGTGAAATATTTTTGTTGTTGCAAGTATGTCACATGATCATCCGAAATTAGATTCTAACATTATCTCTAACATTGTATTACCAATGGTGAAAGCAAATCCTAGAATTTTCGTTCCGATTTTGATTACTAATATTCGTAGTGAGTACGATGACACTGTGTCATACTACAAGGCATGAGTTGCAAGACAAAGAGAAATGGAAAAGATGACTAACGAGTGGGAAAAATCATATAATGATTTGTGACAATGGTTGAAGGTACTGAATCAATATGTCCCAAGTACCGTCATCAATCTACAAACGGAACCTGCGTATCATAGAAATCGAATGGTCCAAGGGAAAAGAATTTTCCATTGTCTCTTTTAGACATTCAAGTCCTGCATTGAAGCATTCTGATATTGTAAGCCATTAGTCCAAATTGACGGCACATTTATGTACGGGAGATATGAACATCACTTGTTATTGGCTATTGCACTGGATGATAATCGAAAAATCTTGTTAATAGCTTTTGCAATTGTTAAACAAGAAATTGCTGATGCTTGGGACTTTTTCTTAACTAACTTGAGAAGACATGTTGTGTAACAACCTGATATATGCATCATTTCTGATAAGGCACTCGGAATACAGGATGCGATTGATCGACATTGAAGCCTATGAGACTGTGCACAACATAGGTATTGTATACGTCATATTAGGCCAAATTACATGAGTTGATTTTACAAGGATAATGAGCGATGATATGTTATTAAAATGGGCAAGTAGTAAATATTATTTTCTATATAATATGTATAATTTTAAAAAAATTAAAAATGTTTTTTACAAAGTTCTAAAATATATAATAATATTTAAAAATTTAAAAATGTTATAAAATTAATATATATATTTCATTTTTACAACTTTTTTTACTTTTATATATTATTTTGACTTTTTAAATTTTAGAATTTTACATTTTAGAATTTTACAAAAAAAATTATTTTTAAACTTTTTTTTAAAAATATATATATTATATATGATATTTTTATATTTTTAATCAATATAATATATAAAATATTAAAAATAAAAAAGACACATGGTGTATTTTAATAGTGCCACATAACCAGTCAACGAGTGATCGATGCCTTTCAACGGTCGGTCAAAATAAAAAATGTTTTTAATATTTAAATATTTAATATTATACTTTTTACTTTTTTAAAATTCAAATTTATTTTTTTAAAATAAACCTAATTGCCACGGGACATTTTTTTCATTAGTCAAAACATACCACATGGTGCTTTTTCAATGGCTAAAGTTGTCTAACAAATTTTTTGCTACAAAATGAACCAAAATAGAGGAAATTGATATTTAAATATCAAATTGGGACAAAAAATTTAGGTACCAAAGTGAAAAAATGAGTTTATTTTAAAGGTCAAATCATAAATTAAGCCTATTATCTATCTTTCACATAATGAACCAAAAAGACAAATTTTGCTATTAGTCTCTATATTTTGTTAAAGTTTTGGATTTAATCCATATATTTTAATTCAATTAATTTTAGTTTTTGTACTTTTGAATTGATAAATTTTAATCCTTATACTTTACTTAATTTTGAAATTTTAGTTCGACCCAAACTATCACATTTAAATTAATTTGATTAAATTCAATTACTAGTATTGTATTATGCATACAGATTGTAGATTTAGTCTATATTTTCTAATTGGGTCATTCTAAGTCCCTATACTGTTCAAATTATGAAATCTCAATCTTAACACAAATGACAATCATTAGTCCATTAACTGAACTTTTAGTATGCAATATGTAGAAATAATAAGTTGAAATGACATTATGCTTATATAGTGAGTAACATGTTTGTTGCATAAGATTTGGGAGATAGCAGAACTTAACTTTATGGATTTAGTAGTTATCATATGGAGAGGACTGAAATTTTAAAATTTGAAAAGTCCAAGGACTAAAAATATCAAATTAAAGTAAAATGACTAAATCCATAATTTTCATAAAGTACAAGAACTAATAGCAGAATTTAACCAAGAGAACTAAAACGCGCGCGTGAATTCATAAAATATGAAAAAATAAAATAAAACAAGGATATGAATAAAAATCCCATAATAAAATATAAAGCCCAAGCCCCAAGAACATTCTGGATATTCTCGACTCTTCTGGCATCCCTTCAACACCCCCTCGTATTTATCAACTTATAGCCCCCTTGCCTGCCCTCCACTCTGAACGCATTCAACGTCAATAGATAATTGAGAGCTGAGAGACACGCCATGGCAGATGGTATATTGGGTCACCCATTCAGGCGCCTCTTTTGGAGCCCTCCAATCTTCCGTGAATGGTCTGGATCCCCCGCTCTCATGGATTGGCTCGAATCCCCCACTGCCCACATCTTCAAGTTCAACGTCCCAGGTTTAACTTCCACCCCCCTCTCTTCCTCTTTTTTTTTTTCCCTTCATTCTTTTAGCAATATCCTCCACCAAAATCAAAGTCTAAGCTGAGATTTGTTGTTTGGGTTGGTGAATTTGTATATATAGGATACAATAAGGAGGATATAAAAGTGCAGATACAAGATGGGAATATTATGCATCTAAAAGGAGAGGGTATTAAAGAGGAGAGTCACACGAAAGAAACTGTTTGGCATGTTACGGAGAGAGGGACAGGGAAAGCTGAATTTTCTCGGGAAATTGAATTGCCAGAAAATGTGAAGATTGAGCAGATTAAGGCCCAAGTGGAAAACGGTGTGCTCACAATTGTTGCTCCAAAAGATTCAACTCCAAAGCCTTCTAAAGTGCGAAGTGTTAACATCACTAGCAAACTCTGAGCAAATGGAACAAGCTTTAAGCTTTGAATAAATCTTGAAAATAAAAGAGCTGTACCCATTGTTACTTGTATCATAAATAAACAAATCCAATTCATATACATTTCTTCTGTCTATATGATTAGACATTTCTTGTTTATACTCAATTTTTAAATTATTAAAATTACAAATCCTAAAATTGTATCAAAATGAACGTTGGATAAAACCTTGGCTTTTTTTAATAAAAATAAATTTTGAATAAAATAATATTTTAATTTATGATATTTTTAAATTTTTAATCAAATTGATGGTCTTGACTCTAATATCAATTTATTTAAGGGCTAAAATAATAATAAAAATATACAAAGTAATAAAGTATGTATATTAAAATAAAATTTATAAAACTAATAACGTAAATTAAAAATTTTATTAATAATCGATTTTGTTTCTAATCATATTATATACATATTTTATTGATTTAAATAAAAATTATTTTAATTACGAAAGAGCATATTCTTAATTTTTCTAACTAAAAATATAAAAGTGTAATTAAATATATAAAAATTAAAACTCTTATTAGATAACACAAGTAAAAAATATAAATATACAATTTGACACATGATTATTTCACCCAAATGACCCAAAAAAATAATTATTTACGTAAATAGCCCTAGTTCAAAAATAATATCTAAATGACCTGAAATGAACACTAAATTTAGGTTATGGGGGCTAGATGATCGGCATCAATATTTTTTCTAACAAAATCATTAGCTGATGATTGTGTTAGGGGTTAAAAAATAATTTTTAGGGTTTTAGACACTAGATGGTCGGCATCCATATATTTTTTCTCAAACCGTATCATACTGGTATATATTTATACCTGTATTTTTTAAAAAAAATTGGGGGTGCTAGCACATTGATGGTCGATACCCTTTATCTGATTAAAAAATAATTTTTAGGTCAAGGTCGGCCAACAAAGGCTCACGCTGACCCAACAAAAGGGGACGGGAATATTCAAACATAACCTCTCCTCGTTTTTTCATCTTTTTTATTTCCCGAGTTTGATTAAAAATTTTATATTTTAAAATAATATTGTGCTACTTATCATGTTGTTAATTATCATTATATCATTCACATTATTATTAAATTTAAAAGTTAATTTAAATTTAATATGCACAATTAAATTAGATTTTCTTTCATAAAACTAGAATCTACTTTAATAATTTTTATCTTTTATAACAATTCAAATAAATAAATTAATTTTATCAAGAAAATAAATAATATTTTCTAAATATACAAGATAAATTTATTTATAAATTAAATTTTAAAATATAAAGATAACGTAAATATTTTCAAATGATTTTTATAAATTAATTTAATCTATAAGGTAAGTTTCTTTTATAAAATATATTATACGTTATTTTTAAAATTTAAATTTATTTAAAATTAATTTTAAATACTATTTAATTATTTCTAAATTTATAAATATATTACACATTATTTTTTAAAACAAAAGAAACAATAATTTAGCAATGTTTATTTCAATTATTATAAAAGATGAAAATTATTAAAACAGGTTCTAATTTTATGAAAATAAATTAATTTAATTGTGCATATTAATTTAAATTTAATAATAATGTGAATGATGCAATAATAATTAACAACACGATAAGATCTAATATTATTTTAAAATATAAAATTTGTAATCAAACATGGGAAATAAAAAATATGGGAAAACGAGGAGGGGTTAATGTTGCAATATTCCCACCCCTTTTGTTGGGTAAAAAAATAATAAATTTGGAGTTTTGGACACTAGAAGGCCGGCACGAAGGCCGGCACCCATGTATTTTTTTCAAACCGAATCATACTGTATTTATACCAGTATTTTTAAAAAAATTTGAGGTGTTGACACACTGATGGTCAGCATCCCTTTATCAGATAAAAAAATAATTTTTTTGGGTGTTGGCACGTTGATGGCTGGCACCCCTTTATCTGATTAAAAAAATATTTTGGGTCAGGTGCCAGTCAACAAATGCCCAAAACAGTACTAGCTTGCTAGCATGTCAGGTGCCGACCAACAAAGGTCTACACTAACCTTTGACACAATCATCAGCCAATGGTTGTGTTAAAAAAAATAGTGGTGCCGACCATTTGGTCCCCATAATCTAATTTTACTGTTCATTTCAGGTTATTTAGGTGATTGTTTTTGAACCAGGGTCATTTACGTAAATATTTTTTGGGATCATTTGGGTAGAATAACCGACATATATAATTGTCATTATAATCGTATAGCTTTAATAGATTTGTTAGTAGAAAGGCTTAATATATCATTTGGTATTTAAGTTTGACATTTTTTTAATGCAATACATTTGTTTTTTTTGTCTAATTTGGTGCTTATATTTGACAAAATTTATATATTTTGATACCCAAAGGTAACGATATTAGTTTCTTAGTCTTTAAATTCGGATTTTAATATTGATTTGATGAAAGTTAATTGCTAATATTATTAGGTTTGAAGCTTTCATGATTTGGTCAATAGAACAAATTTAGTATTAATTGTAAATTTATTTATTTATCAAATATGGTTCGATAGGTGTGGTTTAATTTGCGTTTTAGAACTGATTTGGTGAAGGTTAATTGTCAATATTACTAGCTAATTATGAATTTTATCAAATCAACTCTAAAACCCGAATTAGACACTAAAAATTTATATTGTTACCTTGAAGTACCAAAATATATAACTTTAAATCAAATATATGTACCAAAGTTGAATAAAAAATAACACAAATACTACAGTAAAAAAGTGTGAAACTCTAATATCAAATAATATATTAAAGTATTAGGACAAATTGAACAAATCAAGTCCATCCTCAACCTAGTAATAGCTATGCAAAGGCTAGAACAGTTACTGAATTTATATTTATAATATATATATATTGTTATAATTGTTGATGCAAAATTTGATAGAAGAATAGGTGGTTTATCATTGAGTTTACAAATTTTTAAGAATTATTTGATCACTGAAAATAAATTGAGCCATAGTTTATTGTTAAGTGAATCAGGTAGATGAATTATGATAAGCTGTTTATTTGTGTTTTTGAATATAATGATAGAGTTCGTTGTCTTACCATGTGATCCCATTTGAGTTCACTACAGTGGCAGAGCCAATGAGCCTCCCTAGAATAGAAAAAAATTCATTTAGGTCTTTCTATAGTTTATTAAATTTTAAGTTAGTAATGGTAAAATTGTATTTTTACTCTCAAACACAATAAAAAATTTGATTGAATCTTTTAAAAATTATAAAGATATAGACTATTAAAATGACGAAATTATATTTTTACTATCGTAAAAATATACAATTTAATTCGCCCCCAAAATAATTTTCTGACTCCACCACTAGTTCACTTTAATATGAAGTATTGATCATGTGTTACTGTGTTGCATGTGATGTAAATGTATGCACTTTGATTACACGTAATATTTATTTTTGTAAAAAGGAAGTTTTTTTAAATAATTGATTTAAACGAGATAATATATATAAATAAATAAGTTTGATAAAATATTTGTATTCTTAAATATCGGTGTGAAATTTAATAGATGGTTTAAAATTATATGAGCCGAATTTATCAGATTCCGATTACATAATAGATAATTCAAATTTTATTTTATGATCTTAAAACATTCCTTTTTTTTTTGTTTGTTGATTACCCAGCAGAATAAATTATAGTTGTATTTTACAGAAACTGTAATTCGATATGGTTCGAATAACTATTTTATTTAACACAAATATTTTATAAATTTAATTATACAAAATATTGTTTAAATGTTAAAATAGAATTTTGAACTAACAAACAATAAAACGACTTTTTTACTCAAATAATAAAAAAAATTAATTACGAAAATAGACATTTGCTATAGTGTTCTGACGGTATTGCCTAACATATTGACGGCACCAGATTAAAATGTAATGACTTAAAATATTTAGGCACCTGACTTGTAAATTTATTGTTTTGATTGTCACTTGAAGAAAAGATTTAAGAGCAGCCGCAGCACCAAACTTTAAATAGAGTAAATTATTTCATAGACTCCCTTGTTTATTATTATTTTTATTTCCTTTAACACCAAAAATAGAGAGGTCTCTTACCAATTAGTCCAAAAAAGAAAGATTTCTACTAAAAAATACTTTTGTAAAAAAGCCGATTCAACTGGAAATAAATTTTATTTATTTTTGAAAAATAATTTTTTGTTCAAATTATATTTGACATGGCAATTAACGGTTTTCATAGTAGTTTTCTTTCGCTCACATTATATTTAGAAACTATAAATTTAACTAATAATTATAATTTATACTAATAATATTTTTCTAAAGCTTTTGTAATTATAATTTTATACCGTGTTCGCATATCAAATTGATAATGAAATTATAATTATTTCTCGAAAAATAAATAAAATATATTTTCAGTTGGAATAAGCTTTTTATAAAAATATTTTTTGGTAGAAAATTTTTTTTGACTAATTGGTAAGAGGTAAGAGGCTTCTCTATTTTTGGTGTTAAAGGGGAGTAAAAAATAATAATAAATAAGGGAGTTATGAAACAATTTACCCTATTTAAAGTTTGGTGCTGACTTTTTTTTTTTGCCAATCAAAACAGGAACTTTACAGATCAAGTCATTGAATATTTTAGGTCATCACATTTCAGTCTAGTGCACCAATATGTCAAGTGGCACTGTCAGAACACAGTAGTAAATGCCTATTTTCGTAATTTATTATTATATTATTTAGATAAAAAGCCCAATAAAACAGGTCCAGCCCACTAAACATTGGAAACTATTGGTCTAATCACATTGGGCCTAGCCCATCCAAGTTCATCTATCATCTGAAAACCCCTTTCCTGTCCTCTTAAAAGTAAACTTGAAAATCATAAAAATCCCAAATCCCTAATTCTGGAATTAAACAAACAAAGAGAACAATGGTGTGCATACGCAAGGCGACCATGGACGACCTACTGGCTATGCAAGCTTGCAACTTGCTTTGCCTTCCCGAGAATTACCAGATGAAATACTATTTCTACCACATCCTCTCTTGGCCTCAGCTTCTTTACGTCGCCGAGGACTACAACGGCCGCATCGTCGGTTACGTCCTCGCTAAGATGGAGGACGAAAGCAACGAGTGCCACGGCCACATTACCTCTCTCGCCGTCCTCCGCACTCACCGCAAGCTTGGCCTCGCCACTAAGCTCATGAACGCCGCCCAAGCCGCCATGGAGCAGGTCTCTTACCTTATTTATTTATTTATTTATTCATATTTCCTTTTTTTTTGTGATCATGTAACGGGCCATGAAGCTTTGGAAGTTTGATTTCTCCTCATATTGCCTATGTTATTGCTAATTAGAAACATATTTACTTGCAAATTCGATAGTTGCTTTGTTATATTTTGAAAGCAAAAAGCAGACAATGATTGTATGCGAAGTAAAACTTAATAATCTAATATTTGTATGATGAAATACTGAATGGTTTTGCTTTTTATATAGAATGCTTATGTTAGAATTACTGTTCCATTTAGGGTTTGTTTTTAGCAGTTCTTGAATAAATTGAATGCAAAATTAATCAGAAAGGAAGAAGAAAAATTTTGCATTCTTCATTACCAGTGGACAAATTGATGCAGGTGTTTGGAGCAGAGTATGTGTCGCTGCATGTGAGGAAGAGTAACAGGGCAGCGTTTAATCTGTATACCCAGACGTTGGGATATAAGATTCATGATGTGGAGGCCAAGTATTATGCAGATGGGGAGGATGCATATGACATGAGGAAGCAGTTGAAAGAAAAGACGAACCATCATCATGGTCATCATCATCACCACCACCACCACCATCATCATGGTGGTGGATGTTGTTCAGGTGATGCAAGAAGTGGAGAAGCGGCTCACACACGAGGAGACTCAAAATCAGAGTCAAAAGCTAGCACAAAATCTGATTCCAAAACTGGATGATTACTTGAGGTAAACACAAGTATATGGAGAACTATGCGTGGTATTTGTGGCTCATGGTATTTTTAGTTTGTTTATTGAAGTAATAATCTGACTGGAGATTTCAAAACTAGTTGGCTTGCTACATGGGATTTAGTATGACCACTGCTGATGCAATGGTGTCTGTACTGTCTTTGTTTTACAGTGCTTTTTTGTCTGGATTCTGGTCAGATGTTTTCTTGTTCCACCTTGCGTTTTAAACAATTGAAATAGCTCTTTGCATTTCACTTTATGCATTCATGGTTATGGCTTGTTGGCATCTCTGCTCCCTTTGTATTCAATGCTTGTTGATGGCCCTTTTTCAAGCACTTTCCCTTCTATGTTTTCATTTACTCATGCAAGATACAAAGTGTTGCTCCTGTGAACCGAATGAAATGCTAGTTGAGAAATTACAAGGATGCATTATGATATTGATATATATATATATAGAGAGAGAGAGAGAGAGAGAGGTTTAATTAATATTTTCAGATAAAAGTGGATTATGTGGATGTCTGCAACTAGAGTGGCTAGTTGTTGGTAGTCTATTCTTTGGGAGCATATTGATATTAAGTAGTTGGCTATCTGCCAATCCTGGTGATGGTATGGGGGGCTCTTGTACTTGAATCTTAAAGTTGGAGTTTGTGTTCCAGTGGCCTGTAACAATCAATACTTGAACGTTTGTATCACGGCATTGTCTATGATGGTGGATATCTTTTGAACATTCTCGAGATATGGCTATGGAGAGGGTTTAGAATTATTTGGCAATGGAGTTTTGTGGAAATGGATATGATTGTAAGACGTGTTGTTTCCCATATACCAAAAAAAAAAAGAAGAAAAACAGTTAAAGGTATGAATCTCGAGAAGGGGTGTGTTGTTCAGTGTTCAAGTCATCAGTCATCAATGGGTCTTAAGCACAAATGTGACAGGCACTTGATTTCAGCCTCAGCCCAGTGCAGATCCAAAGATAGTTCAATGTACATTTTCGCATTGGTATTTCCTCCTGCTGTGAATGGATGTTGTCAAATCTACTATCGGGATGTTCTGTTTCAACATATGCCTCACTCTATTATAGATGCGTAATTTTGAAAACTATTGTTATCTCCATGGAAGTTGGATATATTCATCTTTGTCTCTTTTTGTATTAATTCGATTTTTGTTAGTTATTTTTAATGTTTGTCTTTTCAACATAATTTTTTAAAAATATTTAAAAATTGATAACTTTGGGACAAAATTCCCAACCAAAAAAGAAGGATTTATGTTGGAAAGTAGAAATTAAATAAATGTTTGAATATTAGTTTGAGAAAAATGGATGGCATGATACAATGTAAAAGATTTAGGGTTTTAATATGCATATACACAACAAAAAATCCAGGATGGTTTTCTCTCCTAATTGTTTGTACAGTATGAGGGGTAGGGTTACTAACATGATCTAGGGAAATACTTGGGTTTCCCTTTACATGTCGAAAGGGTAACTCGTAGAGATTATTATTACATTATCAAGAAAGTTAAGGGTAAGCTAAAAAGCTTGGAAAGCAAATCTCCTCTCCCCTGCGGAGAGACATGTATTTATCCAATCTACTATCGCCACCATTCCAAATTATTTTATGCAGTTTCGAATGCTGCCCACTTGTGTTCTTAATCAACTTGATCGTTAAATTGAGATTTTCTCTAGAGTGGAAGAGAGGGAACAAAGAAACTACATTTGGTTAATTGAGATTCGGTGGCACGATGGAAGGATCATGGAGGATTTTGTCTCCAAATAGCTAAATTTAAAAATCAAGCTCACTTGGTGAAATTGGGCTGGCGACTCATTAAAGGGAAGGATACGCTTCGGGCAAAGACTCTTTTAACAAAATACGTGCAGGACTCTAGGCACCTTCTATCTTTGCGTAATACATGTACGACTCGGAAGTCACTTAGGAACATAAGTCATATCTTTGCATTTGGTCTTAGATGGGGTGGTAGGGATGACCGTTTAGTGAATTTCTGGCATGATAACTAGTTTAAATTAGATGCCTTTAGAGATATTTTATAGGGACCTGTACTACAAGATGAAGGTAATAGGACCTTCCACCACGTTAGAGATAGTTGGGTTGTGTAAGGGCTCTGTATTATTTCGGTCCAATTACCTCAAGAACTCTTGAAGGCTTTTTTTTTTTTAAGTACGCCTGTCCTTAATTCCTCTAACGATAATGGTACTTTATGTTGGGTTCCTCGAGTACTGGTTGCTTTACTCTTTCAAGTGCATATTCCCTCAGTACAAGCAGGAATTTCGCTGTA
The DNA here is from genome assembly GCF_025698545.1 of Gossypium raimondii. Taxonomy (NCBI): domain Eukaryota; kingdom Viridiplantae; phylum Streptophyta; class Magnoliopsida; order Malvales; family Malvaceae; genus Gossypium; species Gossypium raimondii. The sequence continues at coordinate 50,598,469 of NC_068575.1, forward strand.
GCCCTCAAAAGAAACTAATCTCTGAAAATCTATCTGGAAAGTTAGAATTCCCCCCAAAATAAAAATTATGTTGTACAGTGTTCATAATGCTATTCCCAATAAGGCTTTCCTCTGCTCAAAGAATCTAAATGCAAAGGCACTTTGCCCCCTTTGCTCTAGCTCCCAAGAAGACATCGGTCATCTCTTTAGAGAATGCTCCATCAAAGAAGGTCCATGGAAAAATCTCTACAACTGTATTCAATTCATACCTCCTGCCTCTCACTGTTGGGAAGATTGGATTTCTACGAATCTATTGTCTAAAACTTGAATAAACAAACTAAAGGTACCCTGAAATACGTTATTTGTATTTGCTCTATGAAAAATTTGGTTGTTTAGGAATGCCTGTATTTTTGGGAATTCTCGTCCCTTTGAGAGTTTTGTATCTAGAGTCTTTTCAACAAGAAGGAAATTTGTGGCCATCTTCCCATTTGCTAGAAGAGTGTCCCCTTTCATCTTTCATTCTAGTCATGTGGAAACTACTTCCAAGGGGTTGGTACAAACTCAACACAGATGAATCATCATTACGTAGCCCTAATTCGAGACCATGAGGGGAATTGGATTATCTAGTGTAGAAGCAGAATTGTGGGCCCTAAGGGATGGCTACAGTTAGCAAATAGGCAGAATATCGAAAACATTGAGATTGAACTTGATGCTACAACTGACATTCATTTTATAAAATTTGAACTAACCTCTAACATTTTTCTGTCACCTTTGATTAAAGAGTGCAATATGTTCCTTCAGTCTTTGACTACTAACACCTTGAAGCGAGTATTTTGAGAAGGGAATAAATGTGCGGATGCATTAGCTCAATGAATTAGTAATCTCAGTTTACCTTCTCCCTAGTTGGTTTAACTCCTACCACTAGCTGACAAGCAGAGGTGTAGTATGTATCAAATGACTTTTGTCGACAATATATATATAATTTTACCTGATGAGTAGGGTGAATAAAATAATTGTGATAATTTTATATGGTAAGCAGGGTGAGTAAAATAATGACTAAAATTGTTGAATCAAAACATTCCGTCCCTCTCGTTTGAAGTGAAATCATTCCAAATTTATAGTTATATCATCTATAATAATAATAATAAAATATGCATGAGCAACCCTGGGAGGGCAGCCATACCAGTTGACATTGTATAACACCCTAGACAAAAGGCTCAAACTTGGCACATTTTCAGTGCGGTTAAATTCTATAATTAATCCAAACGTCGACTGCCGCTACCTAATGCGATGGCATGAAATAAACGGTCAATAAAAGCAAACGCTACATCAAAGCACAGTATATAATGCTAAATCATAAGAAGAAAAAAAAAATCTATCTGAAATTCTAAAGAATTCATGACAGAAATTATATACATTTTTATATAATTAAAAAAAGAAACTTTAAAAGAATTCAGAATTTGTTTCTGAAATTATATTTTTCTCAGATATTATAAAAATAAAATTACTAAAAGTTAAAATTTAAAAATACTTTTTGATTAAATTAAATATTTTTTAATTAAAAATTGACTAATAATTACAAACTCATGCCTTATAAAATTAAAGTACAAGCAGTAATAATTCAGCAAATTCAGTTTAATTGAATCAGAAACAACTTGGGAGAGAAGGGGTGGCGTTGTCAGCAAAATCAGAGTCATCCCACCAACCACAATATGTCTTTATTTTTCTTATTTTTTCAAGGTTAAAATATATCACAACTTCATGTACACTTCACAAATTTAGAATTTAATACCTGTACTTCAAATTTTTAAAAGTAAAAACACAGGACTAAATTTTAAATTTACGAAGAGTACATATATTTAACTTCCCAAACCTCAACAAATAGGAAACAAACTATAAAAGAGGAATATGGGAAAACTGAGGGGGAACTATCTCCATAGTAACGTGATAATTACATGTTAGCTGCGTTATAATAATGAATTGCCTAGTTGAAACCCAAAATAGTTTATCTCAGACAAACGACAAAACATTAAGAAAGGCAGAGGAATCCTTTCTGGACTCTGGAGTGAGCCACGCAGAATTTTCAACCTGTACAATTCACACCAACTTCACTCTTTTATTGATATGATTAGAATGGGTACGGCATGTGCTCTGTCTTATCATTTCGCATATGCATATCAACAACTTGTGATGATATGGAACTAGAAACTAATGGACCTACCTGTTGGGTGATTCTCAACTTTCTCAGCTCCCCTTCTGCTACTTGGCTGGGCCATTGCTTGACCCTGTCAAAGGTGAAACTCGTAATTAGTATGTCTCAATGTGATTGAGGTGGTGTTTTGTCAGAATCAGACATCTTAGGAAGAAAATTTTCTTTAAGATATTGTCATGAGTGAATCAAATCAAGCCCTGATTTGGAGGCAAGATGACATTACCTGTGGATGGGGTATTTGCATAGTTTGGTGAAGACCAATATACTGCTGGGCCTGGTTTAGGTTTTGCATGACAAGCGGGTTTGGGATGGGGTCTGATTGATTGCTTGGTTGGAATCCTGATGGGTCAGGAGCTGGAACTGATGGTGGCATATGAAAGGCTGGCATAGGAATCCTTGGACCCAAATGAGCTGCAGCTGCCGATGTTGGTAATGCTGAACCAGCCACAACGTTGGGAAACGACATCATTGGCCGAATTATTCCCATATCCATGCCCATACTCATCCCAATTCCCATTGGGGATATATACTGCTGAACACCTGGAAACATTGGGACCATGCCACAACCCATAGACATCATCTGCAGAAAGATTGTTATGCACATTATTGATTTTTGGTAAAATGAATTCCATAAATCCCGAAGCTTATGTTAGTCCAATTTAGTTTTCAGCCATTTTTGTTTCTTTCTCACAACTCATTTTGAGTTATTTATTAAGCATGCTAACGAATCAAAGGACACTTAACGCAATTATGCCAGAAAATTTTATAGTGTTGATTGTTGATCAAGGGCTTTTTAGTGTTGTAGCATTAAGTCATGATTGATGACCCACACGACTGAAAAGAAAAGACACAAGTTAATATTGTTGGCATTTTACACCTATAAATAGAGTTGAAAGAAGAAAACTTTTTGACACATCTTTCATTAACCATAACCAAATAATACATACCTGAACTTGCATCTGAAGTGATTTCAAGTAATCAATTGCATCATCCAGCATTGAAGCTTTATCTGACTGAGACTCAAAAATATGGAATATGTCAATAATGGCAAAGAGAGAAATGTACAAACAACTCCTAAATGGTCAATGACAAACAAACCTTGTTGCAACGAGGTATAAGTTCTTGCAAAGCCCTCATCTTTTCATTTATACGATCCCTGCGTCTCTGCACGTAAACGCCATGTAACTAACCAGAAGAAGAAGAAGAACAAATTCAATAACACTACTCTAATTAATGTCAATATATAAGATACTGACCCTCTCGGAGAGGTTATGGACCTCTGCAGCACGAGACCTTTTTGCAGATGTGGATCCACGCGTTTGTTTCTTCGTGTCAGCCGACTCAAACTCAGCATTCTTTGGCAACATTAATAAAAGCTATCAGTAAAAAGTAAATTGAATTTTGATATAAAGAAAAAGATGAGTAACATTTGGGTGATCTCTACTAATGAAAACCAGCTTAAGGCTGATTCTTTCAGAATTCCCATGCATCCAAGCTACGTAAACACTAGACTAAAGGATGTCTTAATAAAAAATAAAAAAAGAAGAAGTTTTAAGCCAATTAAATACATTAAAAAATTATAAACATTTTTTTAATCGAAAAAAAATTACTAAATGATATCTTAAAAGGATGCCCAAAAAGAAAAAGAAAATCCAAGAGCCAACTGACAAACAAGCATTGGGTGTAAGTGCAAGTGTAACAAATATTCTCATTTTTAATTAATAAAGTCCAATTCTTTTCACTCCCACTTGATACTGCAAACCTCTTTCCTCCTCCAATCATCCAACTCATGTCCACCTTTCAATTATGTCGTACACGTGGCGTTTCTACAGTTCCCAAATAATGCACCAAGTGTCCAGTGGTGGCAGTGAGCCAGTAGTGACAAAGAGAAGGGTGCTCATGTTAAAAGACGTTACCCAAGGCGCACGTTAGCCGAGACAGCAGATAACTTTTTACATTTTTAAACTCCAATAAAACTAACCTCGCTGTGACATTCGGCTTCGTCCAGTTCTCTGCCTTTACGCTTCCGGTCTTCAGCCGAGGCCGCCTTTTGAGCCGTAGGTTCAGCGCTAGCACTGGAGCCTCCAGGTGATGATGTCACGGTGACCTCGCACGTGGCTAAACTGTCTTTGTTGGCACCCAGTCTGACGTCAGCTGATTGCAAATAGGGTACTCCAGCGGCGCTCATATTGGCGTTGGCATTGTTGTTGTTGTTGTTGTTCCCGCCAGATGCCGCCTCAGTGTTGCTGGGCATAACCTGAGCGGCTCTCGATTCAGGAGCTGCCGCCGGAGTATTGCTCGAATCAACGACCGTCGATTCCCCCATTACATTCTTCGAATTCGAGAGTTCAGATTGCTCCGTCCTCGCCGTTATATGCCTCGAGAAGTGAGAGAAGTTGTGGATCCTTGCCGGCTCCAACTCATTCCTCCTAGCCGGCGGTACCGGGGGCCTAGGAACTGATTCCTTAGCTGAAGCAGAAACCGAAACTTGAGAAACTCTTTTAAGTATAGGAGGAGTGGAAGTTGCCACAGTGGAGCTCATGCAAGGTGCGACGGCAGCGGTGGGGGAGGAGGAGGGAGGATAGAGGAGATCAGTGCAGAAATCGTGGTCGAAATTTGCGTCGCTGATAGGATAGTGAAGCCACGAAGCCATTTCATCTTCTTGCATGAAGAGATGATCGGTAAGCAATTGCTGTTGCTCTTGATGATGATGACGACGATGCTTGTGAGATGGTGATGATGACCGGATCTCCCTGGGAGCCGAATGATCGGCGTCGAGAAGTTTGAACGACGGCAATTTCTTCATAGATCGTTGATTTTGGCTCTGCATAACAACTTGTCCGTTTTGCCACAACAGCTCCATGATTTCATCCTCTGGTCTGTTTTTGTATTTTATCAATTCACAATTTTCATAGTACATAAGATTAAAAAGGAAAAAGCAGAAGAAAAAAAATGAAGATTACCTGGAAGGAGGCTTTTCAACTCGAGTTAAACTAGAAGGTGAAAGGAATATTGCATAATCGTCTTCCATTTTGAAATCTGGAACGCAGTGATTCATCCTTTATATATATATATATATATATGTAAAATTAAAAATAAAAAAGGAAAAGGTCACCTAATTGAACTATTTAAGCTAAGAAAATCGAAGAATTGTTTCTCTGGAAATTATTTTGAAAAGAAAAAAGGGAAAAAGGGAGTGTTATCTTCGTTGAAGTATGTGCTATACATGTTTTAGCTGCTGGTAATGAAATTGATGGTGAAGAAAAAACTAGACACAAAAAAAACAGAACTGAAAATCTGAATCCATGTGTCGCCTACTGCTGCTGTCTTATAGCAGCGTTCAAATAAACATAATTTTTCTTCTTTAGTTTTTCCGAAGATTTTTCTGTCGGCTGTAGGGTTTGTTTTTGTAATAGAAAAGATAAAGTGTTCTCTCACTTCCCTCTTTGCATTTCGACAATACGTATGATTAAATATATAATAGTAATTTTATCAACATTACATTGTTATGCAAATAATGTTTTGATTGTGTTGGTAAATTTGAGTTTGACAATTAAAATTTAAGTTTTATCATATGTAAGTTTTTCCATTCTAAATTTGAATCTCACCATGTGCAAATGTCATATGTACATTATTTTATGTTATGTGTGACTCTATCTAAATATATTTTAACTTTTAATTCCTTGTGCTTTTGTATTGAGTTTATTCTAATTATAATTGACTAGATATATTTTGATTTTTGAATTGATTCTGATTCTAACTAATCAAAACAAATTTATTTTTATTGTACTCGTACTTATAATTTTTTAAAACTATTAAAATTATTATAAAACTTAGGATAGTATTTTATATTGTTTGATGTTTAATACTCAAATTACTTTTTTCCTTTTTTAATTATGAAAAGATAAATGATTGAGCAATACGTATTTTTAAAGCTATATTCCTCTCAAAGAGGAAAAATGTTTTCTTAGTTTTATTTTAAAGAAAACAATTTTGTAGTGCATAGTACCTCAAGTACCTTACATTTATTTTTTGAAAATAATCATCTCAAACAATCAAGTAAGAAAAATAATTCTCAAAAGCAGCTAAAACTATTCTGAAAAACCCTTTCAAGTTACCACAGAGGCCAAACGGCAAAAGTCATCCCGAGAATCAGAATTCATCAATGGAGAGTGAGTCAGGAGCGGAGGTTGAGGTTATCTTTAGATAAATAAATAAAATCCTCAATCCAATGAATAGGACTCAGACACGCAGAAACTCATGACAACTCTATGAAAAAGCAATCTGATGTTACGAGATCAACAACCCTTAAAGATGTGTCTTCAACTCATAACCGACTCACTCAATATTTATCCATAATTACCCCTACCCCTAGTTATAATAATATGTGTCCATAGTATCACATACTTAATTTTTATAATTGTTTTGCAAGGATTGAAATAGTTGGCAAGTTAAAGGGTCTCCTTCTCTTTCCTGCAGCATGGACTAACTTTTGTGCCAATCAAGTTTTTTAATAATTTAAATTTTATGATCAATTCTGGCGAACTTTAGTCAATAAAAAAAGAAGAAGCAAAAATACAGTACATTACTACATTTGTGATGACTGATGATAACGACAGCATAGATAATCAAAATTAATAAAAATGTGTTTTATTTAAACTATAATATTTGATCCATTATTAATACAGTTTTTATAGGGATATAGTAAAATAGATTAGTATTTAGTACACTAATAGTGTGTCATTTTTATTCGAAAAATAGCCTTAAAAATTTGTTATATGTCTCCTTTTTAGAATGTTTTTTTTGGATGCAATGAGAGTATATTTTACTCCCAAGAAGAAAACGTAGGTTTGAACATTAAAGACAGCATTGTTGAGAGGAGCAGCCATGAACTCTGAACATGAACTGTAAAATAAATATGCATACCATCAAAAATATTTATTTTTAATATTTTATTATATTTTTATAAAATGCTTATCAACACTTGACTCTCGTGAGATTTAAAAGTTCCATTGATAATATACCATATATAATAAAATAAAACTGTAATTTATCATAATGTGTAACCTTTTCATATTTTCTAATTGACATTTGCTGTAGGCACTCCAAAGACGTGTGAGCCTTCAATTTGATTTATGAATAAGTGCCAACAACTTCTGCATACAGTTAAAATTTTGTGTTAGGCACTTTAAAGTTTAGGGTTTGAGTCCTTCCTATACATCCTCTCCCTTAATTGTTAAGCTTATAACGTATAAAAAAATTAATATATTATTCAATATTCATTTTAACACACAAATTAAATAGCATCACGTGGCTTAATAAATGGTTGACATATCGTTTAGTAAATTTAATTGGACATACAAAACTTCAATTATTAAATTGAATATTAAAGATAAATTCAAATATCCAATTAAATTTAAGTATCAAATTTAAAAACCTCAAAATTAAATTAAATATCGAAAATAAACTGAAATTCGAAATAATATATTAATTAAAAAATATTGATGTAGCAAAATTGATGTTGATGTGATGGTTTGACTTGCTAACCCATATATAAATAAAATATATCAAATGTAATAATTATAAGTCCAACGTGGCTCATCTTTTGTATTCTTAATTTTGGGTCAAACTCCTAAAGATATATATATATATATATTATATAATATAACAATATTATTAAAAAATGAACTAAATACATTTATAATATTAAGACACGTTTTTTAGCAAGACTTAAGATTCTTTTATTCGCATCGACTTTGATTTTTATAAGTCAACATGATTTGCCTGGTAGTTGATAAATTCAATTCCAGATATGGACATTTAAGGGCGGTCGAAAGGGGACTAACATGGCAGAGGCTGGGTGTGTAAATTTCAGGTAAAACTTAATTAATTAAGTCGAGGGTTGGTTAATAATTTTTTAGAAGTTCGGTTAATGGTAATTCGGTTCGAAATCAATCAGTTAACCGAATTTAATAAATAATATTATAATATATAAGTATTCGGTCGGTTCGGTTAATTTTTTGAAAATATAAATTAATTGGTTGGTTAATTTTTTATATGTTTTATACTTGTTTTAACAAAAAATAAAAAAAAAACATATAAATTTCGGTTAATTTGGTTAACCGACCGAATTAACCGAAAAAGTTCGGTTCGGTTAATTTTTTTGAAAAAATTTCGGTTCGGTTAATGGTAGTTCGGGTCAGTTAACCGATTGAACACCCCAGCAGAGGCTCCAATTTCTCTTTAAATGAGAAATTTAACTTTTTTAACTCTTTAAAATTTATAAAAATTTTAAATTAGTACATAATAAAATTATATTTCAACTTTAAAATTAAAATTAAAAATAATTTTATTATTTAAAAATTATTAAAATAATAAAAGTAAATTTTAATTCTCAAAAATTATATAATTTAATTTTGACTTCACACATGTTGATACACTACTATTTTTGTCATAAAAGTTTCAAAATAGACCTTGATTTAATATATAATTGAATATATGAATTTTAATTTGTTTGCAATTATACACGTGAAATTCTAATTGTGGTTCCAAAGTATACTTGAAACTTTAATTTTGATTTAATCATACACATTTAAAGAAATAAATACATCAATTTATTTTTATATTGGGTAAATATAATTATTTATGTATGCAATATATAAACATAAAATGATGTTATATCAACAATTGTGTTAATAATTAAAATTTCATGTATACAATTGCACATTAAACCATAGTTCATATATAGTTTTAGTATTTATCCCATTCAATTTAGGGTAAACTACAAAAATAGTCACTTTTGTTTGCCTCAGATTATATTTTAGTCACTTATGTTTGAAATGTTACGTTTTAGTCACTTTACCATTAACCTCTGTTACCTCCCTAACGGCAGTCCTACGTGACAGTCTAAATGGGTTTTAAATGTCAATTTGGATGTCCTACATGGCAGTCTAAATTAAATTTATTTAATTAAAAACCTATTTTCATCCCAATAATTGGACATCTAAGTTGGCATTTAAAACCTATTTGGATTGCCACATAAGACTGTCGTTAGGGAAGTAACAGTAAAATGACCACTTCGTAACAAAACGATAACTTAAGTGACTAAAATGTAATTTGAGGCAAATAAAAGTGATTATTTTCGTAATTGACTCTTCAACTTATTGTATTAATTTTATATTATAAGTATATTTTGTTGTTTAAATAATAAATTATTTTAGAATTACAATTTTATCTATATATTTATATAATTAAATTTAAAGCTTATTTATTTTGGAATTAAAGTCGGTTGGCCAACTGGGACGAAAGGTCCTAACTAGAGGTGATCATGGGCTGGGCTGAGTTCAGGCCTGGCCCAAAAAAAATTTTAGGCCCGGGCTCAGGCCGGCCCAAAATATGGGCCTAAAGAATTGTCCAAGCCCGGCCTGACCCAGCCCATATTAAATTTCACAACACCAAAAAAGTATATATTTAATATATATTTTTGATTAAAAATAAAAAATATATATTTAATATATAATTCGGGCCGGGCCAAGCCTAGGGCCAAAAAAGTTTTACCCGAGGCTCGGCCCGTTTTTCAAACGGGCCTCATTTTTTTGCCCAAACCCATATTTCGGGCCTATATTTTTACCCGAACCCTCCTATTTTTCGAGCGGGCCATCGGGCTGAGCCGAGTAGCCCAACCCATGATCACCTCTAGTCCTAACCTTTGAATGGGTTTATTTTGATGGTCTTAAAGTTGCATCAAATAATGTCAAGTTCTTTTGACATTCTACCTTATTTATGTTTACAATTTTGTGTTTTAGTAATTCTTTGAATTGAGTGATTGAGAAATTAACCCATGACATCAATTTATTAAGTTTATTAACCAAAATTAAGTGATTTTTTTAAAAAAATAAAAATAAAACCATTGAAAAACAATATCATATTATTATATTTATTGTAATAGTTATTAGTTGAACTATTATATTTAGACATTAAACGAAGAATTAGAGAAGAGAAAGAAAAATGGATGCATTGCAAGGCGTGAACACGTTGCGTGGGTGGGGGCGGGCAGTGAACCGACAATTTGCAAATTGGCAGCGGCTCCCACTTATCCTTCTCCTTTAATTAAGTGCTGTCCCACTTGGTCGGCTCCTCTTCTTCTTTTGAAAATTTTTAGGATTGAATCCATTACATCATCAATTCCACGGTTGTAATTTAATTTAGTCGTTTTTGTTAAAGCCTGTGCAATTTTATTAGTATCTTTACAAGTCCAGCAATGTGATAGAATGAAAGCAAGAGGTAATAAAGACAAAGTTTTTAAGAATTAATCTTGAATACGAGGCATCCTATTCAGATTAACAATTTTCAAAATAACGTCATCCATGCAATGATCGAAGCCAAAAAAAGCCTCACGCGCAGCTATAATTTCAACCATCGTCATGAAACTCGAAATGCATCTCACAAAACTACCTATTTCGTTGCGCACAATAGCGGCGCATCCCATATGACCACTCTCGACAAAAATAATGCCGTCAATATTTCATTTAAGTTTTTCCAACAAACGTCGCCTCCCTCAACCGCCGGACACAAAATTGACTAAGAGGAGTGAACCATGCACCCCCAACCTGTTGGTAATACAAAAGATTATTTTCATTTGTGGATTGCAGAAAATATTTTCTGAATCTTTTACTATTTTTAGAAATGACACTACTAATTTACTATTTTGTCCTTTAGAAAATTGTATAAATAGTTCATTCTCTTCATTTTACACAGAACACAATAAGAGAATTAATTTCTTTTTATTCCATAAATTTTGATGTTATGTGAAATTACATGAGAGAAACTTTATCTAGAAGATTGGGTTTTAAACAAGACGTCTGTAGCCCCTCTAATCTAGTGTGGTTTCGCTGATTTTCTTCTAGTTTATTTTCTAATCAAATTTCCAATCAACTACTTTTGTTTTTCGATTTCGATTGCTTTTCGAGAAAAATAATACCAATTGTATTCCACCTTCTTTATTCACAAATATTGAAGTACTGTGTTAACTTTAGGGGGTAACGTCCATTACATGATTACACCGATTAGAACAGATTTACTTTTAAGGCAGTAATTCTCCCACGACATAGTGATTGCTTTATTTATTTACACTTAATTTAATTTCCTGTCAAAACTAACGATTTTATTTTACAATAATATATTTCCAAGATAATCAACACCGTAACATAATACACAAGCTGATCGACTGTCATAAAAATCTGTTTCCAAATGATCACATTTCTACTAAAACTAAATGCCCCTGAACACGCCTACTCTTTTCATCTTGCTGCTCAACCAACATGCGAGCAGCAAACTCCTTAACCGAATCATTGATAGGTGCTAAACCAATTTCCTACCAAGGGCAATGAAACAGAATTACTCATGGTGTCTCGATTCTCCACTCTCATATCATATTTAACTAGATAATAACCTACTCATAATTAAGGTTCTAAGTTCGAATCCAACCATGTGAGATATTTTTTTAGGTTTAAATTGATATTATAGGTTTTGTCATAATGTTTAGAACTATATATAACCCCTCTCCAACTTATAAATAAGAGGATAATGTGCTTCAGTGCACTTGAACCCATGACCTCTTGCATTAATAACAATGCCCATGCCAATTGAGCTAAGACTCAATCAACAATTTAAAATGATTTTTATAGATTTAATATAAAACTATAAACAATATTTATTTGTAAAAAGAATGAGTTTTTAGTCATTACCGACTATATTTTATTTAATTGACTTGTGATTTAACTCGGCCAAAAATTTTAAGTATACATACATATTTGAGAATCACTATCAATACTTCAGTATAAATGTCTAAGATAATCTTTTGTTCCATTTACAGTCTGCCAATTAAGAATTCTCATATGTACTATTATTAACAAATGCCTCGAAGATGTAGCTCTTGATTCTCTTAATAAATCATAATTACAAGAAGCAAACACATTAACGGTGAGTAGACTTGTTCATGGGTCGGGCCACCCAGCCCGGCCCGAAGGCCTGCCCGACCTATGGGAGGGTTTGGGCATATAGGCCATAAAAATGGGCTTGGACAAAAAATAAGGCCCATTTAAAAAACGGGTCGGGCCTCGAGTAAGGCATTTTTACCCTGGGCCCGGCCTGACCCTAATTCACTAAAGGACAAAAAAATCTATTTTTTAAATATTATTTTCTTATTGTTTTCTCCTTATTTTGCTACCATTTTACTATTATGTTATTACTATTTTATTGTTATTGTTTGAATATTGTATAAAACTTATTTTATTATTAATTTTGTTATTATTTTAAAGACATTTGTTAATTTTGTTATTATTTTAGAGGCATTTGCTTGTTAAGTTGCATCTATTTTAGTGTTATTTAAATATGCATATTTTTAAAATTTATTTTCAATTTGTTGGGAAATATTTGTTTTGATGTTTTAGTATTTTTGATGTATTATATATATTTTAAAATTATATAAAAATTAATATGGGTGGGCCGGGTTAGACCCGAGTTTTAACATTTTTGTCCAGGTCGGGCTTGGGCAAAATTTTAGGCCCATTTTTCGAGTTGGGCCCGAGCCTAATAAACAGGCCTAAATTTTTAGTTGAGCTCGGTCCGGCCCATGCACACCTCTAACGGTGAGAAATTAATAAATTGTATTATAAATCAGAAATTAAAAAAAAGAGTAAATTGTATGATAAAAGTTGTTTTGACTTGGGAATTCTCAAGTACATTTAATAAATCATTAAAATTTACATTTTAATAAAATGAAATATTCAACATTTAAAATTTTAAATATGTTTGATAATTTTTTTCAGTTAACACAAAAGATGGTTGGAGGCAATTTAAAACTAAGCGACGGTAATTCTATAGATTTCCGAGATATTTATAAAAAAATGTTGAATAAGATTAAAATGATTTGTTCTGATAAAACAAGATTAAATTCAATATTTAAAGCATAATTGCATTGAGTACACTTAACTTTTATTAATATACCAACAAGTTTTTAATTTAAATTCAATATTTGCAAATTTCTTTACTAAAAGTTAATATTTAAATTTTAATTTATCACTCGTCATTTATTTTTGGGTAAATCTTAAAACTATACTTAAACTATGGTTTCTTGTGTAATTGTGTATATGAACTTTGATTTTGTGCAATTTAATACATGAAATTTTGATTTGATCCAATTTTTGTAAATTGCTAACATAATTATTGATATAACATCATTTTTGATTATATATTGCATACATAAACAATTATATTTATCTAATATAAAAATAAGTTGATGTATTTATTTCTTTAAATGTGTATGATTAAATCAAAGTTAAAGTTTCAAGTACAATTAGAGTTTCACGTGTATAATTGCACCAAATTAAAGTTCATATGTACAATTGCACATTAAATCAAAGTTCATGTATAATTTTGAGATTTATGGCTTTATTTTTAAAACTCTTTTAATAAATTTACCATTTAAAATACATCTTTTTACTTATTATTTTCACCCACCAATGGATGAAATTTGATCCAATATTTATTAACAATTTTAAAAGAAAAAATATATAAACGTAATTTGTACAAATAATAAAATAAGAATTAAATTCAATGTTTTTGCATAGTAAAATAAGTAAATTTAGATATTTACCAATTTGCTTTCTCATTCAGAAGTATCAAAAGAAACTTACAGCATGTTTGGTTCGGTGTATTGACATAGTCAATACACCCCTAATCGGTGAGCCCCACCTAATCCCTCTCTATTCTGTCGTTTGGTTCAATGTATTGCTAATACGCGTGTAATCAATTACTTATCTAATCGGTGAAAACCACCGATTTGTATGTCTGACCCTTTTGCTCGGTTTAGGTCTTTGCATTGTTTACCCTCCTGTTTTACCCTTCCCATTGGCTTCCCCATTGCGTCTCCTCTTCCTTTTTCTGCCCTCATCCTCTCCCGACGTTTCCCAATTTTTTCCCTTCCAAATTTCTACTTCTTCTTCTGGTACGGTACGCTTCTTTTCTTCTCACATTTCTTTTCTTTTCTCCATTTTCTTTTCTCCAGATTTCTGCTTCTTCTTCCAAATTTTTTCCCTGTTTTTCTTTTCTTTTCTTTTCTATAAAATCGATTTTGATTTTGTTTTGCTTTTGCTTTTGCTTGTGCTCAAATTTGGAATATTTCTTTTCTGTAATGTTTTCATCGCTTTATAGCTTTGTTAATGTACTATATTTCATAATTTTTTTAGAACAAAAGTTCTTTTTTTTTTGCTGTGTTCTTAAACAGTCCTTCAGGAAAGCTAGTTCAGATCGAACACGCCTTGACAGCAGTAGGATCGGGTCAAACATCTCTTGGAATCAAATGTTTCTTTGTTTTCTTTTTAAAAAAGGGTTTTAGGATTTTAGAAGTAGTAAAAAAGTTGCTGATGATTTTGATTTTTATGCTAATAAATGGTTTTAAATTACAGCTGCTAATGGGGTGGTAATTACTCTTGAGAAGAAATTGCCTTCAATCTTGGTTGATGAAACCTCTGTGAGTATATTATTTAGTACCATACACTCACACTTTCTATCTGCATTTGAATTTCTAGATTTTCCCATGTTACATCAACCTCGGTGTCAATATGACCTTGGGTATTGGGTTTACCAAAAATTAGGGAATGGTTGAATGCACTCACTGCCTAGATATAGAAACATGCAATGCTTGTACTTGCTTAATTACATTTAGTTTTTGTTTTGAGAAAATATGTGAGGCTCTATGTTATCATGTAAAGATAAGCGATAATTGATGATGCTTTAGTTTTCTTTTCTGGTAGAATTAGTTAGTTCTTTTGAAGCAATTCAACTTTATAATGTATGAAGATTAAAAGCCTAGGGTATTCAATTTCTAGTTCCATGCTGATGATTTTTGTTAATTACCACAAAATATGGACATTTGATGTCCGATTTGAGTTCGAAAATACGATGTCGACACCAAATATTGGAGTTGTTTAGTTTCTTTTCATTCGCAATAATCTGGAAAGCTCGGTTATTTTGTTCTTTTAGTTGGAGATATATTGGATCGATTAGCATGCATATTGCATTAAAGCGCTTGAAAATTAAATCGCAATTATCTACGTGTTTCGCCAATGTCTTGAGCAAGTACCAGTTCATGTGCATCTATGTCATTGTTGACTTACCAAACAGGGGAGTTCAAAGGAGCACCCTAAGTTACTAACTTCACGTTTCATAAGTTGGTCTATCGTAGAATACTCATTTTCTAAATATCGACTATCCAAAGACATGACCATTTTTTGTTTCATGGAATTTATTCCTTTTTAAAAGCTTTCCTTCCTTTACTTTTTGTTCTATGCCTTGATTGATATATGAAGAATTCATTTACTCATATCCTATTTGTCGAGAATTTTTATTTATGATCTTCTTTGTCTTGTTATGGTTTTTTTGTAAGGAAGGTCTGTAAGTTGTTAACCATGTAATATAGTTTTTTTTGATGGTTTATTATTTTGTGCCACGTGTTGCTATATCCAACAAAAGAAAGGAGACTGTGCTTTTGATTTTGAAAGACGGTTAGGCATGTAGAAAGGTGAAATGCGTTTCTTTCAAAATACGTAGGTTTGATTACTAGGCTACTAAGTAAGTAGCTCATCACCATTTCTATGTTTTAATACAATTCTTTGCTGCTAATATAACTTCTATATTTCTTGATATATAGATTCACATAAATCTTCATATTGTTCGCAGTGGTATGGGCCTTGATTTTGAGTTTTGGTTGGGAAAAGTAGAAAGCAAAGCGAAAAGATATCATAGATTGTATAAGGTATTGATGGCTCTTAATGACGCTTAGTTTACTTAATTTCTAACCTATGTGCATCTAGGAAAAAATTATGTCAGATCAAATC
The DNA here is from genome assembly GCF_025698545.1 of Gossypium raimondii. Taxonomy (NCBI): domain Eukaryota; kingdom Viridiplantae; phylum Streptophyta; class Magnoliopsida; order Malvales; family Malvaceae; genus Gossypium; species Gossypium raimondii. The sequence goes on from NC_068575.1 coordinate 50,614,558, forward strand.
ATGGTATTGTAGCTTTGGTCTGTTCTATTGATCAAAGTTAATATTTTGGCCTTAATATTTTTGCATTATCTCGGAGTTGAAAGTGGAATATGAGAAGGAACTTCAGAGAAAATGGCAATGTTGTAGATCACTATTTTCACATGCCTTATGATCCATGGCCTTCTTTGCTATGTTTTGAGTCCGTTTGAATTGGACCAAAAAAGTGGAAATGCTAAATTGTGCAATCCTCTTGCTTTGATGGTAAGTTTGATGTATCTTTCTTTTTCTTTGTAGTGGTGTAAGGCCTTTTGGTGTGTCTCTACTGGTTGCTGGATACGATGACAATGGTCCACAATCGTATCAGGTATTTCTCATAGATAATAGTTGATTATATTTCTTAAGACCAAAATTAATGGTCTTCTTAACTGCTCCATTTTTGGGCATTATTTTTGTATCTCTTTTATATTACCAGGGTTTTGGATTTTTCTAAGCTCGGGTATATGTGCACAAGTCATAGAATTTTAAGTTTTCCCTTGGATCATGTTTAGGACGTGAAAGCAATTGGATTAACACAGGGTGATGCGACTATGGAATCTTCCCCAGTTTCTCAAACAACAGATCTGAGGCCTACTTTTTCAGATAATGTACCTAATCTAGGTAACGGTGGAAATGTTTCGGCAATGAATGTGAATAATAAACTGCCCACATTATAGATTTGTAACATTCTATACCCAACTCGATTGTCGAATTCGAGTTATGGGATACCATACTTGTTGTCAAAACAATTATGATCAATTTCAATTCAATTTAACAATTAGTACATATTATAAAGTTCAAAATATCATTTTATCATGTTATACAATCGTATGCGAGACTTGTACAAGTTTACGGAAGCTCAATAGATAATTTAAGATTGAATAAGGATCAAATTGTAAAAATTTTAAACTATCGAGTTGATGTCATGATTTTGGGGGTTCTAGGTCGAGATGTAACTCATTAACTTGTCCTTATCGTCACATTGAGAGCTTGACATCACGATGCTTGTGCAAAGAATAAACAAACCGCACGCTAAGTGAAAAAGCTCTGTGATATTTTAATTATAATATATTTAATAATAATTATGTTAATTTATATTTTATAGTATCATATATTATGATTTGAATAATTTCATATAAGAATATTGATTATTAAGAATTTTATTAAATTATATATTTTAATTATAATATATTTAATAATAATTATGTTAATTTATATTTTATAGTATCATATATTATGATTTGAGTAAATTCATATAAGAATATTGATTATTAAGAATTTTATTAAATTATATATTTTAATTATAATATATTTAATAATAATGATGTTAATTTATATTTTATAGTATCATATATTATGATTTGAGTAATATTCATATAAGAATATTAATTATTAAGAATTTTATTAAATTATATATTTTAATTTTAATATATTTAATAATAATTATGTTTAAATATGATTAAATTATTTATTATTGATATTAATAATCTTATTAAAATTTAAATAACAATAACAATAATCATTTACCAAAATAAATTTATGCTAAGGGTATTCTAGTCATTTTAGTTTTTTCCATTATGCTATTACACCTCTATTCCATTCAACCAAACACAAGATTACTATTACGCCTCTATTCCATTACATTCAACCAAACAGTTGATTTGCTATTACACCTCTATTCCATTACAGCGAACCAAACGTGCCCTTAGTGATCTATGAATAAAGTCACATCTAAGATTTGTAAGAATTGCACGATTGAAGAACAATGTTGGAAATTAAAAATGGTGGATGTACTTGGGAAGTCCTTGTATTATAGGGATTGTATCAAATTAGTCCATTTACTATTAAATGAATTAATTTAATCATTATACTATTAAAAAGAATAAAATAAAGTGAGATTGAAATAGACTGTATAAAAAAATGGCATTTACTATTTAGTAAAGTTAACATATTTAAAGTATTTTGGTTTTGTAAATAACCATTTTTGTTTAGAATTAAAATGCAATTGAAAATAATTTTCAAGATATTTTTATACAATAAGTATTAACTCTGCTACAATTTAATATGATTCCAAAAATACAAAACCAAATTAAAAGCAAAGAAGTGTGTGAATTCATTATTGAATGCCCCAGAGCTATCAGCCACAAATGTGTACGTACAAATACAATGCATCAACAATAAAAGATTGTTGCATTAAATATGTATGGGAATGGGAGGATAGTTCTTAGGTGATGGATATATCAAATCATAACGATTTTAATTTTACAATGATAATCTTAACAAATAAAATGATATATGAAACCAGTGTAAGTGAATATATACATAATGTTTCTTTTGGGTCTCTCATGTTATCACCATGAAAATAAATTAATAAAATTTTCTCGCATTTTATACTTATTCACTGGGTCTTGAAACTAACGCATTTATCACACATTTTGAGTATCATGTGAATTAGTGGAAAAAAATTAGAGAAATAATGATGTAATAAAATTACTATCTCTTAAAAGGGAATAATACTCATAAGTCAAAATAAAAATAAAATATTTCTTTTAAAGTTGAGATTTGAACCCTCTCGAGTCTATTATCTATTAGCATTAGGAGCAAAAGTGATACTTCAAAAAGAACATTATATTAACTTAAAGACGGATTCAAAATTATTATATGGATTTTACTCGATGAATAAAAGCCATAGTAAAATATTAAATATTCTCTTGTTCTCATCTCATGTTTACAAGGCTTCATCATATAAAAATTGTGTCTTAACAGAGCAGCAATGGAGGTACCCTGTGAAAGCCCTTAGTAATCTAGACCACCCATGCCGCCTGCGGTGGCTGCCCCTTCCTTGTCATCCTTTGGAAGTTCAGTAACAATGGCTTCAGTTGTGGTCATCAATGAACTCACACTGCCATTCCACAAGTAAGATTAATATCACCAACGTGCGCAAGAGCTCTAAATATATATACGAGGGAAACATCAAATAAAAGTTGCATCAAATAAAATCACCTTGCAGCATCTACCAAGGCTGTTCTTATGACTTTCAAAGGATCGATAATTCCAGCTTTAACCATATCTACATACTCACCTGATATAAATGCAAATGCACAAAAGGGTAAAAAAGTGATCCTCTGTGTTTCAACTCACAAGAACCAATCTTTTGAAACCAGAAAATATGTATATTTTATTTAACAATATGTTGTTGGTAGAAAGTGAATAGAAACAAACAGACCCTTGGCAGCATCATAACCGAGGTCGGGATTGTCCTGTTCCAGTAGCTTTCCAACAACCACTGCACCTTCAACTCCAGCATTAGATGCAATTGTATGTACAGGCATCTGTGTTGAAATAGAAAAAGAAATGATTATACAAATTGTAAATCCATCTCATTCAACCATTACATACACTAGGCCACTTGCCATCAACTATATTCGCAGTGTCTCTGTCTTGAAAAATTAACTAATTCCACTAATCTAACTAATATTTGTTCAAATTTTACTTTAAATATTAAAAATACCCGTTTTCTTTCTTTTTCCTTTTTCATAGTAATAGCTATCTTTATCACAAAACCTTTTAAACAAATGGTAATTAAGTATAGTTTAAAATGTTTAACATGTACGTATAACTTAATTAAAGTTTATTTTGGCAGTGAATAAATATAATTTTGAAATTAATTCAAGTCTCATTAATTTGTAGCTGAATGAATGAATGAATGAAAACAAAAATGCATTTATCTTTTTCATTTAGAATTATTTTATCTTAGGGGTTAAAATGTGTTTTTTAACCAAATCTCAAGGAGATAAGAGGGTATTTTTCAAACTAAAGGGGTAAATGTATTTTCAATCAAATTGCTACCCCAACTGAAAAGAAAAATAAATAAACAGAAAAACAATGAGTTGGAACCTTAAGAGCATTTTGGATGATCTGAACACCGATCTTCTGATCAAAGTTTGCAGTCTCCAGGTTTTCAAGTTCCTTAGAGGCATAAAGAAGTGCAGCACCACCACCTGTGCACAGGAAATTATTCATATAACACATGACACATAAATCCAACAAAATCAACCATTGCAATGCCAATTTGAAAGCTTACCAGGAACAATTCCTTCCTCCACAGCAGCTTTCGTGGCATTTAGGGCATCGGTAACTCTATCCTTCTTTTCACCAACTTCTGCTTCACTAGCTCCTCCAATCTACAAAACAAACTTCCATCAGTGCATCAATTTGAAAAGAACAGTTCGAGGAGAAACAATCAAATTGTTTTGGGGTATTCACATGGAACATTTGCATTTGGCACATTCGAATAAAATTTGAAAAATTATCTTGCTACAGTAACTAACCTTCAAAACTGCAACGCCACCAGAGAGCTTTGCAAGCCTCTCTTGTAATTTGTCCTTGTCGTAATCAGAAGTGCTTGATTCAATTGCTGATCTTATCTGCAGCAATTATTATAAGCCATTAATCGAATAATACTTATAAAAACAAACCTGATAGCTGTCAAAAAGATGTGGAAATGGTAACCAACTTGGTCGCATCTTTCTTCAATGGTAGCCTTGTCTCCAGCGCCATCAAGGATAATTGTGTCATCCTTTGATACTGTAACCTGCAGCCCAAAGAAATCAGCTAAAGTGCTATTCCCACAATCAGACACCACCCCCCCCCCCAAAAAAAAAGAGAAAAAGATAAAGAACATAGATAGAAAGAGAGAGAGAGATGTTGAAAGAAAGAAGGCAGATTCTCTTTACTGCTGCAGCATGAAATCATATCTCTATACTAACAAGGCAAATATTATTGATTAACGAACCTTTTTGCAAGAGCCAAGCACTTCCGCTCCAACTTTCTCAATGTCAAGACCAAGTTCTTCAGTTATTACCTATGAAGAAATCATGTGTAAGGGATAGGATGGTTAGGATTCTATTATAATGTAAAATCTAAAGCTGAGGGAAAGAGAACCTACCTCGCCCCCGGTAAGAGCAGCAAGGTCCTGCAAGCCAGCTTTCCTATTTTCCCCAAAAGCTGGGGCCTTAATGGCACACACCTTAAATACCAAGCACAGTCAGCAAAGAAAGAACCCAAGCAAGAGAATCTATAATAGACACAGTTTCCCTGGAAAAGTAAAAATATATATATACCTTGATTCCGGCACGAAGCTTGTTCAGAATGAGAGTTGCAAGTGCTTCACTTTCAAGATCTTCAGCAACAATTAGTAAAGGCCTTTGCTTCTGGAAAACACAATTTATTGATCTAAGAACGTGATAAAATGATACAAATTAGCAATTTTTTCCTCAGATAGAACTACTAACCGTCAAGGACAATTCCAAAAATTTCACCAAAGCAGGCAAGTTAGAGATCTTTTTCTCATGGATCAAAATAAGTGGGTTCTCCAATTCCTGGCAAAATAAGACCAATTGTCGGTCAGCGGATTGTGATGTTTATATGGCAAGAGGAAAAGGAAGTCCCATTAAACCTACGCAATATGATGCTAGTAACCACCAAATATTTTGCCAAAATACACTTACACATTTCTGGTTCTTCTGGTTGGTGATAAAGTAAGGGGATATGTAGCCTCTATCAAGCTTCATTCCCTCAACAACCTCTAATTCATTGTACAAGGTTTTCCCATCCTGAAAAAAAGAAAAAAGGGAGAATTAAAATTCATAAATCCAAATATGCCATTCAATCAGACAGAAAATTTGCTGCAAATAAAGAACATGACTCAACTGGTCAAGGAAATAGATAAGCAAGAAGATTCGAGGGGATTTATAAGATTTCAAGTAGCATAAATGGGATAAACTGAAAAATCCAATAATAACTTACAGCAATGGTAATAACACCTTCTTTGCCAACTTTCTCCATGGCCTTGGCAATGAGCTCGCCAATCTCCCTTTCTCCATTCGCAGATATTGTTCCAACCTTCAGAGGAAACAATGATGTAATTAATACTGAAAACAAAACACCTGATAAGCTCAGCGGCCAGTGCTGTAATAAGGTCCAGCCATCCATTCTAGGAACAAATGCTATATTCACTGAAGCAAACCTGTGCAATTTCCTCGGACGTGCTGATCATCCGCGCTCTACTCTTCAAGTTGGTCACAACTGCATCAACTGCCATTGTGATTCCTCGTCTGAGGTCCATGGCATTCATTCCAGCCGCCACTGATTTACATCCTTCAACAAATATTGCGCGGGTAAGGACTGTTGCACAAGTGGTGCCTGTGACCAAGAAAAGCGGTACCTCAGTAAGAACTCCCATTTTGATTCCATTACCATTATGCTTATGCACACTCAGATCCTCCCATATTTCCAACATCATCTATGGTGCCATATAACAATAACTAAATAACCTTTTTCCACAAAGTAGGGTTGGATGAAATGGTGCCAGGACACTGTACTCTATTCAAATTCATAGCCTTTGTAACTTCAGTACAAGTCAGTTATTTTCTGGGGTTTCCATCCATTCCATTAGGAAAAGAAAAACATCCAAATGAACAAACATGATTTACTAAATTAGTAGGATAGTGTAACAAATGAACCCTTACCATCACCAGCAACGTCATTGGTGGCATTGGCAACCTGCTTTACAAGGGAAGCACCAATGTTTTTCACTCTGTCTTTAAATTCAATGCTCTTGGCTACAGTAACACCATCTTTTGTCACCTTAGGAGCCCCGAAACTTTGTTCCAAAACAACATTACGCCCCTGTGCAAAAGTCAACCAAAGAAAGCAACAAGCATTAGTTAATTACCGCCTAGCACCAGGGCCCAGGCCATGCCTGGAAGGAAACTCGATAACTTTTTGCATCAACCAGTCACAACAGGAAGTAATGAAGATAGCCTAATAATCTATAGCCCATTAAAAGAGGCGAGTTAAAGGACAATCAGTAAAAACAATGTCATGAAACTTGAACAGTAAATCCCAATAAACAAAAAAAATGACATCGATTTGAAAAGAACAGAAAGGACAGACTTTTGGACCCATGGTGAGTTTAACAGCATCGGCTAGCTCTTGAACGCCGCTAAGCATCAATGCTCGTGCTTCTACACCAAATTTAATGTCTTTAGCCGCATAGTTTCTACTCCAACTCAGTCTAGTACCATTCTGTTACAAAAAAAAAAAAAACCCATATAACACAATAAAAGAACACAGTAAACCGCAAAAGAATTCAGAGAGAGAACTATATAATCTTACCAATTGGATTCGGTTCTTAGCCAACCTAGAGGTCAAAAAGGAGCAGAAGTAGTAAGTATTCAGAAGAACACAACAGAAATTATTAAAATAGGAGAAAAGAGATAGAGAGAGTGGTGGTTACCTGGCTTTGGAGGCGAGGGAAGTGAGATGGCTGTACATGGTGGCGGAGTTAGCGGCGGCAAATGCAAAGGCAAAGGCAAAGGCAAAGGAAGTGAGGAAGTTGTAGGGTTGAAGGGAGGTTTTAGAGGGAGAGATTTGGAAGACACGTGGCGCCCAAAGGCCTTTTAACTTTTTTTTATAAGGGGTTTAGGTGGGGCATCAGTCCTCCAGTCGTCAAGGCCCAATGGGAGGGAAGTGATAGAAAATATTAAATATTTATTTTTAAAATTAAAATAATTAACCACACTTTTTATCATCCCCTCATATTTATAGATTAAACTTTGATGATTTCCTGTACTGATTTGATGGTGAATTGTTAACTGTTTCGGGTGTGATTTAAATTTGAGTCACGTTAGTGTTTTATTCTCCTTTTATAATTAAAAAAATTTAAACTCTGATATTATATTTTTATATTGTTTTTATAGGCTACAATTTTTTTTCTTTTGTTGGAATTTTTAAAAATTCACTTGCCCATTTAATATTTTAAATATGTTTAATAATTATTTCAGTTTTTAATGAATATAAAATTTTAATAGAAAATGTTAAATAAGACAAATAAGTAGGTTAGCGTATAAAATATTAATAAAATTTCAAATAAATTATTTTTAATGAGATATTTAAATTATTATATTTCTCATTTATCCAAAACTATTCAAAATAATATAAATATTGTATTAATAAGATTAAAATTAAAAAATAAATCATCTTTTAAAAATCAATATTTATTTTATCTAAACAAAATAATTATATTTAGTACTTATATTTACTAATTTACCAAATAAATTTTTAATATAAAATACATTACTTAAAAATTTAGCATTAAAAATTTCAATTATCAAACACATCCTCAACATCTCATCAATAGTAACATCAATTTAGCTAATCATATTGTATATAAAATTATTAAAATATATAAAATTAAATTCTTTAAAATTTTAATAAAACCAAACTAAATTTTTGTTAAATGATAAATTTAAAATTACAGTTTGTTAAATTCAAATATTTTTTATTAATTTTATATAAAAACATAAAAACACTTAAAAATTATTTTACCTTTTTGGCATAATTTATTTTACTTGTATTACTGGTTTTATTAAATTAGTAACACTTAAGTTAATATTATTAATATTTTATTTGTGATGGAATTGTAACTTTGCAAACCAGGGTCCTTAGGAGAAATTGCGCATAAATAAAAGTATGTTATCATTTCAAGATTGTCTCCGTTTTTTCAAATTTGATTTAAATAATAGTAAAATGAATTACTTTGATAGGTCAAAATCAAGCCAAACCCAAGCTCTATTTTAAGAAGAAAATCTCATCAACACGGTTGATAATTTTTATTATTTGATAGCATTAAATAGTATATATTTAAATATTACAGCAGAGTTTTAGAGATACTAATTAGAGATTTTAATTTCTTAATTCATTCAATGTTTCATATATATATATATATATATATAGTTGTACATATTTCTAGAAATATATACTTTTGAGAGAGTTTTTCCTCGATACATTAGAGTATTTATCTCTAATTTCATCATGGTATCAGTTTTTTTATCCGATTTTTAGGATTTCTTTTTCTAATTTTAAAATTTGTTTCAAAAACCCTAGAAACACAAATTTGGTACTGTCTACCCTAACTTTATTTTTTTCTCTCACCACCTCTTACTGTTGGAGTCGGAATCCACTCGCCGACGAAACCCCAAACTCCAGTGACTAGAAGACCCATACGTAGGTCTCACGCGCCGTCGCAAGCTTCTACAGCTTCGGTTCACGCGTTGTGCGTGGACTTCCCCTGTTGCCACCATGTTTTATTCGACGTTGTCATGTGCTCTCTGCTCCCTTCCGGTCATTCTCCTCTAAGTGGTGGTGTTTTTTGGCTAAGTTTTTTTTTTTTATCTCTTTTGTGTTCTTTTTGGGTGTTCTTTTCCCTAATTTTTCAAGTAATTTTTTTTTGGGTATTAGCTGTTTTTCCAGCCTTATGTCTAAGGACAAGAAGCTCGTGATTCCAACCGATAATTCCTCGTTGTAAATTAGTCCTGTGAAGCTTGATGGACATAATTACCTTGCTTGGTCAATGTCTTGCTTATTGTTTATCAAGGCTCGTGGCTTGTAGGGATACATCATCAATATAACGTCGAAATCTAAACTCACTGATTCAACATTTAATTAGTGGGATTCAACGAGCTCTCTTGTTATGGCAAGGCGTATCAACTCTATGCAACCCAATATTTCCAAAACTTATTTGCTGCTTGATACTGCAAAAAAAAAATGGAATGTTGTTGCTCTCACCTACTTTCGTGTTGGGAATGATGTACAAATTTTTGAGTTTCGAGATAAGGTCCATGGTACAAAACAGGGAAAGCTAACAATTTCTCAATATTTTGCTGAATTAAGTGGGTTGTGGCAGGAACTTGATTATTATCAAGATTTTCAAACGTCTTGTACTAATGATGCCGAAAGATTTTAGAATATGGTAGAAGAGGAGCACGTTTTTTTTATTTATTGGATGGGTTGAATATTGAGTATGATCAGATTTGGGTTCAAGTTCTTAGCAAAAATCCGTTCCCTTCTCTCCATGGGGCATACTCATATGTACACAGGAGGAGAGTCGTCATGTTGTTATGCTCTACAGTCCACCTCTTGAGAAAGCTGGTCTCATTGCTAACCATAATAGTCCATCGGATGGTAAGTTTGATAATGATCACTTGACGTGTCACTATTGTGGCAAGCCTCAACACACTAAAGATTCATGCTGGAAGTTGCATGGTCACCCCACTCGAGGTCGTGATGGAAAACGAGACGGTAATTCTCGACTTCAAGCTCATTTGTCAGACTCTGTGACAACAGAAGACAAGTCCACTTCCGCTGGGAGTTTTACCTTGGACGAGATTCAACATCTTCGACGCCTCTTGTCTCAATTGGACTCTACCTCGATTGCCAAGTCTAATAATGAGAAATCAAGTGCTATTTTAAATGCTCCATTTACTTCTGAATCTTGGATTATTGATTCTGGTGCGAATAGACATATGACAAGGTTAAACAAAAGCTTATTTAACTATACTACTTATCCATCTAAAGATAATGTGCAAATAGCCAATAGCTCCTTTACCTCCGTTTTTGGAATAGGTTCTATTGTTTGTACTCCCAATATCACTTTATCCTCTATCATCCATGTTCCTAAATTTCCAGTTAACATATTATTTGTTAGTACTATCACTAAAGCCTTAAATTGTAAACTTGAATTCTTTCTCGATCACTGTGTCTTTCGGGACCTTCAGACAGGGAAGACGATTGGGAATGGTAGATTGTGTGATGGCTTACATCTTCTAGATAGATCACCCAGTATGTCTCAAGCCTTATTTGGAGACAATAAAGATGTTAACCAGGAGATAATTCAGTGGCATGGGCGGTTAAGATATCCATCATTTATTGTTTTTGCCAAGATGTCTCCTACTTTGTTTTCAAGAACTCAGTTAGACTATTTAGTTTGTGATGCCTGTAAGTCTGTTAAGCATATAAGAAACAATTATCCTTTACATAATAATAGAAGTACTGTTCTTTTTTAGATTATTCATTTGGATGTTTGGGACCCTACTCACATTACTTCTTTATATGGTAATTTTTGGTTTGTTACATTTATTGACTGTTGCACTTGGATGACATGGATATTTTTATTAAAGTCTAAAACTGACATTTTCTCGTGTTTTCGTTCTTTTAATAAATTGATTACTACTCAGTTTGATGCTAAGGTTAATATTTTAAGAACTGATAATAAAACTGAGTATAAATTTAATGATTTTTTAGAATCATATAGGATTTTGCATTAGACCAGTTGTCCAGGTACAAGTGCTCAGAATGGTGTTGTCAAAATGATAAATTGGCATCTTTTGGAGGTTTGTAGATCACTTATGTTCACTATGAACCTCCAAAAGCTTTACTGGGGGGATGTGATTTTGGTTGTTGCTTATTTCATTAATCGGATGCCTCTTCGGGCTCTTGATTTTAATAGTCCCATTGAAACCTTACAGGGCAATACAGATTACCTAGTTTCACCGAAGGTCTTTGGTTGTGCTTGTTTCATTCATTTTCGACGTGGGAGAAAATTGGATCCTTGAGTAATCAAATGTGTTTTCATTGGATACTCTCTCACATAGAAGGGTTACAAATGTTATCATCTGCTATCTAGAAAGTATTATATAAGTATGGACGTAACATTTCGTGAGGATGAATCTTATTTTTTTTCATTACAACCATCTCTTCAAGAGGAGGTTATTGAAAATGAAGAGATGAGACCCTATTTTGTTACCTTTCCGAGGGAAAATTTAGTTCTAGCAGAGACTTTGGTTCAAGAGAAAGTAGTGGACGATTGTTGGATAGGCTTGATTTAAAGACACAAACTGGGAAAGGCAAGAAAGAAGACACCATCATATAATCTACTTTATGCCCTGAATCTTCACTATCATGTGAGTCGTTTTACCTGAGGTTGCTACTGATTTATAATTACCAATAGCCCAACGAAAAGGTGTTAGAACTTACACTTTACATCCTATATCTAACTTTGTCTCTTATGATTCCTTATCCCCATCCTATACAGCTTTTTCTTTATCTTTGTTCTCTATGTCTGTTCCACAAGATTGGAGAGAAGCTATCATTGATCCAAGATGGAAAAAGGCTATGATTGAAAAAATGAGACGTGGGAACTGGTTAATCCTCCTAAGGGGCAGAAAATGGTTGGCTACAAATAGGTGTTTACAATCAAGTATAAGACTAATGGTTCAATTGAAAGACTCAAAGCCAAATTAGTAGCACAAGGATTCACTTAGACATATGGAGTGGATTATCAAGGAACATTTGCTCCAGATGGTAAATTGAACACAATTAAGGTCCTTCTATCATGTGCAGCAAATCTCAACTGAGACTTACAACAGTTTGATGTAAAGAATACCTTCTTACATGAAGACTTGAAAGAAGAAGTGTATATGAAAGTTCCTCCAGGATTTGAGGATAAAGACACTCAAGGGAAGGTATGTATATTGAAAAATGCCTTATATGGATTAAAGCAATCTCCTAGAGCCTGGTTTGATAGATTTAGTAAGGCAATGGTGTCGTTTGGCTATCGACAAAGTAATGTTGATCATACCTTCTTTGTAAAACATAACAAGGGTAAGATTACTCTCCTTATAGTTTTTGTTAATGACATAATTATGACAGGAGATAATAGGGAAGAAATTACTCGGCTTAAGAAATAATTGTCTCAGAAATTCGAAATCAAAGGCTTGAGAAAGTTACAATATTTTCTCGAAATAGAAGTTGCTAGATCGAAAGAGGGAATCTTTATTTCCCAAAGAAAGTATGTCTTGGATCTTCTGACAGAGGCTGACATGTTAGGTTGCAAACCAGCAGAATCATCTATTGAGAGTAACCACAAGTTACAAGTAGGGATTGGTGAAATGATGGATAAAGGGAGATATCAAAGACTCGTCGGACGATTGATTTATCTTGCTCATACTCGACCTAATATAGCCTATGCAGTTAGTTTGGTAAGCCAGTTTATGCATGATCCTCATGAAGCCTATATGAAGGCAGAATTGAAAATTTTGTTCATTTAAAGTCTGCACCGGACGAAGGTATTCTCTTCTCCAAAAATAATCATCTCAAGGTAAAAGTATTTACAGATGCATATTGCGCTGGCTGTAACATCCTCAAAACCCCCTTAGTCGTAAATAATATGAGATAAAATATTAGCGAAATAAGGTATAAGATCAAAGAAAATGAAAGTTGCAATATATCAAAAGAGAGTTAAATCAAAAAGCATGACATGATGTATTAAAGAAGGGACTAAATCGTAAATATGTGAATTTTTTAGCTCAAGTGTAAATATTTAAAATTTAGGGGATCAAAGTGTAAAAATGAGAAAGTTGAAGGACCAAAAGTGAAAATAATCCAATTTAATAAGATATGGAATTGTCATGTAGGGACCAAATTGAATAGGTGAAGAATTGTGAGGGACTAAATCGTAATTTTACCAAATTAAATGATGATTCAAGGATGAAATTTTGAAAGATCATAAAAGGTAAAATGATCAATTAGCAAGAGGAGAATTCTAGAATGTAATGATGATGTTGATGATATTTTGGTGATTTTTTAATTAATTAGTTAAATAATATTTTATTAATATTTTACTTAGATATTTATTATTATTTTATTTAGAAAATGGTAGTATAAAAAGAAAGGAAGGATGAAGGAAATTTATCATCCTTCCAATGTGAGTGAAAGGATGAGAAAAGAAGTTTTCTTTTCTTTACAATCTAGTCTTTTGCCATGAAAACCTACCTTTTTATCCAAAATTTTTGAAAATTTCCTTAGATATTAAAGAGAGAAGATGAAGTAGAGATTCTAGAGAATATGTTCATCAATTTAGAAGCAAGAAAGTAGTAGATGAAAGTGGAGAAAATGAGAAGAAAAAGGAAGGAAAGTGGTGAAGATGAGAAATGCATGGAAATGAAGAAGAAATGAAGAAATTCTTGACAAAGAAGGTAAGTTTCATACTAAACCTACTTGTATTTCAATAGATTGAGTTACAAATGTTTTGAGTCAGATGTATGAAACATGTATTTAATCTAAATCTGGAAATAGAAAGTATTTGATGAAGAATAGAGACTTAAAACACTAATTTGGTAAGAGAGAATGTGATTTGTATGGTCAAAAGTACTAAGATTAAGAAATGAATATATAATCTACACATAAACATAAGTGTCTAAATTGTATAGTAATCAAAAGTATGACAATTATGTGTGAATGAATAAAAGATAGTGCAAAGAACCATGGAAAATAAAATATTTTTTCATTAAAACAATTTGGACGAGAGCAGTGACTTAACTTTGAAAATTCACCAAAATTATAGAAATTTAGTTAGAGATTGAATTAAATATTTAATTAAAGATTATTGAGTCTAGCTTCATATGGAAGAAACGGTGAAAGAAACGGAATTTTATAGTTTGAGATATATTAATTTTTGTGAAACAAGGTAGGAGTGGATTCGGGTTCTCCTATTATGAATTTAGAAAATCATAAAAGTTGTAAAAAAATTATTAGGGTTTTAAATGTATATGTTTAAATTCTTAATGAGTCTATTTTCAAGAGAAACAAATGGAAATATCATCCAAACCCCGTAATAAGAGATAATTAAGTTTTAGTAAAGAAAGGTCGAAGCTGTCAAACAGCAAAACATGGGCAAATTTGAAGAATTTACTATACTTATTGGCTAAGTCATAAATTCTAAACTTTTTATGGTAAAAATATATTTGAGTCTAGTTTCAAAAACATCAAGCGGATCTTAATTTTGAATTTTGTAGCTCAAGATATAAATAATTTAGTGACTATGATTCAAGTGGACAGCTTTGATATGAACACATAAGTAAATAGAGGAATTATAGATAATGTTACATATAAACATGTTATATACTAAAAGTTAAAGATTCTAACAAATATATACATAAAGGATGTGGAATGGAGAGGAGGAGGAGAAAAAAATGAATATATATATAGTAGATGAATTTGAAATGTTTTGAAATGGTTGTAAGTGATGGAATGATCGATACATATGAGTATGTTTAAGCGAATTGATAACATAATAAGTGAATAATTGTTAATTTATGTGAATTCTTTGTTAAAATTTTATGAAGAATTAAATTGATTGACACGATTTAGAAATAAATATGAAATATACATAAAGTGGGTAAACTACTTTTGAAAGGGCAAGTCCTCCAATGGTCTTATTTGTAAAACTTTCATATTTGTGTTAAATTTTATAAACTTTGTTATCTTTGATTGAATATCATGTTTTTATGAGGACTTGAGATTAGAAATAGATGTAAGTAGATGATATGTAAAATGAAATGGCGGTTATGACATCTAAATAAGGTTTAGGTAATGATATAAAATAAATAAATAAAGATAAAACGTGGAACTTGTAGGAAAATGGAGACAATGTCATGATGACAAGTTCGCCATGTCACGATGTGGAAACCCCAACGTCGCGACAACAATCCAAAATTTTTTTATGAACTTTACAATTTGGCCTTTGATCAATTGTGGATGTAACTCATAATTAGTGCTATCGTAAATTCAATTATTATTACAATGAGTTAATGATCTATATTAATAAAATAATATGATAGATTGATCTGAAATTTTCAGTAGTTGCTTCGGCAACGAATGTGACATCATGATGCCTTAACTTGGCGACCGGATTGGGTATGGGGGTGTTACACTAGCTCTCTTGATGACATAAGGTCTACAACAGGTTATTGTACTCTTGTGGGAGGAAACTTAGTCACTTGGAGGAGTAAGAAACAAAGTGTTGTGGCTTAATTAAGTGCAGAGGCTGAATCAAGGTGTTTGTGAGCTTTTATGGCTGCAAAAGGTATTGGAAGAGCTAAAGTTGTTGAACGAAAATAGATCAACCTTGTACTGTGACAACAAAGCAACCATCAACATAGCTCAAAATCTAGTGCAGCACGATAGAACCAAGCACATCGAAATAGATCGTCATTTATCAAGGAAAAAGTAGCCAATGGTGCCTTAAGTCTATCTTATCTAGCATTCGAAAAACAATTGGCTAATATTTTTACTAGAGGGCTCAACTTTAAGACTTATCACAATTTTTTTAGCAAGTTCGGCATGCAATACATTCATGCACCAACTTGAGGGGGCATGTTGAGAATCTTCGATTATTTGATAGCATTGAATAGCATATCTTTAGATATTACCACATATTAGAGATTTTCTTTCCTTAATTGATTTAATGCTTCATGTATATATAGTTGTATATATTTCTTAGAATTTTTCCTCAATACATTAGAATATTTATTTCTAATTTCTTCAAACACCTCTACAAGAAATGACGTTAAAATCTTCAACTCTCTAAAGCATATAACATATTTAATTTGTAATTTAACAACCGAACAAAATCAATATGAAAACAAAAAAAACAAAAAATTTGTTATACCAATTTCAACTTCCGCGAACATGAGTGAAAGCTAATGTTAGTGTCCTTCGAATTCTTACCCAACGACATTACAACCTCCTACCACCAATCAAATCAAGTTGCCCATAATTTTACTTAACAACCTACAGAATAAGGTATGGCACACTAGAGAACATGTACATGACATATTGCCACCATCATAACCACCTCTTCACAGCTCTCAGCATCTCAACTCTCTTCAACAAAATTCATTTCAACCGAAAATAGAGGAATTGAGTTATCTACTTCTTTGATACAAAAGGCCACAGCTTTGATAAATTGAAATCATACTAAAATGGAGAGAAATTCCTTTGTTTCCAATAACATAGCAACCATTCTTCATCCTCAATGTAACAACAATGTCAGTCATTAAAATCCCATCTGATCAACGAACTGTGCCATCTACTCCAAAACAAAAAAAAAGAAAAGAAAGAAGAGTGCTGCAATGACATGCTAAGAATCATCTATATTATAACTAAAATGTTTGATTGTTTAATTGAGTTAATATTACGAGTTAATCTCATAGCAACTTAATTGAAAAAATATATAAAGTCAATTTATATAAAAAGGTAAAGATATTACTAAAGTTATATATATACTAAATAGAATAGAAAATCACTTTCCTAAGCATTTTAACTAAGCACTAAAAAACTTATGATCTCAACCCTAAACATAGCCACTAATGTCAGCTAAGGGTCATCATCATAAGGTATGTTTAAGGCTACCGACGACGGAAGAATCAAAATAGGCTTCCCGTTATGTTGAAATTCAGCGAGCATGGTATCATGGGAGGGCTGATACTCACAGATATTCCCCCTCAAGTCCACTTGCTCCACAAGACCTACACAACACCACACACAACTCTTTCATTCAGGTAATGTGAAACAGGATTTTGGATACCATTAGGGAACATATATTTTTAAATCTTTTTGGATTTCAGGCCCCAATAGATGCTAGTTTCTGCACTGTCTAAAATTTGAAATCTAACATGCATAATTGCAACTCGGTGAGTGTGATTGAAATTGAAGAAGAAATGATATTTCCAATTTTGCTGTCAATATCTGATAATGCTGACACCAGAAGGGAAATTGATGAACCTAAAGCTAAGGAGCTAAACGGTGCATTTAAATTTAAAAAAAATTGTATAACCACCTTTTGCAGTTTTCAGTGCGGAGCATATTAACGGCAAGGATTCTGCAGGCATGAGATTATATGCTGCATTGACTGCAACAAGTTTAGGAGCATGGAGAATGAGCTTTGACAAAAACTTTGCAGTTTCAATCCCACCACGATTTTTGCTACATAACAAAGACATACACATGCTAACTGCTTTATCATTTGGGAAGTACTTGAAAAACGGAAAACAAACTGAAGCATAGATCCAAACCTTATGTTAAGTTTAACAAGCTTTAAGTTCTCCATTCTTATATCTCTTAGTTTCCGAAATCCTGATGGACCCAGTCCTATACCTTCGAGATTAAGTACTTGGATAGATGTACCCCAAAACTTTCCCAAAGCTTCTGCTACTTGGCTGGATTCCATCAGTTATAAGCTCAATCCTTTTCAAGTAAGAAAATAGATGATAAAGGGTAAGTTCTATGCCAGCACAGTCCAGACAAACCTGCCAAGGCCATTATCAGCAAGAGAGAGAGAATTCAATGGTCTCGCTAAGGTTGATAGGACATCCAGAAGTAGAATCACTCCATCACTGGAAAGCTCACAACTTCCCAGATTCAAATCCGTCAAGGGAGAGCAACTTTTAGATGCTTCAGCAAAATAAGGGATTAAACTTCTGCAGAATTTAAATGCAGGCAGCCAGTTATTACATCCAACGTTTATTAATAAATATAGCAAGATATTTACTTTGCAGACCTGATGCCATCATCTTCAATTGGATTGTCACTAAGATCCAAAATCTCCAAGCTCGGCATTTGAACCAGGACATATCTTAGATTACCAGCATCATCTTTCTGTAGATTATTACCCCTGAAAATAAATTTCTATTTTATGGTGCAAGAAATAAAATTTCAAACTTATAGAGGGTTCCTACATCCCTACAAGGTATAAAATGACATTGTCTGCCAGTGACAACCTCAAAAGTCAAAACCCTTGCTGGTCAATTTAGTACCAGTAGTCTAGACTTAACGAACAATAACTTACAAGAAATAACATGTATGACTGATTACATACCCTAGCTTGAGGATGCGTAATGACTGCAAAGATTTGGTCACTCCAGAAGATGACAGAAAGGTATTTGATTTCCAGTTGAAAATAGAAAGCCATCCAGATATCTGTGAGATTAAGGATTAAATATTATAGCTGGCTAACAGTAGGTATTTTGATGTATGTTGAAAGAAAATTGTAAATGAAGTGCATCACTCAACATTGTTTTCTGAAAGGTCAAAGCTTGTTAGACTGCACGAAGAATCCAGTAGAGTACTAAAAACACTTTTGGCAAAATTCCGATCCAGGTTGTTGTCACATAGCTTTAATGACCGCAAGGACCTAAGAACAAAACAAATGATACATGTGCATATGTGTGCAACAAGATTAATCATTGTAAAAAGAATGCTGCCACTTTACAGATGGTACTTCTAAATAAACTAAGAAAGTTTAGGGTACATTAGATGGACTCATTACCCTAAATCAATGCAAAAACTTGCCATATTCCAACAAACACATTTTAAACGTCTTATGGCAGAAACCTGGACTCAAGTCCTTAACAAAAAAGATCATATGCAAGGATTCTAACTTTACATTGCAGACCATAAAATTTAGCATTTTCATTACAGGAAAGATATGTCACATATTAGCCATATAAAAGTAATTTTTTTTCCTTCAATGACAGATTCCCCCATGTTACACCAGCATGCAGTGGTGCTCAAAGATTGTCAAATTCTATTTCTTGTACTATTAGTCTTAATTTAAGTACCATGAGTGACAGTGCATGCAACCTTAATGGAATGGCATTTTGAGGAGTAACTCCTCTTAGTATAGCCCTCCAATGTTCGTCATGCAAATTGATAAACGTGTCATTGTCAAACACCTCTTGCAATCAACTAAATAAATGTACCCAAATTTCACCAACAGTGAAGCTTAAAATGAAAGTAGATATACCTTCCTGATGATAGAAACGATGCAAGGCTATGAGCTAGGGAAACTGGATCAATCTCATGAAAGCTTGAAGAGCTAATGGAGAAGTGATGTATTTGGTGAGTTTCTGCACCACTTGAGCACAAGGAACCACAAATTGTGTCCATAAAGCTGGAAGAGATCTTGCAGTGTACAAATTCAAGTGATGTTAATGTTCTAGAGTTCTGATTGAGAAGTTTGCATAATCCAGCAACCTGAAAAAGCAGGAAGTAATAACAATTAAATAAGCCAAAGAAAGAAGATATTTGATACATAGGTATACTGATCTCTATGAAATTCTTAAATTCAGAATGAAGAATTTTGAATATTCAACTCATGCAATAACATGTTCACGATTATAAAAATGAATTAACTACTTTAAACTATTGGATAAAGAAAAAAATTTATGAGGAAACGATAAGTGGCCTAGAGAACTTCATGTCAATGAAGAATTACCCTGGTACAATTAAATCAGACTGCATGACATATAGAACCACAAGTGTTGGCGGTTATTACATGTGCTTCAATGTCACTCTATTCCAGCAAAAATGGTATCAACTTCAATGGAATTCATACCAATTACCACTAAGATTTGATGTTATAATTCATATCCAATTTCATCCTTAGACATATAAAGATTACAGTACAATCAACTCATTCTTTTCTATCTTTTATTTTTCTGGAAAATTACATTTCTTCTTGGTTAACCTACAGAAGGATGGTAACTTAAATCAAATGCCCTAAAAAAAAATCAATCCCATGGAAATCAAATATTAATATTCCAATCCCTTATTATTTGCACTCGCAAAAGAATAAACATCTTGAATTGATTGAAAGACCCAAAACAGATAGGCCCCTTTGCTTATTAGTATAAGATTCGGAAGCAAGCTGATTAGAAATTTAGAATAACTATCATATGCTTTTGTAAAGCTTGTGTTACAGCTCAATCATTACACGAATCAACAACTTGAATTGATTGAAAGGCCCAAAACAGATGGCCCTTTGCTTATTAGTATAAGATTTGGGAGCATGCCGATTAGAATAACTATCATATGCCTTCATAAAGCTTGTGTTACAGCTCAACCATTACACTAAAAAGACACTGAATGGATTGCTGATGTAGACAGATGGCAGAGTTATCAAGAAAATAAAGGACTAAATTCCAAGATGATTTGCAATTATGTTGTTTATTTGAATATTGGACTGATGTACACCACCGCCTAGCTATAATATATACTATTATCAGTTATCCTTTTACATTTCGGAAGGATAGAAGGTAAATTCTTTCAATTTATGAGGAACCAGTTTATGAGAACTTCAGCGGCTTTAATACATTCACTCAAACAGCCTGACAAATCCTGCATCCAAGTTATTGTTAATTCATTTTACGTGGATAATGTTCCCATGTCCATTGTACAAAAAAAAAAAAAGGACTATTGTGTTGGTCAATAACTTAATTACTGACATTTTACTGACACTCATGGACAAAAAGGATTAGGCTTACATGTTCTGAGGATCTGATCCACTGTACCACCAAGCTTTGCAAGTTGGACTTCCTCAAAAGTTGCTGCAACAATATGCCATCAGGTAGCAAACATTACCATGCTAGGATGAGTATACTGAAAGAAAAATGGCTACTAGAGGAAGAGAAACAGAGAGAAAAACTTCTAATATATGAAACCATATGCAATCTAACTCTCTTTCTCTTTCAGACACACACATCAATACGTACAAACACTTATTACAGACAGATCTGGTTAATATCACCTAATGCAATTATTTATTGTAAAAGCATTGTCTAACACAAAGAGTTTCGATGTTACCAGGCTACTGAATGTTTATCAAACAGGGGGAGAGAGAGAATATACAAACTTACACAAGATTCTAAAACACAGAGCACATTTTGAAGTCTCAACCGTCTGCAAATATAAAATTACACATATAAGAAGCCAAACATTTGCACAAGTCATAATATAGGAAATGGAAAAGCAATTGAACTAAAATGAGGATACATTTTCTTTTGGGTGGGGGAGGGGGCAGTGGATAAAACAGGTAATCTGAAAAACTAGATAAAGACCAATAAAACAGTTTGTATGAATGATACATAGGAAAACAAAGAGGAAACAAAATGTAGTGTCAAACATATATATTAATTAAATCAGGACATGCTAAGGGAAAAAGATTGTTCAGCTCATATAAATAATTTAATTGCATTCCATTGCCAATTAAGGAACATGAGCATGTACTCTACCCATGTATGGATGTGGCATTAGAGGTTACCTAGAATAACACCCAAATTGCTGGCAGTGGTAAGATAATTTCAAGTAATCTGAAGCCAAGTTACTCATATCATCCACATACCCAATGTATTGCAGTATATTCTCTGCATAAACGTACAAAAGAAAAAAGAAAAGAAAAAAAGATAAGGGGAACAACAAACTTTTACAATATTGGTAAAATAATTCGAAGGGTAAAGGAGGAACAAAAAAAATAGAAAAGGCAACTCAAATCATGTTAAAATGAAGAAAGCTTTTCACTTGCTCTAAGTATGGTAATAAAGACAAGTAACAAAGATAAATTTGAAGGAGAGAGGGGGAGCTCATGGATTAAGTTGCTTTTAGGAATATGTAATCAGTTAAGTTGGAATGCACAATCTAATTGCTAGCTTTCTAACAGATTTGCTTAGCAGTGTTATTAACCACCAGAACATTACCCCTCATGCCATGTGCAAGGGGCATATCCATGCAATCCACCATTATAAACAAAATTTTCTTGATATTTATATGATTTAATTGTTCATCACTCATCCTCCTTCACTGGGTGACTAGCAAGCAAAGCAAACAGGTTAAAATCTACCATCAAAAGGAACAAGGTTATATATATACCAACATGTACGTATAGCAAGAGGCAGAAAAATATATACAAATCCATATAAGTTCACCCAAAACTTTAAAAAGCACATAATACATAGAAGCTAAGTATCAAAGTACCTAAAATCTGTATCTCACCAAGGCATCCACTAAATGATGGAAGCAAAGCTATCTCTGCTGCTTCATCTAGGCAACTGTCTTTCCATTTAATAAAAGAGGATAGATCATAACAGAATCCAAGAAGAGGCCTAAATAATAAGAATTAGTATGTTAATTGGAACAACATACTTCTGCACATGAGTTTCCCAGTAAATCTGCTGCCAATCAACTGGTTTGACACACTCCGCAAGATCAGGCCAACGAAACTTAAACAATGCCTTCCACGCTGTATCGAAATTCCCATATCTGTAAGAAACTAGCACTAAACAGTCACCTCACATTCTAGTCTTACTTTCTACGTAAAGCAAAAAGGGGATCTAGAGACATCGAATCTAACATACCTTCCACGTTTTCTCCCCATTTTTAAGTCATCACTAGAAGGACCATAGTCATCATAGTTCTTAAATGGCCTGCTCAATGAAAGTTAATATCTTTCAAGAATATTCAAGTAGCCCGTATATAGCAGCAACTCAGCAAAAGTTAAACAAGCTATGTCAAGAGGGAAAAAGATTATTGCTACGTTAAGAAAAATCTTTCATAGTCATGCTCATCTGTTAGAAGATTTGTGCATTAGAAAATCTAGTAAAACATTTCTCTGCCTATTTGAAAATTTCCCCTTCCTAAGTAAACAATTATCACATTTTGCTCACCCATGACCATTTCAAGCTTCAGTAGGAGCAATCGATATCCAGAATTATTCAGCTATAACAGTTATAAATTTGAAAAACAACTTGAAAACATGCATAAAACTTATAAGGTGCAGAAAATTTAACTAACATTTCACTTTGCAGCTTCTGCAAGGCCAGAGGAGGTAGACATTCTACTAATGAATTGAACAACTCCAGAGGAAGTTCATAGACATGCGGCAAAAGATCATCCCCTGCAACCAACCCAACCAATGATTAAATTTGACCACTATGAACTAAAAATATCAGTTAAAAAGGGGAAATGCATCTCTCAGCAACTAGGCATATTTAGTATAATGCAAACAGTATGCACTACAAGCATTAAAAAGGAAAGACATAAGGGAAATGTACCGTGAATGAGTTCTCTTTTAAGTGCGTCAATGCTCAGAGACACCAAAGAGGGAACATTCACCATTCTCCACTCTTATACATGAAAAAACAAACAAACAAAATCACACAAGGAAAATAAAATAAAGCAAAACAAATGCCCCAAGTACGAAAGTTGAGTTGCTTTAACACGCAAAAACTCAAGGATTAGATTTAATTGGTTTAGACCATAGTTGAACTAAGTTCAGTGTTCTATAAGGTGACTTTTGGTTTAAGTAATATTTTCGAATTCAATAGGCTGACCTTACCGCCAGTTCATCATTGACGATATTTTAAGGAAAGAAAAGAACTACTGTTGAAGCTTCAAGGACCCAACGAATGAAGTGAAAGAAAAAAGCGATATGGCTTAGCAGTTACCAGAAAGTTTGGGATCGATCGGTGAATAGTTGACGTTTGAAGAGTTGGCTTCTGGTTCTGGTTCAGACGAAATCGAGTGAAAGAGAAATGCTTTGCTACTTTTTCATAACATTCAGAAATTGAGCTCTGTACGAATCAACTAACCCTGATTTGTCGATAAAACGAATCGATAGGGCTTTCTTCTTGTATGTTTTTGAGTTGACGATCATTGGGCTAAAACCCTAAACATTTCTAAGCTCTAACATCCCAAATTCCCCAAATTCTTAACTAATTACCCTCTTATACCCTAACTAAATGATATAGTTGAAATATAGTAAGAGTGAAGTTGTATGGCTAATGTTCCAAGATCCAAACTTGTTTCAATCACTTGTTGGTGAATAACATTATCAACGTCAAGACTTAAATCTGGGCACTTTGAGTTGTACTATAGCTATGAAGTTTTATGAGATTTTACCCTCGACTACAATGGCTTGGAAAGGAAAGAGACGAGTTTTGTTTCCGTGAAAATTCACAAGGAAAAAGAAAGTTTTAATTTAATCTTACCTCTATTTTAATCTAATGGTAAAAATATATATTAAATTCATAAAATGTAGGTACATAATAATACTAATAAATAAATTATCATTTTAGTAATATAATTAGCAACAAAAGATATTTTTATCAGTTCAAATTTTTTATAAAATTATACTTATATATATTATATTATATATCACCATAATCTAATATTTGAATATTGTATTTTATACATATATATATATCTTATTTTATGATTAAAATATTTTATATTTTTATATAAATTCTCATGTGATAGTAAATTTTTAAGATGTTGATACTATGTTATTATAAAAATTATTTGATACATTATTAATGGAATTTTTAATTCTAAAAATAGTTCCTATAAAAATATAATAAAATATTTAAAATATATATATAAATTCTTTAAAGCTCCTTGTAAAATTAAAACAGTATTATTGTTTTGTGTAATATAGTCAGGTAAGGATGACTTGTTGTATCACATTATCCAAAGAAATAGGATATGGTGCATAGGTGGCAGAACTCTAGTGGAGGAAAAGATTGAGTCAATTTTCTGAAGATGAGATAATTGTTTGAGCAAACATTGAAAATCCAATTCAATCCAATCCAATTCAATCATCCTTTCTTTTCTTTTTCACTTCAACTAATCATCTGCTAAACTTTAACCCCTTCTCCATTTGCAACAGAGAGTGAATACATGGCTACCTCCAGCATGGCATCAGCTGCTTCAGGGTTCTTGCTCACACCCAATGTCGCAGCGAATTCAAGCTCCACTTCTAAGACCACCACCGTGTTTTTCCCTTCAAAGAACAACAACAATTCCAGGCTTGTGGTGACGAGGGCAGCTGACGAGGCTGCTGCACGAGCACCAGCTACCACCACTGCAGCATCAGAAGGCGGTGAAGCCCCTAAACCTAAGCCACCACCAATTGGACCAAAAAGAGGAACCAGGGTTAGCTTACTTATTGCCATACGAAACTGTCTGATCTATAGCTGAGAAATGCACTTTTGTTCACATCATGTATGTATATGTATAGGTCAAGATTCTTAGAAGAGAGTCCTACTGGTACAACAGCTTTGGGTCAGTTGTTACAGTCGACCAGGTCAGTCTCTCTTATTTTTTCTAGAATTCGGGAGCATGTTAGATTCATTTCTGATTGTTTCTTTGAATATGATGTTGAAGGACCCTAAGACTCGGTATCCAGTGGTGGTTCGATTCAACAAAGTTAATTACGCCAATGTATCAACCAACAACTATGCCTTGGATGAGATTGCAGAAGTTAACTGAGTCATTTAATTTTTAGCAGTTTTTCGTGCATTATATTGTTCTTTCTTCCTTCTCATCTCTAGCTTTAAGCTTAGCATTTGTACCCCCCACCCCCCCAGGAAAACAAAAACTACAACGGTGTATCATATTGTCCTGCGTGAATTTCTTTTGTCTTGTTGTTCCTACCTTCCACCACCTGCTTTGAAAAAATGGAAACGTTGTTTAACTGTGGAATATGTTGAGGGAAGTCCATGGCCATTTCAAATATCTTTAATTGGGTTTTAAAATGATTTCAGTGACTCTTAATATGGTTTAAAATTGTTCTTAGATCTGTTGAAAGTGATTCAACTATTCCTCCCAACAAAAATTTCTTCTATATTTAAGATTTACAATTAAAATAGTTAATTCAGTCTTAACTTAATTAGTATGTATATTGTTGTTAATATCTGAGAACGTGAGTGTAAGTGCCTTGCAATGTTTCATCTTCCTATTAAAGTTTTTATCCATTTCTACTATTAAAAATTGATTCTTGTACATTGGCATGATATAAATGTGTCATGTCACTGTTTGATTATTTTGTCAAGCAAGACATTTTTTAATGGTACAACTAGATGCAATTTTTAATAGAAATGATTAATTTGCTCTTTGATCTAATGTGCAATGACTAATTTACTTATTTTTTGAGTAAAGAGGATAAAATGCAATCAAGCATCCTTATACAGAGGCCTCTATGTACTTTTACCTATTAAATTTAAAATAAAATATTTTTTATAATTTTTTAAATATATGACCAGGTTTAAAAATAGACATAAATTAATTATTTATGTACATGAATCGATTTGGATAAAATTTAAAATTTAGATTTCAATTCAGGTTGTGTTATATCAAATGTATTAATACTATGCATAAACTCTATTCAAAATTTATTCGATTTGGCCATGAATGCCTTACATTCCAAAAAATAGTAAATATCTAGGTAAAAATAGTACTCTCCTGCACTTAAAAAAATAAGTAAACTAATTTTTGTACGGCATATCAAAGAGTAAATTGATCCTTTTATTAAAATTTTTTATTCATTTTTCTATTAAAACTTGAGTGACGATGAAATTACCAGTTAGTTACACGTAGTGTAACTCATGAAATATTTTTAATACTAAAATAGATGAAATTTTAGTAAGAAAATCATTTATTATTTAGTCTAATATGTAGAAACTATTTATTTATTTATTTTAAGTAGTTTTACGAAAATATATAAGATAAAAGAGAGCTTTTTTTTTTTCTTTGATTCTCTTCCAAAAAACAGGTAGCGGAATAGTTTATAACGTGTAAGATATGAGGAAAATTAATTTTGGGCTTAAAAGAAAATATTCATTTTAGTGAACATAGAGAAAGATGTGAGATCTGGGAAGCTTCTCATTGGCTTCATATTGCTTTGATCTCGCACAAATTTCCAAAGCTAAAACTAGAGTCTTTGGACCTGCAGTGGAGAAAATTAAAGAAATCATTAGCCAATTAAGCAACTAACCAGATATGAACAGTTGGTCTAAATGACGACAATAAAAAAAAACACACACACGCACAAACAAAATTCTGACTTTGCTATCGAGACTAGAACGTGCAGTGCAAGAAACCATTCTGCCATATAAAACACAATTGCAGAAGCTTCAAGTTTTGTCAAAAAAATGGAAGAACTGAAGTTGCTAGGAAACTGGGCTAGTCCTTTTAGTTACAGAGTTTTATGGGCTCTTAAACACAAAGGGGTGAAGTATGAGTACGTAGAAGAGGATCTTTTCAACAAGAGCGAGTTGCTTCTTAGGTGTAACCCAATCCACAAGCAAATCCCGGTGCTGGTTCATGCTGGAAAACCAGTACCAGAATCCATTATTATCCTTGAATACATAGAAGACACATGGCCTCAAAACCCTTTGCTCCCTCTAGATCCTCATGAAAGGACCATGGCTCGCTTCTGGATCAAGTTTGGAGAAGATAAGGCACCTATATTTTACAAATTCTTTCACACTGTGGGAGAAGAGCAAGTGAAGGGCACAAAAGAAGCTGAGGAACTGCTGAAAACTATAGAAGAGTATGGGCTAGGAGATAAAGAGTTTTTTGGGGGTGAAGAGCTTGGATTAACCGATATAGCCTATGGATGGATAGCTTGTTGGTTGGATGTGTTGGCCGAAGCAGCTGGGGTTGAAATGCTGGGACCTCAAAGCTTCCCTCGATTGCAGGCATGGGCTGAAAGGTTTAAGCAACTGCCGTTGATCAAGGACAACCTTCCCGACCGTCACAAAATGTTGACTTTTTTCAAGTCCCGGAGGGAGAAAATCATTGCACCAGCAGCAACCTCTTAGAAGCTAGGACTGGTTTTTTTCGGTGTATTTTGATTTAAGTCCTTTCACTATGCTGATATGTGAAATTTATTCCCAAATTTGCAATAAGATTTTGAGGAGAAAAATGAAAACTTATTATATTTGAACCAATCGAAGAATTCAAACCCCACAGTTTTGGGTCAATCAGGTTTTCAATTTGCAAGCAAACAACCAAAACCCAGCCCACTTGTATAAACGTATCCGATAAAGAGCAGCCTGAAACAATAATAATAATAAAACTAATAAAAGAAATTTTCGAATATCGCTTCTGAAAGAGGAGATTGGAGACAAAAGGAGGAGAAAAATTTTGGAGGAAAACTCAAACAATGGCAGTTGCATCCCATATGGCGAAACTGAGCTTTTTTCCTCTAAACCGACCTGGGTTTTTCTCTCAGTTTCCATGCAACAAATTCCTTCATATTCAAAGAAACAAAGCCTCCACATCAACCAGCTGGAGCTTGGTCAACAATGGGTCAAGGAACCTAACAAAACCCATGTCGATTCGAGGCATGGCTTCCTCTTTTGGTTCCCGGCAGGATGATAGTGTTACGAAGACCGTGGCTGATAACCCAGTTGTTGTTTACTCCAAGAGTTGGTGCCCGTGGGTCCAAATCTCCTCTTTCTCCAACTTTCCATTAAAAAAAAAATTAGTGTTTTTCTTTATTTTTTATAGAGATTTTATATGTTTTTTTTCCTTTTTTTTTTCCCATTATTTTTAGGTTTTCGTCCGAGGTGAAATCTTTGTTCAAGAAACTTGGTGTGGAGCCTTTGGTTATTGAATTGGATGAATTGGGTTAGTTTTGCGTTTATAAACCATACAAGTTCTTTTTACTCATTATTACCAATTGTTTTATTGATAATATTTTCCATTTTCATTGTTATGGTTCACATTTGCATACAGTTTGGATGAAATAATTCATTTCAATAATGGTGATTCATTGAAAATAGCTGATATTCTTACTTTCTTTTGGGACCTTGTGATTTTGTGGTCTTGCTTCTGCCTAATGAACTATTACTGTTAGCTGAGACAACTACATCTCTGCTTTTTGGCCTTGTTCAAGTTGTTTGATGCATCGCCTTGATTGTGATATTGAATTCAATGACGACCTAATCTAGCAAATTTAGAAAATATAAACTATGCAGTGTTGGTATGGGAACAAATTGCGGAAATGGAGATTTGAGAGAGGCTAAGTTCACTTTTGGATGATGTTAAATTGAAATTAAGGGCAACTTCTGAATCTTCAGTAGCTTCCATAGTACATTTTTTTTTTTGGCTTTTTATGATAACCTTGAAAACTTTAATCAATCAATCATTGTAATAATTGTTCTAATGCTTTCAAATCATAACAGTTCAATCTGGTCCATGCTAGCATGAAGTACCACATAGGTCACTAATCACTATTTGCTACCTTCTCATTGAAAATTGGTATGGTTCAGCTGGAAACAAGTTCATAAAACATTTCATTTTTGAAAAACATAAGAGATTCTGGAATTTTTTTTATGTTACCTTTCTCTTAATTCAACAGAACCCGAGTATGAGATTTTACATACAGAGGCCGAGTATGAAATGTCAGATCTCGAATTGGGGCTTCCAATCTTTTCATCTTAATAGTATCTTGCATATATTAAAGAGTTTTATCTTTTTTCAGGTCCCCAAGGACCTCAACTGCAGAATGTACTGGAGGGGCTTACCGGGCAGCGTACTGTCCCTAATGTTTTTATTGGTAAATATTGTTTTTCCAGTATTAGCAATTACCTAACAGATTTAGAAATACACTGACTGCAAAAGAGTCTGAATGGCTTATTGCTTTTATATGTGTAAAATCCTTCACCAGTCCATTTATTATCTTCAGTAGAATGAATGACTTTTAACTCTGTGATGTCAGATTGGTACTTACAAACAGAACATAAATTGATCATAGTCTAATTTGAAAATCAATATGAATAGTAGGTTCTGAATTGCATGGGATGTGCAATCTTTGCTACTCCCTTGTACAAATACTAGAATCTTGTATAAAGTCTGCAGATTAATGTCCATCTTCTTTTCTTTTCCTCTCTTTGTTTCTTCTTTTACCCCAAAACCAAAAAGCGAAGAACATACTTTTAACCTATAACTTTCCTTGTGAGGAGATGGCTGCCTTTAATTTTATATTGATTTGGCAATTTCATGCGGAGAAGCAGAATATCAGATTATTGCTGCTTAGTTAGTTCTAATGGCAATTCCAACTTTTCCATGAATATGGCTGGGTTTAAAATTTTGGTTTGTGGCTTACATATTAATGGCGTATTTCCATTTTCAAAGTTATAGACATGGATATAGTGAAACATTCTTGAAAGGGATTTGTGCTCTATACTTAGTTTTTTCTTCTTAGGCTTTAGTTCTGGTTAAAAGAATTCACATATGAAAACAACAACTCTTTTATGGTTGCGATTCTTGAATAAATACGATACTTACAAGTTCGAACTATAAGTTATGGAACTTTGTTCAATTCTAATTTGACAAAGAGTGCAGTTTCTTTTATGTTATAATTTGTCTTTTACTTTTTCTCTTTTATCTCTAACATTTTCTTGGTTATATAATGATAACCACTCTCTAATTTCTATCTGCCTCACACAGGGGGAAAACACATTGGTGGTTGTACAGGTATTAATGCATTTTCATCTCTTGAACGATCCATTCATTAAGATGAGACATACCCGCACCTTTTACTAACCTAGAAATGGATTATGCCTAACTGCTAAAATAAATCTGCATACTTCAGTTTCTCAAGTAACACATTAGACTTTTGAGACAATTCCAGAACATTGCTACACAACCCTGTAAAATTCTTTGGATTTTGTAATGTTTTTCCTCCCACTAGGGAAAAAAAGATACTTATATTTGTAATACATCATTCCTTCAGTTTTGACTGTTAGTAGTTCCCTATCACTTCTAGAAGTCAAGTGAGTATTGTTATTCTATATTCATATTATGATGCAGATACCGTTGAACTATACCATAACGGAGAACTGGAATCTTTGCTATCAGACGCTAATGCTAAAAGAAAGGAAAATTAGCTCATTTGGCTTGTCTCCAATCACGTATGACAACTTTCCTTCCTCTAGAAACAAAAATGTTTCATTCTATTACATTTATTTACGTTAAAATCCCTGGAGTTATTTCTTTATATCTCTTCTTTCAAATTGTCTATCGAAAACGTGAAACTATTGCATGCATCTCATCCGAACATTGTTTATCTTGAAACCCGTAGGATATATTCATGAGTTTCTTGGGGGAAAACAATGAACCAAAATATATTATTACATCTTATAAGTGCTTGAGGTATTATGTTATTTGTAATAGTTACTTGTAGAAAGCATTGTGCTCAAATACGAGTTAATTTATTTCTTCCTCCTTTCTCTCCTTCTGTTTACCTAATGAACATTTGGTAAGAAAAAGCATTGAAGAGATCTTCAGATGAAGGATATTGAGGTGACGGTGTCCCTCACATGCAAATAGTACATATTGTTCCATGAACTTTAGGTTTTATTTGCTAAACCCTAAATCTATTAACTAAAATGATGTGGGTGTTTTTTTTTCTTTCTGTAAGTATCATGTGAAAATGGCATGTTGATATGATATTTACACATGTGATAATATATTTTTCATAAAAGATTTAGAAAATGTTAGAATTTAACTTATCGTATTAAACGGTTACCGCTTAGGTCAGGACTGAAATTTCAAAGTTCGAAAAGTACATGAACTAAAAATATCAAATTAAAGTTTAGTGATTGAATCTGAAACTTACCTATATCATAGGGGCTAATAGTTGAATTTGACGGCTTTTTTATCCCAATAATACCAAGAAATAAAAAAAAATACCAATCTGGTACACCGTTTTTAACAACTAACAAAATAGAACAAGTTTTACTAAGGGAAACCAGTGAAATAAAAAAAAAAATCA
The DNA here is from genome assembly GCF_025698545.1 of Gossypium raimondii. Classification (NCBI taxonomy): domain Eukaryota; kingdom Viridiplantae; phylum Streptophyta; class Magnoliopsida; order Malvales; family Malvaceae; genus Gossypium; species Gossypium raimondii. Next base: position 50,646,650 of record NC_068575.1, read on the forward strand.
AATTAAAGTTTAGGGAATGTTAAAAACTGTGTACTGGATTGGTATTTTTTTTTATTTCTAATATTATTGGGATAAAGAAGCCAGAATTGGACACTATAAATAAGTCTTTATTAGTGCAGAATTCAGTTACATGCCAACAACTCATTGAAGGTGGAAAAGAGAAAAAAGATTGCATAAATAGCTGTCTGCCACTAAAAGGCAAAGCACTCACCATCACTTGTATTTTTCTTTCTTTTTTTTTTCTCTGCTTGTTTGTTTCTCTTCTCATACTCTGAATTATTTTTAAGAGCCTTAAAATAATATATATATATATATATATATAATATCAGTGGGAGTACAAATGAAGTGGGAGCTTAGGCACTGCCACAGCTTGGAGTGGACATTTTTTTGGGGTGGAGAGGCCAAAGATCTCCTCCATATCGAGATCTTCTTTTGTCATGTTACCAGGCAACTTCCAAGTAAATCCATGTAAAAGATTAGCCAAACTTGCTTGAATTACCTTAATCCCGAGAGGATATCCAGGGCACATCCTCCTTCCAGCCCCAAATGGCAACAGTTGAAAATCATGACCTTTCACATCAATGGTCTTGTCAATGAATCTCTCAGGGCAAAATTCATTGGGGTTATCCCAAACCGTGGGGTCTCTCCCAATTGTCCACACATTTACAAGAGCTCTAGTGCCCTTGAGAATGTCGTAACCATCTACTTGACAATCTTCACGGGTCATGCGAGGCACTAGCATGGGTGCCACAGGGTGCAAACGCATAGTCTCTTTGGCAATTGAGTCGATGTAAGGTAGGTTCTCAATGTCCCTTTCTTCTACCCATCTTTCCCTGCCAATTACCCTGTCTAGTTCTTCTGTAGCCTTGGCAAATATTTCTGGCTTTTTCAACATCTCTGAAATTGCCCATTCCACAGTCACTGCTGAACTCTCGGTCCCTCCAGCTATCATGTCCTGAAACATCAACAAGTATTAGCTCACATTCTACACTTTTTTTTTTTTGGCATTTAGTGTAAATTTTATGTTAGGAAACAGAACAAAACAAAACAGTACAATAAAAATCACATCATTCCTTCCTCACAAAAGGAGGATATAATTTATGTGAATATGCATTTCGTTATCATTAAATCCTCTTTTGTGCAATAAAGTTGATTTAAGGTAGACCCAATGCCCATTTGACAAGTAGTGAGAATATTGTTAAATTAATATTTGATACATAATGAGTAATACATATTTACATGGAAAAATATATATTTACGTAGGTCAATAAATCAAATAATACCATTTTATTAAACAATTTTAAAATATTCATTTTAAAAATTCTAAAATTTATTGAAAGAACACTGTATGTATCCCATATAAATCCTTACTAATTTCATAATTTTTTTAAAAGGTGCCTTAACATTTAAAAAAAGTCAATTCACTTTTTTGAACATAAATATTGAATAAAATGTTAATTTTTAACGATATTGACGTGACAACTCATGTAGTAGTTCACGTGTATTTTATGTTAGCATGTCATTATTTGTCTTATATATCACGTCAAAAATAATTTAAAAATTATATAAATATTCAAAAGTAAAAAATTTAAAATTCAACAAAAAAATATAAAAGTTCAAAAAAATATGTGGGTTAATATGCTTAAATTTTTAATATTTTAGCTAGTATTGTTGTTAAAAATAACAATTCAATTACTTTTGAAAGGTTGATATGTAAATTTGACTCTTTTAAAAGGTTAAGGTTAAATTTAATTAAAAAGAATAAGGGCTAAATTGATAAAAAAATATAAATGTTAAGGGTTAAATCTGACATTACACCTAAAAAATTATTAATGGAAAAGAGAGAGAATCTAGTAAATGAATTATGACCTGACTAAATGCCTTGACTCCATGCCTTTCAAGCTTAACATCAAGATTGGGATCATCAGCAAGTTGCAAAAGTACATCCACCATATCCTTGGCAACATAATCTTTAACATCTCTTCGCCTAGCGTTATGTTCATCCAAAACGTGCTCCAAGAATTTGTCGAACTTCTTGCTCAAGGCCTTCATTCTCTTAATATTGCCTTGCAAATCCAAGAACCTTAGCCAGGGAATCGAGTCCCCGATATCCAATACTCCGTTAAGTAGGAATAACTCATCAAGCATCTCCTTGAACTCCTTCGGGGTCACAATCTCATTTTCACCGGTGCCCTCTGTATACTTTTTCCCGAACACCATCCTACTTATTACATTAAGACTCAAATCTGAAAGACGATCTTTCAAAACAATTGGGACACCGGATGATTCGTACAACCCTTTTAGCAACAATTTCATTTCTTCTCTTCGGATATACTCGTATGACTCAAGGCGTTTTGCACTAAAAAGTTCTGTCATGCACATTTTTCGTGCTTGACGCCAGTATGGTCCGTACGGTGACCAAGTAATATCAGAGTAATTGTAAGTAGTGTATTCTCCTGCCGCGATCTTGGGTCGACCAGCAAAGATAACATCATGGGTTTTAAGGAAGGCTTTGGCCATTTCAACCGAAGAGGCCACGACAACAGGGAACGATCCGAATTTGAGTTGCATGAGTGGACCATATTTTTGGGAGAGGGCATGGATTGATCTGTGGGGAAGTGAGCAAATGAGGTCAAGGTTCCCAATTACGGGCCATGGTTTTGGGCCAGGTGGGAAGTTGAGTTTTCGACGGGGGCGGAAACGGAGGGAGAGGAGGATGAGGGCTAGAGTGGCAAGCCATGCGGTTAAGTAAGAAACCCAAGATGGGGATTCCATTGGATATAAGAAATTGTGGTGGAAGTGATGAAGAAGTGAATATTAGAGTTGATTGTGCAGGAGTGGAAATGACCAGGTTATTTATAGACAATCATAATGAGAAAAGCCTCGAAGGCCCACGTGTTCCTTCTCGGAAACTAACGGTCACACTGTTCATAATGTCGTGTAACATGAAATTTCTAAGAATTTGACTTCAACAACCTTGTGAGAAAACAGTATATATATATATATTTGTCAATTTCGTCTAATAAATTTTCAACAAAACGAGTAGTTGAAACGTTGTGTGATAATTTACGTTAATTAAGAGCGAAACTAAATTAATAAAAGATAGTTTTTAATTAAAGGTAGGGTGTCGTTTTCCACAATGAAGTCAGTGGAAGACTTCAACAACTAAAGGAGTTTGGAAATGACCTGGGTCATCGCAGCCGATGGCCCCACATGTTTTAGTGCTCCATTGAGATTAAATAATCATACACAAGGTTATTTTACCCATCTAACCTAAAAAAATTTAATATTTATAAAAATGACATTGGTTTAAAAATATTCACTAAAATGATCTGAAATGAACAATATATTTGGGTTTTGGAAACCCAATGGCTGGCACTACCTAATATTTTAGCCCCATCATTACTTGATAATTGTGTCAGACTTTTAAAAAATGATTTCTTTGAGTTTGGGAACCCAATGGTCGGCACTGGGGTATCTTTTAAAAAAATCGTATCATACTGATATATAAAAATACCAGTATTTAAAAAAAAATTGGTTCTGGCCATGTAATGGCTGGCACCAGAGACGATAAAATTTTTTTTTGGTGTTGGCCAGTAGATGGCCGGCACCAGGTACAATTTTCGATTCCCAATACACAATTTTTTTACTTTGGGATATTGATGGCCGACACTAGTTTATTTAAAAAAAAATTTTGTGGTGACCATGTAATGGCTGACATCAAGTACAATTTTTGGCTCCCAATGCATTTTTTTTTATTTTGAAACACTGATAGCTGACACGAGTGTATTTAAAAAAAAATTTGGGTGCTGGCCATGTAATGGCCGACACCAAGTACATTTTTTCCTCCCAATTCATTTTTTTTACTTTGGGACATTGATGGCCAGCACCACATTTTTCGGGTCCCAAATTTTTTTATTCATTTTGGGACACCGGTGGCCGGCACCAAACCCTATATATAGTGGGTGGTTTGGGTTCTAATAGTGTAAATTGATAAGAATTTTTTTTGAGAGAGCCATCAAAATGAAAGTGTTTTATAGTATATCATCAAATGAGTTTTTTTTTGTAGTGGATTGTAGATGAGAGTTTTACGTAGTGTACAACTGAATTTCGAGGTTGAATTATATACTGTCATGTTTTAACGGAGTTGAATTATATACTGTCATGTCCACCTTAAAAGTTATGTCATTAAGGGTTGGATGACTTTCTGCACCATAGATGGCTAACCGAGATGTCCAATGCAGATAGACATTATCTATGGCGTAATAGCGTTTATTCTGCAACTTATAAGTGGGGTACTGCTGCAACGTAGACCTGATTCAAGCAAAAGACAAATAATTGTAAAGAAACTGCTATTCAAAATAATTGTATTATTTCTTTAGAATGTTTGTATTTTTTATATTTGTAAATTTAATGTAGTTATTTAGGATTTAAGGTTTCATTTTTATATTTTCGTGTATTAATTTCTTAGAATATTTGTATTTTTTGTATCTGTAAATTTAATTTATTCGTATTATATGTAGTTTGAATTTAAAATTTTCGTGTATTAATTTTACCCATCTGCTTGTAGTTTGTTGGGTGTTTAAGTTTAATTTAGTGCATATTATTTTTGTTTGAATTTTATATTTTGTGTATTAATTTTGTAGAATGTTTGTATTTTATTGTATCTCAGAATTTAATTTTTGTTCAATTATATATTTTTTATTAAATATTTTTTATTCATTTATTCAAACAAATAATTATTTTAGAGAAATTAAATTAATATTAAAAACAAAATAATTACAAAATAAAATAAATATTTACGATAAAAATTAAAATTGTTGTGATCTCGACGACGTCCCCGGCGTTGGCGTGTAACGGTCCGGCTGCCTCCGTCGGCGATGCCGTGCACCTTACTGAGGCATTTGATAGTTGTTTGGTCTGGCCTCCGGTGTCCGGTCCGGTGTGCTTAGAAAAGTAGTATAATCATACACCATAATCGGGAGTTAAGGGGTATTGCGTAACCGGAGGTGCCGATGAAAATATCCTCAGTAGTAGGTGTACGTGCTTCCCGGTTGAGCTACGGGTGGTATGAGGACGATTTGGACCGTGTTGAATGTTGAGGCTCGGGGTCGTCACCAAAAATATCCTCAAATGATGGAGGAAATTAGGGCTCGAGCTCGTGCTCTGGGTGATGTGATGGCGAGCCGAATGCTTCATATTGGGGCTCGGGATCAGCGTTCGAGCCAGAATCAGTTTCGATGTTCCCAAATGGCGAAACTCGATTACGACGCGATCGTACATTCCTCTGTTGCCATTGGGAAGATTCCGGTTGCGCATCTTTCGAGATTAACATATAACGACCTTGGAATATAAAGGGCTTCTCGTGTGCCATATACCATTCTGCGTACTCGCGTGTAAGAGAGAACCCTTCCTCTAAGACATGCAAGGAGGGGCGCCTCGAACCCTTTTTGTCCTTTCTGTGGACTTCTTTGATATCGACAGGAGGGTTCGGGATACGTTGTACGCAACCGAATTGCCTCAATACCCGACCTCTATCGTTCCACTCCACCATATGAAAATGAATTAACGAACATTTGACACGAACAACTGTTACTGCTCGATAACCCATGATGGTATGAGCACTGCGATCTCTTCCTCGACATATGGCATCCATAGAAATTGCATAATATAGACAACACGTTATTAGTTAATTTTTTTGTACAATTATTGTATTTAAAAAAGAAAGTTTCGAAAGTGTATTTTACGCCATCCCTGGAATGAATCTCTATCATCATACAGTACACAAGTAGGTGAACGATTGCCCGATTCTCGGTACAGTTGCGCATCTAAAAAAAATGAATAAATTATCAGTTTATTTTTTCTATGCAAAAAATGAGTATACTATACTATACTATACTATACTATACTATACAATTAAAAAATAGATGGCAAAATTGAACTATATATTTACCTGTTCACGAGTGGCCACACATACGGTTGGTGGCTCACTTATGTTAGAAATAGCATCCGGTATAACGCCCAAGACTGCAGTAAAAGGCAACAATCGCCCATTATTTTCGTAGACGGCTTTGTCGCTCGAAAAAGTTCGCGATATAAGCATGCCAATACTGTAGAGCCCCAACTAAATCTTCTAGCAAGCTCGAGATCCTCTAATAAAGGGAGATACATGATGTGTACTTTATTTTAATTGACGTTCGGCAATAGTATCCCACCTATAAGTTGCAGAATGAACGCTCTTGCAGCGTAAATAATGTCCATTTGCGTTGAACTACTCGGAAGATGCTGGAAGTTTTCTCTTAACCAAGTAAATTTAATATAGGTTAATCGTCATTCATCATTGTTGGGGGGCACTCTTCCAAGTAATTGTTCGCAAGTGCCCCAAGGATATAGCACTTTTCCAAGCCCAATCATTGCTTCGCCGTTTATAGATAGACCCAGTTGGACTGCTACGTCTTGCAGTGTAATAGTTACCTCCCCACATGGGAGGTAAAACGTATGTGTTTCCAAAAGCCATCTTTTAACTAAGGCCGATATTAAATCGGCTCGCAGCTTAGATATCTGAATGTACGCAGCTACCCCAAAACCCGCGACATTCAAATACTACAAAACTCTTCGATCGAAAAAATAATCGGGATTATGGAATCAGGGTCTCACAATTCGGTACAGATCCTGCGTTTATAGTAAATATATAATGTTATATTTCTTGTTTAAAAAAGAATTCAAATGAATATTTAAAATTAAATGAGACATTTTTCTTCTCGTTTACCTTATTCACATAGGCTGCAATGTGGTTGTTGTCATTTAAAATAATATTAGGATTATGATCCACGGAGTGATCGGCGGTGGTTGACGGTAACAACAGTTGTCGGAGGTGTTTGGAGGTGATCGGTGGTCATCGGTCAGCGGAGAACGACCGGTGATGGTCGGCAGTTTTGGGTTAAAGTATCCTATTTATAGTGGGGGACCATAGTGGCTGAGCAGGAGCAAAATTGGAAAAAAAAAAACTTGTTTTAAATTCGCCAGGCTAGTGCAGGCCAATAGAAGGCCAAATTAGCCCTGGTCAATACTGACGCAAGCCTGACATAGGCTCTGTCCTTTCAAGTTTTTTTTTTCTTATTTTATTTCATTTCATTTCCATTTCCATTTCCATTCATTTAATTTTTTTTTCCATTTAAATTTAATTATTTCTCATTTAAAATTTTTTTATTTCAGTTGTAGCGACCTAAAAATTTCGGGTACGGGCGCTAATCGAAGCCATTATTGAAAATTTAAAAACAGCATCTCGATTTTATTTGCAAAAGGAGTCGCCACCGATGTTTTTTTTCTAGGTGTGATCGGACACCTAATAAATTCTCTTTTTAGAAGAAAAATTTATTTTTAAATTTTCCTAAAAAAGAGGTAATTTTAGGTCTGCGTGAAAATTCAGAGAAAATTAGGGTTCGGGAGTCAGTTACGCGCGAGGAAGGTATTAGCACCCTCGCGACGCCTAAAATTGGTATCTTATTAAACGCGCGTTGTTTTAATTCTCAAAAATACAAGTTCAATTTAATCGTTAATCGCAATCCAATCAAATTACGAATTTTTTTTAAAACACGAACATTTTTCGAAACAATTTTTTTATTTTTATTTTTAAACACGAAAAATTTTTAAAACACGAGAATTTTAGAGACACGAAAATTCTTAAAACACGAAAATTTTTGAAAACACGAAAATTTTTGAAAACACGACAATTTTGAAACACGCAAATTTTTTTGAAAACCCGATTTTTTTGAAGCGCGAAAATTTGTAAAACACGAGAATTGTTGAAAACACGCAAATTTTTGAAAACACGAAAATTTTTGAAACATGAAAATTTTAGAAACATGGAAATTTTTAGAAGACACGAAAAATTTTGAAAAATGGAATTTTTTGAAAACACGGGAATTTTTGAAAACACGGGAATTTTTTTTGAAAACACGAAAATTTTTAAAACATAAAATTATATTTTGAAAACACGAAGATTTTTGAAACATGAGAATTTTTGAAAACAGGAATTTAAAAAAAAAACACGGAAATTTTTGAAAGATTTAGAAATTTTTTGAAAACACGAAAATTTTTGAAACACGATTTTTTTAAATAAGTACCGTATTTAACACGAATCAATGATATTCATCCCTACATGGCAATGAAATTATTGAATTAGTGTCAAATTGATTCGACTTAATATTTAATCGTGATTCTATTAAAACACGAGAATTTTTATTAATATTTATTTCAAATTTTTTAAACACGAGGATTTTTCAATGTTTTCGTTCGTTTTTTTTTAAAAGGGCGTCCCGTATTTAACACGAGCCGTCGATATTCACCCAATATAGCGATGAAATCAACGACTTGATGCTAAATCGGTTCGTTACCTTATTTATTTTTTAGAAATAAAATAAAATAAACTTATAAAAAATTAAATACAAAAAAATAAAATGCTTAAAAATATATCAACAATATTAAAAACATCATTCAAATACGAGAATTAAATTAAAAATAGGTAAAAGAGAAATTACCAAAAAGCTCAAAAATACGAGATCGACTGATAAAAAATACGAGCTTAACCGAGAGAGCTACAAGACTCGAGCCTTCCTTTTTTTCCTTTTTCCTTTTTTTTCTTTTTCTCTTTCCTTTTTTTTCTCTTTTCTTTTTTTACTTCTTTTTCCTTTGGCCTGCTACAGATTGGGCCTGGGACTGCTGGGCCTGATGCTGGTGCGCTGGGCCTGGGCTCTCGGCCTGCTGCTGCACCTGCTGCTGCTGGTGGGCCTGCTGTTTCTGGGCTGGAGGGCTGCTAATGGCTGCTGCTGTATGGGTGGCCTGCTATTTTGGGGGGGCTATTGGAGCGCGGGTCAGGTCGGCTCCGAGGGTTGGGACGGGTCAGTCGGGTCGGGTTGACCCGACTGTGATATTTTTTTCCCTTTTTTATTTCTTTTTTCTTTCTCTTTTTCTTCTTTTTTTTTCTTCTTTTTTCCTTATTTCCTTTTTTCTTTTTCTTCTTCGGGCTGAACCTAGCCCTTTTTTTGCCAATAACGACGGTCCCTCCGTCGGTGGTGCGGTGGCTGGCGCCTCCTTCTCTTCTCTCTCTCTCTCTTTCTTTCTTCTCTTCTTCATTTTTTTTCTTCTCTTCCTTCTTTTTGGCTGCTGTTTTTTTGCTTGCTATTTTTATATTTTTTGCTTGTTGCTTTGTTTTGCTAGGTGTTGGCAATGGTGGTGTAGGGCGGTGGACACGGTGGCGCTACGACGACGGTGGCTGCAGAAGGAATCGGCCGAATTCCAGATTTTTTGAAGCTTCTTTGCTCTTTTTTTTTCTTTTTTGTTTTTGAAATTTTTTTTTGATTGCTCTCCCCCTCCCCCTCCCACTCCCTCTCTCTTTTCATTTTCTTTTTAATCTCTTGATTTTTGTCTTCTTTCTCTTTGTTTTCAGGTGGCAGCGGAGAGGGGAGGCCATGCATTGGGCCAACGGTAGAAAATTACTGGAGGGGTCGTAAATCGCACTGTCTGCCAGAGGACCAGATCGCAAATGTAGCAAAACTTTTGGGGCCAAGCATAATTTTGAGAAAATTTAGGGGTCAAAATATAATTTCAAGAAGTTGATGGGCCAAAATGTAATTTTAGGAAAGTTTAGGGGTGAAAATGCAATTTCAAAAAGTTTAGGGGGTCAAAATATAATTTTTTATTTTTGTATTTTTTTTTATTTTTTAAAAAAAAAAGCACGAAATCGAGCCGGACAAAATTCAGTGATTACAGCTGCCCCTCTTTGCTCATCGCTGTGAAACAAGGATAGAGCAAAGACTTAAAAGCACTGAATTTTGTTCGACTGTCCAAAATTTTCTTTTTATTTGAAAAATAGAAATCGAAAATACTTCGGCGTGTGGCCTGAGGCTCAACTCACTTCTCGCAATATGAGTTGATTTTTTTGAAAAACAGAAATTTAAAAGAAAATACCTCGGCATGTGACCCGAGGCTCAACTCACCTCTCGCATTATGAGTTGATTTTTAAAAAAAAAACAGAAATTTAAACGAAATACCTCAGCGTGCGACCCGAGGCTCAACTCACTTCTCGCAATATGAGTTGATTTTTTTTGAAAAAACAGAAATTTAAAAGAAATACCTCAGCGTGCGACCCGAGGCTCAACTCACCTCTCGCAATATGAGTTGATTTTTTGAAAAAACAAAAATTTAAAATACCTCAGCGTGCGACCCGAGGCTTAACTCACCTCTCGCAATATGAGTTGATTTTTGAAAAACAGAAATTTAAAAGAAATACCTCGGCATGGTTCGAGGCTCAACTCACCTCTCGCAATATGAGTTGATTTTTTTGAAAAAAAAAACAGAAATTTAAAAGAAATACCTCAGCGTGACCAGAGGCTCAACTCATCTCTGTAATATGAGTTGATTTTTTTTTGAAAAATAGAAATTTAAAAGAAATACCTCAGCGTGCGACCCGAGGCTCAACTCACTTCTCAAAATATGAGTTGATTTTTTGGAAAAAAAACAGAAATTTAAAAGAAATACCTCAGCGTGACCCGATGCTCAACTCACCTCTGTAATATGAGTTGATTTTTTTTTTGAAAAATAGAAATTTAAAAGAAATACCTCAACATGCGACCGAGGCTCAACTCACTTCTCATAATATGAGTTGATTTTTTTGAAAAAGAGATTTAAAAGAAATACCTCAACAGTGACCGAGGCTCAACTCACCTCTCGCAATATGAGTTGATTTTTTTGAAAAAACAGAAATTTAAAAGAAATACCTCGGCATGATTCGAGGCTCAACTCACCTCTCGCAATATGAGTTGATTTTTTGAAAAAAAACAGAAATTTAAAAGAAATACCTCAGCGTGACCTGAGGCTCAACTCATCTCTGTAATATGAGTTGATTTTTTTTTGAAAAATAGAAATTTAAAAGAAATACCTCAGCGTGTGACCCGAGGCTCAACTCACTTCTCGCAATATGAGTTGATTTTTCGAAAAACAGAAATTTAAAATACCTCAGTGTGCGACCCAAGGCTCAACTCACTTCTCGCAATATGAGTTGATTTTTGAAAACAGAAAATGAAAAATATTTCTTGAAAGAAATAGGGTTTCAGAAAAAATCTAGTGAAACTAAAAAGCCTTCTTCCTCATTAATTCTGTGCAGCTTTCTCCCAGTATTCCTTGCTCTACTGGTATACCTGTATATGTCATGTATGATGTTATTATGATATGCACATGTTTGTCTTAAATGCTTTTGTGTCTAAATGATCATGTCATGCACCCTGGGCTATTTATCACGTGCCCCACTTTTGATTTTCGTGAGGATCCGCATTCATTTCCTCAATTCTTGACTTTCTCTCCAGTTTTGTACTCATCCTCAAGTTCTGTGAGTAATTCACATTTCTCCACATATCACTCTCTTGCCCCCTGCTGAACATTGTTCCTGCTTTCGGGCCCTTGTACTTGTCAAATTCCCATCCAGGTAATGTTCAACATTTCTTTTGTTTAGAGTATGTCATCTTACTATTTATCATTTAAATGAATCAAACACGAGATGCATGGAAAAAATGGCAAAGTAGGCATGAAAGAAGAACCTCACATTCATTTCATTTTTAAAAGAAAGCAACAAACAAAGGAAATTGACAAAGAAAGTTTAACAAATAAAACGTCATAAAGAAAAGAAAGCGAATTCAATGGCCAGAAATGCTCTAGATATCCAATGCATGAACTTCTCCACGTTTCTTTGTCCTGGATCCATTCAAGCACGATTTATTGTGTAGAAGGTTTCGAGCTTCTGAGAATGCTTCAAATATTGCAACTTCGTCATTCAACTCACTGTTCAAGTCATCTTGCACCTTAAGTTCGAGCTCACTTCATTAGGACGCCCTTTCGGGTTTTCATCCTAATCCATTTTGTTTATCAAGACGCCCTTTTTCGGGTTTTCATCTTCATTTTTCTTCTTTTTTTTTACTTTTTTGTTTTTTTTTGTTTTTTTGTTTTTTTGTTTTTTTGTTTTTTTGTTTTTTGTTGTTTTTTGTTTTTTTAGGCATAATATTTCTTCACAGCATCTGAGTTCACTGGATTAGGTAATTCTTTCCCGTCCATCTCAGTGAGAATCAGAGCCCCTCCTGAGAATGCCCTCTTTACAATGTATGGTCCTTCCCAATTTGGTGACCATTTTCTTCAAAAGTCCTTCTATATCGGGAGAATCTTTCTCAGTACGAGCTCTCCTTCGCGAAATTCTCTTGGCCGCACCTTTTTATCATGGGCCGTAATCATTCTCTTCTGGTACATCTGTCCATGACAAATTGCCTTCAAGCGTTTCCCTTCAATAAGGTTTAGCTGATCATATCGAGCTCGAACCCACTCTGATTCCTCTAACCTTGTCTCCATCAAGACGCAGGATGGGATCTCTACTTGATAAGCGAGCGACTTCCATTCCATAGACCAGAGAAAAAGGAGTTGCCCCCGTAGACGTCCGTACCGAGGTGCGATATGCGTACAAAGCGAATGGTAGCTTATCGTGCCAGTCTTTATATGTCTCAGTCATCTTTCCGATAATCCTCTTTATATTCTTATTAGCCGCTTCTACTGCTCCGTTCATCTTCGGGCGATAGGGTGAGGAATTATGATGCTTTATCTGAAATTGCTCACACACTTCTTTCATCATTTTATTGTTCAAATTCAAAGCATTATCTGAAATAATCCTTTCAGGCAAACCATATCGACATATGATCTCCTTTTTAAGGAACCTACAGACTGCAGCCTTTGTCACATAAGCAAACGAAGTGGCTTCTACCCATTTTGTGAAGTAGTCTATAACCACAAAGATGAATCGATGCCCATTGGAAGCTTTCGGGGAAATTGGCCCTATAACATCCATGCCCCACATAGAAAAAGGCCATGGAGAAGTCATGACATGAAGCGGCGACGGAGCTGCATGAATTTTATCGCCATAAATTTGACATTTGTGGCACTTTCGTGCGTAACCAATGCAATCCCTTTCCATCGTCAGCCAAAAATAACCAAGTCTCATAATTTTCCTGGCCATGGTGAAACCGCTAGCATGCGTTCCGCAAATTCCTTCATGAACCTCCACAAGTATCTTTCTAGCTTCAACAGCGTCCACGCACCTCAGGAGCACTTGATATTTTCCCATTTTGTATAGAATATCCCCGTCAAGAACAAATTCAATCGCCATTCTTCTGATTGTTCTTTTGTCATTCTCGTTTGCCTGCTCGGGGTACCTTTGATTCTTGATGTACTCCAAGATATCATGGAACCATGATCGTCCATCTGACTCCTTCCCAATGATAAAACAGTGTGCGGGGACCTCATATATGCTCATTTGGAGAGGCATTATTTCGCATTTCCTGCTTGCTTTGAACATTGAAGCCAATGTGGCTGTGGCATCACCAACTGGTTTTCTTCTCGTGGGAAGTAATGAAAAGTCACTTCTTTGAATTCTTTGACCAATTCTGCCACGAGATCGCGATACTTGACTAATTTCGAATCTCTCACTTCCCAATCTCCACGAATTTGATAAATCACTAACACTGAGTCCCCATACACCTTTAAGGTTTCTATTTTTCGTTCAATGGCTGCACGAAGTCCCATGATGCAAGCTTCATATTTTGCTATGTTATTAGTACAGAAGAAATTCAATCTGGCAGTGAGCGGGTAATGATTTCCTTCCGGTGACACTAAAACTGCTCCTATCCCGTGCCCCAATGCGTTCGATACACCATCAAAACTCATCTTCCATGATTGATCTTTTGATGTTTCACCTTCGGAAATGCACATTAAGTCTTCATCTGGAAAATCAAATTCCAACGGCTCATATTCCTTCATTGCTCGACTTGCCAAGAAGTTAGCTATCGCGCTCCCATTTACCGACTTTTGGCTTACATACACAATGTCATACTCATACAATAAGATCTGCCATTGTGTCATTCTCCTTGAGAGTGCGGGTGATTCCATCAAGTACTTTAATGGATCTAACTTTGAAATTAGCCATGTCGTATGATACAACATGTATTGTCTGGGCCTTCGAACTACCTAGACCAATGCACAACAGAATTTGTCAATTGATGGGTGCTTGGGCTCATATTCTGTGAACTTTTTGTTGAGGTAGTAAATCACCCTTTCTCTTTTCCCGGACTCATCATGTTGCCCTAGCATTCTTCAATCTGGATGGCATCATTTTGCAGTAAAACGTTCCCCACATTGTCACGAATGTAGTTTTCTCCATATCTTCGAGAGCCATCTTTATCTGATTATAATCGAGAAACCATCTTGCCGTATTTCTTCAGTACTGGGACTATGTTTGCTACCCATTTCGAATATTTAGAGACTTGTAAGAAGCCAGCATCATATTGTTTCTTGACTTCTTCTTTTATCTTTAGCAGCATTTCAGGTCTCATCCTTCTCAACTTCTGTTGAACGGGTTTGCATTCTGGTTTCAGTGGGAGCTTATGAACCACCACATCCTCATTCAACCCAGGCATGTCCTGATACGACCAGGAAAATATATCTTTGTACTCATGGAGCAAGGCGATCAAATTCTGTTTGGTGTTCTCTGAAATGGAAGTCCCAATCTTCACTTATTGTTTCTTTTTCACTTCTCAAGTTCACTGTCTCAACAGATTCTTGATGGGGTAAAATTTGTTTCTCTTCTTGTTCAACCATTCTCATAAGTCAAGAGGCGGGTCACCATTTTCAGCATCTTCTTCGACTTTGAATTCTCCTAAACAAATAGCCATCTCGAAATTGATTTCAGGACTTGTAACGGGATTGTTCATGCGGTGGATATCTGAGCACCTGAAAGGTGAATGGGAAAGAAAACTATGGAGGAGCATCAAAGTACTGGAATCAACACACAAAATGTTATGGAATGATATAAAATACATGTAGGAAGATGATATGAAGAGATGGGATAATTACGAAGCTAATAGAAATGAAAAGACCATGACAAAATGCATCTTCATTGATGTTCATTGAAATGATAAAGAGCAAACATAAGCTCTTACAAAAGGAATCCCACTATTTATGGACACACAAAATAAATAGAGAAGTAACATTGAGCATTACTCTGGAGAGGATTTAGAAACTACAAGAAGGTCCACAGCAGTCCAATTGTTCAAAACAAATCTTAGGGGACAAGAGCGTATCATTGAAACATCCTCAATTGTATCACTCTCATTGAGTTCAACATCCATAGTTCTAGCTCTTCAATGCGTTCTATAAGAATGATGTGATTCCAGACTTGTAGTGTCACAACTGTGGATTATACGGTTCTAGCCTTAGTGAATGGTTAGGGTGATATGTATATGCAATGCATGAATGAATGACAAGTGAATGTTAGTCATGAATAAATATACAAGAATTTGGTGTTGATTTCAAGATAGTCCCATATTTTGGCGTTTCATTAATCAAAAGAGCCCATTACAAAACAATTTTCCATCTTGGACTTAACAGTTACACAAATTCCCTGGCCACATCGCCTTGTTTCTTCACTCGTCCTAGGAATTTCGACATACTTGATTTTTGGCTTGGCAACTGAGAGCTTCGGCTTTATCTGATAATTGCACAATTTGCATAGCCGCCTAGCGAATTTCATTGACTAAACTTCAAACCATGTATCAGTCATCCCTGTCAGCTTCATTAGCTTTTTCTTGAAGGTCATCGATTTAGACTCCTTCACATATATCTTGTTGAGTTGCATATTGTCAATGCGAAGCAGGGCAGCATAGTCTTCTATGGTCGGAGTCATATCTTCCTGATTGAAAGTGAAACACTGATAGGCTGGGTCCCAGAATCGAACCATGGCTTGGATCAACTGCTCGTTCACATTAATTGCTATCAAGTGAGCTATATCTCTGTATTTTTCAGTGAAGATACCTCTAGTATCTGAGTCCCACTGCTTTCAAGATCATTCTGACGCACATTTGAGGTCACACGCTCAGGAAGATCAGAGGTGTATCCTTCTTCCAAACTGTTTCTTTTTGCTTTTTGAGTCCTTAAAGACCAATCTCGGACTACAACATTTGTCTTGGTTACTCGTGTAATTGACTCCTCCATCAAAAACCCGTTTTTGGCAACCAGTTTTTAATCAACACCTTCCTAATGAGATGTTTACGATGCATGATGAATAGACCTGTCCATGGGCCGGGCGGCCCGGCCCGTCCCGACGGCCCGCCCGAAATATGGGAGGGTTCGGGTAAAAATATAGGCCCGAAATATGGGCTTGGGCAGAAAAAGAGGCCCGTTTAAAAAATGGGCCGGGCCTCGGGCAGAATTTTTTTGGCCCGGGCCCGGCCTGAAAATATATTAAATATATTAAATATATTTTTATGTTTAAAATATAATAGTTTAAATTTTTTATGTTTAAAAAATATATATTTATTTTTATGTTTAAGTTTTTACTTTTTAGTTTTAGTTTTCATTTCCCAATCCACCGTCTGTCTTCCAATTCCAAATCCCTAACCTTCTCTTTCTTGACTGCCGATCCACCTCCACCGTCAAGACCTCTACCGATCCACCTCCGGTCCTCCACCCACTTCCAGAATCAAGCGTTTAAGGGTTCGTTTCTTCCCGAATCGCCAAGTAGAAGCAAGCATACAAGGGAGTTTAGTACAGGTACGAGTTTGCTCTTCTTCTTCGATTTCCTTGTTTTCATTCTCTTTAAGATACTTCATTTCTTCTGATTATTCTTCTTCAGGTTACTCTTTTCTTTGTTTGCCTGCTGATCTTCTTTGTTTGTCATTTATTTTCTTGTTTCTTCATTTTTCTGTGTTACATAAAAATGCTAGCCTGAAATATAATAAACGCCTTTTGTGTTTTGAGATTCTAAGATGACGTTTCAGGGTTCATTGATGCCATGCGTAATAGCTGCTTTGCTTGATGGTCCGAACCTAATGATGTCTCATCAACTGTTCTTTTTTATTTTTTTTGCAATGCCTTAGAAGATGCAAAAAACCTAGGAATAGAATGTCTCCACTTATTGGTAATCCTGATATTTCGATACCAACTTCCAATTTTGATGGATGTCTGTTAGACTTGCTCTTTTAAAAGAAGAGCCTATGAACACTTTAATTAGAAGTATGAAACTTTTTTTAAAATTAAAAAAGCCCATAAGAAAACTGGGTGAAACATTGAAATGATGAAGAGGGGTCTGTAAGGAAATTGATTGTTGTTTAGTCAACAGATTAGATGAAAAGGATAATCAAACTCAACGCCCCATTGCGTGGGGCTAGGAACTTTAGATTAGATGGCCAACCACGTTCAGTCCCACTCTATTCCATAGATGTGAAACGCGTCTCAACAGTCAACACTCATTAAATCATTTTTTTTTACAAAAGCCTAAGGCGAAATTGTTTGAGTTGATTGAACGTTTGGACTAAATGGTTGTTTTTTTTCCTCTCCAGTTATGGAACTATATTGTCCTCATTAACCTTGTTGTTTTGGTCCTCAAAGTAATTTGCTATGGTCTGATATGGTATATGAGGTTTCGGTCCTATGAGCTAATTTGCATGTATTGGTTTGTATTTAGTTTCATGTTTTTTATTTTACTCTGAGGTCAGCAAGTAATTGAATAGGGAATACATCTAGCAGTATTTTGGAAAGAGACTTCAAGCTGCTATAGAGTTGGCTGTAACTAAATTGGACCTAAGCTGTTTTATCCTTTGATAGGAGTTTTAATGCGTACTGTAACTAAATTGGACCTAACTTGTTGCTGGTTTTACTTTTATTTTACCCACTGAGATCTGAAGTCTCTTCAGAGTATTGTTTTTGGCTTAATGATTTTTGCCTTTTTCTTCTTCTGTGCAATAACTTGGGAGTGTGTACAAACTACTAGTTCTTATTAGTTTTGGAATCAGTCCAATCCGCATGATTTTTTAATCTGCAGTACATGATTTTAGTAAACATTAGGATTAATGTTTTTTACTTTTTCAGGCATTAGGTACCAGATTCACTCAATTTGTACAGCCTGTATTTCAGAGGTGCATAAATATCATCCAGACTCAACAATTGGCTAAGGTGTTTATCAATTTGACTTTTATTTCTCTTCTAATAAGCAAGTTAGGTTAATTTGTTCATTTCTGCTTTTCTCTTTATGGTTGCCTGATGCTTTTATTGGCACATGTTCATTTTTATTCACTGTAATAGATTTTTCTCTGCTAGATGTATTGGTATATGAGGTTTCGCTCCTCATAGATTTTTTCTTGTAATAGATTTTTTACTGCTAATAGATTTTTATTCAACGTAATAGATTTCATTAATTTTTTTGGTACATATGTAATTTAGCTTATAGAATAAGTATGAATATCTCAATTGTTTAAACGCAAAGGATGTTTTCTAGTTTAGGTTTATATTATATATTTAATAATTTGCCTATGGTTTATATATAAATTTGAAATCTAATAAATGTTTTTGTTCCATTCAATATTTCAATTCCTATTCATTTTTGTTTGCATTTTAATTTTGTTTATGTTTTCCTCTACATAACGGTAACGAACTTTCAAAGTTAAACTATTTTTCTAGTTTTCATTTGTAGACCATGATATCCTTTTAAAATTATTTCAAAATTTTTTATACAAGGTAATTTTAAAGATAATTGATTGTAGCTTAAAATTATTTCAAAAGTTAGTATGAATTTTATTAAAAAATATTTAATAACAAATTATATATTTGTAAGTTTTAAAAGATTAAATTAATTTTTATAAAAGTAAGCATTTAAAGAGTTCAAACTTCAAAGTAAGCATCTAAGCTACAATTTTTAGCCTATTTGTATATTTAATAAAATATGAACCTATTTGTATCAAAGTATGCGTATAAGCTACAATTTAGACAGCAAGTATGCATTTTGTTTGAACTTGTTTTTATATTTAATAAAATATAAACCTATTTGTATCAAAGTATGCATATAAGCTACAATTTAAATAGCAAGTATACATTTTGTTTGAACCTATTCTTATATTTAATAAAATATAAACCTATTTGTATTAAAGTATGCATATAAGCTACAATTTAAACAGCAAGTATGCATTTTGTTTGAACTTGTTTTTATATTTAATAAAATATAAACCTATTTGTATCAAAGTATGCATATAAGCTACAATTTAAACAGCAAGTATGCATTTTGTTTGAACCTATTCTTCTATTTAATAAAATATAAACCTATTTGTATTAAAGTATGCATATAAGCTACAATTTAAACAGCAAGTATGCATTTTGTTTGAACCTATTTTTATATTTAATAAAATATAAACCTATTTGTATCAAAGTATGCATATAAGTTACAATTTAGACAGCAAGTATGCATTTTGTTTTAACCTATTTGTATATTTAATAAAATATTTGTATATATATATTCAAGAACGAGTTATAAATAAGATTATTTTTCGATTTCAAGACTTCAATTTTATGACTATGGCTAGTTCGAACACTCCTATACCGTGGACGATGGGTTTAATGAGTACGAAAGTGCTGTCAAACGTCAAAAGTCTACCACTTCAAAGGTGTGGGATGAAATGACAAAGCTTGAATGCGAGAACAAAAATGAATTGAAGGCACAATGTAATCACTGTAAGACTATCTTCTCTGCTAAATCTTCTAGTGGAACCTCTCATTTAAGACGTCATCTAAATAGCTGTTTGAAAAAAGTTAATAAGGACATCACTCAATACACCATAGCCACTCAACCATCACCAGAAGGTGTTCCATCTATAAAAAACTACAAGTTTGATGCTGATGAGTGTCGTCAAGCTATTTCTACTTTTCTTGTGTGTGGCAAGCATTCATTTAGGACAGTTGAAGAACCGGGATTTAAATACATGATGAGAATTGCTAGTCCTAATTTTAAGAATATAAGTAGACAAACAGCTACTAGGGATGTCCTAAAGTATTATGCAAAAGAGAGAGATCATGTTAAAGAAGAGTTGGGTAAAGCACCTGGTTTAATTTGTCTAACTTCTGATAATTGGAATTCGGAGCACACTAATGATGAATATATTTGCATTACTGCTCATTGGGTTGACCAAGATTGGAAGCTACAAAAGAGAATCATAAGGTTTAGAGCTTTATTTCCTCCGTATGATGGTTTGAACATAGCGGATGAGCTTGTTTTATGTTTATCTCAATGGGGTATAGATAAGAAAATTTTTAGCATCACTTTGGATAATGCTTCTTATAATGATGTTATGGTTTCTTGTCTTAAAAATCGTTTTCGTGCAAACCGAGCTATTTTGTGTGATGGTGCTTTTTTTCAAGTTAGATGTTGTGCACATATATTGAATCTTATAGTTAAAGCTGGTTTGGAGCTTGCCGATGATGTTGTTTGTAAGATTCGAAATGGGATTAGGTACATAAAAAAGTCAGGAATTCGTAGAAAATGATTTTATGATGTGGCCGACAAAAGTTTTCATTTGAATGTGACCAAAAAGTTACGTCAAGATGTGTGTGTGAGATGGAATTCTACTTATTTGATGCTTGAATCTTCTCTTTACTATAAAGATGTGCTAGATTATTGGGGCCAACGGGATAAAGATTATCAAATGTTTGCACTTTCTAGCGAGGAGTGGAGAAATGTTGCTATTCTTTGCAAATTTTTGAAAGTATTTTATGATGTGACTTGTGTTTTTTCTGGTTCTAATTATCCAACGGCTAATCTTTATTTTAGAGGGGTTTGGAAGGTTCACAAGCTCTTGCTTGATATAGTTAAAGGCCCTTATTCATTTTTAACTCCAATGGTTAAGCAAATGCAAGAGAAATTTAATAAGTATTGGGCTGAGTATTCGTTGATATTGTCATGTGCTGCAATTTTAGATCCTCGTTACAAGTTGAATTATGTGCAGTATTGCTTTAAAACAATCTATGGTGTTCATGCTTCAGATTTTTTTGAGACCATTCTTAGCAATCTTAGACTCTTGTTTGATGAGTATGTTAAGAAATCCAAATCCATGTCTTCCTCTTTGGCTGGGAGTTCTAATGTTTCGGATAAAAATCCTGTTGATTCTGGTTTGGATGAACACGATGATAATAGTGCTGATTTTGGGGGATATTTTGATGAGAGTGATGATTATAAACAGTATTTAAGTAAATCTAGCACTAGGAGTGAAAAGTCACAGTTGGACATTTATTTGGAAGAACCGGAGCTTGAGTTGAATAGTCAAATAGATGTTTTAGATTATTGGAGCAAAAGTTCAGTTCGATACAATGAGCTTTCATTATTGGCTCGTTATCTTTTGGCAATTCCAATATCGACTGTAGCTTCCGAATCGGCTTTTAGCATGGGTAAGAAAGTTATCACACCTATCAGGAGTTCACTTAAGCCAAAAACGGTTCAAGCCGTTGTTTGCTTGGATGATTGGATGAGAGCTAAGGGATTTTCAGCAGGTAATTATTATTCTCGTTTTATTGTTGTAATGATGAATATTATTTTTCATCAATTTGATTATCTAATTATTCATTCTTATTTCATGTTAGAAATTGGTTGCAAAAGGACGATGACGACGATGACGAAGATGACGCGGCGATGACGACGATGACGACGAGGTTTCTTTGATTGCTTTTTAAGATACTTTCTTTCTAAATGTTTAAATTTTAATTTAGCTAACAATTTATATTTTGTTATAAAATTAAATATGTTGATCGATTAATGTATGAATACTATGGTTTGTTGTTTATTGCTATGAAATTAAGTATGTTTAAATATTTTGTTATAAAATTTAGGTGACAGGATAGAATTGGCAGTGATAAAATTAGACTTATAGCAATGAACTACCTATGGGAGATTTGAGAGTATTGTTACTAATATTACAAAGGTTTGTTCAAGACTATGATGTAATTATATGATGTAGCAAGCATGAATATTTGGTTATGATTATTTAAACCCGTATTGTATTGTCAAGTTTGAATAGATTATTATGAGTTATGGCAATTCATTATATTTTGTTGCCTAATTTAATTTGAGGATTGACAACATGCTGGCAGCAAAAAGTCCAAAATGCAATCACTGCACTACTTTAACCAATATGGAGCATCAAACAAAACATAAAAAATGGAACCCAAAATCAAATTAAAGATAGCGCTTTGTAATCTACAAAAAGAGTAAAAAGATGGAGGGCCTTCTGCAAGTAGTCACTACTCACTACCTTAACCCAAGAATTAATCAACATATACACAGATTTTAAAAAAATCAATGAATGTGAAGAAGAGGATTAGACTTCAGAGTCAGTAAAGTTTCTTTCATCTGCTGATTCTAGTTGCAATTCTCTCGTCATTGATCGGAATAAATAAAATCACAGCAAAATATCAATAACCAAACTTTACTAATCAAATGATAATAATAAAACATGCGAAAATAACAAGTTGGTAGTGTTACAAAATAATAATAATAAAACATCAAGTTTGTTTTACTAATCAAATGTTAGATTTTATTACAACAATTAATACAATTAACAATTAATAATTTGATAATTTTACTAACAATTAATTTTAATAACAATTAGTTTTAATTTTATTTAAAAATTAAAATTAAAAACGGGCCGGACCCCATATTTTTTCCTCGGGCCGGGCCTGGTAAACGGGCTGAATTTTTTTTGTGGGCCCGGCCCATGGACACCTCTAATGATGAATAATAAAATGAAGAAAAAAATAACATTGGTTAGAGATCACAATAGAAATAGACAGAAGAAAATAGAAAAATAAAGACTATGGAAAATTTAACAAATTAAGCTATTCAATCATGCAATTTGGTGGAACAGACTCACACATTTTTTTTTTGCCCCAACATGCTTTACAAAAACCTATCCCACATACCATCAGACAATTTATCCGGCCCAATTTATTAAACAGACTCAATTCATTTGCAAATAAATGTAAATGTAAAAGAAATAAAAGGTAAGAGGCCTTTCTCCCGTGCACTTATTTTGGTAACTATCAAACGGACAGAGGTTCGGAATGGCTCTAATTGGGTGGCTCGTACGGTTCACTATATGTGGCTTCGGTTCTAGAAAGGTACTCGAATTGTCCATACTGTCACCTACTAAGGTAAGTACGGAGCCTCGGTTATCACCCGTCATGGGCTCACGAGCTCAATTCGAGGGGTTACGTTTACTTATACCTATGTGGAGGGACAAGTTAACTCACGAAAGCATAAGTCTTACGTAACCCGGAAGTATTTCACTAGCCTGTGCGGAGGGACAAGTTAACTCACGAAGGCGTAGCGTTTACTTCCACTTAAACGGACGGAGCTCGGGTAGAGAGCTCATGTTATGCAAGAATGCAAGTGCACGGTGTGTGGGGAGAAACTCACAAACCTTTTATTTTTTATTTACTAAAACAAAAAACGTAAAACGTAAAACTTAGAGCTGACAAAAACAGAAAAAAAAAAACACGTTAGAAAAATATTAATTTAAAAACCGAATGCAAATGCATGACTTTTTAAAACAAAATTCAAGGATCACGATTAAAAATTAATTTGAACAAGAAAATTTGAAAATTTTGACAACACGCGTTTAACATCAGACTCGACTCTCACAAAAGGTCCCCAGCGGAGTCTCCAGCTGTAGTGACCTAAAAATTTCAGGTACGGGCGCTAATCGAAGCGATTATTGAAAATTTAAAAACAGCATCTCGATTTTATTTGCAAAAGGAGTCGCCACCGATGTTTTTTTTCTAGGTGTGATCGGACACCTAATAAATTCTCTTTTTAGAAGAAAAATTTATTTTTAAATTTTCCTAAAAAAGAGGTAATTTTAGGTTTGCGTGAAAATCCAGAGAAAATTAGGGTTCGGGAGTCAGTTACGCGCGAGGAAGGTATTAGCACCCTCGCGACGCCTAAAATTGGTATCTTATTAAACGCGCGTTGTTTTAATTCTCAAAAATACAAGTTCAATTTAATCGTTAATCGCAATCCAATCAAATTACGAATTTTTTTTAAAACACGAACATTTTTCGAAACAATTTTTTTATTTTTATTTTTAAACACGAAAAATTTTTAAAACACGAGAATTTTAGAGACACGAAAATTATTAAAACACGAAAATTTTTGAAAACACGACAATTTTGAAACACGCGATTTTTTTTGAAAACCCGATTTTTTTGAAGCGCGAAAATTTGTAAAACACGAGAATTGTTGAAAACACGCAAATTTTTGAAAACACGAAAATTTTTGAAACACGAAAATTTTAGAAACATGGAAATTTTTAGAAGACACGAAAAATTTTGAAAAATGGAATTTTTTGAAAACACGGGAATTTTTGAAAACACGGGAAATTTTTTTGAAAACACGAAAATTTTTAAAACATAAAATTATATTTTGAAAACACGAAGATTTTTGAAACATGAGAATTTTTGAAAACAGGAATTTAAAAAAAAACACGGAAATTTTTGAAAGACGAGAAATTTTTTTGAAAACACGAAAATTTTTGAAACACGATTTTTTTTAATAAGTACCGTATTTAACACGAATCAATGATATTCATCCCTACATGGCAATGAAATTATTGAATTAGTGTCAAATTGATTCAACTTAATATTTAATCGTGATTCTATTAAAACACGAGAATTTTTATTACTATTTATTTCAAAATTTTTAAACACGAGGATTTTTCAATGTTTTCGTTCGGTTTTTTTTTAAAAGGGCGTCCCGTATTTAACACGAGCCGTCGATATTCACCCAACATAGCGATGAAATCAACGACTTGATGCTAAATCGGTTCGTTGCCTTATTTATTTTTTAGAAATAAAATAAAATAAACTTATAAAAAATTAAATACAAAAAAATAAAAGGCTTAAAAATATATCAACAATATTAAAAACATCATTCAAATACGAGAATTAAATTAAAAATAGGTAAAAGAGAAATTACCAAAAAGCTCAAAAATACGAGATCGACTGATCAAAAATACGAGCTTGACCGAGAGAGCTACACGACTCGAGCCTTCCTTTTTTTCCTTTTTCCTTTTTTTTTTCTTTTTCTCTTTCCTTTTTTTTTTCTCTTTTCTTTTTTTACTTCTTTTTCCTTTGGCCTGCTACAGATTGGGCCTGGGACTGCTGGGCCTGATGCTGGTGCGCTGGGCCTGGGCGCTCGGCCTGCTGCTGGTGCGCTGGGCCTGGGCGCTCGGCGTGCTGCTGCACCTGCTGCTGCTGGTGGGCCTGCTGTTTCTGGGCTGGAGGGCTGCTAATGGCTGCTGCTGTATGGGTGGCCTGCTGCCCTTTTTTTTTTTCTGTTTTCTTTTTTTTTTTGGACAGGCCCGCTGTTTTGGGGGGGCTGTTGGAGCGCGGGTCGGGTCGGCTCCGAGGGTTGGGACGGGTCAGTCGGGTCGGGTTGACCCGACTGTGATATTTTTTCCCTTTTTTTTTCTTTCTCTTTTTTTTCTTTTTTTTTCTTCTTTTTTCATTCTTTCCTTTTTTCTTTTTCTTCTTCGGGCTGAACCTAGCCCTTTTTTGCGCCGTCAACGACGGTCCCTCCGTCCGGTGGTGCGGTGGCTGGCGCGCCTCCCTTCTCTTCCTCTCTCTCTTTTCTTTCTTCTCTTCCTTCTTTTTGGCTGCTGTTTTTTTGCTTGCTATTTTTATATTTTTTGCTTGTTGCTTTGTTTTGCTAGGTGTTGGCAATGGTGGTGTAGGGCGGTGGACACGGTGGCGCTACGACGACGGTGGCTGCAGAATGAATCGGCCGAATTCCAGATTTTTTGAAGCTTCTTTGCTCTTTTTTTTTTCTTTTTTGTTCTTGAATTTTTTTTTTTGATTGCTCTCCCCCTCCCTCTCTCTTTTCATTTTCTTTTTAATCTCTTGATTTTTGTCTTCTTTCTCTTTGTTTTCAGGTGGCAGCGAAGAGGGGAGGCCATGCATTGGGCC
Source organism: Gossypium raimondii (assembly GCF_025698545.1). NCBI lineage: Eukaryota > Viridiplantae > Streptophyta > Magnoliopsida > Malvales > Malvaceae > Gossypium > Gossypium raimondii. The sequence goes on from NC_068575.1 coordinate 50,672,513, forward strand.
AACGGCCGAAAATCACGGAGGGCAGGTGCGCAAATCGCGCCTGTCTGCTAGAGGGACCAGATCGCAAATGTAGCAAAACTTTTGGGGCCAAGCATAATTTTGAGAAAATTTAGGGGTCAAAATATAATTTCAAGAAGTTGATGGGCCAAAATGTAATTTTAGGAAAGTTTAGGGGTGAAAATGCAATTTCAAAAAGTTTAGGGGGTCAAAATATAATTTTTTATTTTTTGTATTTTTTTATTTTTTTTTAAAAAAGCACGAAATCGAGCCGGACAAAATTCAGTGATTACATCAGTTTTTGTTTTTGTTTTTGTTTTCATTTCAATTTATAATTTATTTTCATTTACACTTTCATTCCATTTCATAATCATCATTTCATTTCATATTCATTTAACATTTCATTTCATATTCATTACAAATTACATTTCATTTCATATTCATTTAACATTTCATTTCATTAATTTTTTTTCATTTAAATTTATTTTTTCCTAATATACAATTTTTTTCATATTAATCACAAGTAATCTCATTTCAAGTTATCTTTTTCAATTCGTTTCATATTTTTTTCATATTAATTAGAAGTAGTCTCAACATCAGGGTCATTTAAATTTTTTCATATTTTATTTAAAATTTTTCTCAATTTAAATATCATTCCATTACAAAATTTTAAATTTCATTTAAATTAAAAAATTTATCATTTCAGTTTTATTTTTTTGCTTTTTAGGCCTGAAATGTTGGATCAAATCGTAGGCACTAGGCCTATTGGTGCCGGCCACTAATATACCATTTCCCAGGCCTACCGCAGGCCTGGCCTAACATGTACTTTCATCTTTTTTTTTTCATTTCATTTCATTTCTATTTCTATTTCCATTTCATTTCATTTCATTTCATTCCATTTGTATTTCCATTTTATTTCATTTCCATTTCCATTTCCATTTCATTTAAATTATCTTTTTTTTTTCATTTAAATTTAATTTTTTTCTCATTTCATTTAAATTATCTTCCCATTTTAATTTAATTTTTTTGTCATTTCATTGAAATTATTTTTTTTCCATTTAAATTTAATTTTTTCTCATCTCATTTAAATGATCTTTTTCCATTTAAATTTAATTTTTTTCTCATTTCATTTAAATTATCTTTCTTTCCATTTTAATTTATGTTTTTACATATTAATTTTTCTCTCATTGTAATTTATTTCATTTAATGTGTTTTAAATTAAATATGTATGTATATTGGATTATATTTAATCAATTGTAATTTGAATAAAGTATATCATTTGTATAATCTTTCATATTTTTACAATGGTTTTACAAGAACATGCACTCAATAATATATCATTCGTCATCTTCGAGTCCGGCATTATGAGATGATTAACTGGAAACATAGGCACGATGTGGGCAAGTTGATCAGTTGTGTCCGGATGTTTGACACACAGTGCACAGTTTGGGTTCGCTTGTCTCCTTGACGTCCATGTCATTTTAAATTCTCGTCGATTGTGGTCGACCTTTAGGATGTCTACAGAGACTACGGTCAGGCACTATCTCGAAAACAGGCGGTGGAACTTCCCAGTTTGAGATATCAGGGATTACAGGAAATTCATTCCCTTATATACGCAATGTGCGTTGCAACATGTAGATCTCGTCTATGAATTGTTCAACATTTAAGTTTGCTCTCGCACACGCTACATGAACATGTGCACACGGGTATCGAAGAGTCTAAAATATCTCACACTCGTATCGCTTGTTTCACAGATCAACTGTGTACGGTCTAGGTCGAAGACCAAAACGACAGCCGATGTACTATTGAACTCGGAAAGTCTCTAACTCGTGCGAATGCAATTCTGTGTTCATTATTCGTGCCCTTCGACTATTTACTGCAATGGCCTTTCGGACGACCTTAACGTACAATGTCCGGCTTGATCTGCTTAGCTTGTCTCAATCCCATCCTAGGCATCAATGTGGCCAACCTATAGAATGTTGCCGAGAAAATAGCAGAAATCGGCAGATGACGTGTGCACCTCAATACAAAGTTGACCGCCTCTACTAGGTTAGTCATCATCTACCCAACTGAAACCCCTCATCATAACTTTGAGTCTATTTCCAGTTCTCCATGCTACCCAGCCATGTCCGAAGATTTGTTGGTAAAGATTTTAAAAACTTATAGGCTGAAAAATTTGAAAATGAATTTTTGAAATAAATACAAACAAATTTTTTTTACCCATGTTCATGAGTTCTTTTTTCTAATTTTATTCTTATAACCTCTATGGAAGTTTACCGCGATGTGCCGAATGCAATAAACAGACCTCCACGGAACCTCCGATCGCCTTATCGCAGCAAGTAATCTTTTCGATCTATCTGATATAAGGAAAATGTTGTATTCTCTGATAACGTGCCTCCGCAGATTTATGAGGAAAAATTCCCAAGACTCGAAGCGCTCACGCTCCACGATGGAGAAAGTGATCGAAAGTACATTTCAATTGTCGTCTTGTGCAATAGCAATCAGGAGTATTTATGTGTATTTTCTGTACAACCAGGTCCCGTCCACCTACACCATCGACTTACAGTGAGGGATGGCCTTAACACACGGCTCGAACATCTAAAACAATCGGTGAAAAACTCGTTTCCCCGATTATATCTCCTCATTCGGGCCTTTATACGACAGTGTTTGCAAATCAGGCACTGTCCCAGGTACATACTCCCGTATCCCGGCTATCCACCATTGAAGCTCGTTGTATGACGCATTCTAGTCACCATACAACTCTCGCATCACCATTTTCTTTGCCCATCATGCCTTTTGGTACAACACTTTATCCTTGAATCGAGCTTGCACGTCTGCAATAAGGACCGACATCTAAATGGTGGGCAACTCTTTCACCAAAGGGATGATGCAGTTGCATATAATTTTTGCATTTAACTTTTGATAGTCTTGCGACATACGAGCAAATGTGCATGTGTATGGACCTTCTAGTTTCCTTATCATCCATATATGTGTCTGCTGCATTAATACGACTCGAACATGCCAGTTACAACCACTTGAGGATTTCCAACATTCTCCTACGTACAAAGATTGTGTCGACTTCGTTACTTTATAATCCACACCTAACTTCAAGCTAAGTTGTTTTATAGCATGTAAACAGTCTTTTTTGTTATCGAATTATTGTCCTACGAACGAATCTTCATCGTCAAATTCATCATCAAGTAGGTAAGTCGTGTACAATGTTCGTATATTCCAGGAACTCGCGTACAAGAGCTGCATCAGGATCCACGTCGATCATGAAGGACCCTGGATTATTTCTTATAACTATACTAGGGCCCATGTTCCAGTCCAAAACTTGACTGATCTTCCCAAGAGACGTTAAGATCAAAATCAATTCCAGAGCGCTGGCTTGCTGGAATTACAACTTGAATGGGATCCAGTTCAACTATCTCCGTGAACAACTCAACCGGGCTGAGATTTTCTATCTCAGGGGGGAAATAAATTGCTATCATTATCACTAGATCATCGTCATCTTCAAGCTCCATTTCTGAGAACTCGAGTGGATCTGTTGAAACCAAAAATTTGTAAAACAGTCACAACATTTGCTTTCCACAATAGGTTTCTATCTTTGTACTGATTTTTTGTTTTAAATCCGCCAGCGAAACACGCTTGTTGAATCTTATTCCTATTTTTTCCCGACTTTAAAATACATAGCCTTCTTCAGTTGTATTTATCATTTCTCTATCGAAATGAACATAAACAAACAAAATTTTAGAACTCATCTTAAAAAAAATTTGCTTCCTTCTGAACAATGAAAAAACTAATATTTTTAATCTCGATTTTCAACTAATGAAGCAAACAAAAACTCAAATGGAAGACAAAAACTCAAATGACACTGGTGCCAGCCATTAATGTCTCAAAGTAAAAAAAATGCATTAGAAGCCGAAAATTGTACTTGGTGCCGGTCATCTACTGGCCAGCACCCAAATTTTTTTTTCTTTATTTAAATACACTGCTGTCGGCCATCAGTGTCCTAAAGTAAAAAAAACTGCCTTGGGGACCGTAAATTGTACCTGGTGCTGGCCATCTACTGGCCAACAAAATTTTTTTATTAAATGTACTTGGTGCCGGCCATTGCATGGCCCGCACCAAATTTAAAAAAAAATACACTGGTGCTGGCCATCAATGTTCCAAAATAAAAAAAAATTACATTGGGAGCCGAAAATTATACTTGGTGCAGGTCATTACATGGTTAGCACCCAAAATTTTTTTTAAATACATTGGTGCTGACCATCAGTGTCTCAAAGTAACAAAAATGTGCCTTGGGAACCAAAAATTGCATCTGGTGCCGGCCATCTACTGGACAACACCAATTTTTTTTAAAATATTGGTATTTTTGTATACCAGTATGATACAGTTTTAAAAAAAATACCCTGGTGCCGACCATTGTGTTCCCAAACCAAAAAAAATCATTTTTTAAGGCCTGACACAATCATCAGGTAATGATGGGGCCAAAACACTAGGTAGTGCCGGCCATTGGGTTCCCAAAACCCAAATCTACTGTTCATTTCAGGTCATTTTGGTGAATGTTTTTGAACCAGGGTCTTTTTTGTAAATATCAAATTTTTTTGGGTTAGATGGGTAAAATAACCCATACACAAAATGACAAATCTGTCTCCACACTGTAACAAGAATTTCTTTTCCAATTTTTTCATTCGCATAGTAAATTTTTTTTAAACCATTACCTCTTCATAAGTTATGAATTTATCTTTTATATTTTTTATTTGATTAATTTTAGTTATTTTTTGAAGTTAAAATTTTAAGTTATTTTAATCTATCTCGTCAGCAATTGGCGTTGATATGGAGTGCCACATCAGTATTATGAATGTTGATGTTGACGTTGTAACGTTAAAAAAACAAAAAAATGTTAGTCAAAGAGCTTAATTAAATGCATTTTTCCGTAGGACTTAATTGATTTTTTCACCAAAGCTCAGGGACTTATATACCCCTTTAACCAATTGACCTTTGATACATTCTTTTTTTGAAGTACCTTTGTACATTTGTTAAATTTTCACTTCGGTACTTAAAAAAATTTTCACATCAATTTGGTAACTTATTATTCATTATGTCATGTGATTATTCCTTATGTTTCGCACATTTAGTCATGTGATTGATTTGTATTAAGAGAGGTGGTTACTTTTGGCTATGTTTTTGTGTTTTGATGTTTAGTACATGTCATCTTCATTTGAGCTTAATAGGTATAGGTTAAAGGAAGCAAAGAGCAAACTAGTTCAAAAGGTGTCACTGCTCATGAAAGGAAGTCACTTCATTCTCCTAGAAATATTGAAACTGAATCAAGGCTATTGTTTGAATTAAATCGATCAATTGGATTGAAAATCGGTTGGGATATTGGTCCAAATAAAGGCATCAAACTGATTGACTTATGAATTAGTATAAACCAGTTGAATTCTTTTTTTTCTAATATTTGTATGATTGTCGAAGTCGCCAAGAATTAAATCTACTTGAAAATATAACTTAGTAGATAGCAGGAAGTAGGGTCGTGCCCATAGAGACCGGTAATAATTTTATTTCTTTAATAAACAAGTAAAATAAACAAAAGATAATGAGGGTTTAAAATTATATGAAAAGGATAAAATTAAAGTAAGGATATTTTTGAAGCATTCGTTGCGAATAAGATAGAATTATTAAGGACCGAAAAGTCATGAAATATTAATGAAAAAAAGTATCGACAAATGATAACAAGAAAGGCAATACAAAGGAAATGAGAAAGATAGAGTGAAATGATACAAGTATTAGGTTAATAAGGAATTGGAAGGTGATGGGCAATGACCATCAAATAAGGAGATAACAAATAATATAATGAATGTAAAAGAATATATATATTACAAAAATTGAAGGAAGAAAATATTGATCTTAAGATAAAAGAAATGAAGAAGGAAGTGAAGTAGTAGGTTGGCGTAAAAGAGAAGAAATCACTAAGTGTTTAATAAAATATTAAGTGAAGAAAAATAATAAATCGATTTGAAACCAACAAAGAAGTATAGATGCATGTTTAAGGAAAAAGAGACGAAGTAATGTTTGAAGTATTAAATCGAAAATTGTTGATAGTCATGAAAGTGAAAAATACTCATCTAAGTTTGGAGTAAAATGACGTGTTAAAGATATCATGGCTTAGGGGCGGGGCTAGAAATTTTTTTGAGGGGTCGAAATAAAGTTTTATGTTTTTATAATAGCAAAAGTGAAATTTCACCATTTTAATAGCTTATATCTTTATAATTTTAAAAGAATTAAATCATTTTTTTTCTCATTCATGGGGGCCAAAGTGTAATTTTATCATATACTAATTCAAAATTTTTAAAATTATAAAAGAACTAAATGTGAAATATTCCATTTTAGGGGCAGGGCCCTGCCATTCTTAGCTCCTTGATCGTGACTAGTATAAGAAATAATAGTGTAACTAGAGATATTTGTGACAAGAATGAAGGGAATAAGGGTACAAAGGAAGAAAAATAAGTGATAAGTGAACAAATGAGAAAGGAAATATGAAATCATGAAGATGGTTTCAAGGAAATTAGATTGAGTAAGGAGTTTTGATTAAATAAAAGGAAATATTTAAGAAAAGAACATCATCGTATATGAGGTGCAAAATTATATATGAATTTAATATATTTGTGATAAGGTTAAATAGAAGAAGATGAATGCCAAGGAAGTGTAAAGTAATGTTATGTGGACAAAAGTGTAGAATGAGTAGAATCGTAAAGAAAGTTGAATCGAAAAGGATTGAAGAGTAAAGAGATAATGAAGTTCATGGTCAAGAAAATCAAGAAAATTTTGATGACGAAATTTATTTTAATTGGGGGGGGGGGGGAATATAACACCCCTAAACTTGTTTTGTTATAAAAGTAGTATAAAGTGAAAATTGTGCATAATGGGTTCCTCAGTAAAGTAAAATAAGGAATATAATTGATAAAAGAGAAGGTTAATGCACGCCATAATAAGTAAGTTTTGATATATATTAATTTAAGGCAAAGACTAAACCGCAAAGATGTGAAAATTTTTGGGACTCAAGTGTGAATATTTGAAATCTGAGGGGTTGAAAGGTAAATATGAGAAAGTTAAAAGACCAAAAGTGAAAATAAATCAATTTCTTGTGACTTGAAATTGGTAAACATGGACTAAATTGAATAAGTGGAGAATATGAAGGACTGAATCACAATTTTACCAAATTAAGTGATGATTCAAGGAAGAAATTGTAGAGAATGTTGAATGGTAAAATAGTCATTTCTCAATTAAGATAATTATCATGAAGCATAATAATAATTGTGAATTTTGGTGTTAGATTTTGATTGGCTAAGATTATTTTAATATTATTTTAATATAAGATATTTTATTATTTAATTAATGGTTAAGAAGATAAAAAGAAAAGAAGATGAAAATTTCTCCATCTTTCTTTTAAGCTTACATCCACCATTTTTGAAGAAAAGAAAGTCTTGTTTTCTTTGCAAATTGGTTTTTCCATCAAAGTTCACCATTTTCACCTAGAAATCAAAAGAATTTTCAAAACCACTAAGAGGGGAAAATGATAAGAAGATTATGGTGAACATGGATATCAATTTGGGTTTAAGAAAGATAGAATTGGAGGAAAGAGGAAATCACGAGAACAAGGTATGAATTTCAAGGTTTCATCATGTTTTTAAGTTTAATCTTGTTAGAAAAGCAAGGAAGTGATGTTAAAGTAGATAATCCTCATGAAAAGTTTTATGCTATTGACATGATATTGAGGAGAGAGATAGAGGAAGGGATTCAAGTGGCAAAGAAAAGAGAAAAACAAGTGATTAAAGGTTGAAGAGAGGCAAGTACCTTGAATTTTCTTGTTACCTAAGGACTAAAATGTAAACTTTATGAAATTTGTGATAAACTAGTAAAATGAAGTATAAAATAATTTGATATGTGCAATAAAATATTATTATATAAAGATTAATTGAAGTTGTGATATAGTGGTGAATTAAACATCAAGTGATGGTAGAGTGAAATTATAGTAAATATTGAATTTCCATGATGTTAAGGACTAAATTTGAATTTGTGAAATTTATAATTGAAACAAGAGAAGTGAAGTGCATAAAAATTTGATATGTGAAATAAGATATTATAATGAATTATTTTGATTAAAGTGTTGTGTGATAGTGAATTTGAATGAAAGGTGAAATTAGAAGCATATTATAATAGTTATTGAATTTTCATAATGTTAAGAACTAGATTGCAAGATACTTAGAAATGGCAACAAGTACTAAAACGTTAGAAAAATTATTCAAGTGTTACATGGAAGGAATTGATTTAAAGTGATTATGTAGGGAAAAATAAATTTCATGGCAATAGGGTTTAAATTGAAAAGTATACAAAATTTTAAGCGTAAAATAAAATATTATGATAAAGGGATTAAATGAAGTGTTAAGTTCTAGTGAATTAATTACAAAGTGATATTTAAGTGAATTTCTAGTAATACTTGAATTTTATATTGAAAATGACCAAATCATAAAATATACAAAAGTGGCTAAGTGTATTAAGATTTTGAATTAACACATTCAACTGTAATGTTATATAGAAGTGAGTTGAATACTAAGTGAGAGGATGGTGATTAATGAAAATATACGCTAATAGGGACTAAATCAAAAGATTGTAAAGTAAGTGAAGTGAAATTTATGCAAAGAAGACTAGATAGAAAAGTGACCAAAATTTGATGGGTAATAAAGTATTAATGGAGAATTTTAGTGAAGTGTTTATGATAGTGAATTTAATTTTAAGTGATATTAAAGTGATAATTTAGTGAATATTGATTTTTTATGAAAATAAGGTTTAAATCGTAAAGAATGTAAAGTTTTATATCCTATTAATTAATAAGTGATAGCGATGAAAATGACAATATAAATGCCCAAGTAGACAATATATAAACTTGTTGGATATATTGGCACTTCGATGCAACTTAGAGATTCCGCTTATCCTGCATATTCAATAGAGTCTATTATGGGCTATAGACTCATGAGAAAGATAACTAGTAAGTGATTAAAGAATCGTGAGAAAGAAATATGCGATTAATGAAAAAGGTGTTAAAGAAGGATAAGTGGTAAGTGAATTCTATTAACAATTTATGTTAAAGTGTGAAGTGATAATATAGTAAATTAAACTATTAGTAAATTCGGTAAATATATTGGATAATCTCTTGATTTAAATTATATGTTCATGAAATTATATTTGTAATATTGTTACTATTAATTAAATTAAAGAAATGATAACATTTAAATTCATAGCTACTTACTAAACTTTCACGAGCTTAACGCGCTATTTTTCAACGCGTAGGTGAAAGATCGAATTGAAGTTTTTGTACGAAGTGGTGACCTTGACACATTTCATCACATCATCAAAGCTTGGGAGAAAAGAGTTATGAAATAAATTTTATGGTATAAAGTATAACATGTACATTGGTAAATTAATGAAGTAATAAAGAAAGTGCCTAGTTGTTTAAAATTTGAGTTTGATGTATTTGAAAATAGAATTCACGTCCCAACGTTAGACCCTTCACGTCGCAATGAGAATCGAGCAGTGAGTGACATTGCGACTTAGAATCCCCAAAGTTGCAACGTCAACCCGAAAGTCTTAAAAAAATTTACAATTTAATCTTTATTCGACTTCAGGTTAATAAAAGAATTTTTGTAAAATAGTATAAAACTTGAATAAGATTGTGAATCATGTTATGAGTCAGTAATAATCTTAACAACATAAACGAAAGGTTAAATTGAATGGTAATTTTTTGTAGTTGCTCCGATAACGAATGTGATATCCTAAAGCTAGGACCCGACAATTGGGTCGAGTATGAGGAGTTACAAAGTCTCCCTAATCTTAACTTAATCATGTCTATTCACAGGGCAAAAATAATATGATGGAGAAAATACAAAAGTGCCTTTAATTAAACTTTCAAGCCATTTTTTGACTTATTCTTAACGTTTTTGGGCTTCATCCGTGAAATAACTTTAGATAGATATGTTAATTCCTGTTGAATCAGTATATTATAAGCCCAAAATGGAGGCCTATAGCTCAATTTATGGCCAAAATGCTGAAAGTACACTATGTTGAAAGTCCAAACCGCAAAAACTAGCCAAAAAAAAAACTTTAAGCTCCCTTTTCTGTAGTAATTTTCTAAGTCAATAATGAATAAAATATAAATATAAATAATATAATTAAGAACATAAATAACATAATTCAAGGCGAAAAATATCACAAAGAAAAAGAAAATTACGCACTTATCAAATTCCTCCACACTTGAACCATGCTTGTCCACAAGTATGAAACCAATGCAAATGAATATGCAACCTAAAGAAATGCTTAGCTCAAATTAACAATTGAAAATATCATTATATGCCAATGAAACAAGTAAACTTGCTTTCATGCATACAATCGAAATCCTATATGCTAAACAAAATATAACAATAACAATAATTCATACAATTAGGAAAAGTTAGGAACAATAAATCTTCGTGCTCTTGTGTGGTTGTCTTCCCTAACATTATGCAATGTATAAGAGATATTAGAAAAATTAAGAGAATATTTTTAAACTTCATCATGCATTCTAGAGTCACTAGTTTTCCAAAATCTACAATTTCAATCAAGCATAAAGTATCGAATTTATTTTCCTTCAACTTCACCACGAAAAATTATTGATTAGCATGATATGGAATAATAATTAAAGAAATAATACAATTAAGTGTTTTTTTCGAATTTAGGACGATTACCTTTGGATACAAGTGTAAATGAAAACCCAAGCACCTACATTGAATTACTCAGTTAATCAAACCTAAATAGCCTTCGAATTTACTCATACCTACAGTTGGATCTAGTGCCCTAAGTGTAGTATATTCATTTGTAAACTTGTAATTTTTTTTGAATAGATTGATTAATAAAATTATTCATGAATTACATTAATATATTTTGTATGTTGTCCTCACGTGATTTTTGTATGAAAAACAAAATAGAAGCAAATATTAGCGCTTTGGTTGTCTAATGTTTAAACTAATACGAAGTAGTATTGCGTGATCGAATTGTAATAGGAAAAGAGAAATTGTATTAGTAGACGAACCTAAGCATTCCATTAGTCTAATTGAAACTGAGCAAATCGATTGAAAGTCTAATATGTTATCTATCAAGTCCAATTGGAGAGATGCCTTGTCTTGGGCATCAGAGTGGATGACTCTCAGAAGATAAATGCATAGATGTGAATGACTGGACTGACAATACATTTGATTAAACCTAAGGAGAATAGATCTTGAATCCATTTATGGATTTATTCCCTTGTGACATTGATAGTGTGACATACCTTAATCATTAGTGGATGATGGACTATGTATATGTGACTCGTATATTTTGATGTAAGTAAAAGTCTAAGTTTGAATATATTAGGAACTGAAAGCTAGTGCGTTGGGTATACGACTTCTGTAGTATGTAGCATCATTTACAATAGTGGAATTCATAGCCCAAGACATAGGTAAATGATATCCTTTCATAGGCATTACATGATAGATGAAAAGTAAACGTAGTCATGGGTCGTTTGTCTTTGTGATGAATGACTTAATTACTATTTGATAGTAATTGACTTTTCATGAAGAAAGATGTAATGATTACCATGGGATAAAATAGGATCATATTGGAGAATGGATTTATCCCAAAGAGATTAAGGATATCCTATGAGGATAAAACACTTATGACAAGGTCATTGGATGAGCATTGATCGAATAGCTTTCGTAATTATATATCATTAGGGAGAGCTCAGTCACGATACTATAGTGGAATGACTTCGTGACTAAATGAGTTTATAATTAATAGGCGAAAAGCTAGAACTTAATTATCAATAAATTTTTTCCCTAACTATATATGTCTAATCAATTTCTCCACTAGTTTGTTGAAACCAGAAATGAATTGCATGTTGAATAAAATGAACAAAAATGAATAGAAATGGTAAAGTTGGAGAAATAGGAAACATTTGGAAATGTATGTGGTTTACTCATTAAATGGAAATGATCTAGAAATTTAATTTATGATTTTTATAATTATTATTTAATTGAAGTTCAAAAATAGAATTAAATCCATTGGTCATTGTGAATTCATTGAATGTAGAAATATTGAATATATTTTTCTATAGATTCTTTTACGGTAAAGTTACGATGACTTTAATAGAATTAGAATTGGTTTGAGAAAATCATTTAATTGTGAAATTTATTTATTTATTTAAATTTATTTATGATGTTTATTTTGGAAAATAGAAAAACATGTATTGGGTTGTATTGAATTATAAAGTATTGGGTTAAAAGTTCAGGAAATACTTATAATTGGGCTCGATATAGAAGAGGCCCAAAAGACCCTCATGTTAATACATGGGATGACAAACCTTAGTATATTTAACTAGGGTTGCCACCTCTCTCTCTCCTAGTTGAATTGGGAAAATTTATATATATATATATATATATATATATATATATAATAAATTTCTACTAATTCAACAAGGGTTTCACTTCTTCTCCCTATAAATAGATGACACCGGTAGGGCTAAATATAAAATAAGTTTTTCACAATTTTGAAATATTTTTATTTTTCCTGAAAATAGTGAGAATTTATTTCTAAGTATAAATTCTATTTTTTCTGAATAACAATTATATCGGTTTCTATTAAATAGAGAGTTTTTGCTTTCCCACTAAAAGTAAAGTAAGTAATAATTTTTGGTTTTGTGATTGATTCAAATTTGTTTGAGCCCACAGTCGAAGTAGTTTGTGGTACGAGAATAGTGGAGAAGGTCATTTGGTTGAAAGTCAGGAACGACAATAATTCGTTTAGTTAAAAACACATGTGCGATTTCAGGAAACGTTTATTGCTATAAATATTACAAACCAACTCAGTTTTCAAATTTTTAATTTTTTGTTGTGCAAGAAAATTATTTTCGAGCCGAATTTATTTTCAACAACCTACATCAATAGAGTATACTAGGAAACACTAAACCTTTTGATGCAAAAGTAAATGACAACCAAGCACCTGCCCCCAATTACTTAGTTAGGCCACTAGTTTTTTTTCGGAGCTCATAAAGTAGACAATGAAGTAATCAATTCTTATGCTTATTATCAAGATTATCTAATTAAGCACATTCATCAATATTCAATCTAATACTCAAGCTCAAACATATCAAAATTTCACCTAGAACATTATTTGAAAGTATGCTTCAAACAAAATTATTCTTTTGAAAATTTTGAAATCAATTATAAAAAACATATCACTAGAGAATAGTGATGAATTTAGATCATTTGAAGCATATATGATTCTAATAAACATCCTAATAACATAAATCAATGTTACAAATTCTATATAAATTCAATATTTAGGTTTCGAAAATATTCATTACGACAAATTCACAAATCTCAAAGGCATATAAAAATAATTCAACTTCTCATCAAGTTAAGATTTCATTCAAACTACATGCATCATTGATCTGCGAAAAATTGATATGGAAAATTAGGATTTTCTGGCATAGTTAAGGAGCTTTTTCTCGAGCAAAATAGCTTCTTTTGCAAAAAAATTGTTATTTTTAAAGTGTAAGTTAATAAGTGAAAACGTCTCGTTTTTGCTCATTTTGTGACCCAATTTGTCCAATAGTGTCATGGGGGGCCTAACGTGTGATTGAGTGGTTTAGGGATGTGTTGGAGGAAGATTGGAGACACCCTTCATTGGTATCGTGATATCCTCTTTGGGTATCGCGATATCCACCCTTCAAAGAATTCCTCAAGGCTCAACACTGCCTCTAGGTATCGCGATATCCTCTTCTAGGAATTGTGACACCAACATCATCAGGGGGACAAACTTGGACAAAAAGGGTAGTCTTTGTCCACCTGGTCCACCAATCACTCAAGGTCCGTGTAGGGGCATTTTTGGCAATGAAAACTCATCAGAATACAGCCTAAAATAGCCAAATTTGGCTGAGGAGGAGACATACACACATTAGCTTAATTTTAGATTTAGTTTTCTCTAGATTTTTTTAGTTTTTCTGCATTTTTTCTAGAGTTTTCATTTTCTCTTCTTCTTTCTTAGGGAGGGTTTGGACGGGCGGTGCGTTTACCTGCGATTAGTGTAAAAATAGCGGTGGTGGTGAGATTAGATACTGTAGCGATACTGTAGCGTGAGACAAAAAGTAAGCTAAACGCACCGCACCGCACCCAATCGCCCATCAAAACCCACCCTTAGTTTAGAGTTTATTTTTCTGCATTACTTCTTGGTTCTTGATGTTCTTAGTGTTAGTTAAATTAGTTATCACTGTAGCTTAGGTTTATTTGCACTTTCAGTCTCTGTACCTTGGTTGTAAGACATTTCTAACTTTAGTTTCATGTATTTCAGTTTCTTTTACTTTAAATCTATTAAAGTTTGTTCCTTTTATATTTACTACTTTAGATTTTCTTGTTGAATGCTTTTAGTTTCACATTCTTTAAGTTTTCTTGCATAAAAATCCCAACTTTGATATTTTTCTTAAGCTTTACTTTAATGGCTACTTTGTATTTCATTTCCATGTTCATCCTCTTTATTTTCAGCATGAGTAGCTAAACCTAAAAGGGGGTTGGTTGATGAAGATATGGGTAAGCTGATTTTTGGACCAAAGACTAAATCGTAATAAATTGGACTGAATCGAATAAACCTAAAAACTTAGGAAGTGACGCCCCTAAGGGATATTTAGGCAAGTGAGACTGAAAGGTAATCTTGTTGCACACCCGTTAATTAGTCTTGGATTAATCAATGAGATCGAGAGATAAATCAGAACTAATTCGTCGGTAAAATTTAAGCGATTTAATTAGTCGGTAAAATTAAAATCGAAAGATAAAATGGTGTCACTTAGTAATTTAAGCGATTTAAGTCCTTTGTTTGAGAACTGGTGAACCACATCGAAATCAACCAACCGCCACTAGTCATTTATTTGGTTAATTTCTTAGTTTCATACCCTTTACAATTTAGTCCCTAGATTAGCATAATTAATTTTCTTGCACAAATTGTTTGTTATGATTTTTCATACTCTAAAATCATATTAGTAACTGCTTAGATTCTCTTGTGTATGCTATTTATCACTCAATCTCCATCTCCTTTGGGTTCAATCATTAAAATACTCTGATGTTCTATTGTAACACTACAAATATCACAACTGACTTGTACGTTTGCAGTAAAACCGTGCTTTAAAAATTGTCTTATAAAATTATTGTGTCATGCGCACTCGTGCGACGTGGTCAGTCATGCAAAAAATGATAAAAAAATAAAATAAATTAAAACAAAGCATGCCAAAATATAAAAAAGAACTAAAAAAAATTCATGCAAACTAGATTGTCTCGACTCGACTCCCTCACACTTAAATCAAACATTGTCCTCAATGTTTCAAAATTAAGTGAATAATTAGGACACTTCCCTGTTTATGTGTTCAGAAAATATATTGAAGTAGACTTATCCTCTGTTCCTCTCAAAGCATCAATGACTTGTTCTATCAAGTGGGGTTACTGAGTGTAGTTCAAGAATTAATTTCACAATCTCATTTATCACTCTTGTCTAGACTTGATCATGGGTCGGGCTAGATTCGAGCTAGGTCGATGCAAAAATTTAGGCTCGAGCCTGGCTCGATTCAAAAATGGGCCTAAATTTTACCCAAGTCAACCTAGATAAAAATGCTAAATCTAAGTCCGACCCGACCCACCAATATTAAAATTTTAAGATTATTTTTATATAAAAATAAATTTAAAAAATATAATATATCAAATGCATTAAAAACATTAAAATAAATGTTCCTCAACAAATTGAAAATACATTAAAAAATAGTCTTTATACTTAAATAACACTAACATAGTTACAACTTAATAAGCAAATGCCTCTAAATTAGTAGCAAAATTAACAATAAAATAATAGTTATACAACATGCAAACAATAACAACAAAATAGTAGTAATATAATAGTGAAATAGTAGCACAACAACAATAAACAATAATAGAAAAAAATTTAGTCAAATTCTGGCTTGGCTAGGCATATATAGCATGTTAAGAAAACGGGCCTTTTGTTTGTCCAAGCCTATTATTCGAGCCTATATTTTCGCCTAAACCCTCCCACTTTTCAAGCAGGCCTTTGGGCCTGGGCAGGTGGCCTGACCTATGATCAGGTCTACTCTTGTCCATGTGTTCAACAAATAAGTCCAACGATAATGAGAATTTAACGAGAAAAGAAATTCAAATAAAAAAATTGAAATAGTCTCACTAAATTTTTGAAGTCGCTCCCTAATCTATTGTAGAAACTTTTCTTTTATTATGCTTGATTTTGAAGAAAAATAGAAAGATGACTAAATTGAGTAAAACGACTTTAAAGAGATCAAATATAGGGTATAATATCAACTATTAAAATTTTAGAATACCAAAATACCTTTAAAACTTGAGTTCGGGTTGTACACTCCACCAAAAACACGCAAACATATGAGTCGAGAGGGTCGCCATCAGCGCGGGGAAGCGGAAGGACGTCAGTGTGCGTTCAAACATTGAATGGGGGGCTTGTTTGCGTTGGGGCGCGATCTTGGTGGCACTAGGGCATACCCGTCTTTCTGTTGGGGATGGGAAACATCGATTGTAGGTGGCATCGAGGAAAATAATTAGAAAATGTCAAGAAAGTCATGATATTCTAAAGATCCTAGAGATTCAAGTGTTGAGAAAATTTCTATTGGGTAATCTATTATTTGTAGGCTTCATTCACTATCTCTATACCTTAATTTCTTTAACTCTTACATTTATAATGATGTTTTCTATTTTTAGTTGTTGTTTGTTGAGGGATTTATGTGTAACTAAATTTATTACTTGATTAATGGTGGATATTGGTAATGATATGATTAAATAATTATTATTTATTTTAAATATTATTGATACATGCAATTGCTTTTCTTTGATAGAAAAATTAATAAAAACATTAATTTTTAATGAAATTGGTGTGGCATCTTGTGTGGTAGTCCGATTGCACTTTATCTTTGAAATGACACTATTTGTCATATATGATATGTTAACAAATAATTTAAAATTATAAAATAAATCAAATTCAAAAAGAATTAAAGAATTTCATAAGAATTTAAAATATTAGCACAAAGTACACGTTAATTGCCATTGAAACTTTTATGCTTAAAAATTTAATATTTTAGTCAATATTTTCATTTAAAAACATCAATTACATTATAAAATAAAGAAAGATGGAGAGAATAACGAATAAATAAAATATGAAAGAAATAGAGAATATACTTTATTAATCAAATGGATGATTACAATGCTTCATCGAGTCTCTATTTATAAGCATAAGAAGTATAAAAGAAGTAAAGATCTAATTCTAATAACTATTAGAATTTAAACTATATCAAAACATTATCTTGATCATGATGGACACCCACTTAATAATATATTCATAACACTCCCTATTGGATGTCCATTGGTAGATAATGTGCCTTGTTAAAACCTTATTAGGAAAAATCCTATAGGATAAAAACCTAATGAAGGAAAAAAAGTACACAATTTTCAATTACAAGTTGCCTCATTAAAAACCTTTACCAGGAAAACCCAATGGGACAAAACCTTGGTTAAAGGAAAATAGTACAACTTGTTTTAGACTCCCATTAATGGCAACATTACATTACATCTTTAAGTTGGCGCATTCCAATCTTGGTTAAATGTAACACCCCTTACCCGAGACTGTTGCCGGAATCGAGCACGAAGCGTTACCTAACTTAACTTACTAAATCGGAGTATAAAAATTTTCCTTTAAAATTAATTCACTCACGTTCAATCAATATGTCTATAAAAAGGATCATCAAGACCCTAAAACATGCAATGAAAACGGTTCGGGTCTAAACCGGAAACATTAAAAATTTTCCAAATACTTAAACAAATTAAAAATAATTTATTTCACTGTTCACAATAAAACTGTCCAACTGCGCAACAGTCACTAAATTAATTATAACTCGAGTTACGAAACTCAAAATTCAAATTCGTAAATTTTCCCTAAAACTAGACTCATATATCTTATTATCATAAAATTTTCAGAATTTTTGGGTTGGCCAATTAGTACAGTTTATTAGTTAAATTCTCCCCTATTTCACTGTTCGACAATTCTGACCTCTCATCACTAAAAATTAGTTATCTCATTGTACAGATTTCATATGGTGCTTCCGCTTGTTTCTACTAAAAATAAACTCACCAAGAAATCAAGACATATAAATTATAACTCAATTCTTTCTGTACAAGTTTTAATAATTTTCCAAAGTCAGGACAGGGGATTCCAAAATCATTCTGACCCTATCTCACTAAAATTCAAATATCTTATAATATAAAATTCATTTGCCTATATTGTTTCTTTCATATGAAAATAGACTCAATAAGCTTTAATTCTATACCTCATTCACTCTGTAATTCCATTTCTAATATCCTCGGTGAATTTTTCAAAATCACATCACTGATGCTGTCCAAGAAAAAAAAACTATTCCATTGCAATTTTTTTACTCTTTCATAATTTCTTTGTATTAACTAGCATTTAGGTATACATAACACTAAACATATTCTTAATTAACCATCTCAATAGCTAATTATTATAAAAAACTTTACTTCCCTATTTCAACCTTTTTCGAAACACAATCCAAACAATTAACCACGTTATTTAATCAAGCATGAAACCATACATATCAAAATAAACAAGCCATTTTCGCATGGCTCATTATATATATACATCTTTCAAAAAATATTCCAAAAAGTAGTATAGACTATATATGCCATAAGTTTAAGTTTAACTTTTATAGATACTGATAACGGACGATAGTGTGATTGATTTCGTTGACGATCCCTGATCCCGCAACTATCTTCCAAAATCTATAAAACCGAGGCAAACACATATGCACGGTAAGCTATCAAAGCTTAGTAAGTCATAAGCAAATAAAGAATTCAATGTTATTAATAGTTCAAAATCACATAACCGAATTATTCAATTCATATTCATATATATATAAGCAAAAAAAAAAACATAATTGTGATACCGCATACCCTTCCATTTGGCCAAATATAGTCTTTAATACACACACACATACTTTCATTTGCATCATCTAATTTGTATCACAAATGAAATAACCAACTTACCTTGATATCATATATTATTTAACTATTACATACTTGTAATATCATGTACTTATATGTCCCATTCATCATTCATTGGATCCACACAATTTGTGCTAAATAATTTGTCGAAGCTATAATGACGTTGCACAATTAGTGCTCTCTCTTATTTAACCAAATTGATCTTGGTATCGCACACTTAGTGCCCATTATTCGACATCGCCATTTTTGTTTCGCACACTTAGTGCCTATTATTCAACATCATCATTTTAATTTCGCACACATAGTGCCATTCGTATAGCCGTAGCTATTCCATACTCGCACACTCAGTGCTAAATATCGGTAAATCACATCCACGTCTATTTCTGTTACCCGAACTTAAACACATTCAGCTACATACATATATATATATTTGCATGTTTTCATTTCAGCATATATATAACTAATATTTATTTAGAATTTATTTTATCTATTTGCTTATAAACTTACCTCGGACAATAATAAATCGGAACGGAACGATTAATCGACGACTTTTGTTTTCCCCTGATCCAAGTCTAATTTCTTTAATTCTTGATCTAAACATATTCAAATTAAACTCATTCAAACATAATTTCATTCAATTCAGTCAAAAACGCATAAATAAGTAAATTTCACTTTTTCCCCTAACATTTCACATTTTTCACAATTTAGTCTCTATATTCTAAATTTGACCACACTATAGCTTGGCCGAATATTCCCTAGACTCATATAAGTCTATACATATCATTTATTTCACATATTTAACACCTATTTTATAACCTTTACAAAAAGGTCCTTTTAGGTGTTTTCATGGTAACACCTTTCACAAAAGTTGTTTATTTAACAACTAAGACTCATTTTCTTCCATAAAAATGCAGCAACCAACATAAAGGCTCACATGGAAAAACCCTAGACTTCCAACCATTTTGCAAAATAGTCCCCTCATTAGCTAGCTCAAGCTATAAGGGTTCCAAAAGTAAAAAATTATCAAAGAATGGCCATTAAAACACTTACTTGTAAGGAGAAAAGCTTGCTGAAATTTTTGAGCTCTAAAACCCCTATTTTGCTGCTAATTTTCGGTGGTGAAGGTGGAGAAGAAAAGATGATATCACTCTTTTCTTTATTTTATGATAAAAATCAATTTAGTCACCAAATTTTTATCTAACCAATTGACCAAATCTTTTCTTTGTCCCTATGGCTGGCACCACCCTAAACAAGGCCTAATTGCACATTAGGGACCTCCAATTAATATTCCATAGCTTTTAGATACCTTTAGCTTGTAAAATAGAACTTTTACACTTTATGCGATTTAGTCCTTTTATCAAATTAAGCACACAAACAGTAAAATTAAATCACGAAATTTTCACACATATTAATTCACAAATTATAAACACAAAAAATAATATTTAAAATTTTTTTGACTCAGATTTGTGGTTTCAAAACCACTATTCCAATTAAGATCGAAATCGAGTTGTTATAGTGGTAGTCTTTCAAATGTTGAAGTTGGAAATGCCTTGGTAAAAAGATATGCTAAATTATCACTAGAACGGATTTGTTGAACATTTATATAAACTCTTTCTTCAAGATCCTGGGTGAAGAATAATTTTGACGAAATATGTTTCATTCTATCACCTTTGATGTAACCACCCTTCAATTAAGCTATACATGTTGCATTATCTTCACATAAGATATGTAGCAGACCCAATTAGCCCTAAACCAAAACAGAAAAATACAATAAACAGGCCTACATTTTACACGGCCCAATAACCCATTGACATAGCCCAAACCAAGTTACCCTAAATCTAACCCAGCACTAAAAACAAACCCTAGCCGCATTTGCCTAGCGCTGCCTTCAACGCCTCCAGCGAGTGTCCAGTCGCCGCAGGACTCGGAGATCGGCCTCCCCACGCGCGTTTTCTCCCCACGACACCTGCAAAAATGGACTCAAAAAGTCCGAAGGAGAAAAACAAGCAGAAAATAATATCATTGATTTGATTTCCTTTTCTTTTCGGCCTATAAAAGGCCACTTTTAATATGTAAAAGGGGGGAAAGAAACATTGAAAATATGGAGACAGATACGAAGATAGAAAATATATAGTGAGTACAAAGGATTTTTTTTTAGAAGGTGAATCGAATTCCTTCTTTATATTTATTTTCTTTTTCTTAACGAAAATAGTAGTAGAGAAAAGGGGGTCTTACCTCGTCGTCGAAACCCAAGCCTGCTCCGCTTGAATCAGAGCTAGTCGGGTTGGGATTTGAATCGGCCGATTTGCCGAGAACGGCGGCAGCGTTGGCGACTGGACAAAACCCTAGCAGAGGGTTTCTTTTGTTTTTTAATTTTTTTTCTTTTTCTATTGCAAAAATGGGGTTTTCAGAAAAAAATCTGTTTTAAATAGCAGAGTAAAACGGCGCCGTTTTAGGGGATTAAGATCAGCGCGTTGGCCCGACCCGCAGGCAGGGTCCGCGCGTCCTGACCTTAAATGGTCTATTTGCGCAATTGGCCCCTCCCTTTTGCAGCGCATTCCAATTAAACCCGTTTTGTTTCTCTTTAAATTGAACCGCTTATTTTATTTTTGTTTCAATTCGAACCTTTGATGCGCAGCGTTTTGGAAGGCGGGAATAATTTCCCCTTTGGTCCTCCGCTGTCGTACGCACATTCAATTCAGTCCTATCTTCAAATTTAATTCAAATCCGCCCCACTTTTTCGTTTTATTTCAATTTAGTCCATTATTATTATTATTATTATTATTATTATTATTATTTAAATCATTATATCATTATTATTACATTGTTTGCTATCATTATTACCACTGTATTTACTATACATATACACGCATATTTTTTATATATAATATATGTGCTCTTTTTAATATATACTTTTAAGCTTTTTTAAATTTGCATATATTTTACGCATACATACTCTTTTTATTTTACTCTCCTATTTTTTCATACTTTATACTTTATACATTTATATATGTTTTATAACATGTGCGTTTTAATATGTTTATATACCCATTTTCTAAAAATCATTATAAATGTTTTATTATTTTACATATTCTACTATTTTAACATATATTGCACACATATATATATTTAAATATATCGACTTAATTTTCATGATTTACCAATACACCTATACATTTTATTTTGTAAATATACACATATGCATACTTTCTATTCTCACGATATTCAAATACATACATGCATTTTATTAGTTTTTGATTGATGTGTTTCATTCCATCTCTTTATATGTAACCTTGTATATGTGCATTAAATATATGCGTCGCATATTTGTAAATTACTTGTATATTGTACTTGTATATATATTTGTAAATATTTATTCATATATGCTTTAAATTAAAGTATTTGTTTCATGTTATACATTAACTTTTTAACATGCATTTTAGAAAATATATATTTTGGTTGCGTCAAAGCATTAAAATCATCATATTTTACAAATTTCCAAAATATTTGGCATTCATGATTCTCGAGAAAGATCGTGTCCTAACTTACTGGATTGCGATTATTTTTCGATGAATTTAGAAAGCCAAATATTTGTTTTGCAATAAATTCACAAATTTCAAATAAAAGCTTATTCTCGGGAATTCAAAAATGTTGGGTCCTAACTTACTGGTCATGACATTTTATTATCTCGAAATAAGAATTTCAAAAACAAAAGGCAATATTCGATATTTTGAAGATTTAAAAGTATTGTGCCCTAACTTACTGAGTGTGATGTTTTATTTCTTTGAAATAAGAATATTTTATTATTTTGATTCGTTTGCGAGTTAAAAGTTCTCTTTTAAAATCTTTTCAAACTTTCGATAACAAGACATTGAATAATCAATTTCGTGCCAATTTTGGGCGTTACGAGGGTGCTAACCCTTCCTCGTGCGTAATTGACTCCCGAACCTATTTTCTCAAATTTCGTAGACCAGAATTGTTTTTAAGGTGAGCCGATCACACCTCAATCAAAGATCGGTGGCGACTCCAATTTTCGTTTTTTTAAAAGTCAGCAACTAAATTTTTGTTTTCAAAAAAATGGTTTCAACAAGATAGTTGGCATCTTTTTCTATAAAGGCATACTACATATCTTTTGGATATGTTGGGTCAATAACCTTAGCCAAACACACTGTAACAACCCAATTTTGACCCTAATCGGAACAGTAGTTTTGAGACCACAAATTCGAGTCCAAAAAATATTTTAAAATTATTTTCTGTATTTACTATGTGTGGATTTACTTGTGTGAAAATTTCGTGCTTTAATTTTGTTGTTTGAGTGTCCGATTAAATAAAATGATTAAATCGCGTAAAATGAAAATTAGGTGGTTATTTCTAAAAGGGCTAAATAGTGGTTGTCTTTATAAAATGGAGGTTTTATGTGGCAATTAGGTCATTTTAATGTTAGTGGACGTCATTAGGTGATAATATATAGTTTTTGTATTATTAATATTATTTATAAATGTTATAATAAAGTATATTATATTATTATGATATAATAAAACATTATAAGCCATTATCATTTTATTTCCTTCATCTTTTATCACTGAAACTAAACAAAAGAAAAAGAAAGAAAAAAACCTAGCTACATTCAGCCATATTGAAGTTTGATTAAGGTTAGTTCTTTGTTCGGTTTTTGATAATTTTTATGTTTTTGATATCGCTGCTTCGAGTACTATCCGACCCATGCTAGAATTTTTGATTTTGATGAACATTTTGAGTTATGCCATTGATGAATAATTGTGTTTTGTGATGTTTGATGATGAATTATGAAATATATGTTTTGGATATATATGTTTTGTATTGAAATTTTTGATGATTTTGAGTAATTAGGGCTAAATTGCAAAAAATAATAAATTGAGGGACTAAAATGTGAAATAAATGAAATGCATGGACTTGTATGAATACAAGGAAGATTCGGCCTAACTATGTTGTTGTGAGATTTTGCATATTTTGTGTTTGGTGAAATTTGGACTAAAATGTATAAAGTGTAAAAAGTCAAGGGCAAAATGGTAATTCACCCATTTATGTGTTTTTGGACTAAATTGAAAGGAATTATATTTAAATTAGTTTATTTTGAATACATTTTGATCAAGAACCAAAGAAATCAAAGTTGGATCGAGGAAAAACCAAAGTCGTTGATTAATCATCCTGTTTCGATTTTCATCGTCCAAGGTAAGTCTGTAAGCAAATAAACGTCGTTAAATTAGAGTGTATATGAATTTTATATGCTGAATTTAATTATATGAATTTTCATATTAATAGCTTGTGAGATTTGGGTACAAGTCCTATAAGCAAATAAACGTCGTTAAATGCTTGTGAGATTTGGGTACAAGTCCTATATATGAATCAGTGATATTCGGGCTCTGTGCCTAGCAGGCTTTATACTGGTGAATTATAGCAGGCTTTATGCCTAGCAGGCTTCATGTCGGTGTACCATATCAAGCTTTATGCCTAGCAGGCTTCGTGCCGGTGTATCATATTTGGCTTTGTGCCTAGAAGGCTTTATGCCGGTGTATTTTAATAAGTTTTATACCTCACAGGCTTTATGCCGATGTGGTATCGAATGTGATTAATGAGTTAAAATGATTAGGTATGTGATGTTTAATTACCTATTTGATAATTAGGTAAGTAAGTTTGTTTTATATATAACAAAAATAATACATAGTGTTCTTATAAGTATATGTGTGTATATGAAAGGTATGTTCAGCCTTATGTTAACTATAGGTATATGATTGGAAGCTCATGTATAAACGATTAGCCATGACAAAAATGATTTGAGATTTGTGAATGTATTAGTAATGTTTATATATGTGTATATTCGGCCTTGATAAATTGCTTATGAAATTATATGTTATATATATTTTTGCTTAAGGCTTACTAAGCTAAGTTAGCTTACTTTGCATATTTATTTGTTATTGTTTTTTTTTTAGATTTTGGAGGTTGTTACGTGCTCGGGGATCGTCAGTGAAGTCATTCACACTGTGTCTACTTTTGGTACTTTTAAAAGTTTTATTTCTAACTTTCGGTCATTCACACGTGTGTTTTGATTAAAGGTTGGATGTGAGTAGTGAATATACTTGGTTAATATTCGGTTATGTTTTTGTATTTATATATGTGAGTTTTGTTGGTATATTTTGCTAAGAATTATTTATAAATTTTTGGTATTGATGTTCTTATTATAAACATGTAAGGTTGTTTAATTCATTTGTGATTTGGCTATTTGGTTTTGGGTTGTGATGGAAAGTTTTATATATATGTTATGTTTAAATATTAGGTGTTTATGTTTAGTTTAATATGACTTATTTTATGAGTAAGTAACATGTTCTATAATTATTTTGATGGTTCGATTAAGCTTTGCATTATTAGATGAAACATATTTCATTTAGATTTATTGAAATTGTTTGTGCTTAGCCGAATAGAAAATTTTGGGATTAGTCTTAATATGACGTTTGATACATTGCAAATTATGAGAGATTAGCATGTTTAATTCGGTTGGAAAATTTCAATGTATTAGCCAAATGGTTGCTAAGTTATTTGCTCAAACGCATAGTTTTGATGTTTTTAATATGATATGAAATTTTTGCATAATAAACGAATTGACTTTATATAGAATTATATGCATGATTATGTTTGGCTAAGAATTTGGTAAAACACCAAATGAATAGTGTTTTGGTTCAAATATGCATAATTGTTTGCATGCAAAGTTGGCTTGTGTGCATAATGGTATACTTTTGAGAAATATAGTAATTCATGCACTAAGAAAATAAAAGAGTTATATGTGAATTAGGTAAATTTTGGGTTGTCATTGTTTGAATTGATTTCTTTTAAATAAATCCCTTGGTTTAATTTTGTTAACCAAATGGATGTTTTACAAAAGTTAAGATATGCATATTTTGTATGCTAAATTGGTTAGTCCTTTTGGTTTATAAATCAATGTGATCATAAGTTGAACAAGCTAGATATCTTGAATATAGTATGGTCAAATGATAGGTGCATTGAATTATTAGATTTATATGATTCATGCATGGATTAATAGAATGAGATAATTTTATTATCTTAGTTGTGCGCACATGCTTATGGGATATATTTGATTTTGGTGCTTATGATTTAAATGGCTACTTATATATTAAAAAAATATTTGTAAGTGATTATTTAACTGTATTATTTAAAGTTGATTTATTCAAGAGAATCAAACATGTGTACATGTATAATTGTTCAGAAGTTGTGATTTGTTTGGTAATGCCTCGTAACCCCTTTTCAGCGACGGATACGGGTTAGGGGTGTTACACACACTCTCGACTTGCCTCATGTATTGCAATTATTTCTGCATGGTTTGAAGAAGTAGCAGTTAATGTTTGCTTTGTCAAACGCCATGATATGGTAGTACCTCTACATACAAATAAATATCCTATTTGAGATCGACCTTTACGTGGATCTGATAAGTATCCAACATCAGCATAGCCAACTAATAGGGATTTTGAATCATTTGAATAAAATAACCTCATATCAATAGTCCCTTTGAAATATCAAAATATTTTTTTAATTCCATTCCAATGTCTACATGCTGGAGAAGAACTAAATCTTGCTAACAAGTTTACAACGAAAGCTATATTAGGTCTTGTGTTGTTTGCAAGCTACATCAATGTATGGCACTTAGATATGGTACTTTAGGACCAAGAAACTCTTCATCATTCTCTCAAGGACAAAATTGATCTTTATTCACATCTAACGTTCGTACAACCATCGGAGTACTTAATTGGTTGTTTTATCCATTTAAAATTTCTATAATACCTTTTCCAAGTAAGTTGATTAATGAACATGAATTTCATCTTTTAAATGCTCAAATTGTAAGCCAATATAAAACTTTGTTTTTCCAATATCTTTCATTTCAAATTCTTTCTTTAAACAATTTATTATATTTTGAAGCTCTTCAGAGTTCCAATAATATTTAAATCATCAACATAAACAACAATTATCACAAAATCTGATCCAAACCTTTTATAAAGACACATGGACAAAACCTTCTTTTAACAAGTATTCACTAAGACGATTGTACCACATATGTCCAGATTGTTTTAATCTATATAAACTTTTCTTTAATCGATTGAGTAATTTTCTTAAGAAACTCTATATCCTTCTGGGATTTTAAATCCTTTAGGAATTTTCATATAAATTTCACTAACAAGTGTATCATATAAATAAGATGTAATAACATCCATTAGATGCATGTCAAGTTTTTCATGTACTGCCAGACTAATAATATATCTAGACGTGATTACATTCACCATAGAAGAATATGTCTCTTCATAATCAATGCCGTGCCTTTGCAAAAATCCTTGTGCTACAAGTCGAGCTTTATATCTTACAACTTCATCAATTTCATTTTGTTTTCGCCCAAATACCTTTTTATATCCTACCGGCTTTATACCTTTAGGTGTTTGGACTACAGGTCCAAAAACTTCACGTTTAGAAAGTGAATTCAATTATGCTTGAATTGCATCTTTCCATTTTGGTTAATATTTTCTATTTTTTACATTCCTTAGTAGATTTAGGCCCAGGATCCTCATTTTTTTTTGTTACTTCAATAGCAACATTATAAGCAAAATTGTTGTCGACAACTACATTTTTTTTTGGTTCCATCTTTTTCTCGTATTGACATAACTTATTGAGATCTCTTTATTTTTATCATTTCCATTTTCACTTTTAGGGACTTGAATCTCTTCTTGAGTTTCATAATTAGTTATGTCATGGGTCTCTTCAGGAACCCCCGCCTCCGCTATATGACCATTTTGAATGTTTACTCCCTTTTTTTTACGAGGATTTTTATCTTTGGAATCGGCCGGTCTTCCATGCTTCATGCAAGGATTACTTTATTTTGCATTAACAATTTTCCCTATTAGGATTTCAATTCTATTGGAGCATTTTCAGTTGGTATGTGAGGTTTAATGAATCTGGCAGTTGATTTGTAAAATACTTTATTTTGCATTAACAGTTTTCCCTATTAGGACATCAATTCATATTGGAGTATTTTTAGCTGGCATGTGAGATTTAATGAATCCGGCAGTTGATTTGTAAAATGAATTATCTGCTAAACTTCTGGTTGAATTCTCTCCCCCTAATGTTGAGAAAATTGACAACTCATGTCATAACTAAATATCAAATTAATAGCTCAAAAATATTATAAGGAGACTCATATAAATATACGTTCTCAATCTCTTATTATGACCCATCTTTGTGCGTTGTGGTGGAGCAGTTGGAACATATACCGCACATCCAAAAATTGTAAGATGGGAAATATTTGGCTCTTGACCAAAAATAAATTGTTCTTTTATTTATTACCATGTTCCCACTTTTAGTGGTCCATGAGTATATCTTTTATTTTCTTTATGTTTACATTCACTTTGGCGAATGCAACAAATCTAGTAGGACAGACTTCTAAACGCCTCTATTGATTTTTTTATTTCATAATCACCATCGTAAACATACGTGGATTTTAAGTCAGAATCTATCCATTCATGTTGTCATGATTATTCTCCAATTATAATAAATATGATATAATAAATAAAACATAGTAAAATATACCTAAAGATCTTTAACACCATCGTCATCACCTTGACTATTATCACGAGCATCCATTCTGAGATTGAATCTTTCAACATCTTGAAGATTGATTTGTGGGACGACTTCGAAAGATTTTGAAAAATAGAGAATCATCGTGCTGATAATGTGTTATAAAATAAAGAAAGATGGAGAGAATAAAGAACAAAGAAAATATAAAAGAAATAGAGAATGTACTTTATTAATCAAAGAGATGATTACAATGTTTCATCTGAGTCTCATTTATAGGCATAAAAAGTATAAAAGAAGTAGAGATATAATTCTAATAACTATTAGAATTTAAAGTACATCAAAACTTTATCTTGATCATGATGGACATCCACTTAATAAAATATTTATAACAAATTCAACTCTTTTTCAAAAGATTGATGATTAAATTTAACTTTTAAAATGATTGAGGTCAAATTTGACTAAAAAATAAAGACCAAATTAAAAAATGTAAGTGTTAAGGGTTAAATTTCATATTATATCTAACTTAAATTCATTGAAATTACAAATTTTTAAGTTTAAAAAATTAATCAACTTGCAACGAATTTTTGAATGGGATTTTAGAAGTGAACCTGAATCGAAGGTTTAATAAATTGTAAAGAAGGCAGCCCAAATGCACACCCAATAAAGATCAAGCCCATTTGGGATTTATGTAGATTACCAGGTTTTAGTTAGTTTTCATTTGGGCCTTATTTGTAGTTAGGCCCAATTAATTTAATTTGCTTTTATTTTTTAGTTATTTAGTGGTTAAAATATTGTAAAATTGGGTTCATTATCTAGGGTATTTTACTAAAAAAGCCCCATTTTCAATATTATTTACGGAAATGGGCCACTTAAAATATTATTTACTGGAATGGTCTAAAAAGCGTAAAAAATATAAAATATAGTTAGCCTTTAATTTTATGTTGTTAGTTAAAAGAGGAAGGAATCTCACATTGTCTATGCATAAGCTGCAAACCTATTCATGAGTCTTTATATACATATATCTCATATCCCACATTGCTTAAGAAAACAAGGGAAATGAGATTTTGGGTCTATATAAAGATATGTTTTGTAAGTTTTATTTCTACATTAATTAGTGGCACCAAAAAATAAAAAAATGGTGTTGTCACTTTGGGTCTTTATAAAGAATTATTCTAGTAAATTTTTAAAAAATTGGTCTATTTTTGTAATATTTAAAAAAAAGACCTTTTTTGAAAATTTAGTCCAAGCACGAGGTAAAGCACATATCAGCGCGCTTTTGCTGACATGGGGTAAAGCGCATCCTCGTTAGCGTGCTTTTCTGCGTTTTCCCCTGAAAATGCTTCCATGTAGGTGCGTTTTGCGTTTTTTGGACCATTTCAATAAATAATGTTTTAAGTGGCCTATTTCCGTAAATAATGTTGGAAATGGACTTTTTTAGTAAAATACCCCGTTATCTATTCCCTTGTGAATTGGATGAATTTAGGTTTGTTCCTAGTTGATTGTTTTATTTTGATTTAAAAATTGTAAGTTGATTTAAGCTCTTTTGAAAGGATATTATCTTTTATCCACAAGAGTTTCAAATGTCTCTTCATTTTGTAAACACTTCTCACTTTGATAAATTTTAAACACTTTTTTAATATTTTCTACTTTTTAGAAAAAAGTTTCAATTCTATTTTATTTAAAGTATTAGTGAATTTTTTTCAATCTTTGAGTTGCCAAGAATCTTTCTTGAAGGATCGAATTGATTTTAGTGAAATATTCATTTCTAAGGGATCAATTTGTCATCTTTTATCTTCTCTTCTATCATTATCCAAATTTGTTCCGAGGATCCTAATAATATCCAAACTCTTTTGTCTTTACCCAAAGAGAGTGATAGTGATCCTTACTCAAACAATGCTACTTCTTTCTCTCTTTTGTTATCTTATTTTACCACTTGTACGTTGTTCCTTCTCGATTACAATAACTTTTACTTTGCTTTATCAGTTGCCATATAATCATATTATATTAAGGTCTATTTAGTTATAAAATTGACTTGTTTCAGATTTTGGATTGGATATATCTCGGGTCTAGGCTCAAATTGGTCTCGAACTCAAACTATAATGGGTTTAGGCTTGGACAAGTCTTAAACTCTGATAATTTTGAGCTCAAATTGATTTAGATTCAGATTTTCTCAAACTTACTCTTTCTCTGATCTGAGTTTTTTTTTCTTTGAAAATCTAGATTTAACCGTTTGATGGGAATTTAAATATTTGTCTTCCTTTGTTGCTAATACCCCAAACCAAATATGGGAGCCACCATTTGGCATGCAGGACATGATTCCCATCAAGTCCTCTCTCTTAAATAATAATGGGTTACAAAGGCCTAGTGGATCTTAGAGATAAATGGGGCTTAATAATTAGATACCCAACTCAATCCATGTATAAGTAATAATCTATTACAATCACATAGCCCAATAATCCTTTGCCTCTTCTCATTGTTATATTCATTCTGGTTAGTTAAAATTTTCAAAAATCAAAGCAAGGCTCAGTTATTGATATTGATGATAGGATCAAACTTAAAATCCAATAATGAATCCTAACTTGCAATGAAATAAAGCCTACATGCTAATTCCTCACTAAATGTATAGAAGTAAAGCACATACTACTAATCCAAAACGATTGCAAGGCTCAATTCCTTGCCCAACATGCAGTACTAATATAAGTAAGCAGATTGAGGAAAAATAAATGTTCCATGGGTAATAAAGAAATTCGTCTTGTTCATGCAAGCCTTGTTTTCTTCTTTCCAGTCTACCTTATTAATTAATAAAATGCTCACTACTACCCGTAACTATCGTGAGGATTTCATGCATATATTGTGCTTCAATTAATATTATACACATATATTCGAAACTACAATACGTAATTGATGCTAGTACAACAGAACTTGTTAGAATCACAATACATATCCATCCCGAATCACAATATATATGAATGTGATCCAACAGAAAAGAAAAAATCAATCCAAATTTTCAATATTAGTCCCATAAATCCCTTAAAAGCAAACACTTATTTTGCTTTGACGCCCTTTTAAAAGTGTTCATTTCATAGATATCAAGAGCAAACTTATTGTATTCCTGCTGTGGTTCTTTAAATTGATTGTTTTGTAAAGCATTCTTGGTTTTTTCTCATATATGGAATCCCTGAACAGTTGCTGAATTGTAGCTTTTCCCCACTTTTGTTTCTGTCTGAAGCTTTGGGAAATTCTCCTGCTTGATGAATCTCAATCAAACAAGAAACACAGCATATTATCATGTCCTGATAAGCTTGAAAAGTCAGTTTCTCATTCGACATATAGGGTGCATTATAAGGTCTAAGTTGCACTATCATTGTACTAAAAAAAACTGTATATAGATTTGGACTAACTAATGATGGAAGTAAAGTTTTGCCTGTTCTGTGTCCTTATCTCAGTCCCTTGATATAGGATAAAGCAGGTGGGCTAGTTGACAACTTGGCATTTTCAATCTTGGTCGGGTTGTTCCCTGGTTTTGTCAATCCAACATAGTCATAAAAACCAAGTTCTTGATGTGTCTTTTTGTAAGCCAATCATTTACTTTCTTGGGATATCGGTTTCTGATCTTTCAGACTCAATTTAGCTGGAAGCTCTTGTCGCGAACTCGAGGCTTCCGAGTCACCTTTCACTAGAATGTATGTTGAGAAATCTGGACTTGGAGAAGCACTGAAAAGATGTGCCTGCTAACATCACTTAAACAATTTGGAGATTAAGCTATGTAAGAATTGTTCATGTCCCTTAGACTTTTACCCTGTAAGAAACTGGTGAATTCAATGCCAATGCCATTATATTTGGTCGTTTGTATTCTCTATGAATGTTGAATGATTATTAGAAAACAGGTCAAGCTGGAAAGGGATTGAATCATTTACTAAATTCTGCAAACTCTTTTACTTGTTGCATGTTCTGAACAATGTTCATTGCTCGGTTTCGGTCCACAAGACCAGAGTCCATAATGGTGGACACAACCATGTGAAGCAGCAAGTTCTGACTTGCAGACTATGGTTGTTTTTTGTATAAGATGAAGATGATGTTGGGCCCCTAGTGAAGTGATTTTGGCAAGGGAAAAAAGTAGCCGTCCCATGTGTTATTTTCACTGTTGTTAGCAGTGATGTCCGAATTATTAGAAACTAGAAACATGCATTACCATAGGTATCAGTGATGTTCAGATTACAAGGGTTTGAAAAACAAGCAGATAAACTAAGGAAAATGACAGATGTTTTGAGGTTTTAAAAGCAGGCAGGGTGATCAGTTAGTGCAGTGAAAGAAATGGTAGTAAAGGGGGAACATATGGGTCATAGAATTCAAAGCTCATTCACGTAATATCTGAATCAATGTCTTCGAAAAAACCAGTGAGGGCTGTCTCTATGTTGTATTTGGAGAATGTAGAGCGGCCCCCATAAGCTTGCTTTTTAAAGTTTCCGAGTTAATAGAGGAGTCAATGGTGGCATTATTATTTTTGTGGGCTTTATTCTTGGACTTATTGATCTCTCGAGTTTCTGCTTTCAAAGTATCTCTTTTGAAAGGTACTATACTCTCTTAGCTGCTAAAGCTTGAAGCCATGGATCAACAGCAGAATTTCCCCTTAGGTAACAATATTATATCATTTGCACAATTATTATTTTTTCTAGCAACTGTTGCAGAATTCTAGCAAGAGTTTTCCCAAAACCTCAGCCACCAACCATGGCAGTGTAAAAGCTGCGCCTTGAACTTAAGATAACATAATACCAAGAGCCATGTTTATGTGTTTTAACTTCCTAAATGCTATGGGTGATGTGTTGTTGATAGAATCATGGACTTTGTGTCTTGTCATAGAACTTTGTAGTACGAGGCTGTTCTGTTTTATTATCCATTTTAGAATGAGGAATGCTTAATGTTTTCGAAATCATTTTTTCTGTATTTTAAGAATGATGTTTCATACTCATATGCAAATATGCCTAGATAAGCGTCCGGCACAGATACTCATATGCTCATTAGGACATAATAAACTCATGAACTAAATTCTCACACCTATAGTTTTAGAATATGCAAGTGATAATTTAGGGCATGAATGAAATGAAAAGAAAAACTTAGAAGGCTCTATATCCATGTGCTTTAAGCCTTGAAAATAAAGGGAATAGTGATGTGGATAGCCCATCTTTGAGCTTGGCTATCCACAATAGAAATTAAAAAATAAAAATAAAAGGTGATGGTGGGCATTGGTGGTAGATAGGTTCAACTGAGCCTCATGACCGTGGGTCCTACACATGTATGACAGACGTTTAAAAAACTTGTAAGAATATGATATGCATGATGTATGTTCCTTAAGAGAGTGGTAGGGAAATGAATTGATCTTAAACTTGGAGATTTGATCCATTATATTTGTGAAAAAAACTTATGGTCAAGGATCCAAGTAGCAAGAACCCACCCCAACAATCATTCATAATTTAAATATAAAAGAAGAATTATCAATGCAAGCAACCGATTCTCTCAACCATCTTATAATCAAATATTAAACCGTAATTGAATTTCTCACATTTATATTTTTATAGAAAAACAATTTTTATACTGATTTTATTTATTTAAGATTACAAAATTAAATAACACATGTTGCTTATACCAGGAGTTGGGCTGCTTTGAAATATCATTTTCATAAATTAATTTTTTCTCTACTAAATTATTAAAATTTATACAAATTTTATAATATTATTGAAAAAGTAAATATCGTATATAATGATTCATTATAAATAAACTTAAATGATGTGATATTCCTCTCAAAACACTTGAAATGTCATAGTCATGAATTTATTGATTGTAATTTGTTTTGGTATCAAGGTACCAAAAATAAAAATCTTGAAAACTAAAAAAAGAAAGCGTTTCATTTAACTTGATTTACTGAATTATGAGAAGCCTCATCATCCTAAAGTCTACAAAATGCCCAAATAAATCAAAACTTGGGCCATTGGAGAGGGCTCTGTCAGCCTGTCCTACCCTTTTTTTTTCTTTTTTTTTGGGGGGGGGGGGGTTTATTGCATTGTATGGTTTTTATTTTTTACATAAAAGAATTAAACAAAAGAACAATTAATTTCCTATCTACTGATCAAATAATCATATTTTTGGGTTTTTTGTTTAGAAATTTAAAACTGTGAAATGCATCGTCTATGGCAAGCAATGGTTCTCTTTTTATGTTGTTTAGTTTCCTGTTTCCAAACCATGCCAATGTCCTTAGCAATACTCATGGCATCTGATGAAGCACCAGAGAGCCCTCTCCTTGTGAACCCAACTGCATACAATCCACCGTTGCCTTTCCATCCATTTGGGAATGGAGCCTTTGGGAGCCCATTTTTGGAGAAGAATTCACCTTCCTGTTTGTTCATCATACAACCAAAAACAACGTCACTTCATGTGTATTACGATTATTTTGTCATTTTGAACAATTAAGCACAATTAAGCTGAAACAGAGGAGTGTTTGTTTACAACATTCTCTTACCTGAAGCCAAGAAGGAACATTGCTGCGGTATCCGGTGGCGAGAATGACCGAATCGATATCGAGCTTTTCGCCGTTAAGGAGCTCGACTTCTCCACGAGAGAAACGTTTGATTCCAGGGACGACATTGATGTCACCTGATTTAATTTTCTCCAATGCGCCGATGTCCAATACAGGGGTTTTCCCTTGAGTGTTCTTTAGTTCTAATGGACCAATTGATGGCCTTTTCAGTCCATATTTCTCCACGTTCCCCAGCACCAACCAGGTTAAAATCAACATCAGCTTGTCAACGAGCCAAATGGGTAGCCATTTCAACATAAAAAACGCTAATTCATACGTTGATTTCCCAAAAATTTCTCTTGGCAAGACATGGACCTGTTAAAACAAAGCCCCCATTAGAGTTTAATCTTGGGATTATATTTCTGTTTTAAACAATATATTGATAATGTATGTTTCGATGACTTACCGAGCTGCGAACCACCATTGAAGGTGAAGCATTGTGGTTGCAAAGATCAAGAGAAACTTCCATGCCGGAGTTGCCACCGCCGACGACTAGTACTTTCTTACCCTGGAATTTTTCCCCAGACTTGTAATCACAAGCATGGATAATTTCACCGCCGAACTCAGCCAATCCTTCGATATCAGGCACCACACGCTCGGCATTTTCACCAGTGGCCACCACAAGCCAGCGGCAAATGTACTCAAACTCGGTCCTGTTGGAGCCACTCGTGACGACGGTCTTGACCCTCCAGAAACCACTGGTCTCATCATACCTAGCTGACTGCACGCATTCATTGAACTTCGGGTTGATATCAAAATGCTTAGCATACGACTCAAGGTACTCAATGAACTGTCTCTTTGTTGGGTACTCAGGGAAATCCTCAGGGAAAGGCATTTTAGGGAGTTGGCAAAATTGTTTAGGAAGATGAAGCTTTAGCCTATCATAGGTGCGTTTTTGCCACAAAGATGCAATGCATTCAGCCCTTTCGAGCACCACAAAGGGCACCCCTTGTTCTCTTAAACAAGCAGCAGTGGCTAACCCCGATGGTCCGGCACCAACTATGACCGGACCATTGACCAAAGTCCATTTACGTTGAAAGAAACCTTGATCTTGATCAGCAAGGCGAAACAAATTCTCCATCGTAACACCAAAAAGAAGGAAATTCTTCGTTTGGTGATGTTTTAAGAAGAGTTGTGAAGTTATTGAGAAGATAATGGGATGTTGTAAAATTGATTGCAGGGATGAAAGGATCAATGGAGTGCTTAAATAAGGGAAGTGGGATGAAAAGACCATGTGATACCATTCCATAATTAAAAGCGGTTCCGAAGGGTCAGTTCCAAAACCATAAGCCAATAGTTGCCTTTTCTTATTTTATGCAGTTTTTTTAATAGATCTCATAATACATTATAGTTGCTTAAAATAATTGTTCAATCACTTATTTTATTCTTTTCTCTTAAAATTTTTTATTTTTGTATATTAGGAAGATGAGAATATATATCACTTTCATTTTTTTTTTAATTTTGCTTTTTTCCCCACAACTACTATACCAAATATCTGGTTATAAAATAAGGATTGGGTTATCAATGAGAACATAGGGTTTTAATGATTTTGATGTCCAACATCAAATGTGCTTGAGATTCCACATGATTGTGTGATAGTAAGTGAATTTTGATAGTATTATTATACTATGTTGTAACAAAAGAAAGATAATAATTATCAAATTATTATAATTGTTTGTTTCATCATCATGACAAATTTGTGTTCAAAATAATAAAGTGATGACTTGGATGATTTTAATATTAATTGTTAGTTTAAATACTTGTCATCGGTAAATGTTGAGAGTAATAATAAAGCACATTTTTAAAAAAAATGTATATTCAAATTTTGAAAATAATATTGTTGGAATGGACGATTCTGAACTTAGCACATGAATAAAAAAAATATACATAGGAAAACCAAAAAAAAAAACAGAATTAAGGGCAAAATATTTATTATAGGGTAATTATTTTACGCAAAAGCAGATCTATGATGTCATATATCTTTTACTATTATTAATAGTAGTAGGACATGACAACATCTTAAATATTTAGAATTTTTTATTTCACTAGTTGTATATAGAATAATTATTCATACTTATATTTATAATTTTATATAAAAACACGAGATTGAAATAAGCTTTTAATTTGACAAAATAATTTTTTATTGCTCCCTATATTACTAAATTAACATTTAAATAATAATTTTAAATAAAATAATATATTAACTTTTGAAAATTAAAACTTTGTTATAAATTCATTCATAAATGGATGTCCATGTAACTTTCTAAACCCTTAAATTCATTCTTTTGTAACCTTTAAAGAATTTATAGGGTATCTTAATTATCTTTATTATATGTTTGTAACCTATGGTGATTGAGACCCTATAAATAAAGAGCATATATAAGTTTTTGGTATCCAAGTGAAAGTTGAATAATCTTTTCATTTTCTTTTCTTTCTTGTTCATTCAATAATTCTCTTAGTTTATAATAAATTGTCAACACGATCTTACTCAAAGTGATAGTTCCTTTTATCGACGATCAAAACTACCTTCCATGATTTCCAAGATCTTAGACAACAAGATGTTAGGTTTTTCTAGAAAGTATCTTTTATTTAATGTTTCATATCTCATTAATTTTTTAGCTAATTCATGATCAATTATAATTATTTTGACTAACTTATTTTATTTTTATGTTCTTAAGGATGATGAAAGATTTGATATCACTATCTATAAAATTAATTGATGCGAAAATTAATTAAGAATTCATATATGATGCAAAAATTAATTGAGAATTCATTATAAAAGTTTCTTTGCACATTTATTACTTGTTGTGACCAGTTAGACCATCCTGGATCATATATGATGCGAAAATTAATTGAGAATTCATATGAACATTCATTAAAGAGCCAGAAGGTTTTTTAATTTAAAAGAATTATCATGTGTTACTTGTTCTCATTGAAAATTGATGATTAGAAATTCACTAGCTAAAGTTGGGATTTAATGTCTTGCATTTCTGAAATGGATGTGGGTCCATTAATCAATCATGTGGATGGTTTTGATATTATATGATTTTGGTAGATGCATCTACAAAATAATCACATATATATTATCAACTCGCAACTTATCTTTTGCAAGATTGCTTGTTTAAATGATTATTGTTTAAATGATTAATTTCAGATTATGCAATTAAAACAAATCATCTTGCTAATATTAATGAGTTTATATCTTAGACTTTTATTGATTGTTGTATATGAGTTTGAAAAACTTTTGTAAAGCCCGTTATTATATGCATAATGGTTTAGAGAAATTATTGATGTAACGCCTCTAGTTAATATTTAAACCCTTAGTTATGAGAATAAAACTTCCTATTTCAATGTGAGATTATGTTGATTTACGTGCTACAACACT
Source organism: Gossypium raimondii (assembly GCF_025698545.1). NCBI lineage: Eukaryota > Viridiplantae > Streptophyta > Magnoliopsida > Malvales > Malvaceae > Gossypium > Gossypium raimondii. Next base: position 50,711,235 of record NC_068575.1, read on the forward strand.
TGTATGCATCAAGCCAATAAGTTATACATACTCCTCATTACAATTGGTTTTTGGTCATTAGCTAAATATTTCCCATCTTAAAATTTTTGTTTGTGCGTATATATTCCAATTGCTCCATCACAATGCACAAAAATGGATTTTCATAGCAGGTTTAGAATGTATATTGATATGAGTCTCCTTATATTATTAAATACTTTTTAGCTATTAATTGGAGATTTAGTTATGACATGAGTTGTCAATTATTATGAGATAGATTTCCCAACATTACAGGGAGAGAATAAAAATCTGGATGAATAAAATACTTGGAATGGATTGTCATTATCTAAGATCCTCGTGCAAAGTAATGTGAAATAGAAGTTCAACAAATAATTCATTTTACAAATAAACTTCCAGATGCATTTACTGACCTAATTAGAATAACCAAATGTTATATACTAGCTAATGTTTTAATTTGAACTGAAGTCCCAATAGGACAATTTATTAAAGTAAATGAAAGTAATGCATGCCTGAAGCATAAGATTGATTGGTTCAAAAGATAAAAATCCTCATAAAAAGAGAGGAGAAAACATTCAAGATGGTCATATAGAGGAGGCGGGGTTTTTTGAAGTGACCCATGACATAACTAATTATAAAACTCAAGAAGAGATTCAGGTACTTGAAAGTGAAAATGAAAATGAAAATGAAAATGATGAAAATAAAGAGATCTCAATAAGTTATGTCAATACGAGAAAACATGAAACCAAAAAAAAAAAAATAGTTGTTGTCAACATTTTTACTTATAATATTGCTATTGGAATAACAAAAGAAATGAGGATCCTAAGCCCAAATTTGTTGAGAAATGTAGAAATAGAAAAGATTGGTCAGATTGGAAAGACACAATTCAAGCAAAATTGAATTCCCTTGCTAAACGTGAGGTTTTTGAACTTGTAGACCAAACACCTAAAGATGTAAAGATGGTAAGATATAAATTGGTATTTGTGCAAAAACAAATGTGAAAAATGAAGTCGTAAGATATTATTTGCTTCAAAATGCAGTAAATTATTTAAAGATGAAATATCTCGAATTTTTTTTTTGTCTTGGTTTACAGATTGAGCATTTAAAGGATAGAATTCATGTTCATCAACCAGCTTATGTAGAAAAAAAATTTAAAGAAATTTTACAAGGATAAAGCACATCTATTGAGTACTGAATGGTTGTAAGATCACTAGATGTGAATATAAACTCATTTAGTCTTTGTAAAAATGATGAAGAGTTTCTTGATCCTGAAGTACCATATCTAAGTGTTATAAGGGCATTGATGTATCTTGCAAACAACACAGGACCTGATATAGTATTTGCTATGAACTTGTTAGCAAGATTAAGTTATTCTCCAACACATAGACATTGGAATGAAATTTAAACATGTATTTAGATATCTCAGAGGAATTATTGGAATGATGTTATTTTATTCAAGTGATTCAAGATCTCTATTAGTTAACATTAGTTCCTGGCTCTTCAAATCATGTAGAAATAATTGCAATGCATGAGGCAAGCCAATAGTGTGTTTGACTAAGATTGTTGACCTAACATACTCAAAAGACATGTGATTTGCCTCTATTCGAAAATATGTCAACTATCTTATACAAAAATGATGCATCGTGTATAGCTCAATCGAAGGGTGATTACATCAAAGGTGACAAAACAAAACATATTTCACCTAGATTATTCTTCACTTATGATCTTGAGAAAAAATGTGATATAGAAGTTCAACAAATTCGTTCTAGTAGTAATTTGATTGATCTTTTTACCAAGGCATTACCGACCACAACATTTGAAAGACTAGTATACAAGATTGAATGTGTCATCTCAAAGATCTAATGTGATGTTGCCATTAAAGGGAGTCTAAAACACATTGTCCTCTTTTCTTTTAACCAAGGTTTTATCTCAATGAGTTTGATCTTTTTTACCAAGGCATTACCAACCACAAAGTTTGAAAGACTAGTATACAAGATTGAGGTTTTTATCCCAATGAGTTTTCTTGGTAAAGGTTTTTAACGAAGCAATTTGTAATAGGAGGTTGTGTACTCTTTTTCTTTCACTAGGTTTTTATCTCATAGCGTTTTCCTAATAAGATTTTAACGATGTACATTTTCGTTAATGGACATCCAAGAGGGTTATTAATGGATAATTAAATAAGTTGATACCACAAGTTCTATAACATTAATCTTAGTAATGATTAATGTGATAGTTTTTTTTAACATTAATCTTATTATAAGTTCTTATCATATCTACTCTTTTTTATATAATTCCTAGAACTACTCATATCCCTTCCCTAACCCTTAAATAGGAGGATAATGCGCTTTAGCGCACTCAAACCCACGTCCTCCTATATTGGCAACAATGCTTATACCAATTGAGCTAAGACTCAACCGATATTAATATGATAGTTAATATTGTTGATAATTTAAAAATAAAAGTGATGAATAAATAAGCAGTATACTTTTATAGTATAAATCATAATATTAAATAATTAAACAATTATAATGATAAAAAAGCAGCAACTTAATGAGTGATTTATTTTAATAATAATAAGTTAAACATATTATTTTAAATTAATAGTATTGTAATCACCATAAACAAATGCATTAGTATCTAACACTTTGAAGTTTACATAAAGAAAATTGGAACAGAAATATTAATTTTAGTATTATTTATTAGGTTTTAGTTGTATATTAAGAGATTAACATTAATAAAATACAAGTAATTCAAAAGAGTATAATATGAAAGTGTCTACCACTCTTAAAATTAATTTCAAAAGTTAATAAACAAAATTAATTTGATAATATGTAGATGATGGTCACTAAACTAATTATGAAAATGACTAAGGCAAGTGCACCTATCGAATAATAGTATAGTTATGGTGAGTAGGGAATATCATATCCACTAGGACTAAAAGTACTAGTAATTACCGTTTTCTATTATTTAGCCGACAAATTAGAGTGATTGTTTTAATCTAAAATTACTAAACTAATTTAACTAAGAACGCAACAAAGAATAAAATAGGAAAATTATCGAAGATACCAATGAGATAGACAATACCCAGAAAAGAATCCACCTATACTTCACTTATTATTTTGAATCTGATTTAAACGATTTATTCACTTGTGCCTTGATCCGTAGAAATCCCTAAATTATGTTAATATCTCTTTCGAGAGTAAGGCCAACTGACTCTAGGTTGATTAATTGAAACCTCTTTCTAATTAAAACATCTATTGTCACATTAACTCGATCTATGGATTCCCCTATTAGATTTGACTCTAATCTGGTAGATTTATGTCATTCTATTTCTAGGATTGCATGTAACTCCACTCAATTATGCTAGATCTACTCTTAAACAGGGACTTTTGCTCCACTGATTAAGCACATTAAACATGAATTAATATCCTGAAAATACTGAAACATGAAATAAACATACATAATTGAGAACAAGAATCAAGTATTTATCATGTAACTCAGAAATCAAATAATAAGATTCATCATAGGTTTCACCTTCCCTAGGTATCTAGGGAAATTAGTTCATAATACTAAACAGAAACATCTCGAAGTTAAGATAACAACAAGACATAAAGAAACCCAAATAAACTTCTAAAGAAATTAAATGGAGATATTCAATCTTGATGGAGATCTGCTTCCGAGATGATTCCCGATGGCATTCTTCGAGTCTTTTCTTCAATCTTCTCTGTCCCCCTCCTTAAGTCCTCTTCTAATTGATATTTATAGACTTTAGAATGCTCAGAAAGCCTAAAAATTGGGTTTTTCTGCGTAATTGGGAAGCATGGTGCGTTATCGACACGGGTTGGCACATGGGTGTGTGGCCAGCCTATGTGGAAGTGCTCAGGCCGTGTGGAACTTGGAAACAGCTCTATTTTATCCGATTTTGGCTCGTTTTTCGCTCCTTTCAATTCCAAGTGCTCTCCTAAGTATAGAAACATGAATTTAAAGGATTAGGAGCATCAAATTCACTAATTTACGCAATTAATCATCCAAAAATACATTAAGAATGAGATTAAAACTTGTTACTTTTACAGCTTATCAATAGATTATATTATTTTATGTGTTATAATTATAATTAAAGTATTAGATAGTAAATTAATAAATCATGTTTTAACAAGATGAAATTGCATGAAATATCTCACAAATTAAACAGATAATATAATGATAAATTAATTTAAAAAGAAAACACTATGAATAGTTCCTAGCTTCATTAATAAAAGAAATTGGGAAGAAAGAATTAAAGGTATGTGGATGATGAAAGGGTACTTTATTGGAATATAGGGCTGTCAAAGTACAACATTTGAAAATGATTTATGATTATAAGGTAGGTAGCTGGCCATGGTCCCAACCATCCATGATTCACAAATTTTATTTCATTGGATTTTAATTTTCTTTTTATTTCACTCCCAATACAAATAATAATGATTCTCAAATTAATCATAGTAAGAATACTCTCATTACAAGTCTCCAAAAAATAATAAAAATATATTTTTAATTGATATCTTTTATAATTAAATTTAAATTTTAGATAATATTTTTTATCATTTAAATGAAATTCAAGCCGGAGTGCAAAAATCCCTTGGACAGGTCTAGCAGTGGCTGTGACATTAAAATCAATATTTGAATATGTGTTTAAATTCAAATGTAGTAGTAACTAGAGTTGTTCATACGTCGAGTCGAGCTAAGGCCCAGTTCTAAAAGAAATTTAAGCCCATACTTGTTTTCAGGTTGGCTCGACCCACCTAAAAAGTCTATTTTATTGTTAAAAAAAATGCAATATTAAAATTATATATTTTAAATGATATTATATATATACATTTATAATTAAATTTAAATTCTAAAAATACTTTTTTATTATTTAAATTGGGCTTGGTCGAGGTACAAAAATTCTTGTCCCAGCCCGACATTAGACTAAAATTGATATATAATAGAAGTTTTAAATTATTAATATGTATCATAATAGGTCAAATTCTGCTATTAGACCCTATATTTTGTTTAAGTTGTGGATTTAGTATTTATACTTTTCGAATTTTAAAATTTTAGTCCTGACCAAACAGTAATAGTTACATTTGTTTGGTTAAATTCTACTATTAGTCCTTTATTATGTGTAAAGTTGTAGGTTGAGTCTATGCTCTACAATTGGATCATTCTCAGACATTATGTTTGTCAAAATTTCAAATTTCAATCTTAATGCAAATGATAGTCGTTAAATCTTCTGATCGATTTATTTTGTGAGTAACATGTGAAAATAACAAGTTGACATGACATTATAAATGCGATAATATGTTTGTTGCATCAAATTTTAAAAATAGTAGAGTTTAATGCAATGAACGTAATAGCTACCATTTGGTCAATTACTAAAATTTTAAAATTCTAAAAGCATAAGAGCTGAAAATGACCAAATTAAAGTACATAAACTAAAACATTAACTTACACATAATACATGGACTAATAATAAAATTTAACCATTATAATAATTTTATCTTTATTGTTATTATTGATATAATAATTATTATTTTAACAACTTCTAATTATATCTATTCTTTTTGACAAAAAAGGATAATTACATATTTGGTCATATAGTTTATCAATTCTTCTAACATGTTACTTATATTTTTAAAATATCCAATTTAATACCTGAAGTTTGATCGCATTTATCAATTTGGTACTTGACACTAATGTCCTCAAGAATTTTGCAGAGTGGCAAGATGAAATATTAGATGCAGACATGTAGCAAAATTTTTGAGTTTTTGATACCAATTAGTCCAAATTTAAAACTTAATTATGTCCTTCCTCCTTTTCTTTTTTCCTTTTTTTAATCTAACTTTAAATTTAAATTTATTACTTTTCTTTTCTTTTTACTCCTAAATTTTAATTAAAACTTGTTAATTTCAATTATTTAAATTAAATACTTTAACTTTGTATTGCTTTCTTCTTCATCCTTCCTCAACCCTAGCCGTTGTCGCTCCATGACTAGCCTCCCAACCTTACCATTGACTCGCCACACCATCACGGAAACCCCTTGCCAAAGCACTATTCACCACTGTTAATTTTTTCAAATCAAATCCAACCCTAGAGAAAATACGTTTGGATGTCTAATTAAGTAAAATTGAATATTTCTTACAAGAACTTGACAAGAAAATTAGAAAGAATAAAACTAGACTTACCCTTATTTGAAAATAACAAAACCAATAAAGGAAAAAAAAGTTGCGTTGTAGTTTGGGCTTAAAGGAAAATCAATCAATCTTTGAAAAACCGAAATGGGTAGGATGTGGAGAGTGGTTTCCCTAAACAATAGTGTAAGCAAAGGAAAGGAAAAAAGAAGAAGATAAGTACCACATTGATGGACGAAGTAAAAGTGTAGGCATCAGAATAAATATTTTTAAAATAATTGTACCACATTAGAAGATTTGGTTAAATATAGAACCAAATATGTTATTATCCCCCAAAAAACCTTAAAAGTAAGGTAATTTTTAATAAATAATTTAACCAATTTTTGAATTTTCAATTTTTTTTTTTTTTTGATTTTAGACAATTTTCTAAATTGTTATGATTAAATTGTTTGAACAATCTAGATAAAAGTGAATGGAGGCCATTATGTCGATTTCCCAGAAAGACGGAGAGCACTTGTGAAGTAAAATGAGAAGTAGAGGAAGTTGGGGTAGGAGCCGAGTGAGAGTTGGAAAGAAGAGTATGTTTGCCTATTATGAGTTTGAAGAGATATTTAAAAGAAACACTCATAAGCCACATATCTTCTCCTAATTAATGGTGTTGTCATTTCGTAAATCGTTCGTTAAATCGATTATGTGAACGGATGCAATGGTATTACAAGTTATATTAATAGCAGGTGGCAACAAAAAGTTAAATTGGGTGTAACTTTAATGTATGTGGTTATTCTTGTGGAGTAACATTTTGAAGGATTAACAAAATCACTTAAATAAAGTGAAGTGAAATATATGTAACACGATTAGTTGAGTAGGCCGATTCGTCAATAACCAGTCCACGGATAGGAGAAGACAGGGTTGATTGGAGGAGGTACAGAAAGAGACGGAAGGCATTGAGGTGGCCATAGCTTCCCAAACACCAAAGGGAACAACCTTGCATGGCGTTGCTCCATCATCTTTTGTATTTTTAAGGGGTGGGATTTAATACATATTTTTCTCCTTTTCTTTTTTCTATAATAATAAAAAAATGGCTTCCTTTTGAGTTAATATACATTATTATTTCCCTAGGCAATCGGCGATGAACTTTGCTAATTGCATTTCAGTTATAACTTGTTTTATAAAATAATTAGAATCTAAAACTATAGATTATGGAGCCCCAAAAAGCTAATTTTGGTGAAGCGTGATGAAAAGTTGAAGAAAGCCGAAATCATTGGCAAATGGCACTTGGGTATTTTATAAATATTAGAGTTTTTTAATTCCATTCTCTACTTTTAAAATTAATATATGCATGCATTCCCTCTACTTTTTGGCTAATGACACCACGTTATATATATAGTGAAGATGATGGATCCAATTTCAATGCCTAGCTACTTACTTGCTCTTTAGTCATCATGCACGCATACCCATATGTATATAATACCATTAGTAAATTTCTCAAAAAATGTCAGTTTTTTTTTTAAATTATTGGGTTAGTCTATTTTTTCGAAAAATTACAGGATTAAATTGAAATAACAAAAGCACTTTTAATTAGAACCGTTTTCGTTATTTCGACCTAATCTTATAATTTTTAAAAATACAACCTAATCTAGTAATATTTTAAAAAAACGGCATTTTAAAGAAATTTACTCGAATCATTAAGTTTTTCTTTATCCAATTTTCTATTTCTTTCATTCATTCTTAACAAACAAAGTTTTAGGGTTTTGTTCTTCCACAAATATATATCCATTTTGTTGATTCATTATATATATAATACAATCATCTTCTTTAATAATAAATTTTATCAATCATTTCTATAGCTTTGCTTCTTCTTCTTCTTCTTCTTCTTCTTCTTCTTTTTTATGGAATTATTTCTCTTTATTGTTTCATTAGATTTATTAATTGTAATTTTTGTACTCGATCCTTTGCAAAGTTGGGGAGTCCAAAGTCCACAAATTTCTTCAATTGGTCAACCGAGTAGGAAAGCTTATATATTTACTTGATTGATTAAGTTGAAGAATATAAATTCAAAAGGTTAGGTTCAATTCATGATTAAGAGAGGGCCCCAAAAGATTGCAAGAACTTCTAATTCCCACATTTGTTGTTCATTTCCAACTTTTGTCTCCATTTTCTCTCTCTCTCTCTCTTTCATTTTCCGATGAATAAACTATATATGCATACTCATGCCACCCACTACTTTCATTATTATTATTATTTTATATTTAAAAAAAGTAATCCTCTTTATCACACACCTAATAATTAGAAAATTTTAGAATTGGAGTTTGAAGTTATGTTATTTGTATTTGCCAATGAATGTATTTTGTCTAGTTTTTCTCAACTCTTAGTTTGTTTTATTTATATTAGCTTGATTTTGTGTTCTAATTGATTATACATATATTTATATTATAGCAAGTGCTTGAAATCGAATATCCACTTTTTGGGATCCAATATGAATGATGAATACCTTTTTACTTAACCCTAAAATTTTGTGTTTGAGTATATTATTTTACTTAATAATTTCAGTTGTTTGTAAATATTTAAACAAAAAAATATGAAGCAAATAAAATCTAAAACAACACAATTAGTAGAAAATTAGAAAGGTAACTTTTGTTTAACAAACCATTTCAATAGCAAAAATATAGATTAAATAGGAGTTTTAAAGCATACTTGTTGGATTCTATTTCTGACTATTTGCTCTGTGGTTCACAGTGAATGTGATTTGGATTAATTAGTTTAATTATTTTAACAAAACACCACATTAGTCAACTTCATTTGCATGCATTGTTCCAAAAACAAAATTGCAAGGTAAAAGAATAAGGGGCACATGGGAGCATGAGAGCTTTAGGAAAAGATTATTATAAATGGTTTAAATGTGGTTTTACTCCCTTTATTTTGTTTCAATTTTATATTTAATATATTTATTTTAAGTACTCATTATTTGGTTCTCTATTTTATTATATTGTTAGTTGCTTTTGTAAGAGTGATGACATGAAATTGTTTAAAAGTATTTAGTTAGCATGTAAATTAATTATCGGTTAAACATAATTGATTGGATTTTTACGTGACTCTGTGTGGCTAAATAATAGTAAAAATTTCACATCATCAGTCCAACCGCAGCAAAATGTGGTGTTATCATTTATAAAAGTAGATGGGATTAAACCCTAAATTTCAACATAATAAAAGGACTACAACCAAAATTAGACATCATACAATTATACAGCAAAGGAAAAATCTCATCAAGAAATCTACATAAATACACAAATATACCTCTTTCTTTATTTTAAATTATGTAATTTCCATTAAATAGGAATTAAAAGCTTAGAAAGATTTAGAAGATCTTATATTTTTTAAAAAATTCTTTTATTTTTTTCTTTTATCTCATTTGACCCACTAAATCTCTCACCCATAAACTACAACAAAACAATGAGCAATTTTAGCTCTAATTAATTAATTTATGTGGGAATATTTTCTTTCATGTGTTTGGACTTTATTTAGATTTTAGAACATAAAAATCTTAGCAAAATGATTGGCACCTAAACTAATGTCGACTAATTCTTTTGTATGAGATTTTTGTCATGACAGCATACATATAAAGGGTAAATTTTTTTATAGAATTTTCATTTATTAATTTAGGCATAATATCAAATTTAACCTTTAATGTTTACATCTTTTATCAATTTTTGTTTTATTCCTTTTCTTAGTTAAATTTGTCTTCATCCTTTTGACCACCAACCTTTTGAAAAATAGTTTTTTAATGGAAATACTAACTCAAATGTTAAATTTTAAATGTAGCAATTTACATGACAATCCAAGTGTACTTCGTGCTATTTTTTTTAATTTTAATGAACTTTTATAATTCTATTAGAATTTTGATTTATTTTTCATTTTATAATTTTAAATTATTTGTTGACATGACATACAAGATAAATAATGTCATATTAACATAAAGTGCATGTAAGCTATCACGAGAGTTGGCACACCAATATCGTTAAAAAAGTAATGTTTTAGTAGACTAATTAAAGCTTGACATCAATTATTTAGAATCTTAATATACGTATTTTAGAAGGAAGCAATCTTTTAGCAGATTCTTCACATAGTTCATTCACACACACAACATTTCGTTTTCCCAAAACCATGCATTTGATGTTAGCTTAGTTGCTGCATGATTAAGGCTGGAAATTATATTAGGTTAAAAGAAAATACATGTATATGTGATCAACATTATTACACGCTGTTCAAAAGAATAAAATCTTGTACATAGAAAGTATTGTGCTGTAAGATGCTCGAATACATGTATTTATATCTATATGTACCATTACTCGTAATTGTGACATCAATATGTTTTTTCCATGGAACAAAGAAACAAAAGCATATATCTGAATCTGCAGGTTTGTCTAAGATATCGCTTGCATCTTGCAGCAAAATCTAGCACTAAAGATCATAACACATCACCTTGTTCGTAAATCACCAAAACTGTCACATTTTTATTTGGTTCAGCTACCGCAATTTTAATTAAATAGAAATTGTATCTCATGGAGTTTGTATCATGAAAATATCTTTATTTTATAAAATAAAATAAATTATTTTGAGAGTTTTTTTTTTGTTATTTTATATTTTTATATCAAAAAAATAAAAATATATATACACAAAATAGGATTTGGACCTAGGTTTTTAACAGTTATATATATATTTTTAGTAAATTAAGGAAAGCAAGAAAAGCAAAACTACAGAAACTAAACAATGCCACTGAAGCTATCAGAAATGTTGTAATCACTCTGTATTAGATGACCAGCTACTCCAGACGATTGCATAAAAAATTGCAAATGTTTTATATGGCCATTCAAGACTCGAGCCATATAATCTGCAACTTTATTTTCTCCTCCAAGAGTAAATTTAACTTGCCATTCTTTGTCCCTTAGCTCCCTAATAACTCCCATAGGTTGTTGCACATTAGGCTCAAAGCTATTACCTGTGATTAAAGAAATTGCCTTGGCGTTTCAAGCTCTATCATTCGAAACCTCGCGTCGCAACACAAAGACCATCAACAATTGCCCACAACTCGGCTTGAAGTACAGTACATATCCCAATCTACCGATTAAATCCTAACAACCACCCACCCCTACTATTGCACAGAACTCCCCCTGTAGTAGCAAAGAAAGACCTTGTATTTACCGAACAATCTGTGTTTACTTTAATCCAATCTGTTAGGGGAGGTACAACCCACTATTGAAAAAAATCCGGTTTAAAAACGATTTTTTGTCACTACGAAAAATTAAAATTTTGAAAACCTAGTTAGATTGTAATATATATCAATAAAATTTTCCCGAAAAGTTCTGTGTTTTGTGCGAGACGAATCTTAGATGTTCCTGACTTTCAGCTGAATGACCTTCTCTGCTATTCTCGTACAACAAGCCGCTTTGAGTGTGGGCTTGAACAATCACGAATCAAACACAAAACCAGAAACAATTTTCTTACTTTCAATAAAAAAGTAATTCTCTCTCAGTAGAAACCGGTAGAATTGTATTCTTATAAAATAGAATTTATGCTTAGAAAAGAAATTCTCTCTATTTTGGGGCAGAATAACAATATCTCAAAGTTGTATATAACTCATGTATTTAGCCCTACCAATGCCATCTATTTATAGTGAGAGATAGAACAATCCTAGTTGAATTAGTACAACATAAATAATACTTATCTAATAGAAAAACTAGTTCCCTAGTTCTACTAGGAGAGAGGGGTGACTAACCCTAGTTAAATATACACGATGTCTTCTGGTCGTTAAATGTTGTTATGAGAAATTGCGATGTTAGTGTTGATCATGTTAGTAGATGATTATTGAATGATTGTCTGGCATAGTACATTGATCTGTATGGTATGTATGATTAGTGTATGCATGGTACGAGAAGGGTGACCAACAATGGATTAGGCGAAGTTAGAAACAAGTAAAAGAGGTGATTCTATTAGATACCGTCATACGGTGTTGCTGTGTACACCATGATGAGCGAAGCTTCGGGCTTTGCAAAGGGAACATTGCGGTGTTCGAGCATCAAAGTATAGGAACGGTGAAATAGAGGAATGGAAGGAATGCAATTGGAAAGGTATATAAGAAAGATCATAGCGAGGCCATGGAACCGATTAAAGGCTGTGTACTTTAAATGAGTAAGACAATAGCTGAAAGACGCTATGGCATCACCATAAAGATGAGTAAGACCATAACTGAAAGATGCTATGGCATCATGAAAGAAATGAGTAAGATCGTAGCTGAAAGACGCTATGGCATCATGTGAAAGCACGCTAGAATCGCTAAACAGGATTAAGACCATGGCTGAAAGACAGTATGATATCCTTCGATAGTCTGATGGGACGTTAAACACGGGATAGTCCATCGGGACAGTAAACACGGAGAATTCGATGTGTAAGACTATAGCTAGGCTATGGAAACCAGTATAATCTAACGGGACATTAAACACGGGATAGTCCGTCCGGATACTAAACACGAGGTAGCCCACTAGGATAGTGACATGGGAAGTTCGCCATGGCGTAAAAACATGGGGACTGTAATTGGAAAGCCCGCAGTTCACGAAGAATAACAAGGGTAAGAATGAAGTCCGTGGATAATTAGAGTGATAAGTCATACAAAGAAATGTGTAAGTGTCACCAAATAATATAAATTACAAGAATAATGAGTGACGTCAAGGTTATTTCTCAACCCAGATAGGGTGGAAAGAAAGGAGGCTCCTTAGATAAAAAAAAAAAAGGTATTCGTAGTACACTGGTCCACCATGTAATTTGCAGATCCCATACAAGGTAAATAATTATAGTTAAGTCTACACTGGAATTTAGTCCTATAAATATATTAAAATGATGGAAAAGCTCAATCGAAGGGTTTGATAGTCTGAATCGAGTCTTCTTAAGGGGAAGTGTAAGCCAAGGCTGATTGGCTAGTAAAGTCCTCCGAAAGATAAAGGAAAACAGAGGTCAGATCTAAGTAAGGAGAAACACAATGATTTCATTGATTTTCCAAGGTAGGAACTATATATGTTAAGAAGTCATATGTGGGGATATTTAAACAATAGTAAATGTGTCAGCCTCTTTAGTGAGCCTTAATGTTCCAAGGCCGTGAGGGCAGTGAAAACTAGGCAATATGCAAACGTAGAAATCACTTAGACAGACGCCAAGCGTCGCCTGCTAGAAATGTTGTATGTGATTATCAGGAAGATAAAATCTGATCTGAACACTTAAATATTTGTTTTTAAATTCTCTAAGTGGATCTCACTGAGTTTGCCCGAACTTATAAGTTTTCTGCTTACACACAGGTTGATTAAGGATATGGAACTTGAGAGGGACCAAGTCAGACCTCGCTGGGAGCTAGGTGGAATGTAGATTTTTCATGTATATAGAGGGGCACCCGTAGAGGCTACACCTCAAGGGAATTGTTTAAGTGAGTCTTTAATAGGGTCTTAAGCTTCTAGTTAATGTGATAAAGTGTTCATGCTTGATAAAGAGATTCAGACGTAAGAATAGGAGAATTTAAAGAAAGATTAATTGTAGCCTTATTTTGAAACTTGTTGTTAATCAAGGATATTATAGTCATACAATAAATTTGGTTAAATTGTAGTGTACCTCAAGTCATAATCAAACCAAGCTGGATTTTTAACTAAGTAACTCGGGTTGTTGACGACACTTGGAGCCTGGACCTGGTGATCAGGTCTGGTAAAGGGTGATACAATGTAACTCATTCCTCTAACTTTATCATTTCTATCTATTTCTGGTCATTTGATTCTAAATGCAATTAATTTTTGTTTTCAATGAGCTAGCGGAATGACCTATTTGACATATGTAATTAGGGCTCAAATGGTTTATAATTAAGTTCCAGCTTTTCGGTTATTAATTATAAACTCATTTAATCACTAAGTTATTCCACTATAGTATTGTGACTAAGTTCTCCCCAGTTACATACCATTACGAAAGTTACTCGATCAATACTCGTCCAATGACCTTGTCATAAGTGTGTTACCCTCATAGGATACCCTTAATCTTTTTAGGATAAATTCTTCTCCCAATGTGATATTTTATTCATTGTAACCATTACATCTTCTTTAATGAAAAGTAAATTATTATCAAATGACCCATGACCATGTTTACTTTTCATCTATCATGTGATGCCAATGAGAGGATACCATTTACTCATTTTTTGGACTATGAATTCCACTATTGTGAATAATGCTACATACTGTAGAAATCATATACTCAACGCACCAACTTTTCGTTCCTTATCTATTTGAACTTAAGGCTTTTACATACACCAAAGTATACGAGCCATGCATACATAGTCCATCATCCACTCAAGATTAAGGTATGTCACGCTATGAAAGTCACAAGTAAATAAATCCATAAATGGATTTAGGATCTATTCTACTTGGGTCCTATCTATTGTACTATCAGCCCAGTCAATCATAATTGTCTTTATCTCTTGGGAGTCATCCACTCTGATGCCAAATACAAACCATCTCCACAATTGGACTTGATAGATAACATATTAGCCTTTCAATCGGTTTGCTCATTTCTGATTAGACTAAGAATATGTTTAGGTTCATCTAGTAATACATCATGTCTTTCCGTATTACGGTCTTACCACATAATATCGGTCAATATTAGTTAAACATTAGATAACCACTGAGGCAATATTTGCTTCCATTTTACTTTGCGTACAAAAACAATTGAGGACATATATACTGTCGAGACCAGTTTTTTTTTGAAAAAGGGGTCGACTTTTATTTTGAAAACGAAAATGGGAGTCGCCACCAATCCTTTTTATTAGGTGTGATCGGATCACCTCGCAATTTGATCGTTTTAATAAATAGTTTGGTTTATTAAAACATTATTTTTCGGTCTACAAAAATCCAGAAAACGGGTTTGGGAGTCGATTACGCACGAGGAAGGATTACCACCCTCGATACGTCCAAAATTGGTACCTAGTTGATTACTTAATATCTTAATGTCGAAAATTAAAAACTCGAAAAGAATTTAAAATACAATCCCTCTTTATATTGTGTTATTTTTAATTAAAATTACTCGAATAAATCAAAAGGTGTAAAATGCCTCCTTATCTCGAAGTCACAAAATGTCACATCCCGTAAGTTAGGACACGACACCTCGTATTTTTAAGAATAAGCTTGCTTTTTATTTTTTATTTAAACCTCATTTATTTTAATTTTAAAAGGATATTCGGTTATTTAGGTTCAATGCAAGAAAAATCGAAACCTAGTAAGTTAGGGCACGACTTCTCGAATTTCCAAATACGGAATATTACCTTTATTTTGAAATTTTATTTTTACAAATTTGGGTAAAAATATAATATTAAAAGGATATGTTTAGTTTAATCGATTATGGTATAAAGATGGTTAAAACGTGAAAAAGAGTCATACTTTGTGAATAATGATAGTGCGACATGAATTTGGAGTAATAATGGCATTGATATTAATAAATCATAATGTTAATATGCATAAACAATAATAATGATGAAAACGATAATATAAATAACAATAATGATAATAACAATAATAATAATAATAATAATCTAAGTTTTGAAAGTACATAAAAGTAATAAATAAATAAGTAACAATAATAAGGGAAAAATAAAAATAAAACAAGCCAATTTAAAAAAATAAGTAAATAAATAAATAAAAATTAATATAAGTTTGATTAAAAATTGAAAATAAATAAATAAATGAAATATTAAATAACCGTTTTTTTTAAATAAATAAAAAAATGAAGTTAAACAGACTAAGAATAAATAAAAAAAATTGAAGTTAAACAGACTAAGGATTGAATTGAAATCGAAATGAAATTCGGGGTACAAATTAAAAATAATAAAAATGGACTAACAAGGATCAAAATAAAATGCATTAAAAACGACAGGGACCAAACGGGAAAATATCCCTTGTCCTTATGCGCGTCGTTTCTTAAGGGACAAGAATAAAATAAATATAAAATTATTGGGCGAAATTAAAAGGAAAAAAAAGAACGAAGAGGACTAAATTGCAACGCGTCGCTAAGGCGGAAGGGTCGCGCGCGCAAATATACCATTTGTTTAAAAACATGCGGATCTTTAGTTCTATCGGGTCGGGTCTCAGGTTAATGTTAAAATGACGTTGTTTTGGCGCCTGAAGCTTAGGCCCAAAACAATGTCATATTAATCCTATTATAAATAATAAAATCAAAACAAAAAAAAAATCATTTGAATAGCCTTTCAAAAAAAAACCAAAAGTCATCCTGTATTTTCTCTTTGGGTACCCCAGAATCTGGCCATCGGCCACCATGGCAGCCGCTGGTCACCGGCGACGACGCCGCCATGCACGATGGTTGAAAAATTGCCCCAAAACCTTTAAAACTCTTTTTTTTTTGTAGAACACGGATCTGGGGATAACAATCTCAAAAAATCACTCCGTGATTCAAAACGACGAAGGAAAACCCTTCGGTTTCTGGCCACTTTTCATTGGAAGTGGCTACCTTAGTCGTCCGCAGTGTTGAGAACTCGAACACCAGGTAAGTTTCTTCTCCCTTTTCCTTTTTTTTTTATTTTCGTATGTAAGAAACGAAAAAAGTAGAATAAAATAAAACAAAAAATTTTAAAAAAAAGTAGAAGTAAAAAAACCTTCAGAAATTTTTATTGTTTTCGATTGATATTCGTCCCTCCCCAAAATATTACAAGAACTCGGCTTTTATAGCTGGTTCGGATTACAACGTATCTTTTTCTTTTCTTTTTTTTTTCTCTGTGATGCTACTGTTCATGCTATTGTTCATGTGTCCATTTTGTTTTGTTTTGCAGAGGTTTGGCGAGGTCAACGGAGGCGGAGACTCCGGCTTTTTGCCGTTTTGGTGTAAGGTAGCAGACCTCGGGCAGTGGGCACACTGCGGAGGCACGTGGAGGCAGCGGCGCAAGGGCTGGGGCTAGGGTTTAATTTTTCTGAAAATGTGTAAAGTTTTTGGCCATTTGGGCCTTGTTATTTTTATGGGTCAGGGATTTAATGTATTTTGGTTTTATTCTTGTCTGACTTGAGTGTTCTAGGCTCGAGCAAAATTTGGGCTTTACACAATGGTATTAATGTAATTTATGGATATTATTATTAAACCAAGTTGTTCAAAAAAATAAAAGTGTATATAGACGAAAATACTACACTTAGGGCACCAGATCCAACACCCACCACCCTAGTACTAGACACCCCTCCACTCGGATGCCTCATGTTTGATTCTATAATGTACCTTGTGACTGTCTCTCCCCTACTCTCGCGAATGAGGGAGAGAAACCAACACTATAACAACAATCAATCAAATACCCATTTTGGTGTCTGCAAGTGTGACAGGTCAGTTGTAATATAATTGTACAACAGGGGTACAGAGTACTCCGAGGATCGAACCCATAAGAGTTGGTGATTGAACCAATTTTTACTATAGGCATGCAAAATAAAGAGTCTAACCAACTAATTGTTCAACATTATAGTACAACAAACCATAAAATCAAGAGTAATTATACTAATTTATGAGCTAACTACGAAGGACTAAATCATAAAGCATGCAAACTTACGAAATTAACAAGTAAATAACAAACAGTGGTTTATTGATTTCGATGTGGTTCACCAATTCTCGAATTAGGGATCTAAATTGTTTAAACTCATAAAATGGTTCCATTTTACCTTTCGATTTCAGTTTTACCAAATTAGAAAAGTTAAGCCGGTTTATCTCTCGATCTTATCAGCTAATCTGGGACTAACAAATAGATGTTCAACAAGATTATCTCTCAATCTCACTTGCCTAGATTTTCCCTTAGGGGCATCAATCTTAAGTTTTTAGGTTTATTTAATTTAGTCTAATTTATTGCAATTTAGTGCCTTACTAAAAATTAAACTTATCCATATCTCCATTAATCAACCTCCTTAAGGTTTAGTTACTCATGATAAAAACTAAGCTAACAAACATAAAAGAAAAAAAACATGACAACCATTAACATAAAACTTGAGAAAAAGATGAAAGTTGGGGTTTTTAACCTAGAAAGCTTAAAGGAAAAATAAAGATGAGCATTCAACAGTAAAATAATGAACAAAAAAAATTAAAGTTCAAGTCTTTAACAAATTAAACTAGAAGAATCTGAAATAACATTAAGTCAAAGATTAAAATGTAATTACAAGTAAAAGAGATGGGCTAAAAGTACAAATAGTCCCTAGCTACAGTGATAACTAACTTCACTAACTTAAAGAATGACAAGAACATAAAGAAAATTTCAGAAAAATAAAATCTACAACTATGGAGGAAGATGAAAAATAAGAAACCCTAGAAAATGAAGAAGAAACTTAGAAAGAAACTAGAGAAAAACTACTAAGACTAAGTCTAATGTGTCCTCCTCTCTCCTTAGCCAAAATTAGTTGATTTAGCAGCAAATTCTTACCCAAATTTGTTGACCAAAATACCATTGAATGGATCTTCATTGATTAGTGCTTTGGTTGGACAAAGACTAGCCCCGATTTCATTTTTTTGTCTCCTCACAATATCGATATCGCGATACCTAAGTATGGATGGCGTGATATCATCGACAGTTTCAAAATGGGGGATCCTTGGGGTGTTGGCTATTGCGATACCCAAGGTAGATATCACGATACCACTGTAGGTGGTCTTCGTTCTCTTTATTTCAGCACTGTTGAGGGTACCGCGATTCCCAGGCTTAGATATCGCAATACCCTTTCTTTTAGTGATGTTCTCGCTTGAATTTGGCCACCAACACTTTCCTACAACACCCAATCATTCGTTAGCTCCCCAATGGAACAATTGGCCAATTTGGGTCTCAAAATGAGTAAAAAGAGACATTCACACTTATTTAATTGTAATAACTAAAATTAAGCTAAACTACTAAAAAGACATTTAAATCGCTTAAAAATAAGCTTATTAAGTGACACGATGAGCCTAATTTGACAAATCAAATTACAGTAGATCACTTTGTCCAGTTGATAGCCTATCTAAAGATCTTCTTAGAACTAAGATTATGGTCTTGGAACAAGATTAGATTCCTTTGCTTCCATAGCAACCAATAGATAACCCCAAAAAGGGTGTCCAGCCCTTTGAAATAGATAGGTTAGAGGTAAGCCACAATGGTAGGGTTATCGAGAAAAAATTCGATTGAGATGCTTTAGGCACAATTATTTTCCAAATTGTTGATGCTTTTGGCATGTAAACTAGTCATTGACGCCATACCACACATCATATAGAGATCAGTCTTCGTTAGTAATGCTCAACAATAGTGAGCAATCGTTCTTTGAACTCAAGCCAAAGAAATTTTCTAAGTTTCTAAGGGCCTGGATACTTCCGAATGACATCCCAAACATTACACTTAGGAGCTCGATTATATTTCATTAACCTTTCATAAGCCAAAAAAGTACGGCAAAGCTCGTCCCAAATGTTTGATAAAGATCTCCAAACATAAGAACTTGAACGATTAATGCTTCGCGAACACCTCTCCTTCAACTTGTACTTTGAGCGTAAAAATTTAACCCAGAAAGCATTTTGATTAGCAAGAAACTAAAACCCCAGCTTCGTGATAAAATACTTATTTTGCTCCCTTAAGTTACGAAAGCCTAGGCCCCCATTTTGCCTTGGTTGACAGCACTT
The DNA here is from genome assembly GCF_025698545.1 of Gossypium raimondii. NCBI lineage: Eukaryota > Viridiplantae > Streptophyta > Magnoliopsida > Malvales > Malvaceae > Gossypium > Gossypium raimondii. The sequence goes on from NC_068575.1 coordinate 50,731,067, forward strand.
GTCCCAACACACTAGAGAAAATTTTCGTGCACGATTCGTTGAACTCTATACAAAATTCCTCACATTTCTTTCAATCTCCTCATATAAGGAAAGTAGAACTAAAACAATCTACATAAAATAATTTGGTATCGCAATAAGTACTGACCTTGCTAATGTGATCCACCCCGCCAAAGATAAGAGTTTGGCACCCCAGCCATTAAGTTGCACATATACCTTCTCAACCACAAAGTGGTATGTATTTTTTATTATCCGGCTATGGAAAAGAGGAACCTCTAAATATTTTCCTAAGTGATCGAACATCTGATATCCCAAGAAAGAACAAATTTGGGTTTTAAGAGGGTCAGTTGTATTCGAAGAAAAATATATTTGTGTCTTACATGCATTGACTTTATGACCAGAGAAATGAAAATTTTGATTAATAATATCAATCAAAACTCTAGCTTGAGTAAGATCAACTTTGCATAAAAGAATTAAATCATTAACAAAAAAATAGGTGCGAAATAGGAGGACCATTTTTGGAAAGACGAATAGTCTCCCATTTTTTTGTCGTTAACTACCATATAAGTACAATGCCCCAATCTCTCCATACTCAAAACAAAAAGATATGCTAAGAGTAGGTCTCCTTGGCGTATACCTCATGAGGGAAAGAATTTATCCATCATCAAGCCATTCCAAAGCACCTGCATCGATGAAGTACACACAATACATGATAAGCCTAACAAGATTATGTGGCAACTCCACATCAAGAAGAGTATCCTTCAAAAAATCCCTCATCAATCTATCATACACCTTTTCCAAATCAATTTTAATAGCCATCCAACATTCTCATCTTTTACAAATCCTCATCAAATAAACGACCTCTTGAACTATGATAATATTATTGATAATATTACAACCCAATATAAAGATCACTTGATTATGTTCAATCAAATAAGGCATAATTGTTTTAAGGCGATTACAAATGATTTTATTAATCAACTTGTAGAGACCCGTATATAGGCTAATGGGATGGAATTGGCTAATATCCTCAGAATTCAGAACCTTTAAGATCAATACCAACAACTTCTTGTTGAAGAAAGGTTCCAAGGGCTTACCATGGAAAACTTCTTTGACTATACTAGCAATTGATGCACCAATGAAAGCCCATTGACTTTGAAAATTTTGAGCATTAAGTCCATCGACTCTTGGAGCCTTCAACGGAGCCATCTCAAGCAAAGAACACCGAATTTCATCTATATTTATCTCATTTTGAAGTAGCAAAAGGTCCTCGTGACAGATTAAAGGAAACTGACTCCTACTCAAATTTTTTTCCCAAAATCGATCCTTCACACTGATATAATTTGCTGAAAAAAAAAATAGTTACATCCTTTAGTTTACATTCATCAAAGCACCATTCACCATCTCCAAGTCGCAAATCACTAATACGATTCCTTCGTCTTTGTGTAAGGGTACAACTATGGAAAAACTTAGTGTTTCTGTCCCCACTTTGTATTCAATCCAACCGAGATTTTTGCTTCCATAGAAGTTCCTCTAAATGAATATTTCTTCAAGTTCCAACTTCAAATTTTGTTCAAGATGAGCATGGTGTTCAATTCTACATTTTTCAAGTGTCGCTTGAATCATAGTTTTCTTCTTTCGCTTGCTCAAATTTCCAAAAATCGTCTTGTCCCAAAATATTTATACTTTATCTTTTCAACTAAAGCCGAATTTGTTTTTTATACAAATTTTTTTATAAATATATTTATTACATAATTTTATTTTTCACCTACATTATTGGTGTGCCAAATATATATATACACTAACTATTATTTAAAGGCTTAACTATATTGATATCATTTATCAACCATATTCCAACTTAGTTGAGAAATTATAAAAAATATATATATATATTGGCAAAATCAATTATTATTATTATTATTATTATTATTATAATGATGTTTTTGTTCTTTTATATTTTTACATAAAATCAATAAAATTCACATATTTAAACTTGGCATCAAAATAAATTTAAACTTTTTATAAATATATTTTTACATAATACTTTTACCCAATTTCACTTTTGTTTGCCTCTAATTACATTTTAGTCACTTATGTTTGAAATATTACATTTTAGTCACTTAAGTTATCATTTTGTTACGAAGTAGTCACTCTACCGTTAAGCTCCATTACCTCCCTAACGGCAATCCTACGTGGTTGTCCAAATGGGTTTTAAATACCAACTTGGATGTCCAACTGGGACGAGAATAGTTTTTTCAATCAAAATGGAAAAGAAAATTAAAAGAAAAATGAGATGAACGGTTTTTCTTTTCAAGTTCAAGGTGTAACTAATTAAAAATTTTCAATTAATTAAATTTATTTAATTAAAAACCTATTGCCGTCTCAGTTGGACATCCAAGTTGGTGTTTAAAATTCATTTGGAGTATCACGTAGGATTGCCGTTAGGGAGGCAACAAAACTTAACAAGTGACCACTTCGTGACAAAACAATTGCGTAAGTGACTAAAACATAACATTTCAAATATAAATGGCTAAAATGTAATCTAAGACAAACAAAAGTATCTATTTTTATAGTTTACCTATTAAATAATTATATATATATATATATATATGCATATGCTTAATAATCACATGGAGTAGTTGAAATATTAAAATAATAAAACAGGAAAGCAAAACATATTGAGTTGATGAGGTGGGTAAAATAGGTTTGAGATTAATGAAATTAAGTAATCTATCTCTTAGTATTTCTCAATAAATATAAAATATTATTTCTTGTTTGTCTCTATATGTTTTTAGGAGATGGAGTTAATAATGAGTGGATAGATAGATAACATGTTAGGGGCATTGCACCTGCCACAAATGCATGTGGAACCCTTCCACTTACTAACTTTGTTTAATGCCCAATTTGAATTAATATTAAATCATCCTTAAATGTTAAGTGATGTGATGGGGTTCTAAACCTTAACTTCATCCTCATTTAATGGAGGCAGAGGGGGTGGTTGTTTTAGCAATCAACATCTTAGATTCATGCACTTTCCATTCTAATTAATCACACTTAATTCATTTAATTACCCCATTATCATTTTTCCTTAACCATCCTCATCTTTTCAATTCAATAATTTTACTTAAGTTACACTCAATATTAAAAGTTGGAGGGATGAAAGGAGGTAGAGTTAAATTTCCATAAATATTTATTTTCATTTTTTTCAAGTTTGTAATGCTTAAAGGGATAAAATTATAATTTTTAAGGGATTAATATTAAAAAGTTTAGATTAAATTATTAATTTTTATGTGGTCAAAAATGCAATTATTCTGGTAAATGAATTTTGATTTAATGTGCAATTGTATATATGAACTTTAACTTGGTGTAATTATACACGTGAAACTTTAGTTATGGTTCAAATATGTACTTAAAACTTTAATTTTGATTTAATCGTACACATTTAAAAAATAAATACATTAATTTATTTTTGCATTGGATAAATATAATTATTTATTATTGCAATTTATAAACATAAAATGATGTTATATTTATAATTGTGTTAATAATTTACAAGATTTGGATCAAATCAAAATTTCATGTATAAAATTACACAAAATTAAAAAATTTTATTCAATTGCATATTAAATCATAATTTATGTATAATTTTGAAAGTTATCCTTAATATAATAATATCAACTTTAATGTAAATCAAATGTTTTAATTTTATTAAATTACATCATTAAACTTCTATTATTAATAAATTAAATCATTTATGTTTATTATTTTAATGTAAAAGTTGACTAGATTTATTTATTTTTAAAACAAAAGTCAACAATAAGATTTCATGTTGAATTAGGTATGCATTTTGAGCCAAGATTGAATTATAATTTTTAGGAATAAATAATAATTTCACTAATATGTTTAAGGGTTAAATAAAATTTTATTTAAAATTAAATAAAGTGTTTGAGTGGTAGAGGGACTAGAGTCTTATTTGCATTTCATAGGATCCATTTAGATAAGTGGTGAAATTAGTTTAAGTGAAATTAAAATTTATGGTAAAGTATATTTTTATTCAATCGCAACGATGACAGTTAGGTGAATTATTGTAAGGAAAATGATTATTAAGTACATTGTTGTTAATGTAGGAGGACATAGGTTCGAGTATATTGAAGTGCATTATTCTTCTATTTATGGTTTGAGGAGGGTTATAGATAATTCGAGTATTGTTTCAAAAAGAGCAGATATGATTAAAATTTATAATAAAATTGTTTCAAATTCAATTTAGGTTAATGTATGTTACAACTTCATCAACCTCTTATTTTAAACCTATTTTGCAAAGTAAAACCTTTGTATTCACTTTTTTTTCTTTATGAAGTGATTGTATTTAACTTAAATTATTGCTCAAATTTTAATGGATCCCTAAGCTCCAAAATATTATAAGTAAATCTTCAAAATATCAATATTATACCATTTAGATTGTTTTGCCAATGTAGTTGTTAATATAGATGTTAAATAATGCAGTTTGAATTAGACACAGATCAAACTATAAATAGAAATGAACCTGCTATTGCACCGGTAGTTTGGATTTGGAATAGACTTTCGATAAGATTTAGGAGAGTTATTTTTTAATATGTTATATGAAAGTGGTTTATGTAACAGGTACACGCATGTTTATAAACTAATCATATGCTTTGAATATGTGTTATGTCAACATTGACAAAAAATTGATTAATATGATATTAATACTTTAAGGATTTACTTAAAATAGATAATAATATAAATTTTGTTCCATAACCAATTTTCCTTAATGACATAATTATGAAAAGAAAACTACAAATCGATAATACTATAATGATACTAATAAAACACACACGATGTAGCTAGAAGCGTCTTCCCCTACTTAAATACAATAACTCAACGGGATAATAATAATTCAATTCAAGTTTATCTTGATATTTTTTTTATTTTGTAAATATATGATTTTTGCATAAGCGGCCTTTTAATTTGAAAGATTTAGACTTTGTCTATCACCGAGGTTGAGAACTATTTTCAACTGAAACTGGGTTTTAAGTAATCACTAAAATTTTCAAATTAAATTGATATTTTAATAAGATAAAAAGTTTAACATTTCTTCTATTTTGAAAAACACTTTCTTTCTTTCTTTTTTAAGACAAACTTTAGTTGGACTCAAATGAGGAAATAATTGTGATGGGAAACATTCAAACCTTCATAAAATATAGTCTAACTAAACACTTTAACTGTAATAACCGTAACAAATGAATAATAATATAATAAAATTGAAGAATCAGATCTTAATTAGGAGCCGAACATGAAGAGTAGGAAAACACATGATAATATAGTCCAACTTTCATCCATCATCATCTCTACTTTGACCATATTACATAATAATAATAAAATAAGTTCACAGTGAAATAAAAAGGAAAACACATGAGACCACATGGAAGAAAAACCTTTGAAATTATACAAATTTGCAGTGCATGAGAATTCAGTCCATAAATTGATGTATAGATTTTTCCTCTATTATTTTGTTGCACCAAACGTTCATGTTCTTCAATTTGTAGCCAATGGATTTTCTTTCATAACAATTAATTTTGTCTTATTTTATTACTTGTGTTCATAAAACAATTCCACAAAATAAATATAAGATGGTGGGTTTGAGAAAGTTGATATTTGTCTTTTCCTTATTCCACTTAATTTTTTTTCAAGGTATCTATCAAAACAAGCTCAGTAACTAATCCTCCGCATTTTGTAGGCCTATTAAGGGGATAGATGCTAGCCACAAGTTTTAAAGCTGCTCCATACCCAGGGCAATGATCGAACCCTCAACCACTAGTTAAGGTAGGAGAGACCCTTACTATCTCACCTAAATCCATGGTTCAATTTAGAAATTTTTTTTTATCTATGTTAATAGCTTACGCTTTGTATAATTTATCGTATCAATTCAATTTAGAACAAAAATTGTATTTTCATGTTGAGTTTGCATAAGTTTTGTATGTGTCAAACATTATAAGTTTATATAAAACTTAACACATTACTAATTAATTCTATGTGTATGTTTATCTAATTCATTTTATTTTATTACAATCAATCCTTTCTATAACAGTTTAAATTGTTTGTTAAGATTTTGTCTATTATAGAGATAGCTATTATACATCTTTAATAACATGCTGTTATAGAGAGATAATCATTGTAAGCTTACCATAGAATTTATATTGTGAATTTCGTCAAATAAAAAAAAGTGAAAATTATGTTCAAAAAGAAAAAAAAGTCGAATCAAAACAACAAAAATTAAAAGGCGATAACATGTTCATGCATTATTGCTTTAATACTAATTTTAGTTTACATTCTTTTACATGATTAATTATAAAGTTCATAAATCTAACAAGTACAATAAATCAATGAGTTGCCAATTAAATTAATTAATTTTTCACTAGTTACTAAATTCAAATAATCAATTTATAAGTTTATGATTATTCAAATTCATTGTAGAATATTTAATTAGGGAAATTAATAGTTTGTTGAATTGATATCTTTAATTCCACTCATTGAAGATTATTTTCATTTAATAAAATATAATTAATAATTTTTCACATGAAATTTAATCATTTTATTGACATAATGTTTTAATTAAGATCATTTTATTTATTAAATAATAATTAATAGGTTTTCTTATATGAAATAGCTATCATTTTACATAAAAAAATTAGACCATATGTTGTTATAAAGAACCAATTTAATAAAGAACATACTTCATAACTGTGGGTGTTGCCGTCATACGTGAAAAGTTGTTATAGGGGGTTAAAATAAAACATAAAAAAAATAGTTCTTCTAGAAACTTGACTATTATAGAGAGGGTTAATTGTATTTTTATTGGTTTAAATATACCATAAGTCTCAATACTTTTATTTATAAGAATTTAACTTCTCTACTTTTCAAATTTAAAATTTTATGTTCAACTATTAACTGTATTAAAATTATTTTATTAAATTTAAATTCATTATAACATCATTTTCTTAATTACTTGGCATTGTATTAAAATCTTTGCCCTCGCATATTTTCCATTCAAAGAAAAAAATTGACGTAATTTTCCGAAAGTACATATTCTATCATCTATACACCTCATATTAAAAAAAAAAACACCTAATGGAGTCTTTTTATTTTTTAAAAAAGTGTTTTGTTTTGTTTTTAATTTTAATAATATTTAGGATTATTTTATATTTATTTTCATAACGTTTTTGAAGATGTGTATCCAACCTATTCATATACTTTCACTTTACCTTTATAGATATAGAGCATATGAATATATACTTATTTAAAATGATTGGTACACATTTTAACTCTCTGAGTTGACTTTTAAGATATGTACTTAATCTGTTCAAAATATTTAAAGAATAAAATTATTTTTCTAAATTATTCTTTTAATTTTTCAATTCAAACTTTTTTATTTCATTTTTTAAAAGATGTAACTAAAGGGTTGGCCCACATGATAACTATTGGGATATTCATTCACACGTCAGCATTCATGTCCATCCCGAATAAATTATTCATATTATTAATTTCTTTTTAAATAATGGGCAAAATACCATTAAAAGCCCCCCTTTTTTTTTAAATTTACCGAAATAGGCTTGGTATTTTATTATTTACCGGAATGGGTCATTTTTTCCCGAAAACGCGTCCACGTCAGCGCGATGTCAGGGTAGGTGACAGGAAAACACGTCCTCAAGGGCGCGCTTTGTCCACGTGGATGAAGCGCTACCGACGTGACGCGCGTTTTGTTACACGTCAACGCGTCGAGGGACGCGTTTTCCCCGCGCATGACGGTGCCAACGGTCATTTTTTTTTTACCGTTGGCCCCCCAACGGTAAAAAAAATATAAAAACCCCCACCCCTTATTTTTTTCTCACAAATTAATCAATTTCTCAATTATTTTCCCAATTTCCTCTCAAATTGCTCTCAATTTCCTTCCAAATTTCTCTCAAATCCATATTTAATCTCAAATTGCTCTCAATTTCCTCTTAAATCCCTATTTTTAATTATTTTTAAAAAAATTTACTTTTTTTAAATCGTAAAAATTTGTACGAATTTAGCAATGACCGGAGAATTGATTCGTCTTGATGGCAAGCACATATCCGTCGAACAAATGAGAATGGTAAGTGTTAAATTTATTTTTTAAATATTATTTAAGATTTTTTTATTTATGCATTTTTAAATAATTATTAATTTATTATTTGTTATAAAAGTCTGTAGATCAGATATTGGAATGCTATATCCGGAATATGCATGGTCCTCTATCACCGTTGGTAGAGAATTACCTACGGAAAGTGGGTTTTTGGCACGTGGCGACGGTAGGCCAGGGATGCAAGTTGGACCCGAAACTTATCAGTGCATTGGTTGAGAGGTGGAGACTCGAGACGCACACATTCCATCTTCCATATGGAGAGTGCACTAGCACTTTAGAAGATGTCAATCTGCAATTGGGATTGCCGGTGGACGGGTACCCAGTCACCAGATCTGTTCAATCTGGCAATTGGGGAGCGGTATGCTACGAGCTTTTGGGCGCTATTCCGGAGAAAATTAACGGAGGTCGGATCGAGATGGGCTGGTTACGAGATACATTCCTGGATCCGGATGATGATTCAACCCAAGTAGAAAGAATCCGATATGATCGGACATACATTCTTCAGATAATTGGAGGTTATTTGATGCCGAACTTGTCACGGAACCTCATACATCTAAGATGGCTGCTGAAACTCGTTGATTTTGAAGCAGCTGGTGAATTGAGTTGGGGGTTTGCCGTGTTGGCAACATTATATCGGGAGATGTGCGGGGCGACGCGACCGAGTAAAATGAAAATCGGAGGTTGCCTGTCACTATTGCAGTCATGGGCACGATTTCGCTTTCCATTTTTACGTCATCGAGTGGACCACCCATATACATTCCCACTCATAACGAGATAAATTTTATATTAGATTTTACAATTATTACGTAGATTTTTAAAAATAATAGTATGCTAAAAAGTTTATATAATTAGGTGGAACCATCCGGCAAGTTATGCTCGATTACCTACCTCTCTTGAAGATATACGGCTTCTATTGGACCAACGGTCAGAAGCACAAGTAAGTATTAAATAAAATAGATATTTCCATAATGAGATAGTCGATTGGTATTTAGTATTTAGTATATAACTAATATTTCCATCATGGTCATATAGTTTGAATGGACACCATACGAGGATCCGGCAATTCGGGCAGTAATTTCGGATGAGTACTTGCAAAATAGAAATGGTTGGCATGTGAAAGTCCCATTGGTCAACTTTGCGACGGTGGAGATGCACCAGTCGTACAGAGTATTACGGCAATTTGGATGTCGACAATCAATTCTCGTGGCACCTGAGGTGTTGGATGATCATCACAAAATTGACCTACGGTAATTGCATACGGATAGGCTGAGATTCTGGTCACACTACATCCAAATGTGGGAAGATCGGTATGACTATATACCTACTCGAGAACCGATCATCGTTCCAGAATTAGCGTGCATGCCGAAATACATGCCATGGTTTAGGATTAATGGGAAGTCATATTTACTCTCGCCAAAAGAGAGGCAGCGGCAATTGTGTTTCCAAAGGGAATGACGTGGCCCTTTAAATCCAAAAAGAAGGGACGACGACGCAGGCCCATAAACGAGGCCCAAAAATTCACCCGGCTCATCATCAGCGCCCATAATTTCATCAGGCCCAGCAACAACACCGATACAGTCACCCGACCCAGTAGTTCAATTGACGATACCCACGGCACAGCCTTTTCAGATGATGCCAGGTGCGTATCCTAGCCCTTTTATGTATCCTAACCCTTATATGTTTCCTTTTTCTAGTCCCATGGCAGGTTGGAATCAATGGCCCGGTTCATTTCTATTTTCGACAACGCCGATTGGACCGCCGATGTATAGGCCATCGTCACAGGAGGGATCGCAAGAGAGGCCGTCGGGGAGCTCTTCTTTTTACCAAACGCCATCACCGTATGAGTTTCAAACACCTTCGTCGTTGGTGATGCAAACACCTCCACATTCACTATTCTATCAAGGTGGGTCATCGTCCCAACACCGACAACCAAATCCCCTACCAGATGAACCAGAATCCCCGCCGGAGCAACCACAACCCCCGCCGGAAGCTGGACAAAGAAGGAATCCAGCACGTAATCGTCGATGACCGCCATGTGGCACTGAATCCAGCGGGCACGAAGATTGATTTTTGTTTTAAAATATTTGTACAAAATAGTTTATATTAATGTAATAAAATACAAAATAGTTTAATTTGAATATTTTGATATTATTTGATGTAATAAAATACAAAATAGTTTATTTTGAATATTTTGATATTATTTGATGTAATAAAATACAAAATAGTTTATTTTGAATATTTTGATATTATTTGATGTAATAAAATACAAAATAGATAATATTCTTAATAATAAAAATTATTTTAAATAATTCAATATGTTGAACACTTGGCATATTATTTCATTTCACAAAATAGGAAAATATTCTTAATAATACAAAGTTGTTTACAATGACGCTCAACTATTGCGATTTGGGCATGATCGGCTTGTATGGCCTGGATTCCTACACCATCCACACAACTTGTCTTTACTGGCAGTTTCTCAGATATCCATATTGTTACGTATTCTAGTCGAGCAAGGTCGACCCTTCGGTTTACGACATAATTCTCTATCCGGTAACAGCTTAAAAGGAGCGCGCGATACGGGCGGCCACTTACGTTCATCTAGGACCGGTGGGAAAACGTGTCTCCAGAAGTTGTACATGTTTTCTAATTTGTACACTTCGTCGACATAGCTCATCGAATCCAGACGGAGATTCTGGCAAGCTGCAATTACATGAGCGCATGGATAACGAAGTGCATCAAACATCCCACAGTCGCAAGTCCTATTTTGTAAGTGTACACGATATTGTCCACCAATAACACCTTGGTGTGGTCTGTCAAACTCTGCTACCCGAAACCATAAGCTGTCTCGATCGTGACACACTGTGTGCATGGTGTTCGCCCGCGCCTTGGCCTTATTAATTTCTTGCACTACCTTACTTCACCATACATGGCCTCCCTGCATCTGGCCTTCATAACTCGCTGCTCGCTTTCGAAATAGTGCCGCCAAACGAAAATATGTCTCTCGCACAACCGATGTTATCGTAGATGGCGTGTTCCTTTTAGAACAGAATTTATGCATTCAGCCAGGTTTGAGGTCATATGACAATATCGTATGCCGCCGTCGTATGCTTATGCCCACTGTTCGAAACGTATGTTGCAAAGGTAGTCTGCGATTTCGCTGTTAATTGAATGCAAAACTACCAACATCTCATGAAAACGGTTTTTATTTATTTCATACCCTGCCAATATAAGTTCATAGCGAATACTACATACCACTTTTTCATTTACAATAAATTCTAAATGACAAACAAAATAATATTAATAGAGACTAAATACCCATGTTGGTCACTTGTCGTCGTTCGCTCTTAGATGGATATTGCCTGTAGTAGTTGGAAGCAACGTGCCTTAGGCAATATCGATGGTGTGTACGCTACCATAAGCTTCCCTGTCGATCAAATGCAGCTAGTATACATGTACCCTGATCTGAAATAACACAGATATCAAGTTGGGGGCACACATGCCTCCTTAACCTAGATAGAAAGAAATCACAGTCATTAGATGACTCCCCCGGTGTTATTGTAAACGCAATTGGAAGAATTCTCCCACCGCCATCCTGTGTCACTGTATCAAAAACATCAACTCGAAATTATTTTTTCAGGACCTACTGTATCAAAAACGCGTCCACGTGGGAGCGATTTTCTTAATAAATTTTTAATTAAATTACTTACGTAACCTGAAACCCTAATTTAATTGATTTTTCTTAAAAAAACCATAAACGCAAAACCTAATCCAATTTTGAAAAAATTATGATTAATTTAATTAAGAAACCCTAATCCCTTATTCATTTAATTTTTTCTCTAAAACCCTAAAAACCTTAAACCCTAACCCTAATCCTAACCCTAACCCTAAAAACCCAAGAGAAACGGGCAAAACGCGTCCCTAGGGGAGCGCTTATGTGGTAGCAAAACGCGCCCTTAAGAGCGCGATTTATGTTTACGTAGGCAAAGCGCGCCCTCAGGGACGCGTTTTTCTGCCACGTCCCCTGACATCGCGCTGACGTGGACGCGTTTTCGAAAAATGGCCCATTTCAGTAAATAATAAAATACCGAGCCCATTTCGGTAAATTTAAAAAAAATGGGCTTTTAATGGTGTTTTTCCCTTAAATAATATATCTGAAGGTATTGGTGCACTTCTTGATTTGTAAGTCGATTTAAAATTTATTCCTCACCGGATGAGGAAAAAAAGTTAAAAAAGAGAAATAAAAAACTATATGTCCGTCGATGTAACTTAATTTATACCGTTAGTTTTGGGGAAATTTAACTATAAATAGAGAGTCTTCCTCTCATTTGTAATCATTCATTGTATTTCATTCTTTTGAAGTGAATACTAACTGAGAGCATTTACTCAAACACTTTGTGTGTTTTGATTTTCTGTGGTTATTCCGTTCTTTTGAACTTTCTTTGTTTTTGAGTTGATTCTGTTTTATTTTCAATGCCTTAAGAGAATTTCTATCGAGAATTCTCACTTTACGAGAGTTAGGCTGACTTAAGTGCAGTTGAAGCGAGGAAATCATCTAAAGATGCACGGATTGCGAGACAAAAGTTTTAGCCCCGTAATAGTTGGTATCCGAGATAAGGTTGTGAAGGCACCGATCGAGATGATGAAAGAAGATTCTGATCAGATTTAGCCAATTGAAACCCGTAGGATGGCCAGAAAAGTAAGTCAATCAAAGGGCATGTCAAATTTGGGAGGAGGAGTGGTCAATCTCGAGGAGTCTATAGAGGACATAAAGAAGACACTCGAGGTGGTCGAGCGATGCAGCAATGAGTTGGACTTAATGAATGAGAAACTCATGGAATTTGTGTTGGATTCTCTCGACTCCACTAAGGAAAAGCTGACTGGAAGGGATGATGCTCTTAAGGCCATGGTAATAGCCTTGAAGGAAGAGATCGTGGAGCTTGAGGGGGAGTTCATGATTTACAAGGTTGCTTTGAGTAGTAGAATGTTAGCTTCGAGCCCGACCAACGAGCAATGGATGTTCTCAAATTGAAGAAATTCAAGGGTGTAAGGTCTACGAGGGAAGTGGATAACTTCTTGTGGGAAATAAAATAATACTTTCGAGCAATGGGCATTGAGGATGATACCACTAAGGTAAACACTGCTTCAATTTATTTTACTAATATTTCCCTTCTGTGGTGGTGACGTAGGTCCATGGATGAGAAACATGGAGGGATAACGATTGAAACTTGGGAGTAATTTCAAATAGAGGTGAAAAAGCAGTTTTGCCCGCAATATGCCAAGGAAGAGGCTTGGGCTAAGTTACATTGGCTTACGTAACAAGGCACTATTCGGGAGTTTAGTGAGCTAATGCTTCAAATCTCCAACTTTAATGAGAAAGAAGCATTCTACTGGTTTGAAGACAAGTTGAAGCCGTGGGAAAAACTTGAGTTGGGTAGACAAGGTATCACTGAGCTTACTATAGCCATAACCGAGGCAGAGTCCTTTGTAGAGCTTGGTCCAAGGAAAGATAAGTTTGAGACTTCAAAGCCCAAAGAGACAGAAAATGGTGGGGGAGACCATGAGGAAGAACGAGACAAAAATGACAATGGTGACAACGGTAAGAATGGTGGGAATGGAAAGTGGAAACCCAAGAACAAACCGAAAAATTCAATGAAGTACTTTCTTTGTAATGGTCCGCATATGGTGAGGTACTATTCGAAACAATTTGTTTTTCTACCATCAAAGAGGAAGATGATCCAAATAAAGAAATAATGAGGCTTGGTTCAATCATGAGTGGTGTTGAAGTCAAAAAGGTAAAAGAAAGTGGGAAGAAGCAAGTAGATTGCTTCTTCTGTAATGGTTCGCATAAGATGCGGAACTGTCTAGAGCAATCTAAGTTGTCGACGATTAGTAAAGGAGAGAAAGTTGAGCTTGATGAGAGTAAGACTTCAAAGCTTGGGTCAATGATACTCACTTCTGTAAAGAGGAATAACAAGTAGGTAGGGTTGATGTTTGTGGACATTAACATCCTAAGCCGGAGAAGCAATGCTCTTGTTGATATGGGAGCATTAGACTTGTTCATATCGGAGAAAGCCACAGGCAAACTTAGTTTCTCGATTATAAAATCGACTAAAAAGATCAAGACGGTAAATTCCAAAGAGGTCCCAACTGTGGGAGTAGCACGAGGAGTGGAGCTACAATTCGGTGAGGGAAGGGCAAGGAAGATTTTGAGGTAATCCATTTAGATGATTATGATTTTGTTCTTGGCTTAAACTTTCTTTATTGGATTAAGGTGTTTCTTTTTCCTTTTTTTGATTGTATTCATATATTTGATTATCCACAACAACGATGTGTTGTGCCGGTAAATCAAGACATGAGGGTTAGGACCAAGGTATTGTCAATAATCCACTTAGTATAAGGATGTTTCGTATGGGAAGAACACCGACTTGGTAGAATGGAGCGCCACGAAGACCTCCCCAAAAGTCTTAAAAGCACGACAAAAAAATATGAAACCTGTTGAGTTATCAACGGGGCTACCACCTATGGTAGAGGTAGGTTGTGCATAAGATTTTGGGGGTAAAGTGATGATGCAAACTGGGCAATCTAAGTGAGTAAATATAATGAGCAAGGTACATCTCAAACATTTATCTAATGTTTTTTTATTTTGACTTACAGTTGGCTTGGAAAAAACACAAGGGCCCTTTCAGAGTTTTGAAGCGGTAAGCTAGGGGTTTACAAACTAGAGTTAGCGGAAATACTCAAGGTTAACCTGATGTTTGATATGGGCATGTCGAAACCTACTTGTACAGATCAAGCAGATTCTGGTCGAGGCAATTCAAAATGGGGGCAAGTAAGAGCGACGATCTCTTGCGAAAGAGATGTACTGACAAGTGAAACGGTTTGAGCTAGGCGATGATAGAAGCAGAGGTAAAGGCTTTTAAAGGAAATACTACCCGATAGAGGGACTAGCTGGGAAATGGCCAAGGCATCCAGAAAGTTTCGAAGCAAATCAAACCAGTGTTATTCCGAGGACACAACAAGGGCGTTGTGATAGTGGATGGGGAAGAATGTCAAAGCCCGTGACTATTGCCCAAAGAGCATCTCATGGAGGTCAATCTGTTAAATGGGGCTCATTTGACCCACTTGAATTGGTCTAATTTGAAGAACAAGTAACGAAGCCCATCTACTTGAAGCATTGGTGGCCCAGTGAAACACTTATGGTAAATTAGGGCTACCTTGATAAATATTGAAAGTAATCTTAGAAGATTCTAGGAGATTATAATCGGACAATATTTGATTTTGTAATCTTGGAGATTATGTAAATCGCTTAATTGTAGATAGACTTCAATCTCGTCCACCAATGCAACTCAATCTATATCGTTGGTTTTGAGGGAGTCCAACTATAAATAGAGGGCCTCCCCCTCATTTGTAATCATCTATTGTATTTCATTCTTTAGTAGTGAATAATAATTGAGAGCATTTACTCAAACACCTTGTGTGCTTTGCTTTTCTATGATTATTCTATTCTTTCAAGATTTTTTTTTGTCTTTGAGCTGCTTCCACTTTATGTTAAGTGCCTTACGAGAATTTCTATCGAGAACTCTCACTTTGGGAGAGTTAGACAAACTTAGGTGCATTTGAAGTAAAGAAATAGCCTAAGGCCGCACGGATTACGAGACAAAAGTTCTAGCCTGACATTAGTATTATCATATGTCACTCTAAAATTAATGTACAAGCCCAATTTAGCCCTGGCCCAACAAGCAGAAATCAAAATACCATCAGATCCAAATAAATTAAACCTACCCCAAACTAAACCTAATCCAAACAGCCCAAGCCCAAAACCTAAAAGAAAACCCTAGCCCAACACCCAATAACAGAAAACAACAAACAAACCCTAGGTGCGCCGCACCTAAGGTCTTCTGACTTCTACGCCATCGTCGTCACATCATCAGCGCAAATGGCGCACCTGTCCTCTTCAGCACCGCCGCTGCCACGCCCTCTATTTCTCTCTGCCACCAGGGTCACCTGCAAAGATTAAAAGAAGAAAATACAGGAAAAAAATAGATAAAAACTTGTAAAATGGCTATAAAAGCCAAGCAGACCATTGTAACAATGATCTCTTTTTTTGGAAAAAAAAAATAGAACAAAAGAGGCAAATAGAAAGGTTGTCATTTTTTCTTTTATTTTTTTAAGCTCCATACATATCTACTTATATTTTTTATATTTTCTTTTTGAAATGTATTATATACATATCAATATTTAAAAAAAATGAAGAAAAAGACTCACCTAGGGTTCCGGCCGTCGTATACGGTGGCGGTGCTACGGCGGCGCGGCAGAGCCACGGCAGCCCCTTGGCCGGAATCTGGACTTTGTCCTGAGAATATGAGACCCCCTCCCCTTTTTCTTCTTTTCAAAGTGTTTGAAATGATTTTTTTTCTCAAAATGTTGCCTTTTATACTTCAGAAAAACGACGTTGTTTTGGTTGGCATCCTTAAGCCCCAAAACGACATCGTTTACCCCCTATGACCCACGCGTCGACCCGACCCGACCATGGGATCCACTTGTTTTTGAGCTATGGGTTATTTACCCTTTTAGTCCTTCTGCTTTTTAATGATTTTACAATCAAATTTCTTTTAGTTTTTAATTTTACCCCGTTATTGTTTTGTGATTTCAGTTTAGTCCTTGTTCGAACGACGTCGTTTTGGAGGAGAAGGAGAAATTGCCCTTTTAGTCTCTCATTGTTATTCGCGTGTTCAGAATAGTCCTCCCCTTTTATTTATTTTCGAATTTGTCCCCGAATTTTTACCATGTTATTACAAAATTAATTAATTAATTAATGACTATTATCATTAGCATTATTTTTATTTACTTATTATTACCATATTATCATATTAGTTAGTTTCGCGTTATCACATTTTTATTTTATTTATCTAAGTATTTTACATATATTTATTTTATTATGTAATTTTATTATTTATTATTTATTTCTATCTCTTTTACATTTTGAAATTCTATTATTATTACTATTATCATCATCATTATTATTAATATTACTCTTAAATTATCTTATACAACATTTATTTATTTATTTCTAAAATATTAAATCTTTCAATTTAAATTTTAGCTCGTTATCTTCATTATTTGTGTGTTGTTGTTCTTTATTATTTGCTTGTTTATTTTATTTTATTTTTATTGTCATTCGTATAAACACATTTTTATTATTTCATATGCATATCAACATCGTACTTTATTTCTATCGATTTATGTTACATTAATTCTACTCGATGCATAAATTACGACTTTAAAATAAGAAAAACTTCGTATTTTGATTCGAAAAGGCCGTACTCTAACTTACGGGGTTTCGATTTTCTTGATACATCTAAATAAATGAATGTTTTTTAAAGCAAAATTTTTCTTTTTAAAATAATCACGGGAATTAGGAAGAATTGTATTCTAACTTACGGAGTACGATTTCTTCCTAAAACCGAGAGGATTAAATACCTTTCAATAAATAAATTTTTTGGTGTTTATTCTCATATTGGGAATTCAAGACATTGCGTCCTAACTTATGGGACGTGATTCTTTTTCTCGATAAACGTGAAATATGCCCCTTTCTCCAAAAATTTTCAGCATTTCAATATCAACAAAGGATCGTATTTTGAATCTCTTCAGAGTTTTCAATTCTCGACACTAAGATATTAATTAATCAACTAGGTACCAATTTTTGGGCGTTACGAGGGTGCTAACCCTTCCTCGTACATAACCGACTCCCGAACCCGTCTTTCTGAATTTCATAGACCAAAAAGCGTTGTTTTAATAAATCAAATCGTTTATTAAAAATAATAATTTTCTGAGGTGACCCGGTCCCACCTCATAAAAAAGGATTGGTGGCGACTCTCGTAGTCGTTTTCATTTTCAAAATTAAAGTCGACCACCTTTTACGAAAAAAATGGTTTCGACAATTAATATTTTCTAAATTAAATAAATTTATGAAAAGAATCGTATAAAAATTAAGGTCCAATTTATAAATAGTATAAGGTTAGGTTTTGGTCTTTCTATTATTCTCACATTTAGTATTAACTCCCTTTAATTTGGCTCATTTACTTTATAATGTAATTAATATGGCCAACAAGGGTGAAGGTAGGAGATCAAAATTGAATTATAAGTTATTGAGTAAAATTGTAATTTTATTATCATATTAGTTTAAACTTTTACAATTTCTAAAGAGATCTAGCAACAATTTTACCATTATTTTAGGGTACCTATCCCTGTGGTGTTGTCCTTGATTGTCAACTATTTCAGTTAAAATCATGATATAAGTTTTTGAGAGAAATATATCTCTTCTAACTTTTCATTTGTGTTAACTACTTATATTATAAAAGGAAGAAAATCAAATTATAGTAAATTAAATAATTTTTTATTTAAGCATTTTACTTCATTCCATCCTAAGGGGTTATTTTGATTATCGAATTGATAAGGTGTTTGTGGGGGTAGTTACGTTTGTGCCAATTTAGAAAACAGTACATGAATTTGGGTGGTCCAATCCAAACCTCAGAACTCTTATCATCACCATTTTCCGCCCATTTTTTCTTTTTAAAAAATAGTTTCTTGTTTTGTTTTTTTGTGTTTTTGGTCATAAATATATACACTTGAGAAAGGTATAATTAAAGAGACGAAGAAAAATAAGATTGCAGAGCTAGATTTGAAACTGACTTAAGGAGCTGGAATTGGAATAAATTTTATTTTGATTAAAACCTCAACAAACTTTGATAAAAATATTTTTTTATTTCAGTTTACTTTTAACATAATTTTAAGTAATTATAATCTTAATTTTTTAAAAGAAAACTTTCGTCCTATTAGATTTGATGAATTTTGGAAGAAAAATAACTAGATTCATAGAATATTAAAAGAGTCAAGTTTGATCCATAATACAACTATACGTATCAGCTAGTAATAGAGCCTCCAAACATCTAGGAGCATTATTTCAAACATTAAAAAACATAGAAGTCAAAACATCATCTGAAGGAGAAATAGATTGGAAATTACTCCCTAACCAGGTAAGTGCATCAACACATTTGTTCCATTCTCGAAAAACATGCAGCAAAGGTCTAGTTGTCGAAGATTGCCAAAGCATTTGGTTTCAACAAAGGGGAGAGAATCAAATTAGCAGAGTTATTATTAGTAATAAGATAAATAACAGTGGTGGCATTAACTTCAATCTCTAGGTCATTGAGATTTTGTGATTTTGCCAGTTGGAGCCCATATCTGAGCGCTCACAATTTAGCCTAGATGCTATTAGCGCAATCAATATGACTATATGAACCGATCATTCAATTACCCTGGTGGACACGAATGAGAGCACTCACTCCCACCTTTCCCGGGTTTTCAAGAGCTGAACCATCAGTATTAAGTTTAAACAAGTCCATACCAGGTGGTTTCCAAAATACTGGGTAAAGGATGGGAGGGGAATACATCGTATCACAAAGGAGGAGGCAATGAAATCCCCTGTTGTAGATAAAACTCTACTTACAAACATTTTTTTGGGTCAATGGTTTCCTAAGATAATGGCATTTCGAGTCAACCAAAATTCCCAAAGGGGAAAAGCAAACACCGCATACCAAGGAAGACTAGGAGAGGATGTGCACTCTTTTGAGGATAGGTTAGTGGTAAGTCAGTCTGTCCAGGAGGAACGAAGATGCGATCTACAATGGATCTTGGAAGACAAGGACTCCTAGAGGTCATGAGGGATAACACGATCTCGAAGAAGATGAGAGATCTCTTCTGAAGTTGAGGAACACCACGAGCAGAGATCCTCCAAGATAAGAGTCTACCTCTGAGAAACGTCCGCGTAGGAACAGCACTATGCCCACATTTCCGTAGGAATAATTTAATCCTAGGAAGAAGTTTGACTTTCCATATGAGGTTCCAAAGAGTAGCATTGGGACCAGGGATCCTGGTATCAAAACCAGTCGAAAGTGCATAAGCACTGGTAAGAGAAAAGTTGCCATCACTAGTACACCCCCCCAACATAGTGTCTAAATTATTGGTAATATTAGGAATGAGTGTAACATCCCGATTTTAGGCCTAGTCGGAACAGCGGTTTCGGGACCACAAATTCGATGAGAAAAAATTTATTTTTCTTATATTTTTATGGTCTACGATTTCACAAAATGATTTTGTGAAAATTTCGTTCGAAAATTTCGACGTTTGCGCACTCAATTTAGTCAAAAGGACTAAATTGTAAAAATTGCAAAAATTGAGTTCTACATGTTAGAGGTGTCCAATTGTTATGAAATTTTAAATTGGAGGTCCTTATATGGTAATTAGACCATTGGTTAAGTTGGTAGACAAAAATGGACATGGTTAGGCATGTTTCCAAAGTTTTTCATTAAGGGCATTTTGGTCATTTAGTTACTAAAATTAATTAAAAACAAAATTAAAAGCCAATTTTTGTCCATCTTCAACCCCATGGCCGAATTTCACAAGGGGAAACCATGGCTAGGGTTTTTCAAGCTTCCAAGCTCTATTGTAAGTTTATTCTAGCCCCGTTTTTAATGTTCTTTACATTTTTACTATATTTTTATGGCCTACAATTTCATGGAAAGATTTCGTGAAAATTTCGTTCAAAAATTTTGACGTTTGGGCACTCAATTTAGTCAAAAGGACTAAAGTCTAAAAAGTGCAAAAGTTGAGTTTTATATGTTAAAGGTATTTAATTGTTATGGAACTATAAATTAGGGGTACTTATATGGTAATTAGACCATTGGTTAGTGATGGACAAAAATGGACATGAGATAAGTGAAATAGGATTTTTTTAAGTAAGGGCATTTTAGTCATTTAGTAAATAAATAGAATTAAAAGGGAAAAAGATGTAAAAATTTTGTTCATCATCCTTGCTTGTTGCCGAAATTTGAAGGAAGTCATAGCTAGGGTTTCTTCACTTTCTCAAGTTCATAGTAAGTAATTCCAAATCCCGTTTTTAATGTTCTTTACGTTTTTGGAATCTCGGTAGCTTAATTTAGCTTATTTTAGCAATAATTTAACTTAGGGTTCATATTTAGAAAAATACCCATTGGTGAAATACGTTTATTTTGATGTTTTATGTTAGAATATGAAGCTAGGAATTATGTTAAACAACTTTTGCTGGTCAATTTTAAGTGAAAACGGGTATATTGACATAATCAGTAAAAATACCTAATGTTCAAAAGTAAGTGTTAGAGTGGGAATTTGATGTTTCCATAGAAGGGAAAAATGTTCAGCATGTCATAAAACATAAGAATAAGGGATGAAGTTTAATTTCCGAGCTTTGGGACAAAAGTGTAAATATGCAAAAGTTTAGGGGCAAAAATGTAATTTTGTCAAAGTTCGAGTTAAGGAATGTTTCGATGAATGTGAGTATTAAATAAGCTAAATTTTCTATTATAGATCAAGAAGAACAAAATTTAGTGTTAAACCGGGGAAAGAAAAAGGTTGAGGACTAAAGTGCTTGATTTGATCATATTTTGTACCGAGGTAAGTTTACGGTAAACAAATGAAATATTTTGATAATTATTATTAATGCTGTTATTTTTCAGCAATTGCGTATTTATTTCATGAAAATATCTAATGTTAACTCAAGTATGAGATGGCAGAGAACCAGTGTTAAAAGTCCCCGTTGAAACATGAGGAATGTATTGGATACAAATGTCATGACATTTGGGTAAAGAGATCCCATGTAAGACCATGTCTCAGACATGGCATTGGCATCATTGAGATTATGAGAGGTCTCGTGTAAGACCATGTCTGGGACATGGCGTTGGCACCGAGATGAGAGGTCTCATGTAAGACCATGTCTGGGACATGGCATTGGCACCAAGATGAGAGGTCCCCCGTAAGACCATGTCTGGGACATGACATGGGCACCTATATGAGAACTCTCATGTAAGACCATATCTGGGATATGGCATTGGCAGTACAAGAAACATCCCATGTAAGACTATGTCTGGGACATAACTTTGGCATGTTGTATTCAAACAGGAGATCGAGTATCCTTAGTATTCCAAGTGATTCAACGGGCTAATAAATAGACGATGTTACATGAAAGTTCAGGTAAAAGCCTAATAGACAAGTTCAGGTGAGTTAATAAGATTAAGAGTATGTCAGTTATCAGTTGAGAAAAGAAGTTTCAACAACGAAGGAGTAAGTTAAGCAAGCAAGTAAGTAAATTAGTAAGAGAGTAAGTAAAGAAGAAAGTAAAGATCTTAATGCTTAATAAAAATTTATGAATATAATTGTTTATGATAAATGTTGTTATTTATTTACTTGTAAACTTACTAAGCTTTATGCTTATTTCTTTTATTTCTTTTTCTTTCATATAGTATTATCAAGCATAGTCGGATCTTGAAGACGTCAGAGAGCGTTCACACTATCAACCACCACAACTCCGTATTTTAATACGATAAATGTTTTGACCTATGGCATGTATAGAGACTTAGTCATTTCGATTGTATATTCTTAAGATATGACCAAAAGATGATATGTAAATATTTGATGATGAATAGTTATTAAAATGGCTAAGTATGAAGGTGTTTGTTGTTATAAATGTCTAGGTGATAAATTATGCATAGAAATCATGAAAAGTAAAATTGGTAGTGAATCGGTTTTGAGACAGTGAGTAGTGACGTGATTTTGAAAAATCACCAAGGATAGTAGAAAGTGAATTAGAGGGTGGATGAGATATAGAATTAAATCTTATTGAGTCTATTTTCATAGAAAAATAACGGTGTAGACAAAGGAATTATGTATTATGAGATATTTGCATTTTAGTTAGACAAGGTCAAAGTGGTTTTTGGAATCCCCTGTTCTGACTTTGGAAAATTATTAAAATTTGTACAAAAATATTTATGAGTTGTAATTTATATTCTAGATTCCCCATATGAAGTCTGTACAATGAGATAATTGAATTTTAGTGACAAGAGGTCAGGACAGTCGATCAGTGAAACATGGGAGATTTTAACTAATAAACTGTACTAATTGGCTGAACCAAAAATTATAAAAAATTTATGGTAAAAATATATATGAGTCTAGTTTCAGATAAAATTTACAGATCTAAATTTTGAGTTTCGTAGCTCAAGTTATAATTGATTTAGTGACTGCTGCGCAGGTGGATAGCATTATTATGAACAGTGAAATAACTTTTAAAAGTAAATTTTTATGCCCCGAACTTTTTAAGTTATTTCAAGTAATGCCTCATGCTCGACTCCGGCAACGGTCTAGGGTAAGGGGTGTTACAGTGAGAGCACTCAAGAATATATCAATCAATTCCTGAGGTAAACTTAGTGAAAGACATAATGACCCTTAATCTTCTCACTTGTCACGCATTTATTTAAAAGTCATGAGCTCTTCGTACCTTAACAAAGGCCCATGGAGAATTTCTCTTAAAGAACCCAAACCAAATCAATCATTTTCGATCAATCATCTTTTATCATCCGTCTAAACTTAAAAATTGCCTGGTGGTTGAAAATTAAATACAGAACTGTGTTTGTTTCATTGTTTTTAGAGCATGTTTGGTTTGGTGTATTGGCATAGCCAATACACCCCTAATCGGTGGGCCCCACCTAATGCGGCTGTATTCCATCGTTTGGTTTGATGTATTGCTAATACGGGTGAAATCATTTACCTTCCTAATCGGTGAAAACCACCGATTTCTAATCCCTTCCTTGAGCTCAGTTTAGGCGCTGCTTCAGTTTTGGTCCCTGTTTTACCCTCCCCATTCCCGCTCGCTTTTACCCAAAATCCACGTCTTCTGCTTTCTTCCTTCTAGCTTTCTTCTCCACTCTCATCGCCTCTTCTCCTTCTCTTTTTACCTCTCTTTTTATATAGGTTTTTCACGTGTGGTGGGCATGGCATGGCTTTGGTATTTTATTATCTCTCCCATTTCTAGATCCCCAACACAACTCAAACCTCGACCAACTCTTGAACAATTTTGAAGGAGCTAACATTCGCCCGAGACGCCGACGACAAGGAAATCGCCACAAATGACTCCAATCTCGATGATTCAATCGTCGCCGTTGACAAAGCTAGTGAATATGTTTCTATGGGAGAGCCCGACGTTTCGTTTTTGGTTATGACGGCGAAGATGATAAAACCAATGATGATTATTACTTGATTCTTACTCTCACTTGGTATATTTTTCGCTTCTCATCCTCTTTTCCAAGATTCAATTTTGAAGTTTTTTACTGATTTTCTTGTTGATTAGAAAACAATGAGAATGTGAGGATTTCTTAGTGTTGCCTTTCACATTTTTGTGAAGAAGGTTGAATGTGAGAAGAAAGTTTCTATCTTCGCAAAAGTTAGAGCTTGTTGAGTTCAATAGTTTATTTATATCTAAGTAATTTGTGGTTCACTTTGGTTGCATGTTTATGGGGCTAGATGTCGGTATTAGGTAGGGCATTGGGTTGTTGATGTTTCAAGTCATACATTCTTGTATTTATCTCCGTGAGCACTTTCCTCTAAATCTTTGTCCCTCTTTTGTGTATGTGCGGGTATTCATGAAGTAAGAGTGCAACAACTTGGACATTTGAATCTTGTTTCATTTTATCGACTTATTTATGGAATGGTTCGCTTGATCACCATTATTTTGTGATCTATTGGGTGCGAATATCCGTGATTGGAGGGTTGGTTGTAATTTTTACATTTGTTTAAGCTCATACATGAATTAATGCATCACGTTACTATCCAAAAGCTGTCTTCTTTTTTAACTTAATCTTTTACTTAAATTTCGGAAATGATTTTGCGTTTGTTTTCTTGGTTTGAGAGAAGAACTTGATACGATTGCGTAACTTTTCATTTCTTCTTTTTTGTGAAATGTTTTTCCTCTGTGTTAACTTTGTCATTCCTTGTATTTCGTGAAATGCTTAAAGATGTAGTGCGAACCAAGACATATCAAAATGTTATTTATCGAATAAGTTTCTATTCCGAACAAAGTAGTTCTTGACGTGGGAGCTGGATCGAATTTTGTCCTGTTTTGTGCAAAAGCGGCGGCACATGTTTATCTTGTATGACTTCAGTTTACATCTTCCTCTGTTTACTTTTATGTGTTGTTAATAATCATCGACCAAATTCTTACACTCTGGCGTCTATCTCTTATTTGTCAAATGTTGTTCATATTTTTCCCTTTCCTAGGTTGAATGCTCCCATATGGTGACATGGCTAAACAAATTGTTGAAACAAATGGCTTGCCTGATGGTGAAGTGATGATTACATCCATGCTTTCGTTGCATATTTTGATGTTTCATTTACCAAATGCCACAAATTGATGGGTTTCTCTACAGGTTTGTATCTACATCAAAATTCTTCATCCTTTGTCCTTTCCATTTTATCTACGAATAGAAATCAGCAAGCCGACCTAGAAGAACTTTGCCTTGGCTAATGGCAAATACAAAATGCGGACCAAGATCATGAGCTACCCATTGGAAGCAAACAGTCCTATATCTAGAGGATGTGTTAACCATCCGTGAAGGGAGACAATAATTGGGAGCATGATTGTTGCACCAAACAAGAAGAATCCCGAGACGTTGATATAATGGTTAAATATTCATTGAGCGGACGACGTTGTGTGGTTTCGAGAGTTCAATTCTATAAGATCTGCTGATTTTGTTGCGAGTATTTCATCACCACTACTAGTCATGTAGGATACGTTGTTTGCATGTTCCTTAAATGTTTCACCAACATTTTTTAATTCCTTTTCTACTTTCTTTTTCTCGAAAGGTTTTCCACGAGAAAGAAAAACACATAAGATGCATGTACTTCATTAACTCAATCCAACTGCTTTTCTTCTCATGTATGCTTCATATTGAGTCTTGTGTTTTGTCTTGATGTGAGGAGCATATATACAAATGACATTGGATGTATGACATAGGACTAAATAGATTTTGAGCTTTGACAAGCTGTTTATAAGCATTGTTTCTTATAGAAGAAACACATTATTGGAGAAAGCTTTTGAATCTCCCAACTATTGGATTTGGGTTTCTTTTGACAATTTGTTTATTGTGCTTTTGTTTAGATGATGAGAAAGGAAAGTCAAGAATTATATTTACTCGTTAAGTTAAATGAAGATATTTGTAATTTAAAAAATAAAAATTCAATATAAATTTAAAATAAGAGTTTAACTAAAAATAAGAGTTAGTGGCAAAATTAATAAAATTTAAATTTTAGTGGTAAAATTCAATAACATAAAAATTAAGTTACAAATTTACTCATATTTTTAAAAAAATAACGGCAAATATAAATAAAAATAAAGTACATGTGACAAATTTCAATATTTATCTATAGTATGATGATAAATTATATATTTTATTAAATTATATTTAATAATAATTATGTTAAATTATATTTTATAGTATTATATATTATGATTTTAGAAAATTCATATAAGAATATTTAATATTAAGAATTTTATTAAATCATATATTTTAATTAAAATATATTTAATATTAATTATTTCAAATTATATTTTATAGTATCATATATTATGATTTGAGTAAATTCATATAAGAATATTGATTATTAAGAATTTTATTAAATTATATATTTCAATTAAAATATATTTAATAATAATTATGTTAAAATATGATTAAATTATTTATTACTGATATTAATAATCTTATTAAAATTTAATAACAATAAAAATAATCATTTATCTAAACAAATTTCTGCTAAGGGTATTCTAGTCATTTTAGTTTTTTCCCTTATGCTATTACACCTCTATTCCATTCAACCAAACACAAGATTACTATTACGCCTCTATTCCATTACATTCAACCAAACAGTTGATTTGCTATTACACCTCTATTCCATTACACCTCTATTCCATTACACCTCTATTCCATTACGCCTCTAATCCAATACAGCGAACCAAACGTGCCCTTATTTTAGGGAGAATAGTTTTGTCATTTTCCCATGTTTGATTCAAGAAAATAAAATAAGTCGCTGAAAAACAATTGATCCTTCCTTGCTATCTTTGTCATCTGTCGTTCTCTCACTGGATAGATTCATCTCTTCGTCATTTGTCTTTCCTTGCTATCTTTTCTCTCGCCCAATTTTTCTCTTAGGTATGGGTATTAAAGAGGCAGACGGTGAATGAAATCTGATGCATGCAAAAGGCATTGAGCATAAGGACACGAGGCATGGATGAATAAGTTATATACAATTTTTCTTAAACAAAAAAGAAAACCTCCTTCCTTTTTGTAATCTTTAGTCCCTTTACTAATAGTTTCATTTGGTAATCTTTCCTTCATCCCTTCATCCTGTAATTTGTATCAGAGCTTAGTATAAGGGTTTTTGGAGAAATAATATCTTAGTATTCATTGTAAATTCTATCATTTATTTTTAATTCTGTTTATTTCATTGTTATTTATCTTAAAACCCACACATTTGTTATTCTGCCCTACTGTTGCCTATATAAGTTATGGTTGAGACGTTTGGCTTTATAAAGTAAGGCTAATTCACAGATATCAGAGGATTTTAGGTACCTAAGATAAATTTCATGGAAGAAATTGATTGTCTATACAATGATAAAAGTTGCAATCATACTATGAATATTAACTCTAAAACGAAAATAATATCTCTTCAATTAGTAAAGGTTTTGATAGTTTAATAGATATTACTTCTATATATTTTTAAAAGTTATACAATAAAGTCAATGAAATAGAACAACAAATAAATAATTTAGGAGAAGTAATTGAATTAGATCTGAATAACGAGTCTAAAAATATCCTATCTCGAAGATAATAATAAATTAGAACAAGTTCTTATTAATAAAAATATAGAACAAGAAATAGATTTAGGATCTCTATATTATGGTAATAGCAACATAATATATTAGCTTTTCGAAGAAGAAGACACTTCCTCTGAACAATCGTTTACAAAAGATGAAAAGCATAAAAATCTAGAAAACAAAAAGAAACTTTACATATCAACAAAATATGACTTTCAATCCTATAAAGAACTTATAGAACATTAAAAGTATAAATTTTCTAAGACATATGATAAAAATGAAAGAATAGAATATTTAAAATTTATTGAACAACTTTATGAAAAACATAAAGAGTTATTTGTTTTATTTAATTATAATTGTATGCTAAACTATGATTCTACAAATAGTAGTAGTAGTTCTAATAATTCTATAAACCGGAAGATATAAAATTTACAAGTTATAAATCTAATGGAGAAAATTCTTCAACAGATGAAGACAAAAATATAGATGTACTCGAACCAATGGAAATCGATCAAACAGATCAAGATCTTAATGGGAAAAGAAAATTATATTTGAATCTTTTAAAAGATGATTATTTAAAATCCTTTAATAGAAATTGTGAACAAGTTGAAAATACAACTAGATTGTTTGGTAATCAAACTGAAAATATTGCTACTAATGAAATAAAATCTGAAAATTTAATAGAGTTGTCTACCCAACCAGTCCCACATAGGATAGACTATCTAAACAAAAGAAACGTTGCTCAAGGAGGTATATATTTAGATCTTACAAATATTCCAATAGAAAAATATGAAAAACCCATAGATGATCGAGCACAGTCTATGACTATAGTTGCAAACAACAATAATTGGTCAAAAGAAATTTAAAAAAAAAATTGGAACATTTGAAGGAGATTTTTTATGATTTTTGAGGGAAGAATTAGAAATGAAGTGAACAAAAAGGGCAGTTAATCAATCAGATTCAAGCTCCCGAAATGTATTAAAATGATTAACCTATATTCTAATAACAAAATTTTGTGGTTATCTTGATAAAAAAAGATCAAGATAGTGTATCTAGTTATGTGTTGTCAAAAATTAAATTATGTGACATTAGATATTTAGAAGATTTTTCTAAAAAATTCCTTCATGAATATCAAAATTTTAAAAAAGAAAATATAGAATTTGGAAAAAAATAATATTTTCATAAATTACCACCACTATGAATGAGATTTGTATAAAAAATATGATTCTTATTTAGAAAAACATGGCAAAATATCCGTGTAGATATAAATACTATAGATTCTATAGAAAATAGAATTAATTTTGCAAAAGAAAGAATAACCAATTATTGCTTACAAAGAAAGGCTTCTATAAAAGTTAAGCATAAACTAAGTGATAAACAATGTACAAAAATCTTAGATGATGAACGGAATTCAAATGTAAATCAAGTATGTCCTAATACTTATAAAAATATAAAATAAAAAAAGATTTAAGCTAATTAGATAAAAACTTTGGAAACTGATAAAAAATCCAAATAATAATAATAATAATAATAATTTTATTAAAAGAAAATTTTCTAAAATCTTAAAAGTAAAAATGTAAATGTTTTATATGAGATGAAGGTCATATAGCACAAAATTGTCCCAATAAAGGAAAAGTGCAAGAAAAATTATTAAAACACTTGAAGAAAAAATTTAGAAATTTATGCGGAAGAAGAAATATTATACAAATTAATATCGAAGCAGATTCGATATAAATAGTGAAGAATATATATTTATGTTTAATATATGAAGTAGATTTAATAACCAGTTAGAAGAAATTTCTAACAATGAACAACAAGGTATAAAATTAGGAAATATGATCGGAGAAGAAAAAGATTTTTCGATGAAATGATAGAAAATATTAATAAAATCATATTTCTAAAGAGGAAATTTATAAAATATCTAAATATAAAATTTGGTGTCAAAGATAGAAAAATAAGTGGTAATACAATTGTCAAAGATACTAAAGATGGATTAACAAAATTTCATTATTTATTAAAAAAATTAAGAGGATTAAAATAAATATCCCCAAGTTAGATACATACATTTAGGCATTATAATGATAACTATAAGAGATTTATTTAGAAGATAATAACAATATTATTAGATAAAAGATTTGAAAATCTAGTAAAAGCACTTATTGGAGGAATTCAATCGAATATACATTTAGGAGTAATAGGATTTAAAGTTAAACCAAATTATTTTATAACTATTACAGATCCTTTGATAGAAGAATTTTTGTGTCTTAGAATTCAAACAAAAAATTTTAACTTAATTATTTAGATGAAGATCTAGCAATCAGTTGGACTTCTATTAATGAATATACCTAATACAATAAAAGTAAAAATCAAAGAAATTAACAACAAAATTATTGAAATCTTTGAACCTAATAAAATTACTACTGAAATAAAACCAAAATTATTAATTAAATCTAATAGATCTATCAATTCCAAAAGACTGATGATAAAAGGATTACTAGTCCAAGTACATCTAAATCAATTAGTATAATAGAATATATGGCGTCTAGAGATAAATTATATTTTAAAAATGCGACAGTAACAAATACTAACAATAATATAATTTTACCTCAAATCCACAAATAGATGAAGATGAGGAAACCCCAAATTCTTCAATACCAATAGGAATGAAAATAGTTCATATTCTTATTTTTCCTACAGAACTAAGTAGAAGTTCTATATCTTCTAGAAACAATAAAATGGAAGAAATACAAACTTCAATAATACTCCAACAAATGAAACTTGGAACAAGAGATATAATTACATTCTCAAATTTCTAATTCAGAAATATTATACATATATTGAAATTACATTTTAATTTAGAGAATATAAAATATTTTTTTACATGCTTTACTAGAATCTGGAGCTACGACTAGTAGTTGCAAAAAAATGTTATTCCTTTAGAAAAGTGAGAACCTATGAAGCATCCAATAAAAGCCATAGGAATAAATGATAACAAACCATTATTCAATATAAAGCTAGAAACATACCAATTTACATAAATAATGTAAGATTTGTAATACCCAAATTATTATGCTTTCCAAAAATGCATGGAGACATATTATTAGGTAATAATTTTATATATCAACATTTTCATTTTCTATTGATAAAATTTAATTATGTTATCTCAGAAAAAACTTCTATAGAAATACCATTAGTAGAAAACCATAAATTTATATGTGACAAAAAATTACACCACAAGAAAAGAATAAATTAAACAACTAGAAACAAGTCATTGGTTGTTTAATATATTAGATAATAATTTTAGTGAAGAACCATTAAAATTATGGCAAAATAGCGCTAGTTATTGTAGTATAAAATGAAAAATCCCAGTAAAATTATTAGAGTTAAACCAATGATTTATACTAAACAAGATATAGAAGAATTTGATATACAATTTAAGGAGTTATTAGATAAAGGATTGATAGAAAACCTAATAATCCACATTCTAGTTCAACTTTTAGGATTAGAAATCATGCGAAATAAAAGAGGTAAAGCTTGAATGATCATTAATTATAAAAGATTAAATCAAAATATTATTTTTATGGAAATTTTATTCCAAGAAAAGACGATTAATTAATCGACTAAACAAACAAAGTACTTTAGTAAGTTCGACTGTAAATCAAGATTCTAGCAAATCATGCTAACAGAAAAATTTAAACCTTTAACAGCTTTTAGTACACCCAATGGACATTACCAATGGAATGTAATGTCATTTGGATTATGTAATGCACCACAAATATTTCGAAATGAATAGATTTTATTTTTAATAAATATAAGAAATTTTCTATAGCTTATATAGATGATATTTTGATATATTTCAAATATTTTGAAATTTTTCAGATACTCTAGAATTACATAGAAAACATTAAAATATTATTTCTCAAGAATTCATAAAACATGGAATCATATTAAGCCCTAAGAAAATAGAGCTAAAAAAAGAAATCTAATTTTAGGATTAAAATAATCTGCAGATGGTCTTAAATTACAAGATCATATTATAGTAAAATAAAAGAATTTTCTGAAAAAATTGTAGATAAGAAACAACTTCAACAATTTTAGGAATTATAAATTACGGAAGAAATTTCTTTCTAAACCTATCAGAAAAAATAGGATTTTAATATGGCAAATTAAAAATATATAAACCTTTTACTTGGTCTAAAAAGACTCTAAAATTATAAAAAAAATTAAAATCTGAAATCTTTCAAATTCCAAAAGTTTATTTACTTAAATGAAGAGATAAATTAATTTTGAAAACAGATGTCTCACCAAATTAGTGGGGATGTATTTTAAAAGTTAGACCAATAAATAATGAATAATTAATATGTGGATATAGTTCAATAAATCTAAACCAAATGAAATAAATTATGTCATATTTGAGAAAGAATTATTAGCTATTAAAAAGGAATACAAAATTTCTTATATATTTAGTACCTGAAAATTTATCATAAAAATTAATAATTAGGTAGTTAAATATTTTCTTATTAATAAAAGTTTAGAAACTATATCAAGAAGAATTAGATAATATAATGAATTATACACTTATAATTTTAAAATTTTATATGTCAAAGGTATTGACAGTAGTGTTGCAAATTATTTAGCAAGCCCTATGGATAGAGATAAATAACCTCTATAAAAAGTTGAGGAATGGACTACCATTAATAAGAAGTCCAACAAAAAGAACTCCTCGAAGTCAAAATATCCTAATCAAGGATTTATGTCAATAACTTCTCAAGTACCATTTTATCCTAATCAATAATATTATGTTCTATATCCAATGGTAAGACAACCAGTTGGAATTTCAACTCAATTTTCAATAACACCACAGTCGGTAAGTCAATTACCATGGTCTCAAGATCCAAATTCAGTATGCCAAGCTAGTTATGTTAAATTATTTAAGGGATAGAAAATTTGTTGAAACCACTACATATACAAGATATAAAATATTTTTATAATCCAAATTTACCCTTAGATTTATATAGTTTTATTAATAAAATATGGAAAACTCATATTACTAAGCAAAGAGTAAATTTTAGAAGAGCTCTTACTAAGCTTTCACAATTCTTAGTTGAAAACCAACTAAAGAATAAGTTGTTCATGATTTATTGTTAAAATCTATTTTATATCGTGATTGGGAAGAACTAGAAATTAATTTTTAAATATTAAAAGATAAACAATCTTCTTGATATATACCAGTATTTTATTACCAAGGAACAATTAATCCGGTTATAAATAAAACATTTAGATTATGTTTATGTAATAATGCTAGAATTATCCTACCTATAGAAAACTTTTCTAAAATAAATAGAGCCATTTGCAACCAGTAGCCTCAATTTCAAAAAGTTATTTCGAATATTTTTCACAAGCTTGTGTTTTTCTAAATTATATAAAAAAATTTGTACTATAAAATTTAGACTTGACCATGAACCATTTGATATAAGTTATATTGAATGGAATTTTGTTAAAAAATAACACTCAAAATTTTTCTTTCCATTTATTAAAAGATTTTCCAGCTTTTATTAAATCTATGTCATTATACATGTTAAATAAAAATAACTTATTTTACTATTTTCATCTCGAAATATGTAGTCTTATTGGTATACGAATATAAAAAAAATTCAGCCATATCGAATTTGGACTATCTCCAAAACTATTATAGGAAGAAACCTATCTACAGCCATGGAAGAGGAAGAACAATTGAGAAAATATATTAACAAGTGTTATAATAATCCTGCTTATTATCAAATTCAAGCAAGAATAGAACGAATTGCTAGAGCTCGGAATTTACTTCAATAAAAAAACTTATAGATTTTGGACTAATGGTCGAAGAATAATCACCTATGATATTGGAAATTGCCAAGAAGAAATAAATGAGGAATCCATTCAACTATTAAAAAAAGATAGCCGAAATGGAAATTGATGGTTTTCCATCTCATATAATTAAAGACATCAAAAATATATTAGAAAGTTGGAACTCACTAGAATTGTCAATCAATTCATTAAATTTAGGAGAAATTGAATAAATGAATTTAGACAATATTCAAAAAAACTGACACAAAAGACAAATGAAGC
This sequence comes from Gossypium raimondii, assembly GCF_025698545.1. Classification (NCBI taxonomy): domain Eukaryota; kingdom Viridiplantae; phylum Streptophyta; class Magnoliopsida; order Malvales; family Malvaceae; genus Gossypium; species Gossypium raimondii. The sequence continues at coordinate 50,765,092 of NC_068575.1, forward strand.
AACATGGAAAAAACCATCTTCACTAAAAGATAAAAAAGAAGCAACGTGGAAACAACAACAATTAAGAAAAAATGGCATCCTTATCTTCAACCAAAGAAAAGGTGTCATCTTCATCAAGAAACTATGTGGAATTCAAATATAATCAAATTGAGTTATGAATCTCTACTATAAAAGGAGGTGTAAGTGTCACGGGCCAAAATACAAAGCCTGTGACATGGCACAAGATGCGCCCCATGGAGGTCTATCAATTAGATGGGAAATATTTAGCCCAAGAGAACTAGCCCGATTCAAGAAACTATTGGAGAAGCCTGTCAGATTGAAGCCTGGTTGGCCCGATAATGAAGATATGGCAACTTAGGATAACTTGGTAACTAATCTTAGAAGATTGAGGGAATCATATCTTGTAAAGATTAGATTAAATTTGATATGGCATATCTTGTAAATCCCTAAAATCAAGGAATATGGTTAATCTCATCCGTCGATGCAAATGTATCTTGACCGTCGGTTTTGGGGAGCTCAACTATAAATAGAGAGCCTCCGCTCATTTGTACTCATATAATGAAGATATAGCAACTTAGGATAATTTGGTAACTACTCTTAGAAGATTGAGGGAATCATATCTTGTAAAGATTAGATTAAATTTGATATGGCATATCTTGTAATTCCCTAAAATCAAGGGATATGGTTAATCTCGTCCGTCGATGTAAATGTAGTCAGTTTTGGGGGAACTCAACTATAAATAGAGAGCCTCCCCTCATTTGTACTCATCCATTGTAAGTAGAATTCTTAAGAGTAATAGAATTCTTTGAGCATTTACTCAAACATTTTGTGTACATTCTTTCTTTGGCTTTCTTTTGTTCATTTGTAGCTTATTTCGGCACAACCGCTTCCGCTATACAAATTGGTGCCTTGGAGGAATTTGCAAGACGAAAAGTCTAGCCCAGTGACATAAGAACCTAAAAGAGTTATATACAGCTTATCTTAAACACTAAAAGAAAATTTGTAATTTTTTGCCCCAATTTCATTCGGTAATCTTTCTATCATCCTGTAATTGTGATAATAAGTAAAACCAACAACTATAGGTTATAATGACGAGAAAGGATTCCAACACCAATTTCAGAAGTTCATTGCTTGCTGCCCTTTTTTTTTTTTTCCATCTATATAATTCATAATCATATGCCAATCAAGTATATATTAGCTTCATTTTCTAATCGATCACTCTTTGGACAATGACATCTATATCATTTCCCTTTTTTTTAATCGTTCTAATTTGTTATTTACTTTAATAGGTTCTTATGAAATTGGTGATTTTGTATTTTTAAAAACTGCAAGTGACTTGCATGTACAATAATAGACCGCAAAATATTGGATTTGCAATGACAAAAAGCTCAGAGGTAACAGAAATAGAATGCAGAAATCAAATATCAACCATGATAATAAATCTTTTTCAACTATATTTATGTTGTACGCATCCGTACTGGGTTTCTTTTTACATCAAAAACTGGGTCTGGGATCCACATCTCAGCCATCGAATATAATGACACTGTTCATTACACCTTCCTTACCTTCCAAACTAAAAAACAAATGAAAAAAAACTGCCCCTTTATGGCAGAAGAATAAAGCAATATAAAAATAAAAAAGAGCCCAGACCAATCAAACAAATACGTGCCCAGACTCAACGTCAGCTTTTACAATTTGAATTGTCAAAAAATAATAAACCAATAGAAACATTTCACAATCGGAGATCGATGTATGCAAATATATATATCATATATATGAAGAGGGGTAAATGAATTGAATTTACAACAACCAATGAGTCAGCAACAGCGTATCAAAGTCCACATTGCTGACCTTGACTCGATAAGGACGGGAAGCATATGCATCTAAGCTCCTATGCCTTACTCGTGTAAAAATTGGAAGGCTGGATTCTCAAGAAGTTCCTCTGCTGGGTTGACTTCCAAGAAGTCTTTCTCTTGAAGCGAATTGGAAAGGTCATCGACAGAGAAGGGGATGCTGTGTATTAACAAGGATGGATTAGTTTGTTTCTATGATTTTATACCTTCCAAAGTTCAACTCAGCATGCACCTTAGTTGTTATTTAAACCATTGCAATTGCAATCTTTCATATCCATCTATACTTGGATTCTAATACACTGTTTATGTAGCGCCGACTCTATGTGACTTTTCAACTCTTCCTGAACTAACATTCTCATTTTCTAAACACGTCTGGACGGGAGTTTTTACTTAAGCCACATCAGAAACCAGCTTTACTAGTAGTGCTCAATGTAAGAACTTACCTGGAATTGTCGTCCAATAAAAAGGAACTGCTAGCAGCATCATTGGAATCCTCTGTCATTAGTACCCTCATGCTGGAAATAACCTGTAAAGGAATGAAGGTCACCAATAAATCATCTGATTTCTGAACTTCCTAAACAACCAAGAAAAAAAATTTATATGCCACACAAACTTACATTTGGAGCAACACTTCGAGTATTGTAGTTGTCATCCCAGTACAACGTACATATTCTGTATAACTGCTGTACACTAAGAATCTGACCAAACCAAGAGTTAATGTCAAGAGTATGAGAACATTGTGAGAAATAATAGAGAAGACAGAGAGAGAAAGGACTTACAGGGCAGAGATCATTTGTAATTTCATCATACGAAATTCTGTACTTCTGATGTATAACCTGTTATCAGGTTTTAACAAAATTCAGCATAACTCTATTTCTACATAAAGGGCCAATGAAACATCAATATTCTGCGTAAATGGGCAATACTTCAGCAGGTACAAATCAATTTAACAATGATTTCTTGGGTTAAGGGAACAAAATTGAATAGTATGACCAGAGATAGTTGAAGAGCCACATTGTTCAAGCAAACAAATGCTCGTCATAATTTTAGAGGTTTAACTAACCTACAAGCACAGGTAAATACATGAGTATTACAAAATGTGTCCTAGCAACCTGTGCCAAACGACATGAATCTCTTCCAAACAACGACATGAAGAAGAAATAACAAAGCTACCGGTAAATCCTGTCCTTAAATATCTGCCACTGCCCCAACTTGTTAGCTTTGTCATTTACATAAAACTAACTCCATCTAATAGGGCATTTGAGAACCACCATCAATCAATAAGATTCTGCTACCCTAAAACTTTGTGCATTGTCAAACATAATGGAAAGGGGCTAAATAATCATTTTCCAAGTTCGGCAGTACAATACCTAAAGAGCACAAAACAAGATAACCAGGCAAAGCAATGACGTTTATTACTCCAAATACCAAAAAATTTCAACAATGAAAAACAAGCAAAACAACCAACAAGATGATCCAACATACCAAGAATCCAACAGCCTGCCTTATGTGCTTAAGTTCATCCCACGATGACCCAGCGAACTGCAGTACAAGGGAAGGTAAAGCATAAGCTTAGTTAGGGGCCTAAAGTAAGCAAACTGCCCTGCAAAATTATGTAGCAACAACTCCGTAAATAAACACAAAAGAAGTTACCTCTTCTTTTGCTTGGCAGCACCAGAGCTCTAACTCGGCTAACCCAGCCTTGACATATTCTCCATTGCTAAATGTACAACACTCACGGCGTAGGAGGAGGCTGGAAAATGACAAAATTGCCAATATAAGCAAACCATTTGAATTAAAACCACAAAGGACATCAACAAAACATACCTATTAAACAATTGTACATTGATGTATGAAAATGTTTGAGTATAAATCTTCTGGATAAGAACAGAAGGCACCTGAAAACCAAGGAACTGTAAGAACTCTGTGCATGTAACTGGAAATCAGGATGGACACTGGTAATCGAAGTTTATAAAGGTAAGTTAGAAAGAAAAAATCAGGTTCCTTACAAAATTTTCTTTCAAAGTACTTAGGAGGGTGTTGAGGCTATCAATAATGCTTTGCCAGTGAGTTGAAGCAGAATCTTTGCCAAAAGACCGCCCAGATCGTAGTACACTTCCCTTAGATGTTCTCGGAGCCTAACAATCAGCATAACCAATTAGAAAAAGGGACCAAGATTAATGAAAGTATAGCTGCAAGATACAAATTCAATTTTTAAACAAAAACTAAATCACAAGATACCTGGATGCATAGAGCAAGCAAAGATGATAACTCTTTCTTCAAGTTATCCCTAATGATTCCATAGATTTTTTCCACATATGCTGCAAGTTGCTGCTTGAAAAGTAAAGCAGGATATTTGGCCTCTACTTGGCGAACTACTGCAAGTGCAGCAGCAGCAGCAAGATTGTTGGAAGAAGGAGATGAGCGGAAACCCTGGGTTTAAGAGAGAAAGGAATGTTAAAAATAGTCTTACTCTTCCCTAAAAATGATATACTCAGCTAGGAACCATAAGAATTTCAATACCATTGTCATCCTTCCAAACAGAGAGGTTGCAGCAGTAGGCTTCCGACTTGGAGTTGCACCACTTGAACCAGCAGCTTTAAGACTTTTTTGGAGCAAAAACAGTAACGTTGATGTGTTGGACAACCAATATGCCATATGACCATTGTTTTCTTCATTCTACAATCAAAGAAGTTTTCATTCTTCACTTATGAATGGCATGTTTATGCTTGTTCTACTACAGAAAACAGGAAATAAATAAAAGATGCCCAGAAAGTAGAATTCAGAGACATAACAAAGTGAGATCTTCTAAAGCAACTATTTTACATTTATTAAAGAGGGGCAATTAAATAAAAGGGAAGAACAAAATCATAGAAAAGGCTGAAGGATAACCAAAAAAATTTGAAGCAGATGACACAGCCTGCTACCCTACACCACAAACAAGACAGAAACATACAATCAATTACCTCAATTGCAGAACCAATCATCTGAATAAGACGATCAAACACACTGGTCCTTTCTGCTTCAAAAGATTTCCAGTGGAGAAGACATTTATATATGGTAAATGCTGCAACAGGTTTCCCTTGACTGAACCCAATGTCTTTTGAAACGCAATTGATCAGTGCATCAACATTCTCCTGTTGAAAGAATGACAAAAAAAATTGAATCGCAGCAAAAAAAAAAAAAAGAAGGAAAGGCTTGAAGATGCAAAAATTAATTGCGGGAAACACATACATGTTGACGTTCAAGATTGGATCTTCGCAACCTGCCATCAGATTCTGCACCAGCCTTCTTCACTGGAGTCACACTCTGTGGTTCCTGCAGTAACAGCTCTTGTCAATGGCCGCATTACAGAATCCAGACAAGTATATCACAAGTATTAAAATCAAACATACATTTGATTTGTTCAATTCATCCATATGGTGACCATTTTCCAAATTCTGCAAATTTTCAAACCACACGAATAATGAGAAACTTCAACATAATGATTAATGAAACAGGAGAACAAAAAAATCAAGTTATATTTTACCGGAAAGACTGGAATTGGTGGAAGCTGCGAAACCTTCTTAACAGGCGAATTTAATAGGGTTTGCTGCCTCAAAACTTGGTTTTCAGATTCAATGTCTGAAATCTTTTCTTCAAGACTGCCAACAAAGAAACGATGTTAACCAGGAAAAAGACAAAAAGAGTGGAATAAATGAATAAACACAGCTTCAGCAATATGCATGCAAAAAAACGCTATCCCAGATTCTGGTAGTTAACTGAAAGAACTTATCTCAATCTTTTCTCAGTAAGGGCATAAACAAACCTGTGCATAACAGTCTTCAACTGAACTATTTTTGATTCGGCATCCAAAGCTTGTTTCAACCTTTCTTCACTTATTTTGTTTGTCTCTTCAAACTTTTTCTCTGTTTCATCAATTTTCTTTTCCAACGAAGTCACTAATGCCTGCAAATAGCAAGCACATGAGAAATATAATTATGAAATTAGTGTTCTCTAAGAAAACATCCCCAAGGTATCCTATATATCATTGTACGTTCACTGTATCTTTATGCCAATACAGATTTTAGACGCAGCCTACTCACCTTCAGTTTTTCATTCTCATTTGTAAGCTTCTCCAACATCACAGGGTCCACCACCGAAACCTCCTGAATTATAGGGACTACCTCAGCTGCCTTTTTGGCATCCTCACGTTCCTTGGCAAGCAATTCTTTGGTCTCTTTAAACTGAAGTTGTATGTCTTGCAAAGCAGACTGCAGTTTTGCATTTTCTTGTGTTTTAGCTTCTTCCAGGTCAACCTACAGAGTAAGACAAGAAATTATAAATAACAAGACAAAAATCATAAAAGCACTACAGGATGAAAGTAGGCCTGAGTGACCTAGCCCAGCCCATCCCATAGCATTTATATCATTAAAATATTAGAAATAATATACATTAAAATTTAAAATATATTTAAATGCAACACATTATTAATAAATAATTACATCAGGCCAGACCAAGCTATACCTATATTTGAAATTCCAACCAGAAGTGGCTGGATATACAGGCAGGGGATCACATGCGAACCCCTTGCAATAAATGCAATATCAGGTTATTTATCTAAAGCAGATAATTCAAGATGGGAAGCCAAGTACAACTGAGAGCCTCATAACCTACAGTATTTAAAGCACGAGATAGTTCATACAAAAATCAGGGCCCTCTCTCCATAACATGACACGTCAAATAAAAAACACTATGTTTTGATAGAAGCCAAGAACAAACACAGACTAATAATAATAATAATAATAATACATGCTTACCCTCATTCGTTTCTCCAGTTGTAATCTCCATGTCAGTTCCTCAACTTGCTTTTCCAGTTTGT